>NC_090704.1:31011796-31641341 GCF_040954835.1 Lepisosteus oculatus
CCACGCCTCCAGCGCGGCACTGACAGGGCGGTGTCATCGCTGCCGGACTGTGCTGGGAACCGTACCTCTGCTTTGAAGGGCTCCTATATATCATCCACACTCTTTAGTGCCGCTCTTTGAAGCTGCAGACCCTGTGACGACCTGCGTTGCTGTTGTTTTGGTGAGAATGACTGGGGCGTATCCAAAGACAGAAATCTAGAGGGAGTCCCAGAGCTGTGTTGCATTATCCCAGGCCTTGTGTAACTCCCAACAGGGGGTACTAGGGATAGGGTTTTTTTTAAGGCGTTTCGTGTTTTAAACGGTCCTTGAGAAACAAAACTACGCTGTGACAACCCCTTCACTGTCAACAAGCTGCTGAAGCTGGCGAGAGGCGCAGCCAGACGGTGCCTATTCCAGACACACGGGGCACCAGGCCAGATCTCACTGCTCTGTCCCCCAGACAGGAGCTGGGACACAGGGGCAATGCAGAACAGCCAATCAAGCCAGCAAGACTTGGGGAGGTGAGATCAAACTAAGGCACTCGACAAACACCCTGGCAGAGCTGGGGAAACATGCAGACTCCACACAGACAGACGATTGAGACCAAAATCAAACCCTGGGTCTCATCTCTAACCCCCTCACCGCCATGTTCATCATGCAGTACGAATCATCCCTTTAACCGAAGAATTCATCCTTTAACCCATTTAGAAAGCTGCTGTGAATTCCAGCAGGGGCTGTAGAGACAGTTCAGTGTTTACGGCACTGTTGCACATCAAGAACAAACCGGCCAGTGAGCATGCCTTCAGACTGTGCCCTCCGAGACACAGGGCACTGTGGAAAGGCGCTATATAATTACTGCCGGATCCGATTTTGCAGCTTGCCGCCGAGACGAATCACCGAGCATGCTGAGGCTGCGGGGGGGAGTGGCGAGTGGCCGCAGCTGGATCATATTAACCCCCCAATTCCCTCCCCCAGTTCACCACAGAGTCAGCGCCCACTCCTCCCGACTCGAGCGGGAAGGGGAGGGGTTTCCTCCTCGCGGTTTCTCCCATCACACCCTCCCCGGGGCTCTCCTGTCCTGCCCGGCCCTCCCACCCCAGCGCTCTCTCAGGGAGGGGGGCGGCTGAGAGACTTATTTTTAGCAACACATCCACCCCACTCCCACCGCCCTCCTGCTGTGAAGTGTCTTTTCTTCGTTACTGTCAGGAAAAAGAGTGGGGCGCGGGGAGGGGCTGACGATTCTCGGAGCACGTTACGACATCGCCTTTTAATCTCCTGCGCAATCCGAGCGCACGGACGACGAACAGCAGAGACGTTTTCACATGCTGGGTCTTATGGTCACCCGCCAGCGATGGCCTTTCTGTTTATGAATGCTCTTCCAAGTTTATTTCCAGTAACGGAAGTGCTCTTACGATTTGTTTTGTATTTCCAGTGTGTAAACAAACCAGGCCCACGGAGCTCGTCTCCAGCAGCCTCTCCCTTGACGGAAAGCTGAGGAGAACTCACGCCTGGGGCACCCCCGCTCGCACCCCAGCTCTCCCGACACCCCCACGGGCACGGGCTCAGCCCGCGGGCCAGGTCAGCAGGAGGGACAGACAAGGGGCTGGACAAAGCTGACAGTCTGACTTTCCCAGCTTTTAGAGGTCAGGATTTTCCACGCAGGCCGTCAGGGGCCTTGTGTCAGAAAGGGTTTTGAAACCGAGAAGAAACGGCCAGTGTAAAGAGCAAGCGAGGGGGTGTCTGCAGCCAGCGGTCTTGCCAGATCACTCCGGTTTCTCTCGGCGAGGTGTGGTTCCTTAAATTCCTGCTGCATGTTTTTTTCTTCTTCTTCTTTCAGACGACAGTCACGTCAGGCGGCGCGGGGAGCCCTGCGGCCCTGCGCCTGACCTTCCGCAGGCCCCCCGCCGCGCTGGCGCGGTCTGGCACAGATGCCCACTTCTCAGCGGCCCGCCAGAGGTTTAGCAGCTGATCGGCACATTCCTCGGGCCCGCGCCACGCACCGGCGCTGCCCTCGGGCCCTGCGAGTGTGTCCGAGCCGCCCACGCTCCAGCAGACCTCCGGCAGACACACGCCGGGGGGGGGGGCGCCCCAAACCCCGCACAGACTGGACCTCTCCCCGCAAGCCAGCGCCCCTTGGTTCAGCCTTGGGGTCACAACCAGGGGGACAAGAAGACTCATTTCAGCTCACACAAATCAGGCATCTTCCAAACTCTCCAAAACCTGCTTTCGTCCTGAGCCTCTAGACTCTCTGCTTGGAGCAGGAACGAGCAGTAAACAAGCAAACCCTCCACAGCTGGGCTTTCCTTTCTCCAGCACCTCCGTGTCACAGTGTAAAAGGCAAACTTGCATTAACAGCCCACTTGTCAACAAACAGCAATGAGCTGCTCTCCCGCCTAAACCCCACGGAAGGCCAGCACTTTCTTCAAAGGAGCGAGCCAGCTGTTCTTTATTAACGTGATCCTGATTAGATACCCTTCTAAAAGCACCCATTCACTGCGACTTCTCAGACTGGCATTATTAAAGGCCAAATCCATCAGGTACAAAATGAGGGAATGTCTGACACTGTAGTTTTCATTTTGCCCATTTTTTTTTCCCCCTTTACCTTTACCAGGCTTTTTCTATACAATAGCAAAACATTGTCTTCAGTCTTGTTGTTCACATTTCATAGTACATTTTCCTTTTCGAAGGTTTAAATGCCATATGGCTGCTTTTTAATTGAAAAACCACATGCAGCAGCAAAATGTGGCTGCTGCATCTTGGAAACAACAGCTGAGACATGACGAGATGACCAGGCAGTAGACCTGCTTCGAACACCTTTGATCTTCTAGCTCCTGCTTCACAAGTGGACCTGAAAAGGAGCCTTCTGTGCAGATCTGCAAAGGCACGCTAAAGATGTTCAAGTCCACATTTAGTTTAAAATGAAAACATAAAAAAAATGCTGCCTATAATAACATCAATGCAAGCCATACAGTTCTAATTATACTCTTTTCTGTGCACTGCTTCAGAATAGGTTTTTAGGGTGGGCGTTTTTAACACCTTGCTATTAAAAAACCACCCGTTTCTCAGCAGTCAGTCCCCTGATTTTCAAACCGTGCCATCAATGATCAAATCCGGAAATGCAGCTTTGCAAAAATGGACTGAAACAGGTATTGGAAGGCTGTGCTTAAAGATGCAGTTTGCAAAACATGTCTCCATACCACCGTATCAACAGCGCAATTAAATACAACAAACTTGCACATTGAAAATTCCAGAGAGATTTTGCATATTCCTGCCCCCCCCGATTAGGAGAATGTTGCAATCGTGACACCATCCACCACGGTTCAGTGAGAAGCCAGTCTGGTCATATCCACAGGAGTCGTTCGATTATGAGACTTTACCTCTGACCGATTACCAGTCTTTGTTGTACTGCATTCAGTGCTCCTGACAGGACACTCGCCCCCTTTGTGATGGAGAAGGGTCGGATATTTTTCTCCTTGAGAAGCTGAATGAGAGGAAGGCCCAGTTGTGCGTCTTTTTCTTTCGGACTCCAACAGGGGCTGCTTAGCAACCCTGCTCAGGGCTCCATACATGTCAGCTAAAACCCCAGTAAGCGGTCAAGTAATGAAAAATACACGTGTACATATTAAAAGCCAGTTCGGTAGCAGACATTATTTAATTAAATTACATTATCAGAAGGCCTACTGGTAACATGGGGAAACCACTACAGAGCTAGGTGTAATGTGTTAGCAGCTTTGAAAACCACCCTATGTTTGCAGCTGATTAGAAGTTGACAGCATGGATGGGGCAGTCAATGCCTGTTGAAATCATGTCCGGGGCTATAAACACTGAACTAAGTGTACCCCACCATTCCCTTACCCATGCCGTTACCATAGGGTGGGACACCCCTTAAACCATGAAAGAAGGATTCCTGCAGCACCTCCAGACTATGTGTGCTGATTGGGTACCTGGCTCTTAGTGTCCAAGCTGACACACCTCTCCAGCTTGGAATGGTTTTTTATTCCTTGGCCGCACAGACCACCGCTGCCACCTCGGTCCTGAAGCCTGTCCTCCACCACTTCCAGGGTCTCTTACCAATGCCCAGAGTCTTGTACAAACCACGTGTTGCTTCCTGCTTGTCCTGAGCTAACCTTCTCTCGAGAAAAACCACAAAAGGCACGGAAAACACACCAGGAAAGACTGGACATTTTTGCACATAACCTGTTATCTTTTTGTTGTTTTGCACATTGCCTGTTGTTGTTTTTTTGCACACTGCCTGTTGTCTCTGTCTTTCTTTTGCTAAACAATTGTATTGTTATTGTTGTTGTTGTTGTTGTTGTTTTTTCCTTCTCTTTGTACTACTTATGTCCGAGAGGTAGCTAAATAGCATTTTGTTATGCCATATACCATGTATATGAGTGTAATGACAATAAACTTGAACTTGGATGCCCTGTCTGCTGGTTACTGGGATGCTGCTGAAATCTCATCCTGCCTGTGTGCTGGACCCAGAGTGTCTGTGGCCCTGGGTGACCTTGGAATGAAAATGCAAACGGGAAAGGAGGCCTCCTTCAGATATGACTGCTGTACAAGAACCCCTGGCTGATTCGAATGGTTGAGCACATAAGCCTATTCACGGCGAGCTAAGCAATAGCTAGTGTTTGCTTTATGACTAAACGTTGCTAATCTGGCCTTGAAAAGAAGCGGTATCCCTGCTACAAGAGCACTTTCTAAAGGGAACTGGGGCGGTCTTCGAGCCATTTTTTCTACGCCTCTCTGCTCCGACCTTAAGCACGGAAGTACAAAAGCAAGCATTGGCGCGCCATTGGCTGCACATAACATGACCTCTGGCTCAGATACTGCAAAACGCCAAGACATCCTGTGCATCACGTACCGTGGAAAAGAAAAACTTGCTCTGCAACCCTGACAAACCTTTTTTTTCTCTGTGTTCCTCACTCTGAATTGTTTTAGAAACTAATATCTGCATTTCTGAGGGAAACTATCTCTGTGGTCGATCCACAAACCTCGACTCTACTCTGCCAGTTTTCTGTTTGTCTACTGCTTGCACTGAGCTAATCTCAAAAAAGAGGTGAATACTGTGGTATTATAATAATCGCGATATTACCATGCATTGCAAATGGAGCCTGGCGCGTGTTAGGTGATGGGCTGGAACGCTATAAACGTGTAGAAAGCAGAGAGGCAAAGCTCTAAATGTAGGCAGCAGGGCGGGAGGTGGTCTGGGTTCAGGTTTGGGAACTGGATGTTTGTGGGCTCGTAGCCCAGGTGAGATACTACTGTTGTGCCCTTGAGCAAGGGACTTCACCAGCACTGCTCCGGAGAAATTTTCACCTGGGTAAATGTGTACAAATGTAAGTGGCGGCAGATAAAAGCAGCTGCCGAGTGAGTCACGAACCTTGAAACGCAAAGCTGAAGGAGTACGCTAACCCCCCCCAGGCTGCGATCCGACTCCCGCTCGGGGGTCCTGAGAACTGAACGTGCTGCACAAAGCTCAGCCAGCAGCTCCGCCTACAGGAGCGAGGGCGTGGCGGGGCGGACAGGCGCGGACCATCCCGCTCGCTCCTGAATTTCGACAGGCTGGCCCGCGACGGCCCCTCTTTGCCTGGTACATTCCTCGGCAGCAGGTTTTTGAACACAGTCCAGGGCGAGACATGTGGGTTTGATTACAGTCCCTCTCAAAACCATGAATAATTCCAATAACAGTAATATGAACTAATAGAAGGCAGAGCTCCTGCCTTTACTTGCTGGCCAGCTGTGGGGGAGGAACGAGAGCACAGCCTAACTGGGAAGAATAAAGCCCCTCAGTCACGGCACTGAGACAACACTCTGACAGGAGGGCCCTGCACAGCTCTTTAGTCAACAGCTGACCTCAAGGTTGCTTGAAGCCAATTCAAACACTATCTAACGAACCGGAATGCTGAACACCTCCCCCAGATGCGGTAATGCCCAAAAGGAGAGCATTACAGTCCATTACAGGCCCTATCAAAGTGTCCCACCAACAGGCTGATCTTCGGGGCTTCGTTACTTTATCATTATTTCAACGCCTGTGCCAGACTCCCACACAGAAATACACTAGTAGGTCCAGTTAAACTGCCCTGTCCTTAAGCAGTGCCGTCTGTCATTCCCAAAGCTGTGTGTATTCTTGAGGAGATGGAGGATATTTTGAAACCCACCGACGGTGACAACGACGAGCACATCCAGGGGTGAAAAGGACCGAGACTTCCCCGGCGGTGTTTAATCACGCCGGCTGCTGAACGCATCTCGAGAGGGAGAGGAAGAGCTCTCTTTTGTAGAAGAGAGACGTCCGTCAAAGGTGGGGAGGCAGTCTGCAGACAGACACGGGCCGCCCAGTGGTCTGCCTGCCTGGAGCGCAGTCACGCCAGACGGGGGCTTACGCTCGGTCACCACGGCAACGCGAGGAGGGGTGTCCACGCCGCTGCCGCGCCAGGCCTCACGCACGCACACACAGGCCAGGGACCCGGCTCAACAGACGGGCCCGCAAGGGACCACCTGATGCCTCTTGTTGCCGAAATGTCAGGATGAGGAATGGTAAGCCAGTGTGAACAAAGGCACTGCTTCATTTCCACAGCTTAATGCGGTTCAGACAGAGCAGTTCAGGAAAAAAAACAGTGTTACATACCGGCTAGAACTGACCACGTGCAAATACCGTTTCTATCACAGGCGCGCTATTGCACGTAGGAACCCCAGCAGCAAAAACGGAACGGAATCCCTGTGATCTTCCCTGACGCTACAAAGATCGCACTAACTAGCAAGAACGCTGAGCAACCGTATCGATATCTCCAAAAACCTCCGTGTGCTAAAACGGAATATTTTGCCATTTTACCGGATAACTCATTTTCTTACCAAAACTGACATTTCTTAATGGGGATTTTGTCTTGCTCTGCAGCTACCTGACGCCATGACAGTTAAGCAGGGGTCGTGGGTGAGAAAGAGGGGTCAGCACCGGGCGTAAAAGACACCCCGAGCGGACCGGCCCCCCGTCATTCTGACACCCCCATTGAGGCACCCGCTTCCTTCCATCGGGCACAGCGCTGAGCTCGCCAGGCCGGAATAACGCCGAAAAGACGAAGACGAGGGCTCAGCTCGGCCCCGAGTGCGAGCCGCTGGCCTCCCTCCCCGCCCGTGTCGAGGGGGTGACCCGCGCGCGGATGTCGGGGGACACCGCCCCCATCTCAATCTGGCTTGTGGGTTAGGGCGCCAAGACGAGTTCATGAATCCAAACTAGGTGGCGGAGAAAGAAATATCACCATCGTATTATCGAGTCCGTATTTCGAAGCAAAAACCCAGTATTGCGCAGAGTCTGGAACGGGAGATCGGCTACAGTTCCGCTCAGTCTGCGCAGCAGTTAACTCCCCCGACACACAGGAAAGAGGCCTCCGTCTTCAAAATGCCAGGTGAACGGCTCTTGATGTTCCCCCACTAAGCTGTCATTTCTAAGCTTTCTCTAGCTAATAACGCTAATGACAGGGACGAGAGGGCAGGACAGGGCAGGACTGCGGGGCAGGGGAGGGGAGGGGATGATGACAAATAAGACCTGACAGGCTAATTCCTCTGCTCCCCTGCTCTGCCGCCTCTGCGGCGATGAGCGAGTGATTTTTCCGAACGAGACGCGGGTCGGGTTACAGACTTGTGACTTCTGAAGGAACGTCCTTTTGCGTTACCTGCCCCAGGAAAAAAAAACAATCTGCCAATTCAAACAAAAGGCAGATTCTCTCCTCCCCCCGCGCTGTCAGCAGTGCACGCCGAGCGCGGCCCTTTACAAGCATAAGCAACAGTGTTGTTGGCGACGGGCTTTCCTGTGTGGCCGGGGATCATGCAAGGTAGACTCCAGAGGAGCACACAGCCCCCTCAGTTTCACTTCTTCTCCCCGGTCAGGGGCACTTGCCTTCTGTGGCTGTGGCACACTCCAGACACACAGCGCCACATCTAGAGAGACGTGCCACAATCTGCCAGGACCTTCCCACAGGACACTGCTTTCCCAATCTCCCCTTCGCCTCCCCGCTGGCAGGACAGGATTGGCTCCAGCAGACACAGAGCAAGCGGACGTCAGGCTGGCACGCTTTGATCTTTCCGCAAACACAAACCAGCAGGAGAGAGGCGAGGCGAGGCAGGGCGAGAGTGCCCTCGTTTTAAAAGCGCTCGGGACTCGCTGGGTGCTCTCCAGCGTGACAGCCACTGCCACACACCTTGCCCGCCGCGCGCTGGCTCCCCGCCGCGCCCCGGCAGCGCTGAGCGCAGCCAGGCGGCCACACCGGTCCGACAGCCTTGCCTACACACCTCCTCCTGCGCCTCTCCCGTTCGCCTCTCTCCTCCATATCGCACCCTGTCACTCCGGCAGCTCTGCCGAGTTTCCTCCCCCCTCCCCCAGTATGACTGACAGCTGGGAAGAGTGGGAGGTTCCCATGACTACCTCACTCCCTCTCACCCTCTCCCTCACTGAGAGGGAGTGAGAGGGAGTGAGGGAGTTTGAGGAGACAGGGTGAGAGGGAGTGAGAGGTGACAGGGTGAGAGGGAGTGAGGGTGGCAGGGTGAGAGGGAGTGAGGTGGTAGAGGGGACAGGGTGAGAAGGAGTGAGGTGAAAAAGGTGACAGGGTGAGAGGGAGTGAGAAGGGCAGGGTGAGAAGGAGTGAGGTGAAAAAGGTGACAGGGTGAGAGGGAGTGAGAAGGGCAGGGTGAGAAGGAGTGAGGTGGTAGAGGGGACAGGGTGAGAGGGAGTGAGGTGGAAGAGGTGACAGGGTGAGAGGGAGTGAGAGGGGCAGGGTGAGAAGGAGTGAGGTGGTAGAGGGGACAGGGTGAGAGGGAGTGAGGGTGGCAGGGTGAGAGGGAGTGAGGTGGTAGAGGGGACAGGGTGAGAAGGAGTGAGGTGGAAGAGGTGACCGGGTGAGAAGGAGTGAGAGGGGCAGGGTGAGAGGGAGTGAGGAGGTAGAGGGGACAGGGTGAGAGGGAGTGAGAGGGAGTGAGGTGGAAGAGGTGACAGGGTGAGAGGGAGTGAGAGGGGCAGGGTGAGAGGGAGTGAGGTGGTAGAGGGGACAGGGTGAGAAGGAGTGAGGTGAAAAAGGTGACAGGGTGAGAGGGAGTGAGAGGGGCAGGGTGAGAAGGAGTGAGGTGGTAGAGGGGACAGGGTGAGAGGGAGTGAGAGGGAGTGAGGTGGAAGAGGTGACAGGGTGAGAGGGAGTGAGAGGGGCAGGGTGAGAAGGAGTGAGGTGGTAGAGGGGACAGGGTGAGAGGGAGTGAGGTGGAAGAGGTGACAGGGTGAGAAGGAGTGAGGTGGAAAAGGTGACAGGGTGAGAGGGAGTGAGAGGGGCAGAGGGGGGCAGTCTGTCTACCGGGGCTCTCCCAGTGCCAGCGAAAGAAGAAGGAAATGCTGACGCAGTGCAATGAAATCACCTCAACAGCTGATCTTTAATACAGCCCCACCTTGTTTTGCAATAGACTTTTCCTTCACTGCTGTTTCCCAATTCTCATCACATAAACAAGCTGCCAGCTCTCAAACACACAGGCCCCGTCCTTCACCGCCCATCCTCTGTGTCCTTCTGTGCATACTATGTTCAAAAACATATGTATTGGCTGATTTACAGAATCATGGAGACCTGCCGTTTCCGTATTGTGGTACTCTTATCTTGCACTGCGTGACTTTTGCAAAGCACCTTGCACACCCTTTAACAAGACCAGAAGAGACCCTCACAGGCCCTCACCAGACATGCAAACACGCATTCTGTGCACTTATGTCTATTTATATCACAATTCAAAAAGCATTTAGCCTTTTTGCCCAGACAGACTTACCTGCAGTAACCGGTGCCGTTTCTGAATGTGACGCAGGTCCCATTATTGACACAGGGCTCCTTCGTGTCCCGACACTGCAGGGCTGAAACAACAGGGCAATGTCAGACTACAGAAATTAAGCCACATTTATGAAGCACATATATATATATACTGTAAATCTGAATAAACGCATAACATGCACAGTCATTTACACACATGCCCAAATGTTTTAAGGCGTAGCGCTTCTGAGTGTTACTTCTAAGAACACACGAGAGACAGCGCTAGGCCAGTGTGTGCGCAGTTTGGCTTTGTGCATCGTAGCGCGGTACACAAACATCGCGCCGCGCAGTGCCTAACACGAACGAGCAGAGAGGAGCATCGCAGGAACCAAGAGGGCCAGACCTTGAAGGAAGAGTTTAAGGAGGTGCAGAAAGGGCTACACACAGGGTGTTTAATGAGCTCGAGCTCAGGGAGCTGGAATTACTGACGCGAAACATGCCCCGCAGTGGCATCACGCTCAGGGTAGCAGCGGACTCACTCCCCGCGGGAAATACAGCCCTCTCAATCGCAATGCATATAAACCGCGGTCCACTTTTTCAAGTCAAATGTAAAAAAAAAACAATTCTCTCTACAGCTGCCACCATCTATACCCTATGTGTACCCCCTGTACACCCTATGTGTACTGTGATTGGGGTGGGATCTGATGTCACAACATCTAGGATTCAAACCTTGACATTTACGGATGATGAACAATTTGGCTCCAGAATATGCGACAGCAAACGAACAGCGCAGGATCTCGACGCTCATTAGGCAGTTAGCTTCTAAGCAAGAATAAACTAAAGCTTGACGCATTTTAAGGGGCTGAGAGGGGGGTATGACGGCTCTCTTCTGGCGACCTGAGGCAGCTAGATTTCAGGCCCGTCCGGTGAGCAAGACAGCGCAGTCCAGTCAACCGAGCATCTCGCTGCAGCGAGCAGAGCGCAGCGCTCGCCGAGCTCGGCGCAGCAAGAAGAGGAAGAAGAAAGGAGAAAAAAAGACCAGAAAAAAAAGAAGAAGAAATGGAAAGAAACTGAAAGAAAAAACACCGCCACCAGAAGTGAAAAATGAGTCCACTGCCTCGAGGCCCTTCAGGACAGGGAAAGAGTGCCGAGTGTGTGTGGGGGGACGCGGGTCAGGGTCCGCTGGAAACCGAGTGGAGCACAAAGGGGAATTATCCCGCAGCTGAGATGCTTTTGACGCCCTCGTTGGCGTCTGTCCCGAATCACTGCGCCGTTTTCCGTTACTACAACACCATCCCAGCAGGCAGCCTGTGCTGCGTCCGGCCGCCGGAGCCAGGGAAATCACGAGGAGGAAAACAGAGCCATTCCCTCACTTTCTAAACGCATACAAAACTACATTTCACTTTGGGTCCTTTTTTCTGTGCCTATAGAAGCTAGCGCCCCCAAAAAAACAACCCCTCAAATCGCATTGGGGCAAGAAGACAGGGGGGCACCTCAGCATTGCAAATCAGCTCTGTGGTTATCCGAACACGCGGCGCCGTTGGCGACGACAGACGTCTACAGATGAAAATCTGTTTTTTTTTTCTTTGAAAGGACGAGCACGTTTCTGCCTCACACAAATTAAAAAATTAAAAAAAAACAACAACATCCAACCCATTTGCTCATCCTTTTCGTTGGCTTTGAACTAATGCTTTGCACTTTCATATTTCCTGGTATACCTGCACCTGTCGGTCCATCCACTTTCTGGAAGCACTATATCCTTAGCTGGGAGTGGCGAGCATCGAGCCAATACAGCAGCCATGCCCTCTGCCAGCAGAAACCTCAATACATGCAAGAAGCAAGGGAGGGATCCAGTGCAGCCAAAAGCGGACATGACATCCATCTTCTAACTGCTTTATCCAGCACAGGGTCACAGGGGAGCCGGAGCCTATCCCTGCAAGCAATGGGCGTAAGGACAGGGCCCAGTGATGGGAGAATAGGAGTTACTGAAGCCAGGAGGGGACAGGGCCCAGTGATGGGAGAATAGGAGCTACTGAAGCCAGGAGGGGACGGGAGCCAGTGATGGGAGAATAGGAGCTACTGAAGCCAGGAGGGGACAGGGCCCAGTGATGGGAGAATAGGAGCTATTGAAGCCATGAGAGGACGGGAGCCAGTGATGGCAGAATAGGAGCTACTGAAGCCAGGAGTGACAGGAGCCAGTGATGGCAGAATAGGAGCTACTGAAGCCAGGAGGGGACAGGGCCCAGTGATGGGAGAATAGGAGCTACTGAAGCCAGGAGGGGACGGGAGCCAGTGATGGGAGAATAGGAGCTACTGAAGCCAGGAGGGGACAGGGCCCAGTGATGGGAGAATAGGAGCTATTGAAGCCATGAGAGGACGGGAGCCAGTGATGGCAGAATAGGAGCTACTGAAGCCAGGAGTGACAGGAGCCAGTGATGGCAGAATAGGAGCTACTGAAGCCAGGAGTGACAGGAGCCAGTGATGGCAGAATAGGAGCTACTGAAGCCAGGAGAAGACAGGAGCCAGTGATGGCAGAATAGGAGCTACTGAAGCCAGGAGAAGACAGGAGCCAGTGATGGCAGAATAGGAGCTACTGAAGCCAGGAGAGGACAGGAGCCAGTGATGGCAGAATAGGAGCTACTGAAGCCAGGAGAGGACAGGAGCCAGTGATGGCAGAATAGGAGCTACTGAAGCCAGGAGAGGACAAGAGCCAGTGATGGCAGAATAGGAGCTACTGAAGCCAGGAGAGGACAGGAGCCAGTGATGGCAGAATAGGAGCTACTGAAGCCAGGAGAGGACAAGAGCCAGTGATGGGAGAATAGCAGCTACTGAAGCCAGGAGAGGACAGGAGCCAGTGATGGGAGAAAAGGAGCTACTGAAGCCAGGAGAGGACGGGAGCCAGTGATGGGAGAAAAGGAGCTACTGAAGCCAGGAGAGGACGGGAGCCAGTGATGGGAGAATAGGAGCTACTGAAGCCAGGAGAGGACGGGAGCCAGTGATGGGAGAATAGGAGCTACTGAAGCCAGGAGGGGACTGGGGCCAGTGATGGGAGAATAGGAGCTACAGAACCCAGGAGGGTACAGGGCCCAGTGATGGGAGAATAGGAGCTACTGAAGCCAGGAGGGGACAGGGCCCAGTGATGGGAGAATAGGAGCTACTGAAGCCAGGAGAGGACGGGAGCCAGTGATGGCAGAATAGGAGCTACTGAACCCAGGACAGGACAGGAGCCAGTGATAGCAGAATAGGAGCTACTGAAGCCAGGAGAGAACAGGAGCCAGTGATGGCATGAAAGGGAATGAGGAGGTTCATAACAAAGTACCAAAATCTCTTCAGCTACACTAAGGCCAGCCAATCAGATCCCTTTAGTCTTACGAATAGATCTCAGGCTGCCCTCGCAGCTCCACAGATGCCAGCGTGCAGGGGAATTACCCACCGCCCTGCGCTCCAGTCTGACGCTGACCCGCGCAGGGTGCCAGAAACAGTTTCTGTTCACTCCAACGTGTCACACTCAGCATCTGAAAACTCCCTCTCATGATCTGCTTTCTGCTTCTTACAGGAATCGCACAAAAAGAGCAAGAGGGCAGCTCACACAACACCTGATGTCAGTGAATAAAATATCCGATGCGTCATCCACCACCGAGGTGAGAGGACACGGATGAGAGTGACTTTTTGACAGCATGGGTTTTGGAATTGAGTGGGTAGAAACATGGCAGCATAACAAATCGCTGTATTACAGCTTCACTGGATCATCCATTACAGTACTACAGCGTCGCATGTCACAGGGGACAAAGAGCTGCCTGCACCCTGACGCTCATTCCTGTGGACAGCTGAAAGAAAAACTGCGCAGGGCGGGGGGAGAGAAATTAACAGTCCTCGCAGATCTGGGAAGCCGTCTCCCTCGTACCGCACAATAAAGCGAAACCACTCTTTTTCGTTTTCACTTCCCCCCGAAACGCACACATCTGTCGGGATCGGCTCCGGACACGTGGAGCCGGTGCGGGGCGGGTGAAGGAGGAGGAGGATTTCCGGGAAGAGCCAACGGGGCTGAGGAGAAGGCGGCAGGCCACGTGCCCGCCCGCCAGCGCCGTCACCGCAGCCGTGAGGCTCGCCTGACACGCAGGAGCGGCGCAGGAAGAGAGCGGCCCCGCTTCCTGCCTCGCTGGCCCGCCAGCCCCATCCCCGGCGAGAGAGGCAGGGAGACGGGGCCAGAGCCCAGGGCAGAGCCCCAGAGAGAGGGGAGTCAAGACTAGCGGACAAGCTGGAAAGCCTAAGACACCAGGGCTGTCCGTCTGAAGCCGGCTGCTCTCCTCTCACCCCCCCCTTCCCCTGCACAGTCTCCCCCTCTCCTGGAATTAAGGGTGAGGCTCAACGCTTCTCCTTTTCTGCCAGGTCAAGGCCAGGGTGCGAACTGGAGCACCCCGATCACCAGCTACAGCTCGTGCTCCAGGTCTGTCCACGCCCCCCAGGGTCCCTTTGTGCCCTACAGAGTGCAGGACACCTGCAGCCTGGCCCTGCGGAGCACTGCTCTGCTAACACCAGCCCTCAGGCAGCAGGAGAGCAAGAGGACGTCTGTCCCCGTGAGTCTCGGCCTCAGAATCACAGGCTGTTTGGGGCGGCAGATTGAAATTGGGCGGAGAGGTGGTTCTGTGGCTAAGGATCTGCGCCTGTGACTGGAAGGTTGCCGGTTCAAATCCCGCGGCCGGCAGAGGAATCCTACTCCGTTGGGCCCCTGAGCAAGGCCCTTAACCCCAACTGCTCCAGGAGCGCTGTACAATGGCTGACCCTGCGCTCTAACTCCAAGCTTCTCTCCCTGTCTGTGTGTCTGTGTCTCCATGGAGAAAAGCTGGGGTATGCGAAAAGACGAATTCCTAATGCAAGAAATTGTATAGGGCTAATAAACATTATAAAAAAAAAATGAACAGAAAAGACTCAGCTGCGGTTCACCCTCCTGCATCACTTCCTGCCTGTTGACCGAATCTGGGTGCAATGGTTGTGTGGGTTTAACCCCTCGCATCCTGACAAAGAACCTGTAGGGTTTCTAATTGCTAAACCCTCTGCTAAACCCGGGCACTCCCACTTTCAGCAGGGCTGCAGTTGCCACACTAGTTGCTAATTAAACATAGCAAATGCCCAAAAGGCAGAATTAGCAAATAAATAAGTCAGGGGGGATTAATAATGCATGGATCTCAAACAACATTGTTTAAACAGGTATTGGTGCAACAGAGCAGCACTGAGCCTTTTAAACCAGTTAGTCGAAGCTATTCACATCGCCCGTTGAAGAGGAAAGGCCCAGTAACCAGCTTTGCACTTAGTCAATTTTCTGTCTGCTTGGTTATTAAAGAGCAGACGCTTCCACACAGAAATAGGAGACACCAGCTCCCAAGACTAGATTCTCTTGCTTTGCAGCACTAAATACAATCCAGCATGGGCAGATACGGGCCCCTGCCCTCCCCACACTTCAGATCTGGTGTCGAGTGTGATCCCGTTCTGAATTACAGACGCAACGAAATCCGTTTCAACGAACAAACAACTGCCACTGTACACTTCAAATTACCCTGAAAGTCCACCACGTGCGTCGCTAACAGGAACTCCTTTTTAAATCAGCTGTTGAGCACTTTAAAGATTTCGGTCACAAAACACGAGTATATGGCTAATTCTTTGTATATCAGAGGACGTCGTGGTGGCTGGAGACGTAGGGACACTTCAGCCCAGAGGAATACTACCGACTGAACAGTAAAGCACAAGGGGAAACCAGGGAAGTGCAAGAGCAGGGAGCACTTTTTTTTTTACCCAAAGGGTTGTAGGAGCATGGAACAAGCGACACCTGCTATGTTGTTCAAACCGATACCCGGGATTCTCTCAAGAAACAGCCGGGTGAACTACCGATTACCGAACGGACCCAATGGCCCCCTCTCCCTCAGAAACTTGCTTGAGTGGCGACTACACTAGAAGGCACGCGAAAATGACTGACGCTCCTCTCAGGCAGCGGGCTTCCCAGCACCCTCCGCCCTGACCCAGGGGGGGAAAGGCCACGACGGTGTGTCACTCGACACTCGCCTCAGCCTCAAGTTCGTTCACCTCAGCCATTGTCTTGAGCGCAGAGCTGTTGACACTGGTGTCGAGGCAATTACCTGCACCGGGTTCGCAGAACAGGTCCAACTGGCTCCTTACCTCGCTGCACTGCACTGCCAGATCTCTACAGATAAAACCAAGATACTTCGGAGCTTTTATTCTCCCCACAACGATGGCAGAAGGGATCCTGAGTTATTTAAGAAGCTACGGTACCTGCTGGTTTTCTGGTCTTTCTGAGTTTGCTCTACCCCTCCCCCGACCCTGGGCAGTGGGTCTGGGGGTGAGAGCGTGTCTCTGCGGCCACCAGGCCCCTCCAGCAGAAGGGCAGCTCTGCCAAGGAGCACCTCCGCCTACTTTCAGTCACTGCCCAGTCCAACAGAAGGCAGCGGTGAGCTGAAGAGTACCCCTACAGAAAAGGGGCACGAGGCAGGACGGATATATGCTGGATCGCTGGGGGCACACCCAGGCTCACACACAAACCAAAACCATGAGCACAGGAGCCCCGAGCACCTGGGGACAACCCACATGGCCTTCGTAAGAACATGCAAACTCCCCACAGACAGCGGAGCCCAAGAGCTGTGAAGAGCTGCCCCGCTGTGCCTGTCCCGTAGAGCCCCTGTCCTGCAGGCTCTATGGATCACCCTTAAATCACTCTCTAAGACGCAACTTTGTTTTGACCATTTGCTCCAAGCGGTTTGGCGATCATTTGCAATGAAAACACCAGTATGCCACCCCGCTCTGTGAACGACAGTGAACCGTTACTGAAACACACGGCAGTACCACATGGCAAGCAGATGTGTTTATGTTTAATTACCACCAGCCACTGCAGACTCTCAGAAATAAAACACACATTGTTTTCCTATTTTCAGACTCAAGGCTGCTATTAAGAGACTCCAGAGCGAGGGAAGAGTGCCCAGGCACGGCACAGCAGGGGGTGGACACTCCCCACCCCCCACGGCCCCTCTCTGGGGGTCGGGCAGGGTCGACCTGACCAAAAGGCTGCACTTCAGAACAGACCCAGACAGGCCTTCGGAAAGGCAAATAAAACACAGCAGTCTTCTGAGCTCCATAAAACTCCCCTCTAAGCCACTAATGTGTAACAGGCCCCAGAAGAGAGTAATCTGAGCCCCAGCACCCCCCCCCCCAGCACAGAACCTTGAAGATCTCATCCAGTGACTCACGCCCGCCCTTCTGGCCCTCCCCCGAGCTCCCAGGTGGGTGGGAGAGGCGGGGGTCCTGCAGCCAGAGCATGACGGCACAGTCCAGATGTGTTCCGCGGGGAGCAGGAATACAGCACCGCAGCCAGCGTCGCACGGCGGGATCACCGGGGCGATACGCAGCGTGACTGACCCGATTTCGATCTGCCAGACTCCACCAGCTCATACAGACAATTGGTTTCTTCTTCACTCGGGCAAGAGGGGGTGAGGAGTGAGGCAGGGGATGCCACACCCAGGCTTGGGCGCCCACACAGCGGGCGGGTTCGGTTCCCTCCGAGCGCCCAGTCAAGGAACTGAACTCTTCACAGACCTAATAACGGGATTGAACTCTTTGTTCTTACTTCCTAAACGTGCTGGAAGTTGCCTTTTAATGATTGTGTTTCAGAAGTAACCGAAAATCTCCCAAGCTTCAAGCAGGAAAACCAAACTTGCCAAGGTTCCAACCAATCTTGTCGGGATTCGATTCGCGGAAGAGCTCTGTGAAATGAAAACCAGGAGGTGTGTGAATCCCCAGGTGCAGGAGTGGGGATCCCTGGAGTGAATCCCTGTTGAAGCCAATAACCTGGCTCACAAGAAACAGCTGGATGAGACCCCTGGAATGGCTGACCACACACATGGGCTGGATGGACCAAATTGCTGTCTCTCATTGATTATCTTTCTTACGCTCTGATGACTCTTACACCCTGGGAAGCGAGTCACACTACACAGCTGATCTGACGAGCGCACACACAAGCTTTCTCTCAGGAGCCCCCAAAATATTTATCTGGACGACAACATTTCTCTTCTTGGACGGTGCTGCTCTGTCCTGGTCCTGAGAGACCTCATTTTCTTCCGATTTCTGCCCCAGCCAAGTTAACTGCAGGCACATTGGGTTCAGTTTTCTATATCAAGTGAGTTTTTAAAACTCTAAAAGCTCTTAAAAAGTTTCATGGGGTCTAGAAGTGGCATCGACACTGCCATTTCCCGGGTTTTAGGCAGAAATAAGGGACAAAAAGTCACAGCAAGCCGAGGAGAAACTGCATAAAGATCAACATGTTGATCTTACTATATACTGTATAGACATTTTAGGACATTTTTGAACCCAAAGACTGAGAAAACATCCTGAACAAACAAGCAGATTGATTACATTCAGCAATTAGCACCAGTGATTAAGGGCCCAGTCTGAATGGAAACCAGCAGAAAACCATTACTGAGAGCCACTGTTCAGGGAGGTATTAGAAAATACTTGATTTTCTTCACTGATGTAGAATCGGAGAAGATTATACCATTATCTTCTCGGATCACCTACAGAATCACTGACTCCTCTATCGCTCTCTGCACCTCAAAGCAGCTGAATACCGGATCGGGCCTGACTGCACTGCTTCTACAATACTTAACTCCTGTGGTCAAAATAAACGTAACTAGTCCACAGGAGGCTGGAGCACTCTGGGACCCCTTCCCAGAGTCTGGACTCTTCGCTGGTGTGAAAAGGCTATAAAGCACGTGCCCAGGAGACCTCATTCCTGAGGCCACGCTGCACCTGGATAAAAGCTACAGCCCCCTCTCTGCTCCCAGTGTCCCGGGACGAGGACCCCCTCCGGGCTGCTGTCCAGCGACAGAGCGGCTGGTTTTTGGGCGGCTGCAGTCGGAGGAGAGCGCGCTCATGCCTCGTCCAGGAATGCGGCCGTCAGAGAAAGTCAAAAGAGCTCCCCCAGGGCATCCAGAGAGAGCTGCAGTAATTCCTGCCCCCGTCCTGACACGCGCTGCCGGACAGCGCTCTCGGCGGCAGGCCCGCCCGCTTCCTCTGCCCTGATAAGCACTGGCTCCCAGATCCAGCCAGGAAGCCCTTCACACCCTCGACGGGAAACAATCCGACTGCAGGGACGTGCTGCCCTGAAGGAAATTGTTTCCTGTCCAGAAATCCAGATAAGAGTGATCCTCATCAGGAACCATCAGTGCTTTTCAGGAACCTGGGAGAGGGTTACACTACAGCACTGGAGTACTCTAGATCAGTGACTGAAGGGGGTGGGGTGTACTCTAGATCAGTGACTGAAGGGGGTGGGGTGTACTCTAGATCAGTAACTCGGGGGGTGGGGGTGTACTCTAGATCAGTGACTGAAGGGGGTGGGGTGTACTCTAGATCAGTGACTGAAGGGGAGGGGGGTGTACTCTAGATCAGTGACTGAAGGGAAGGGGGTGAACTCTAGATCAGTGACTGAAGGGAAGGGGGTGTACTCTAGATCAGTGACTGAAGGGAAGGGGGTGAACTCTAGATCAGTGACTGAAGGGGGTGGGGGTGTACTCTAGATCAGTGACTGAAGGGAAGGGGGTGAACTCTAGATCAGTGACTGAAGGGGGTGGGGGTGTACTCTAGATCAGTGACTGAAGGGGAGGGGGGTGTACTCTAGATCAGTGACTGAAGGGAAGGGGGTGAACTCTAGATCAGTGACTGAAGGGGGTGGGGGTGTACTCTAGATCAGTGACTGAAGGGAAGGGGGGTGTACTCTAGATCAGTGACTGAAGGGAAGGGGGGTGTACTCTAGATCAGTGACTGAAGGGGAGGTGGGGGTGTACTCTAGATCAGTAACTCAGGGGGTGGGGGTGTACTCTAGATCAGTGACTGAAGGGGGTGGGGGTGTACTCTAGATCAGTGACTGAAGGGGGTGGGGGTGAACTCTAGATCAGTGACTGAAGGGGGTGGGGGTGTACTCTAGATCAGTGACTGAAGGGGGTGGGGGTGTACTCTAGATCAGTGACTGAAGGGAAGGGGGTGAACTCTAGATCAGTGACTGAAGGGAAGGGGGTGAACTCTAGATCAGTGACTGAAGGGGGTGGGGGTGTACTCTAGATCAGTGACTGAAGGGGGTGGGGGTGTACTCTAGATCAGTGACTGAAGGGAAGGGGGGTGTACTCTAGATCAGTGACTGAAGGGAAGGGGGGTGTACTCTAGATCAGTGACTGAAGGGAAGGGGGTGTACTCTAGATCAGTGACTGAAGGGAAGGATGGGTGTACTCTAGATCAGTAACTCGGGGGGTGGGGGTGTACTCTAGATCAGTGACTGAAGGGGAGGGGGGTGTACTCTAGATCAGTGACTGAAGGGAAGGGGGTGAACTCTAGATCAGTGACTGAAGGGAAGGGGGGTGTACTCTAGATCAGTGACTGAAGGGAAGGGGGTGAACTCTAGATCAGTGACTGAAGGGGAGGGGGGTGTACTCTAGATCAGTGACTGAAGGGAAGGGGGGTGTACTCTAGATCAGTGACTGAAGGGAAGGGGGGTGTACTCTAGATCAGTGACTGAAGGGAAGGGGGGTGTACTCTAGATCAGTGACTGAAGGGGAGGGGGGTGTACTCTAGATCAGTGACTGAAGGGAAGGGGGTGAACTCTAGATCAGTGACTGAAGGGAAGGGGGTGAACTCTAGATCAGTGACTGAAGGGAAGGGGGTGAACTCTAGATCAGTGACTGAAGGGGGTGGGGTGTACTCTAGATCAGTGACTGAAGGGGAGGGGGGTGTACTCTAGATCAGTGACTGAAGGGGGTGGGGGTGTACTCTAGATCAGTGACTGAAGGGGGTGGGGTGTACTCTAGATCAGTGACTGAAGGGGAGGGGGGTGTACTCTAGATCAGTGACTGAAGGGGGTGGGGGTGTACTCTAGATCAGTAACTGAAGGGGAGGTGGGGTGTACTCTAGATCAGTGACTGAAGGGGGTGGGGGTGTACTCTAGATCAGTGACTGAAGGGGAGGTGGGGTGTACTCTAGATCAGTGACTGAAGGGAAGGGGGTGTACTCTAGATCAGTGACTGAAGGGAAGGGGTGGTGTACTCTAGATCAGTAACTCGGGGGGTGGGGGTGTACTCTAGATCAGTGACTGAAGGGGGTGGGGTGTACTCTAGATCAGTAACTGAGGGGGAGGTGGGGTGTACTCTAGATCAGTAACTGAAGGGAAGGGGGGGTGTACTCTAGATCAGTAACTCGGGGGGTGGGGGTGTACTCTAGATCAGTAACTGAAGGGAGGGGGTGAACTCTAGATCAGTAACTGAAGGGGGTGGGGTGTACTCTAGATCAGTGACTGAAGGGGGTGGGTGAACTCTAGATCAGTAACTGAAGGGGGTGGGGTGTACTCTAGATCAGTGACTGAAGGGGGTGGGGTGTACTCTAGATCAGTGACTGAAGGGGGTGGGGGTGTACTCTAGATCAGTAACTGAAGGGAGGGGGTGAACTCTAGATCAGTAACTGAAGGGGAGGTGGGGTGTACTCTAGATCAGTGACTGAAGGGGGTGGGGTGTACTCTAGATCAGTAACTGAAGGGGGTGGGGGTACTCTAGATCAGTAACTGAAGGGGAGGTGGGGTGTACTCTAGATCAGTGACTGAAGGGGGTGGGGGTGTACTCTAGATCAGTGACTGAAGGGAAGGATGGGTGTACTCTAGATCAGTAACTCGGGGGGTGGGGGGTGCACATGGTAGTCCACAGTAACTCAAAGGGGGGGTATGTACAGGAGCCCTTCATACCCACGAGGGCGCACTACAGGCATCCTTTATTTCAAACAACAGAGCACTCTGTCACTCCACTAACAGATGTGTCTCTATGAGCTACTGAGAGCCACATTAGGACCCTGCACAAGAAAAATGTGTTCAAGATTTTCAGCATGTTGTGCGGAAATCACTGCAGCTGTGAACAAAAACAACTTCATATGGATGTACAAACAGATTGCAGAGGACTGCTTTGGCACAGACATTACACACACATTCATAATACTCAAAATGAGGAAAAAAGGCATGGTCAATGAACACTAGGGGCTATCTGGGATAGAAGTGGCAGCCATTTTTTAAATCTACAGCCCTGTCTCTGTAAATCATATCAGCCAAGGAGCATTCCTGTGTCCCTTTTCACATACATAGATAAGCACACATTTAGGTAAATACTTCTGTATTATCCCCATTCTCTATACAGTAAGTAATGTGAGAGGGAGGCCATACCTGTTTCAGAAGCTGCCAGGCAAACCTATGGGCAGAGCAATAATGGCACCTCCACACCGCTGCCTCCGAGAGGCACTTCTCATCATCCAACGCCAGTTACCTCTAGCAGTCGCACCATGGAGAACCTCCCCCGCATCACACCATTTTCAAAACGTCCATTTGATTTTCAAGACTTATTTGGCATTTTTAAGCAACAGAATCCCGGGGCGGAACCCAGGACCGAGGGCCAAGGCGCCCGCTGCCCAGCCCCACGAGGGGCAGCAGAAACCGCTCGCGCACCGACGCTTCCAGTCACGGCTCCAGAATGTCAACCGAGAAAACCGCCCCGCGGGGCTCTGTGGCTGAGGATCTGCGTCTCTGGCTGGAAGGCTGCCGGTCCGTATCCCGCGGCCAGCAGAGGAATCCTACTCCGTATAAATGTCTGACCCTGCGCTCTGACCCCCAGCTTCTCTCCCTGTCTGCGTGTCTCATGGAGGGGTATGCCAAAAGACAAATTCCCAATGCGAGAAATTGTATACGGCCAATAAAGTGATCTGATCTCTTATCTTTCTGGCCATACACAAGACGTGCTGCCCCCAGTGGCCAGGGCAGGTACAGCGTGCTTGTTCAACCAGAGACAGCCCCACTCCACCACATCAGCTAGGCCACCTGCTCTGTTATCTCCTTGCATTTGGGTTAAAAGGTAAGCACGCCCCGTTTAAAAAACGACTTTCCGTGTCAGATCGTTTAAACTTCATTTCTCTAAGCCGAGTCAATGGCTTCCCAGGTGTCTTTCTGCGGCATGGCATGGTGTTGGTGCCCTGAGGGTCGCCTGGGAGAGCCAGCGGCTGTCTCGCTGCCGCCTGGGGGAAGACTAATGTTCTTCGGCAGTCACGCTCACAGCCTGAGAATGACCTTCACGCTGTGCTTTCCCGGCCTGTTATCACAGCCATGGGCCCTACGGCAAACTGTGCCTCAGACTGCAGTCTGCCATGCCTCTCTGCCCACGATAACCTGGGGGTCAGCAGCCTCGTTCGGCGCAAAGAAAAACCTTTCCTCTGTTGAGTAAGTTCTCCTCTCCCCCACCTGGCTTCAGACGGAGCCAGTTTCCACGGCGGGACTCTCCCGTTCCCGTTCCCCGTCCAGCGGGAAAGAGCTCCGCGCTCCGGGCTTTCCTGCGTCGACACGGGGCTCCCGACGGTCCCGGCCGCGCTCCTGGGCCCGGAATTCGGGAAAATCTTAATTCTCTGTTGATCGGTCTTTCGGAGAGCGCGGGCCGGTGCCTGCTGTAAACCCCCCTCCCTCTCTCCCGACTGCCGACTCTCCGTTAAACTTTCCCAGATGTCCGCAGACCGAGCCGCGGAGCAGGAGGGAGGGAGGGAGGGGGGCATCGGACTGCAGTTCTGGCCCCTTTCCTTCCTGGAACCCGGGGACGTGATCTCTCCTCGTTGGGCCCCCAGATCGCTCACCGTCAGGCGACCTCCCTGCCCTGTGGAGAACTACACCCAGCTTCTGTCTCCCAGCGCAGAAAAGCGCAGCGGAGAGGCGGCGAACTCTTCAGGTTGCCAACTTCAAAGAGACCCTACATCCTGAGTCCTGAACACCTTGCAACGCAAATGCTGCACGGGCGTATTCGAACACGGGCCCCGCGCGGCAGCCGACACCCAGCTTCTGAAGGTGTCTCTCACTGCTGCCCGACAGGAAATAGCAGGAAGGAAGTATATAAGTGTCGCACACACCTGAACACACACCTGAACACACAAAAAGCCTCCCCAGGCACAGCCGGGGACGACGCAAGCTTGCGTCCCCCGAAACCTTTCCTCAACACTCTGCTTCGAGAGATCTTTTCTGTTTCCTTATTATGGAAGGAAGACGTGCCGCACACGAGCCTGAACCTCAGAAACCGTGAAAGGCGGCACACCGTTACGCACGAGGGAGTCTGGTTCCCTTCGGACCCGACTCCTGGAGTTTCCCACGCAGTCCACTGCCCTGTCACTAACAGGAATGGCTGTGACACGGTGCTAAGTACAGCATTAATAAAAGGCCAAAGCGCTGGGATTACTGCCTCTCTGGAGGACAATCCTGCTCTGTAACAGCAGTTCAGCGGTGCATGTGCGCTCGGGTTACACACACTCCAAACCTCCCTGCAGCTGACACACGGTGTTAAGGCTCAGAAATGTCTGGCATTCTCCGGAGGTATTTTAATTTATCGCCATCAATGCCGCTATAAGGGCCAGCTTCACTTCACTAATATCATTGTCTGACGGGTGGCTGGCTTGTTAGGGGTAAGCAAACCGCATCTGTGTTCAAGCCTCGCTCTTTCAGGCCCAATCTAGCCAAATCCATCAGAGCGCTGCGGACTTCGCGGGTTTTTTCTTCCGCACGGAGACGCAGTGCCAAACTCCAGCGCTGCCACCGGGCGCAGCAGCCCGCACTGGGAAGAGCTGTTGGAGAGACGCAGGATGAAAGGAAACCAGCCTCGTGTTGCAAAGCAGGTTGAAAAATTTCAGGTTTTACAAGCCACCCATTCTACCAGGAAAAAAGAAACCGTAGTACTAGAAAAAGCAAATTTATTTTAATATTATTAACACCGAACGTCGGCGCATGCAAATTTACTCAAAATAAGGTTACAAACATAAAATATCCGGCACCACATTCACAAGCCCGGAGCTGATTAAACCAGAAAGAGCTCAAACGGCAATTTCCAGCCCTTTCTACCTGCGCGCCTGTCTCCGCCCCCTGCCCCGGCTCCTGCCCGGGCAGCGCCCCCCGGGCCGCTGGAGAGAACTCGGCGGGCCTCGGCATCCCCTGAACTGAAAACCGGGCCCTTGTACCCCCTTCTCCCAGGCGGCACCCAGCTGTGCGCCGACAACGCGGACCCTGAGGTGCCACTGCGGAATTCTCAGTATCTGCTCAGAAAGCGCCCTCATGCACCTACAGATCCACGCAATCGGGAGATAAACAAAGCAAAGAGCACACAAACAAATCACGGAGTCGCGGTATCCGCTGAAAGACAGGTCTCGGCGCAGGAACAGAACTGACAGGGTGCAGGCGCCCTTATCCAGAGTCTAGAAAGTCAGCCACGGCGAAGTGCGCGGCACCGCAGCGGGCACACGGACAGGCAGGGCGACAGGGCAGCCTGCCGAGGGCTGAGTCCCGTGAGCAGGGAATTAGTTTCGAGGGTCAGGCTGGTTTGCCCAAGAGCCGGCTTCTCACGGCCGGCGTGTTTTGGCCCGAGGGTCACCTGCGGTAGCGAACAGATTTCAAGAACCGCTGCTAGAGATGTTTTTTGTTTCTCTTCTCAAAAAGCCCTACCTAGAAGAACTAAGCAGGGTTTTGAAACGGCGTTAGCTCTGTGGCGGGGGTGTGAATTGGGCTGGCCAGCTTCGTCTAGAAGACGGCAAGACGTACTGGTGACAGAAACCCCCGAAGGAGGCAGGAATGGGGACTCGGCGCGGGAGAGAAAAACAGCCGCTGCCCGGCGGAAAAGCAACTTCAAACGTAAAGCCACACATCACACGACAGCAAAAGCAAGCGAACGAAATAACTGCCGAGGGGCGAAAGTCGGCTCCGGACAAGCGCCTTCCTGCAGCCGGAAACTACAGCCCTCTTCCCACCAATGATGTTCTGCGCGGACGGGACGCTGTGGTCGACGACTGCGCCGAAAATGAAAAAATTGCAATCTGTTCACACTATCTAATAATACAAACACACAGCCCCGAGTCCGGGGGAGGTAGCCACACCAGACAGGCGCAAACCACGGAACAATACAGCACGCCAAGGCGGCGTCTGCGCTCCTCCTCCGGTCCCTAGCCGTCTGTACCCCGGCAGTCATCTCACGGAGAGCAAGCTTTTGAGCTGAGCTTCGTCGTCAGGGAACACCAGGCAGGGGTCAATGGCTCTCCGTCCGCTCACACACCCGAGCAAACTAAACTCCCCCCTACCACCCCCCGGCCCGGCCCCGCGCTCGGAGAGCGGCTCCACATGTCCGAGGCACCGGGAATGTCCAGGTACCGCACGCTTAACGCAGCGGCTCTCCTGGTGCCCCGCAACATGTGCGCCGAGTCCTCCCCCCCCGCAACAATATACTCCGGAAAATGCGTGACCGTGTGTGCGTGTGTGAGGGTGTTTTTCTGCAGTTGCCTCGTCTCTAGTGAAACCCGAGGCTTCAGACTTTGTCTCCTCTCAGTCCGCGGGGGGCAGGTGGAAACCGACGCTTTCGGAGCGGTGAAACTGTCACGGCTCCGCCAGTCCACCAAAACAAACAAACAAACAAACAAACAACAGGGCATCGGCCCCTACCAGCAGCAGCACAATCTGAGCGCTCACACCGTTTTTAGCGTTGAGCTGTGCTCGCCTCTTGTGATGCCAAACATGTGGAATGCGGTCGCTGTCGTGCCAGACGGCCTCTGACAGAGAGGTCTCAGCCGTGTTTGTGACTTGTGCCCTTAATTAAGAGCTCCTCTGCAGGCTTAATCAGTTACGGTTCTCGAATCTGGTATATGCGATTTACCAGCGTGTTGAACACCAGTGTAATCCGTGTGGGCTCCTGTACCGAATACATTTCATACACCTGACGACGGATAGATGGACCAGCGAAAACCTTGTAAAATGCTCCCAAACTACTAACTCTGCGGGTATTCAAAAGTTGCACGCGTTCATTAAAATAATCTGGGTTAAAAAGCCCCTTCTGGAGACAAAAAAAAGGTGTGTGGATGTGATCTGTACACTTCTACTCAAAACGAAGCGCTTCTCGCATTCTTTAAATATCCGCAGAAATTCGTCCAGCCGCCTCATTTTCAAAGACTCCGGGGTTCCTGCCTTTAAAATTACAGCTTTAAGCTGTGGTTTCCAATAATAACTCGTACCATCGCCGGGCCCCGGCAAGGTTTCGTGAAATTGCACAGCATCCATTTTAGATTCAGACAGAAAATCGCCAAACATCTGCACAGCGGTTGGAGCGCAGCCCTTCCAAAAATAAGTTACCATCGCGATGGCAAGCTAATGGGTTTTAGTTTCGCCGTGGAAGCCCGTCACACCACGGGTTACCAACCGTGCTAACGCGTGGAGGAGAATGCTTCGCCGAATCGAGGGCGATTTGCTACATTTTTCTCTTTGCTTTTGTACAATTATTCTTAAAAAAAAATCAAGACAGGAGCGTGCGAAGCCATGCTTCATTCGGGCAATGACACATTACACTAACTGGTCTCACTACACTGCCGAATTTGCTTTCAGTTCAGACGCCCCCCCCCAAAAAAAGGAACCGAGACCAAAAAGGTTTCTGCCAAGATCACAAGTATTTTTTTTGTTGTTGTTTTAGGAGATCGAGCCCGCTACAGCCGCGAAGGGGTCCGAGAGCCCAGCGCCGTGCCCCGACGCCTGTCCCCGCACAGAGCGCGGCGCATTCCTGTACTCACCGCCCGACAGGCTCAGCCAGCCCAGAATCAGCACGATCTCCCCCAAGATGAGCCCGGGTTTCCCCATCGCCTCTGTAACATCCACATAGAGATACCAGCACCGGGGAGAAACACTCCTGGCGAACGGCGTTCCTGGGACGCGCCAAGTCGGGAGGCTGGCGTGATCGAATGGTTTTTAAAAAAAATCAGGTTCTCTTATTTCTTTTTTTCCGGCCGCTGTAAAAAGAAACTTTACTGAAGTGTTTCAAAACTCCTCTCTCTCTCTCTCCCTCCCCTCTCTGCCCTCAGACGCAGAGATCGTGTCCTTCCGCCGGAATCGCGATGATGTACTTGAAGGACACCCGTCTTCACACGCCCAGCCTCTAAATATATATTTTAAATCATCTATGTGCTCTGTTGGCTGTTGAAAAACGGGAGAGTGACAAGTCCGAAGTGATTTAATGAGCTTCTTTTAAACCAATTTCACCCTCGCCCTAACCCTTTGCTACCTCTCTCTCTCTCTCCGGCGGAGGAATTTCCATTCTCTAACTTTTCAGCGCTGTATGACTCAGATTAACCCGTTCACTGATTTCGCTTATTTTCGGGTCGTTTTTGCGTCGTTTTTCGCAGTTGTGTTTGCGCCGAGCAGGGAAGAAGCGGCGAAAATTGAAAAGTTTCGCCGTCGTGGGTGCAAGCGGCGTGTTCGGCGCCTGGAGCCGGGGCTGTCTGCGGAGCGCGCGGCGGCCGGGGCACCGGCGAACGCGGTTCTGCAGAATTTCTGTCTTTTGGGATGAGACCGAAGAGTGTCTTGTTATAATCAGCGTGTTACACACATATATATAGATCACTCTCCTCCACGTGTTCGTGACAGCGTTAATAATAAGCAGATTGATGCGATGGCACCGGTTGAAGTGTGCCGTCTCTGTAGGGAGAACATAGCCAGGGAGCATGCAGTTGACAGTTCGCAGGAGATCAGATGGGCGACGGTGTACGAATGGCAGACTTATATGAATAGCGCTGCAGAAAATAAGAAAAAAAGGAAAAATGTCCTTTACACGTCACAGCCCGAATAACTGTTTCTAAACATAAAATGCCATTTAAAAAAATCACACGCACACCAGTTCAATCCATAATGAATAGTTTTGCAAATTGATCATATTTCAAAAACATTTAGTCTTCACCTTTCTAAACATTTTCCGCCCCCCCCCTTTTTTTTTTTGGGGGGGGGGGTTCTGTCTCTGTTCCGCATTGTTTCTCAGACATAATTTTAGGTTCGGTTAATATTTAACCATCCTGTCAGTGTTAACTATGATATACTGTTAATGTGTTCCATATTTCACGAAAAAACGTTATCATGTCATATAAATTATATTCGTGGTAATTCTGTCTTGATTTATTTTACATTAAATTAAAGTGCAAATGTTTCTTTTAGGCCGTGAAGTAATAAAAAGGAGTTCAACTTCATGCTCCTATACTCGATGCTGTCAGTCTTTCTTACTCCCTCGACTGGTCCCCGAAGATATATTTATATTTAGGAGAAAACAAGGGAAAATTCTCGAGTATATATAATTATTATGATGAAATGGATACCGGTAATGTCTTTTTCCAGAAATAACCACGGCATTTTCGTCTCGCACGTGCGGGGTCGTGCCAGCGCCCCCTGTGCCCCAGGGCCAGCACTGTCACCGCTGGAAGAAAAGACTGCTGATTAACTACTGTACCCGGCAAAAACCGATTTCAAACAAACAAGGAAAGCTACGTTTTTTGTCGAGGAAATATGAAATAAATTCTCTTGAAACGTAGTCAAGACATCTATCAGGATCTGTCTGGGATATCAGGATGCACGAACGCTTTCAATTCAACAGTGAAGAAATGCCCAGTTCATTCCCGGCTGCTGTCCAAGCGGAGAAGGCGCGTGTGTCTTCAAGCGCTGGCAACTCTGGAACGCTAGCCCGGCGGTGCCATTCCAGGCGTTTGCGAAAACGAGAAGAAATGATGTGAAAAATGTCTCATTACACACGTCAACACGTAATGGATTTGAAAATTAAACTAGTAGTTCATTCCCTGTAAGCTAGCACAGTCGGCATGATCTATTCCTTGTAGTATTAAGAGAGGAGTCACGTTCCTATAAAAAAAAAACAGATGATAATAATTCTGATTGGTACTGCCACCTCTGTGCAAAGGAAACAAGTATCCCCATAGCAGCCTACCGTAATCCAACTCTTCAAACTGTGGTGGTGGTGGTTGAGGGCCATCGAGTCAGTGTCGACTCATGGAGACCCTATTGATAGTTCCTAGGTCACTATCCATAGAGGTTTCATGGCAAGACATGGAAGTAGTTCGCCAGGCCTTTCTTCTGCGCAGATAGTGCAAGTGTTGTTGCCATTGTCACGGAAACATGATCCTCCGCCGCCAACACCACCCCAAACTGCTGCTGCCGAGTATGGGTTTCAAACTGTGGTCAACCTTGGTATATTCAGTGGACCAGTAGGTGGATCTTTTCCCACTGGGCAAGAATGTCAAAACTTCCAAAGTTCGGGCCTTTTTGCTCGACACTTTTAGAAAGAGTCAAGGGGTTACCCCCAGTGTGTATATTTCTCCATACAACCTGATCGGTACTCAGCTCCACATTATCACCTCTGCAGGAGATATAAAGTCAATAAAGCTGTGCATAATCCCTCTTCTAACCTGTATTTCAAATAGAATAACCTCGGTCTCAGCCTCTGCCATAACATCAAGCCTGATCATTCTTACCTCTTCTTTCCTATTATCACCCCCCCTCCTCAGATCTGTAGAATACAGAACCAGGAATCTCAGTCCATCTTAAACATACAACATGCCCTCATCACATCCGTACAGCACTGAATGGAAAAATGACAGACGCCCGTCACTTTCCAATCAATAAGTCAGGAGTCAGATCCGTCGCAGCAGACAGCAAAAACGGGACCAAGCTAGTGTTTGAGCAACTGTGAGTGGAAGTTGTAGGGGGTGCTGGGAAGTGTGTTTAAGCTTGAGAACAGGAAATGTTTCTTTACACAAAGGGTGTTGGGTGTCTGGAACAAACAACCCAGCCATGTTGTTGTTGTAGCAGATGACCCTGGTTCCTTTCACGTAACTGGATGAGACCCTGGGATCAGCTCACTATGAAGTACCAGCCGGGCCAGTTGGGCTGAATGGCCTCCTCTTTGTTTGTAGCCGTTCTTCTGCTCTTGGTATGTTGTTGCCAGGCTGAAGCACAGAGCCCAGTGGAAGGGAGGTCAGTCGCCATCTTGGCTTGTCCTCTCTGTAATGTGCGCTGGCCGCTGCCAGGAATTTCCCAGAGACGAAGGGAAGATAATGTGCTTCATTTATTGGAAAAGTGCAGCTAGAGGGAATGACTAAAAGGAGCTGTGCACCAGCGCAGATCATACCCGGAAGATTTCAGGACAGAGCAAAGTCTGCTGCTCCAGTGTTTCTGGAGAGGAAAGGAAAAGCTGCTGAGTTGCCAGGGCACACTGCAGACAGCTAAGGGTTAATCTCCAACACTAAACCTGGCTAATTCTGCTTAAATACTTTATGAAAGGAAAATTACAGAATGGTTGCAAAACCAACTCACTCGAGATTGCACTCAGATCATGCCTGAGCTGTATTCTAGTACTTGGGCACACATTGTACAGGGTTTTTTTTTTAATCTGAGAGTGTACTTCTGCTTATGACCCTGAATCTGGTATTACTAAATCCTCATGAATCAGGGTGGCAGTGACATTGCCCAAGAGTGTATTTTTTTATTTTGCAGCACTTAAGAGTGGGATTATTGCGCCAGACAGACCGTGGTAGGCATAGAACAGTTTGTAAAAGCTTTGGTTGATTCTTTAAACAGACATTAAAATATTTTGGGCAGCATGGTGGTGCTGTGGTCAGCATGGCTGTCTTGCAGCACTGGGGCCCAGGGTTTGAATCTGGAGCTGGCCTGCTATCTGTGTGGAGTTTGTATGTTCTCCCCATGTTTGTGTGGGTGTCCTCTGAGTTCTCCATTTTCCTCCTACAGCCCAAAGACCCAAAAACATACTGGTAGGTCATTTGACTTCTGAGAAAATCGACCCTTGCTTGAGTGTGTGTGTTTCTGTGTGCGCCCTGCAATGGACTGGCATCTCGCCCAGACTGTACCCTCCCTTGTACCCGTTGCCTGCTGGTATAGTCTCCAGCTGCCTCGCAAACCCTGAACTGGTGAAGCAGTCAGAAAATAGATGGATGGATGAAAAGGTTTGCAGAATGAATCAGCTTCCATCACTAACATCACACAGATACACAAAATACAACAGGTTGAGCAAAGCAGTCCTGTTTGCCAAAGGAAAGCATCACTGCAGAAGACGAACTGGTTGCTCAGCTAAAGGAGAGAAGAAGGATGTTGTGGTAGGGCCTCACTGAAAATGTGAGAATGTGGGTGTGGCACACAACATCCTTAAGGCATGGACACCAGCCCCCGAGAAACGCCCTTGCTCTGCCCTGACTCCACTGACATGCGCACTTGTCGAAAACAATAGGGCATCACATAGGCAAAGCAAGGTTTGAATAAGGCGAACAATGGCAGAACAAGATGAGGGAATTCAGCTCTTTCTGGGTGTATTTCACTACATCTGAATTAACAAAAGAAGCAGGCACTCTTAAAGAGGATGTATGATCAATCTGTAACATTCCAGGTACTTAATGTACCCCACTTTAAACCTGTATCCCTACTATCTTCTCTTTGCCAGCTCTATGAGAGCCTCAGCTTCAGCTGTTTGTCACCATCCAGGAGCTCAGATCCACACCCGCTCATTTCTGTTATTGCCAAGCACTTTGTTCCACACTAGAACTCTTAATTGACTAAATAATAGCATTAATTGGAACTGTTTTACTGTTTTCAGAGGTCACCTTTTAACTCCTGCAAAATTCAACTCCAAACTCCTTCCTGGAAAAGAAAGTTTGCAAACGTCCCAATAAAGCGACATGTTGGTTCAACGAAGGCGCCAATTAGGTAGTGACGCTCAGCTGGACTGAAGACCAGCAGGTGTGTTTGTGGCCTTCCAGGACCAGGGTCCGCACCCCCCTGCTCTAAATTTTAAAAGTCACAAGTCACAAGGGCTTCTGTTCTTCCTGACACCAGAGGAGCAGCATCAAGCACAGCAGCTGACTCTGCCTGTTAAATGGGGTTTGTTCTTCAGTGGAATGATGTGAATTGGCCACACGGCGCATTTCAGCTCAGGCAAGTCGCCTGAGGACACTCTACGTAGTTTATCAGGTGTATTCCTCATTGAAAACAGACCTACAGAATGCCATCTTCTAATTACAAACATACTTCAAATGGTGCTGTTAAAACCAGCGGGTATTCTGATCAGCAGGTAAGAATGTTTTTAGGTGGGTAGCTGCATCAGCATGCATAGGCTGCAAAGGAACAAGTAACAGATTAACTCCATGCTGAAAAGAGGAGAGAGAAAACACAACATTTTGGCTGTGAAGCTCACTTCAGGTGTGGCCAGGGGTTTAGAATTGTTTTATACTCGCATGGTTTATGTGACCCTTTTAATCAGGGAAGCCCAGCTCTGCAGCAGCTGCTGTCCAGCGGGGTTGATAGGCCTCTTTAAATCTCTAGCTACTTAAGAACAAGGAAAGGCTTTAATGTGTCCAATTAGGCAAATAACAAGTTCACTAACAATGTAATTAAGGGCTTTGTGTGGAAGCAACACCAGAAACCTTTAGCCCCCTCCCTCTTTCTGAAGGAATGTTGTACAAAGACCTCAGTCGATACAATCTCCACTAGAGAAGATGATCTGCGATCTAATGCAGATATTCAAAGTCCTGAAAAGTATCAACAAGGGCCCTGCCTATCATTTTACTTCCTCTTTCACCAGTGGCATCTAGGCTACAGACAATTGCATACCGTACTTTGACAGAATACCTTAGATTGAATCAGGTAGTATAATGAGGTTAGTCAGAGGTTAGAATGATGTAACACTGCTCTGTTTTGGTCAGTGGCCTCCAGTATTCCATGATTCCTGGTTAAGTGAAGCACAGAGGTTCTGTCTTCAATGTCAAATTGGAAATGGGATTATTGACCTCTGAGTTGATTGCCGCTAAATGTGTTGCCTCGCTCTTCTGAAGACAAAATACATAAGCAGTGTTGCTTTTTTCATGGCCAAAGACTCACTGATTCACGGGATAGATGTGTCTGTAGAGAATCTCTGCCTCCTTTACCGTCTTCAGAAGCACACATGCATTGTCAGATTCTCTCCCACTGTCCACAGGGCGGCTGCACACACAGGACTGGAGACAGGAAACACTTCTTTACTCAGAGGATTGTGGGAGGCTGGAACAACCACGCAGGCGTGTTGTTAGAGCTGATAATGCACAAAAGAACTTCAGAGTTTCCACAAAATCGTTGACGTTCTGAAAGAAGAAACAGCTTATCAGATGCTGAGCATGCTCTCACGCCTCACACCTGACTCACGCCTGAAGAAGTCTCAAACCTCATGTTATTTCTTACTACTCTTCCTCGTGGAATTAACTCCTACTTGTTCCCTAATCCCAGGGCATTTCTCGAAAGGAGAAGCGTTGTTAACCCAGTGTCCTGGCCTTTACCAATCATGGCTCCCTAATCATCCCCATCTTTCAACTGGCTTTACCACTCTGTTCTCCCCTCTCGTGAGAGATGATGTGTGGTGAGAGAGAGATGTGTGGTGGAGGGGGTTCCCATTATCCCCATTACCTGTACAGCACTTTGAGTGGAGAGTCAAGAGAAAAGTGTGAGGATTATTATTATGTGCTGGACTGCACTGGATCCTACGGGTGGAGCGGTGGTACTGTGGCTAAGGATCTGTGCCTGTAGCTGGTTTTGCCAGTTCAAATCCCGCGGCTGGCAGAGGAATCCTACTCCCTGGGGCCCTGAGCAAGGCCCTTAACCCCAACTGCTCCAGGGGTGCTGTATAAATGGCTGACCCTGTGCTCTGACTCCAAGCTTGGGGCAAGTTGGGGTATGTGCAAAGACAAATTCTTAATGCAAGAAATTGTATATGGCCAATAAAGTGATCTTATACTGTATCTTCCAGTTCTGCGAAAGGCTTCTGCAGTACAGCTCCCTCATCTCTTTCACACATCAGATTTCTGGGCAGCACATTGCTGAGTGTCACATTCCCACCAAAACGCAAATTCCTTCCATAACTTAATGAAATTTGACCCTAAAAACCTTTACCAGCCCCTAGCACATAAAAAACACATTCACATGGCCATTTTTATCTAGGATCATCTTTATGTGAATCTTTAAATGAGCTCAGAAGATTATGAATGTGTACACAGAAGGCTCTCTAAAACAGCCTATTAAAGCTGTAGCTGAACTGGGATGATTGAATTGTACAGGTCCTGCTTAAACGCTGACATGATTTTAAATTTTATCTGTATGAGAATGTCAGTGTTACAGGCTGAATTGCCACCAAACAAAAAGAGATGGCATTGTGATGACCCCCGCTCCATATTTCAAGGGTGATCTGTCGTTTCTGTCATTTTGCAGGCCACTGTGAGAACGTGTTTATGTTCTGACATGTAATGTTTCTTCCATTAGGTAGCCAGTACACCTTTAATTAGCACCTTCCTTAAACACGCTTTATTTCTTTGTGGTGATATTTTTGTCTTTCGAGCCTTGTTGGCCTCCCGGGAGTTTCACAGTGCCGTGATTGTATAGTTACTGTTTGTGTGGTTTCCGTCTCAGCCCTGCCTGTCCTGGGGGTGTGATCATACTGTAATACAGACATAGCTCTGCCCCTCCTGGCCAGCTCATCAGTAGGGAAAGAGGCTCAGTGTCTTTTCACACCATTGTGCATGGCTTCCTCTAGACCTGATAGCTGGTGTCACTTTCCACCACTGATGAAACACTGCCTTCCCAGGCATGGCTATTTTGTCATGATCACACACAGCCATTACAAAACAAACACTACCAAGCCAGACTCCACTGCTGCAGTGATATTGTATTATTGCTGTTAGGTCTTTTATTGTTCTTTTTTTAAGAATGCATTGTTATTGGAATGTGAGGCAGTAAGGTTACAGAGTACAAGGCAGTGTTGCACTGCAGTAACAGTGGGTGGGATAAGATCATTTTGTGGTCAATTTCTTGTAGTAGGAATTTGTCTTTTCCCAAACCCCGACTTGCTCTCCATAAGACACACAGACAGGGAGAGAAGCTGGGGGTCAGAGCGCAGGGTCAGCCATTTATATGGCACCCCCTGGAGCAGCTGGGGTTAAGGGCCTTGCTCAGGGGCCCAATGGAGTAGGATTGCTCTGCCGGCTGAGGGATACGAACCCGTAGCCTTCCAGCCACAGGCACAGAACCTTAGCCACAGAACGACCACACCAGATTCAGTATTTTCAATCAGATACTGCTGATCTCAATGTACATGTCGCCTTTCAAGGAGCCTAAACATACACATTAAAACAATTTCTCTACAACAGAGAACACTTCAGAATGTACAAAAAAGAACAACAAGAAGAAGAAAGAACATTTACAAAAGTTACATGACCTAGGCACACAAATGGTCAAGTTCAAGGTCAAGTTCACGTTTATTTGTCATTCCAGTCACATACAAGAATACACTGGAATGAAATATCGTTCCTCCTGGTCCACAGTGCAAATACAGGCAGGACAGACAGGATACACATAGTGGAAAGTGCAGATAGTGCAAATTACACAATATACACAACACACTGGGGGGATTTAAACCCTGTTTCTGGAATTGGGGTGGGTGCAAGTAGATTCCAGGGTGTTGAGGAGCCTGACAGCCTGCGGGAAGAAGCTGTTACAGAGCCTGGTTAAACTTGTCTATAGCTCAAGAGTACATGGGTAATGATCGAACAATAACAATGGTACCAGCTCTGAACTCGGCCTAGTCCGTTATCTCATCCCTACCCCTGACATTTAGGAGAAAGCCCATGAAACAAGGTGGCTTTTGCAGAGAAAGGGTCGGAGCATTACAAATGCAAGTAGGAAGGGAATTCCAGAGAGTAGGAGCAATGGAACTAAAAGAATGAGGTCCATTGTTACGATCATTACAATGCAATGCAGTATAGAAGAGCATAGTGCAATATAAGTGCAGAACTTCTTCGGTGTGGCGTGGCACTATAAAACAGTAATGTAGTATTATTTTAGTGGGGTTCAGTGTTATTGAACTGTGATATTATTGGAGTTCAGTATTATTGAACTGGCCTACTGTGATAATTTGAACTATTTGATCTGCTACAATGTTAGTGTTAGTGTTGGTGAACTAAATTAGCTGCTCTGTTTCATCATTAGGCATTAGGCACCATACATACCGAGTCTCTGTCTCTTCCACAGTATATAGTAAAGCCCCTGCATGTACCTCCGGGGTGTCAGAGCTCACAGCGTGGCCTTCATGTCCCTCATGCTGAAGCCAAGGTTTGGCGTGACAAGTTGAACCTGCTCTTCCACATTCCCAGAGGGTACAGTCTACAGAGTTTGTGATGAGCACCCCCCACCCCAGAGCATTTTCCTTCTGTTCTGTTTGGACAGGACAGGGCTGGAGCAGTTAGCGGTTTCTGCCTCACCCTCTGCCTAACAGTGTGCTTTGCCTTTCATGCCCTTTTGTCTTTGAGAAAGAGTAGACTTTTCACTTTGCTCAAGGAAGTCAGAAACCTCCACTGCCCTAATTACAGACCCCAATCTGAGAATCTGCCCCTTACAGTATCAGTACCATACAGACTGGAGCTGAGGAGTCCACTGTTGGTGTGGCTCTGAACTATGTGACTCTGGTAAGGGCATCCCCAAAGCTAACGGACCCTGGCCTCCTGGGCATGAATAGAGCTCACACAGCATGGACAGAAGACAGATTTTATTCTGAAAATGCCAGAAATGTAGAGTACAGCATCTCAGCTATGACTGTGGCTCAGCAGATTATCTGCCTGCCCGCTGCTGGTGCTACACAAGAGCTGAGATGCCAGTTTGTTTGCATCATAGAGCAGGGGTATCTGATCCTGGTCCTACAGGGCTGGTGTGGCTGCATGACTTCCAGGTCTGAAGATCTGGAAGTAATTGGGTTGTTAAGCCAATAACGAGCTGACTGACAGTGCCGGATTTCCCATTAGGCACTTTAGACACAGTGCCTAGGGCCTAAAAATTTTTTAGGGCCACGAAGGAGGGAAACACTAGTGACTAATGAAAAATGAGCTGAAACAACATGCTTGCGATCGGCTCTAGGTGCTCCAAATCAATAATCATGCGCTATTTAGCGGCTGTTCTAGAAACGAGAAGTATCGAAGTGATGGTTGCTCAACTCGCTCCATCAATCACAAGGTTTAGCATGAGAATAGATAGATAGATAATACTTTATTAATCCCGTAGGGAAATTGATAGTATAAATCAATTAGTTAAAATAGTTTAAAGTGCATCATGTCAATCGACGTAATTCAACTGGGGTTTACCCCTCTCTTTGCACAGTTTGGAGTGCAATAACCTAGGGCCTACGAACATCAAAATCCGTCCCTGCTGACTGACTTGGAATGAAAACCGCAGGCACACTGGCCCTCCAGGACTAGGACTGTCCTCCCCTGGCAGAACCCTTTGTTATTTGGACTCTTTACTCTTCCAGAGGTCTCAAACAGTTCCTGGAAGGCCAAGTGTCTTCTAGTTTGTGTTCCAACCATGTTCTCACATAGCTGGTCTGATTATTTAAGTAACTGTATACTTGTAATATCTCTAACCAGGCTCTGAGGCGATTTATAGGAAACTGTAACTGAAAGTGAAAGTCTTGTTTATTCCACTCTAAAAGGCCTCAAGAAACATCCTGTTACATCCTGAAACTGTTACATGTCTGATTCAGAAAATAATTGGGTCAATTACTTAATTGACTTCCCAGGTTGGAACAGAAACCAGAAGACACCAGGCCCTCTGAAAATGAGTGTGAGACACCTTTGCTCTTCTAAACACGTTTTCACTTAGACTTCCATACTGGGATCTCAGATGGTTTGGTGGTATTGAAATGGAATTTCCTGTTTGCATTCAGGGTCTATTTCTAAGTGAATACTGGAAGATTCGATGCAACGCTGTTTCTGAGGCACAAAAACAATTTCTTCTTCTGAAATGCGGTTAAACCTCCTAAAAGCACTTCTGCACATTTATACTTAACTCTTTAGCGAAGGCTGAAGCTACAGTGCAGACGCTCACGTGTCGCTGCTGGGGGTAGGTGACGTCAAAGCCCAGCGATTTCTGCTAGTGACGGAGAGCGCCGGAAAGAGGAACTTGGAGAGTTTGTTTAAGTTTTTGTGTCGTTTTGCAGTAATATAGAAAGATGGTGAGAAAGTTGAAGTTTCACGAGCAAAAGCTCTTGAAGAAAGTCGATTTTATCAACTGGGAAGTGGACAACAACTTACACGAGGTGAAGGTGTTGCGTAGATTCCACATCGAGAGGAGAGAAGACTATACCGTGTAAGGTTTCTCTGCTGATTCAAACTAAACACGCTGGGCTGTGCGCTTTACTGCACACGGGAACAGACATAAATTGCGCAAGCTCTTTGTTGCTTCTGCGGTTTCGAGAAATAGGAAAATATCTGCCCTTTTTTTACAAACAGATAACTTGTAGCATAAGTTGTTCTGTACGCATGTTTTTTGAAAGGGTATTACTTGCTAACGGAACCCTTTATGCGTGTTTGTTGTGAGACCCATGCTTAAGAGGCTCGTAGAAACGCTGAAACTACTGAAGCTTCACGTGAAATACGCTTTAAATTGTAAGTCTCATGCTCAGACGTGGGCGCCGCCATGACACTTTTCTCTTGCCGCGGGGTGCTACATCGGTTGTCTTTTTCTTCGTCACGCAAGCACTTTTACTTTTAATCAAGTTTAGAACCAACTAAAGTAGATGAAAGTGAAGTTGACAGTGGCATTGCCGTTTGCGTTTAGGATTCGTAGCCTTTTCTCCTGCTGTTTGTGTCGATGGGTTGGGGGACTTCGAATCCCAGCATGCTCCGCGGTCTGTTGCGCTGCAGGCTGCCTATATCCGAGCGCGTGCGTGGTTTTCCTCACTGCGGTGCGTATCATGGATCAGTACTTCTTCTGCAAAACCAGAAAAAGCTCTGAAATAATATACCTCCTTAACCGAAACTGCCTGGGGTTTACGGCTGGAATTGTCAATGTTTCACTTCTTCATTCCTGTTAAAAAGAGTTAAATTGGGCTTCCTTGCCTTTCAATCGCATCAGGTCTGATTTTAACTCCTTGGAACAGCTGCACCAGAACCGCACACGGACTCTGGACAGCAGTGTGTAAAGGCACTCAGAATACTGCCTGGGTCTCTCCAGGCCATCGCTATAAATGAGAAGCTTTTCTCATTAGAGCCATCTGCTTAAATAAAGCATTAAACAAACCGCTCCTGCGATCAGTCATAATCTCCATACTGTTATACTTCATTTCTCTGTGCCCCCCTTCACTATCCACCTCTCTCGCTGTCATTATTTTCCTGCCGGTATCAAATCAAAGTTTATTTATCAAATGCTCAACAATACAGCGTGCAGCAGTAGTTGCTGGTAATGAAATGTCTTTTCTGCAAGCTCACAAAAATCACAAAATAGAGGTTATGAAAATAAGGTTACATACTAATAGATGTAATAGAAATTGAATAATGAGTCGAGCTGCTATGTGTCCATGGTGTATGCAATAAATACAAGTAGTGCAGTTATGCTGAATACAGTGAAAACTGTGTCCATGTAGCCATTACAGGTGATTTGCTAAAGGATCTGCAGGTTGGCTGTTTAGCAGTCTTAAACGGTACCCCTGTTCTTCTCTCCTGTTTGCTGTTGGTCCTCCCTGTTCACCCCTTCTCCCCCCTCTCTGCCCGCCTCTCCCGACAGGTACAACAAGCTCAGCCGTGAGATCCGGCAGCTGGCCCAGAAGATCCGGGACCTGAACGAGAAGGACGGCTTCCGCGCACAGAACACCGCGCGGCTGCTGGAGAAGCTGTGAGTCGTGGGGCAGGGCTGTGTGCGCGTGTCGGACACGGAGGGAGGGAGAGGCATTCGGCAGCGTGGGCTGACCCGGTCGGCCAGGCAGTCGGTCCATCGGTACAGTGTTGGGAAAGGAATGGACAGGAACAAAGTCATGGATTTATCTCATAAAGATGTCAACTGTGGTTTACAGAAATGCATTGTGGGATGCTCAGAGGGTTAAAACCACTGTTTCTCATATAGTGTGACCTGTGTGATATTACAGGATTTTCAAGACCTTTAATACAGCTGAAGGGCTGATATGCCCATTTTTACATTAATAAAGCAGGTCCAGCTTCTTATGAAATCCATTCTATTTCAAAACTTCAGCATTTGTCTGAGCTTCTAGCGATGATTAGTGATTTAGTTTTCATAGGCAAAAGACTTTGTGCCACTCATTCATTCACACTGTTTAAATTAGAAACTGTGCTGTTTTTTGGGGAATGCACATCCACAAAACACCGTTCAGTTTCACAAATTAAATGGAAATGAGTTTCATAAGTGTAGCATCCTTATATATTGTGGTATCTCAATTTCTCTCCTCTAGCTACAGTACAAAAGTATGTAGTAATCTTGAAAAACGTCTGTCTTTTTTGGATTGTGTTCAAGCTTTGTTCTTAATCACAGGCTTCATTATTTCAACTTTCTTTTTGAGGCTTTTTTTAAAATTTCTTGTAGAACTTAAAACATTTAATAGGTGTCAAGCCTGTGCTAATCAGTCCAGGACTGCCCTCATTCAGGTGTGTAAGGTGAATTATATGAAATATAGCCAATTGGGCTGAAGTAAAAGGAAGATCACAGACTCACTGTGGGAGGTGTCTGATACAGGGCCATTCTCTCCTGTCTCTGTTCATCGCTTTGATCACTTACTAATAGTCGTTTAGTCAGAAATAGGGGAGCAAGTGAGTCTGCGAGCCGAGGAGAGACTCGATTAAATTCTGTGGGCTGATGTTTTTGGAAATAATGTGCTTTAACTGAGGCCTCTCTGAAACCAAGAGGCGAGTGCTGAAACAAGCAGATCAGTTACAGGCAGCAGTTAGCTCTGCTGATTAAGGGCCCAGTTGGAATGAAAACCAGCAGACTCAGGGGTACTTCTGAGAGCCCCTGCTCTGAGCCCTCCGCAGTATGCACTTCTGCTGGCGTCTTTCCTCGTGCTTCTTCAGTGAAGCCCTGCTGCTCTCCAAACACGTTTTAATGTGCACAGTGGTGATTTTAAAGCAGTGGTGCTGGTCACGGCCTCCCTCCACTCACAGTGGCCAAGCCAGTGCAGGTGTGATGATTCACAACTACCCAGGTAGGGATCTACATGCTATAATATTCTCTCTCCTGCATATTTGACACTTTCTGTCAGTTTGTCATTGTATGATACAATGTGCAGAGAGTGGGAGGTATTGAGTGATATGAATGAACTGCGGACTTTGTGCACTTAGTAAGAAGTTAATACCATTGCAACTACATTTACTTTTTAGAATTGGCAAGAATTGCTGCTTTGGCATTACAGAGCCTGTGTTGCCAGTCGCTCATTGCAGCAGTGCGGACACAATGTTGCAAACATGGGGAGATGTCTGTGATTTTTTTTTTGCATTGCTCAGTTTGGAGGGCGCTCTGCGGGAAGTTAACTTTCTCTCCTAACGGTATTGGGCCGACAGAGGGCTGGGTATTAATACAGGTGTAAAATCTAGTGGCACTTGCAACAATGTGGAGTTAAAAGCAGTAAAGGAAGTTAAAGTAAAGGAAGATTCTGTGATTGTTGTCTGTGTAAACATTGAAGCTACCTTCCTGCCTCATTATCTCCCTGAAGTCCAGGGTGAACGGGCTGGACTCACCACACTGAGGAGAGCTGCATTGAGAGTGAGTGTAGACCTGCCTGCCTGAGTGCCTTCAGAGGGAATAGTATTGTTTACCTGCTGATAACAGCGGTGTAGATTAACACGTTCCAGAGGTGGAGGGGGGTGTGGGAGATAAGCCGTTGGTTCTCACCAACCTGCTTTACCGCAGTAAGATAGATAAATGCAGCTAGCAGCTGCTGGATTTACAATCGCAGGTTAACAGTGGGAACTGGGACGGGAGTTGTCAGTTCTGCGATAATGCTGTGATTTACAGATGTGATTTTTTTTTTGGGGGGGGAGAGAGAGCACATTGTCTATTCTTTCTCACCATTGACTGAGACTCTCTCAGCCAGAGCCAAAGTGCAGCCTCAGGTGGCCACTCCAGGGGAGTGATTATGGAGAGGGTGATTGCAATGTTGTAAAGCCATCAGTGTTCTGGTGAGAAACTACTAATGTACCAAAATAAAAGGAAGATCCTAATCTTGGAGAGCAAACCAGGAAATGGGAATGATCTGTACACAGCCCTTAAAATCCAGTGAGACGCTGGTCGAGTGGATCCTCAACCGGGGCCTCTAGGGGGTGATGCTGTTGTGATGGACGGCCACTCTGGTCACTGTGTCTCCCGCTCGAGGTGTCCTGTGCTCCTCTTCAGGGCTGCGCAGAGCTGCGAGCTCCTGGGCTGGCTGGCCGGCCGACCATGTCAGTGTAGTCTCTTTGCTCTGCTGATCAAAAGCTCTCTGCAGAACCACTGGCAGAAGCCTGAATTCACGCGTGAACTGGAGCGTTTTAATGGCTTTCCCTCTCGCTTTCGCTGCTTGTTTTTGTGCTGCCTCTGTGCTTTGACCCTTCGAAGTAGGGTGGTATCGCCGGCTATTGGCAAAGCCTCTGGGATTGTGGGACAATGCAGTGGAGCTGTGGATTGCAAGACCTGAGCTCTGTGGTGTTAATGGTAGACGGTCTCGCCGCAGGGCCCTTACAGCAGCTCTTCCTTGGGCTGGGCTTTGTGTTCTCAGCGCGGGGAGGCTGAAACACGGGCCGAGATGGACAGCTGGTTTTCCATTTGCTCTGGGAGAAGGACGGAAGGATGGAGCGTTTTTCAGATAGGCAGACGCAGACCCTTGCCTTACCAGCCTGTTTGCGGCTCATTGCGTATCATATGGCCCTTTAAGGAGAAACGGGATAGGGGTCTTCTTTTCCACAGGAAGTGGGTATATATTTAGGGCAGATGTTCCTGCATTGCTGACCTATTTACACTTCCTATTGCCATTAAATCGGGCTCATGCACGTGGCACAGCAGAGCTTGAGCAGGGTCAGCTCCAGTACAGGGGGTGTGGGATGTGTGGTGTGCAGGGGAGTTGTGTGTCCACACTCTCTTTGCATGGCTCATCCTGGGAGCAGTTTCTCCATCTCATTCCTCATCTAAAGGTCAGGCCTTTTCCTGGAGGGTCCTCATCTACTGAGTTTCTAAAGGTTGGCCACACCTGTAAATTATTGAGGACTTAAGTGTGTAATCTGTTTGAGTATCCAGAAGGTTAAACACTACTTATATTTTGTCCCCAAGTGATCTGAGAATTAGCAATTGACATGCTTAACTAATACTATCTTTAGAAATTGATTTAATGGTAACCTGTAAGGAGAGAACCTGACAACTCTGATGCTCTGTCCTGGACATGTTGATACTGTAGAAGAAGCCTAGTGTTCTTACTTTGTTTAAAAAGAGAACACATTCTTCTAGAAACCAGGAGACAGTTACTGATTTCATGAAGTCATTAAGAGTGCAGCCAAACTCCAGGGCAGTGTGCTGTGCACCATACACACCAGCTCTGTGGTTGCTGTGTGAGCTCAGGCCCCCTCAATATTTATGATCCTATTAATGTTAAAGCAGGGTGAATGTGTTTTTGCTTTGCTCTTGTGTGGGAGATTACCATAGGATTGTGCTTTCATAGTGCTAAATAACTCATGTCTTGGACTCCACTGTCCGCTTATCTGACTGTTACAATTCAGTTGATTGGCCATTTAACTACCAGTGTTAATGACATCATAATCATAAGTAACTGGCATTTGATCTGACAGTGTCATCCGCTGTCAGCAGACATGAGCAGTACGTTTTGGAAATAGCTTCATAATTCTAAAAACCAGCCTTATAAAAAAATACCGACAAACCCTAATATTTGCACTTAATTTGACTTTTGGTTTTGAAACCTGAACAGTCTGACCATCACCACAAAGCTTTTAGGAACTTAACAAATACGCAAAATGTGTGGGTAATTACCAAGTTCTGCTAAGAAAAACAGTGCATTGGGGTGCTCCCATCTTCGTGGAGGTATGTTTTACAGGATGTGGAGAGCACTAACTTCTTTGGCATTGGCAGGAGCGCAATGAGAAGGAATGTTCCCAGGAGGAAGTATGAAACCTTCATTGATGATAAGAAGTTCTTTATGGTTTTATACCATTAATGAAGGTAGTGGAAATGGAAGAGGGGCAGAGAAACACTTTGTTAGTGAATTACAGTAAAGACAAGTGCCACCAGTCATTTTTAATGCGTACTGTAGTTATTGACATTTGTCAGATTGTTCCTTAGTGGTCCAGAACCTTCATGTGCTTGTATCCCAGTCTGTATTTTACAACAGCAACAGTAGTCCTTTGAGTCCAGAGTTGCCTTCCTGTTTCTTGTTCTGTCTATGTGGTGGAAGGACAGAGTACAGAATATAAGTTAGTTAGAACTCTTGGGAGTGATGATGTCGACTCCCTTTCACCACCACCCATATGCATCATCTGGATGATGTGATGGCAGCTAAAGTATGCCAGTACTCTTGCCACACATCAGCTATCAGTGGGGAGGACAGCAAAGTGATGAAGCCAGTTCATAGCCGGGGATTATTAGGAGGCCATGGTTGGTGAAGACTGGGGTTTAACTTGACCAGGACACCAGGATAACACCCCTAATCTTTTTGATGTTTGACATCCTGGGGTTTTAATGACCACACAGAGTCAAGGAGCTTGGTTTTACGTCTCATCCGAAGAACAGCACCTTTTTACAGGATAGTGTCCCCGTAACTACAGTGGGGCATTAGGGCCCACACAAACTACAGGGTGAGCGCCCCCTAAAGGCCCTGCTAACACCTCTTCCAGCAGCAACCTAGCTTTCCCAGGAGGTCTCCCATCCAGATACTGGAGCAGATTACTGTCTTGATTGATCAAAATCTTACTGGTGTGGACAATCTGTAAAAACAGGTGATCTGTAAGACTACCTGGCCTAAGACCCTCCAGGACCATGTGATATTGATAGTTCTGTGCTGCTGCAATGTGATATTGATAGTTCCTGCCCAGGTAGTGAGGGAGAAGGCCGAGCTGGGGGTCTGAGAGTGAGCAGTGCATGCTGGGCCATACCTGGAGCCTGGGGCAGGGCCCTGCAGGCAAAGGGTACAGGGGCCTACAGAGGCTGGTTGCTGAGCAAGAAACAGGAATGGAAAACAAGCAGTTGAAAATGACAAAATGGGAGGTAATACCTAATGGATGATGACAAAAATAACACTAATCCAAGCTAGTCCTGAATAACTCGGTATTGAGTAAACAAAACAAAAGCAAATAATCAAGAATGTGTAATCCAGAATGAATGATAAAGTAACCGCTCATCTGACACACTACTCAGGATCCTGGTACAATACCAAAAAAAAAGCGTAAACCAGTAACTGTGTTAACAAGCAGTGACCTGAACCCGGGCCCGACACCGAGATCCAGCCGACCGAGCCTCGGGGCTGGTGCTGTGTGCTCGTCGGGCTCTGCTCGGGCTTGGGGAAGTCGGGGAGGCGTGGGGTTTTGAGCCCTCCTGGAAGGGGTAGGGTTACCAGGGGTTTGGCAGGTCCAGGTTGGGGTGGAATGTGCTGTCCTGAGCTGGTGAAGGGATGGAGTGTGGCCACAGCAGGGCTATTTATACAGCCCTGTGGGAATCGTATACAGCCTTGACCCACTCTGGCGTTGCAGTGAATCGCTGGCACCCAGCCTGCTGGCCAGTGTGGCACACCCCCAGCTCTCCCACAGACACGCCACAGACCTCATTCTCCGGCACGTAGCATCTGCTGCGCCCCATACGGTTCAGATGGAAGTTCCTAGAAATTGCCACTTCTGTCCGAAACAGCTGCCTGGAGCCCCGAGAGGCTTAACCCCCAAAGTCTACTTTAATTCAGCAGTTTGTCCGTTTGAGTTCTGGCATACAGATGCTTAAAGGTATTGTGAGTGTGCATCGCCGGGGCTGATGTGAAAGTGTACAGCCCTTTGTCCCTCAGGCCTGCAATGCCATGTGGCTTCGTGCAGCAGTGGATACCAGTAACTGTCCCCCTCCCCGGCTACTTTGCCCCAGAGGGGTATCTAGTCTTGAGTTGCTGGCGGCGTGCCAGGGAGATGGTATCACCTTGTGTGTGACCGCTCTGGGTGTGCTCCCTGGCGCCCAGACACTGGGCTCTTTGTTTGGTTTGAGAGAGGGGGGAAGTGGGTGACCCCATCCTTCTCCAGCCCAGGACCTGACCCCATCCCCCCTTCCATCCGGGCGCACAATGGCACTCTGTGCTCCCCTCCCCGAGAGCGGGGCAGAGGGAAGGCTGTAATGTGAGATGGGGAGAGGAAGGTGGTGATACCCGCTTGTGCTGCTGTGAGGCAGATACTGTCCCGTAACCTCCCTCCCGCTGATGCTAGCCTGTGATCCTGTTCAGGTGTGTGACTAGAAACTGCCTTCTCTCATTGTGCCTGGACTGCTGTCCTGGTCTGAGCTGGTCTCTTTCCTGAGCCCCTGTCCGGCTTTAAACCTGACATCCTCCACTTCCGCTCTGAAGTGTGTCTGATAATCGTCTCAGTGTGGAATAAACGCTATCGTGGCCCGGTGAGGTGCACCCGGTTCTCTGCCGGTGTCGGTGTTTAAAGATAATCCTGGTGGGGTAACCATGTAACCTCAGTGGAATGACCGCCATATTGTCTGGTGGAGGTTGTGTGTTTGTGTTTGTATCCGTGTGTACCGGCGTGGCAGCATGTGACGGTGAGGTTACTGTGTTCCCACAGTGCGCCGTGCAGCCGGAGGGAAACATGAGCCCCGCTGGCTTGTTGCCAGGGAAACCCACACCACAGTGCGTTGCCCATGCCGGATGGCAGAGGTTAATTGTGTCATAAATTCTCGACCTGCTAGAGGCCGGGCATGCGGGATATTCACACCTTGCAGCGTGATACCCAGTCAGCAGCACAGCGAGATATACATAGATATGAGGATACACAGCCTTCTGGCTAAATACGTCTCCCATCTCTTTCTGATATGTGTGCCTGCGTTTGTATACACACACAGCCTACTGGGGATGCACAACCTCTGAGGCACTCAGGGCAGATAGTGGTGCAAATGCAAATTGAGCAGTCCTAGTGCCTTCGAACATACAAAGTCAGAAGCCCTTACAAACGCCCAGAAAAGCGTTTCTCATATTGGTTCACATAGTTCTGCCCATGGATGTGCACATGCTCTCGCGCCCTCCCACTGGAAGGGATTCTGTGGGAATGAGTGGGAGTTTCAAGGACCCCGGGCTTGGGGGCCTCACACTCAGACACAAGGACACTGGAGACCCGGAGCAGAGCCTGACGACCAGTTCTGAGTTTTGGGGAAAGGCAGTTCCCATGTACCTATGTTTACACTTCTGGGGCTATAATTCATGCCGGTTTCAGCAGCTTCCTCTTACTGGAGGTTTTTTACTGAGTGTTTTTACTGCACTCCATCTGCTCGCTCTCTCAGGCTGTCAGCTGGACTGCTCTGCAGGCTGTTGCTCTTCCTGGCTGAGGTGGGGGGAGAGGTAGCTGGGGGGAAGAGAGAGGAACCCTGGGCCGGGCCGGGCCGGGCCGGGCCGGGCCGGGCCGGGCCGGGCCAAGTCCCTCACTGTCTGGCTCATCTTCACGCTGGGTTTTGCGACAAGCCCAGCCGGAATCAAGCTGCCCAGTACTGGCCTGGGCCGAGCAGGGCCAGGGATGGGGGTAGAATCATCTGTGGGCTGTAGAAAACTTGGAAGGAGGAGCTGGATTCTGGTTCTTTTCTCGAGCTGATGAAAGCAGGACGTGGGGTTGTTTTAAGTGGAAATCGGAAAACAGGTAGAAGATGACGTAATTTTTTTTGTGTTTTTTATCTTTAAACTGACATCAAAAACTGCTTAATTGAACAGGAAGAACACCTGGGGGTAATTATTTACTGCAGGTGTTCGAAGAAGACCTGTTGATCTATGTGGCCCAGACACTCCTGGTAATCGGCTCTTACAAGTGCAAGATGGTGGGAAATTTAATTTGCTTGCGTTGAGATTGAACTCTTTCTGCTGTTTGCCCTAACTTTTTTTTTCCTGTTTCAGTTAAGTTATGCTGTGCTAGTAATTCTTCTCCCTCACTTTCATTTCAGTTATTGTGTGACAACCTGTGATGTGACAGTAGCTTTCTCTCCCTCTCTGTCCTCAGGTACAGCTTGGGTCTGATCCACACCAAGCAGAGCCTCGCAGTCACTGAGAAAGTCACGGCATCTTCCTTCTGCAGGTAACCTCCTCCTCGGTCACTCACGGTGTGCAAAGACATGCTTCCAGACGCACCCAAGCCCTACAACACACACACACACACACGTCATACACTGTACCCATTGACATTGCCCGTGCTCATAAACAGCACACTTGAATTGCCCACATCAGTGCAACACAATCGTACAAATGCAGCACACTCAAGTAGTACACGCACAGCCTGAGTTGTGAGTGAGTTGACATAGCACTTACTTATACATCCTTATACAATACAATGTGTATTCAAGCCTTACAAATGAGCTTAAACGTTTTTTTCCCCAAGTTAAGTCGCATCCCGTTAAACTATAGTTACTGCTTGGTCAGCAATCTCATGTTTTAATTAGGAAATGGAGTATTTACTGCTGCTGATATTCATCTGTGGAAATGTTGTGCAACGTGTAGCAAAAAATAACTGAAGCACAAAACCACACTGCAGACTGATTCCAGGGTTACAGGAGGAATGAAACACGAGTCAAACCGGTTTCGGGATGAGCGATCAGTGTCGGTGAAACTTCAGTACTCTTGTAAAATCGTCAGAGGGAAACAGCCTTGTTTTGTAATTTATGGATTTTTGTGGCTTTTAGGATCAAAAGAAGCTGGTTTACAATATGCTTAAAGGCATGAACATCCCAAATTTAAAACCCTACGTATATGGCATTGTGTAATGGTGGGTTGCTTTGTGTGCCAGTCCGTTGCGCCTGCCCGCTGTTGTGTTGTTAGTGTGGTTTAAACTCTGCAGAGGTTAGACAGCAGCAGTGTGGAGAGCCGGTTAGGCCCACACTGGGAGTGTCTGAGCTCCCCCTGGCCACAGGCTGGGGAACTGCACTCAGGTTGGTGTTCATTTCCCAGTCTTTGTCTAATTACAACTCCAGAGTTTTACTTTTCACAAGGTAATAAAAACATTTGAAAAAAAACTGTACAAGTGTGGGGCACCATAAACGATTCCCTTAGTGGCCGTATGTTCCGGAGCAGATGTTTTAAATAGAACTGGAGATATTTTAAAATAGAGGATGGATAATAAGTTTAACAGTTGCTTCCGAGATGACCTCTGTAACTGCTCTGTGTTTTTGCCCCTGATCCCCTTGGTGTGAGGCCTGGGAATTCCAGCCGCATGAGGTGAATGGTAAAGAAGGCATCGCAAGACTTTATGAGCGCCCTGTGTGTTGAAAGTATAGCACTGCAGAGGCCTTATGCTTCTTGGCCAAAATGTCAGGAACCCCCCTTCAGTAATATTGGGCTCTGTGAACAGAAGGCTTTGGCATGTTCCACAGGAGTTGAGAAATAGTTGCAGTCCAGTCGTATTCTTGTCACCCCTGCTTTCAGTAGGCTTGAGTCTGCAGGTAGTCTGACTGCTGCTACTGAGAGATGCTTTTTTTTGCCTGGGTTCCTTTGGGGTTCTATGCAAGCGCAACCCTACTGGATTTGGTGTTCTAACTGAGTTTTTCTCTCTTACCTTTCCTCCCTTTCACCCCTGAACTCTTTCCCATATTCCTCTCTGTCTGCGCTGGTCCCTGCAGGAGGCGGCTGCCCAGTATCCTCGTCAAGCTGAGAATGGCGCAGAACCTGAAGACGGCCATCACTTTCATCGAGCAGGGGCGTATCCTTAACTGTGGTCATGGACGACGGCGAATGCTTAGCTATCACCTGTGCTGGTGCTGTAATATCCTACTACTAGTGCCACTCTGTCTTCTGATCACTCTGCTGTGAATGCACAGTGCCCAGGTCAGCTGGCAGTAAGGGCTTGTGTTGCCTCAGCAGTGTGTTTTCTGTGATCAGAAAGCACGGGGTAGAGGAGGAAGACGCTAGGAAGATGGTAGCACCGCCTGCTCCATCTCGGTGCTCCCATGAAACTTCTGCCCCCCCCCGAACATCCTGGCAATGGTGCTTTGAACCAACAACCAAGGCCTTACCCGCAGGCTTGTGGATTTCAGTTTTCTGTCTGGTGCACGTTCGTAAATTTGCTTGATCTGCTTGCTTGCTTGCTTGCTTGTTTAGACTTGGTTCATTGGCGAGTCCAGATTGTCAGACATGCTTGAATGCTTGAACATACTTGAATTCAAGAGTCCATTTCACAGACCTGTATGCCGGCTCTCTTCCACTTGCTTGTCATGATTTCTGACTGGTCGCTCAGCTGACAATGTTATGTATGACCCTGTACGAGACACGTGGAAAGGAAAGAGAAGATGTTGGGTACTGTTGCTTGGGTTGACTGGATAGGAAAAACGGCCGTGCTGTGTTATCTGGAGCTCTGCACTCTTCTGTCTCTCCAGGCCAAGCCCGCGTCAGCTGGTGCTGTAAAGTCCGCCTGATTCCTGATCGGGGAAAATATTTTAATCCAATCAGCGTTGTTTTCACATGACTGTCACGCAGGGCCCGGTTGCCATGGTTATGGTCAGTGGAGCTGCGTGGGGGGCTCTTTCTTTCACTTTGTCTTCTCTCTGACTCTCAAATTCAGAAGGAGCTTTACTGGCATTACAATGACTGCCAAAAGCACTTACAGTAAGAGGGTGGTGCATTGGCCAGCACAGTTAAACATTCACTCGGGACCTTCTAGAGAATGGTTTAACAGAAGTGAACATTTCTTGTTTACTTTTTGAATTTTGTCTAGCGCTAAAAATTAAATTTACACCGTAGAAGGTAGTGCAAATCTACTCATGTCTTAGTTTGTCTTTCTCATATAGCTTATCTCTGTCTGCCTCCCTCCTTCCATCCCAATCTCATCTTTGAGATTTCTTTCTCTGGTTTGGTTTCTCACTCTCTCTCACAAACTTTCTCTTTGTGTCTCTCTCACGGTCACGAAACAACTCACTGTTTCACCGATGGATCTCAGAGCAGCTGCGTTAACTCATCCTCCTTCCTGAGGTGCCCCACTTCCTCTCTTTCCTCCCTGCCTCTCTGTCAGTGATATTTATAGAGATAATAAAAACAATCTTCACGTTAGAAATAGATCTGTTGGTGATCACATCAGTGCTCCTCTCACACTTAAAGTACATTAAGAGCCCAAGAGAAGTTACAAATGAGAGGCTGTTTGGCTATCTATCCCGTTGTGTAGTTAGTAACTTTTGTTTCAAGAAAGCAGCTGTTTCTTGAAGAAGAGTCACAGTTTTGGCTTCAACAACATGGCGGGTAGCTTGTTTCACACTCCCACGACCCTTTGGGTGAAGAAATGGCTCCAGTTCTTGGTTTTTTTTGTTAATGAACTTCCTTTTAGTTTCCATTTGTCCTCTGGTGCACTGTTGATTGTGAATAGGTCTGCTACGATGACTTTCTCAGTACCTGTGAGGATGTTGAATATAGAAGGGTCTTGACATTTGCAAGGAATCGGTACCAAGAACCGTCACCAATAGCCTAATTCGTATAAAATCAAGTCCACCCCTATAATGTTGTGTAATCTACAGTGTATATAATATGTAAGGTTAAAAGGCATAAGTAACCCTACCTTATATGATGCATAAACTACTAATGCATTGGCTTTAGGTTAATTTAAATTTGTAATAAAAAAACCCTGTGGACACAGAACCGGAAGTGTTCATTACAATATAAAAACAAGACCAAGCTGAGGTGCAGATGCTGGGTAGTGGGTACTTGGGCAGGGGGAGAGGAGTGGTAACTGCTCTGAGCTAGTTTCGTCTCGTGGTTATAGTCTGTTGCGCTTAACAACGTTTAGCCACGTTTCGTCCCACTCTGCTCTTCTTCTGTGCAAGTCAGGCCAGACCAAATCCCGATTGAGTGAATTTGTAAGTGTTTAAATTTACAGATGTTGAGACTCCTTGGACTCTTCTTTGTGTGGAACTAAAGAGATTTAGTTCCTTCAGCCTCGGTGGAGGACATTCCTTTAAACCTGCGGTTGTATTTTAAAATGAACCTTGTCTTCAAAAGCATCTTGCAATGCTTGAACAAAGTAGTATAGGGTTTAAAAAAACCCCACAAGTACAAAAACCACCTACAACTACTTAAACATGCCCCATGTAAATACTGTGCACTGTTTACAGGAAGCTTCACTTTTCACTTTTGTGTTAACGTAGCTGATTTGTGTAAAACTCCTTGAAAGTTTGACGCATTTATGCTGTTTCCATTTCAAGATGGGTAAGGGAAAAAATGTGTGAAATGCTACATTAATCAAAAATGTTTCCAGTTTGGTTGTGCTTGACTGCTGTTTATAATTCTGTCTTGCTCACTGAGATGTGTTTGTGAAGTATGAGTATCACTGTTCTAAAACAAGGATTAGAAATCAGTGATGGCAAAATAGTTTTTTAACATTGTAAAACAAAACCTTTTCTGTACGATATGTAATGAAAATGCTTTTCAGTAAGCGATAAGTAAAATCAGCAGGTGTTCTGAACTCTGTCTAATACAGAGTGGTGCAGGCTATCTTCCAGTCCCTATCCCTACAATAATCCATTGTTTCTACTGGGAAAATTTCCCAGCATTGAGTTGCATTCTTACTGTTCCCCCCCCTTATCCCTGTTTTTATGGGTATTCCCCACTGTAAGTGGTTTCACTATGTGTTGTGCTTTTGTGGTCCCTTACTCCAGGATGGTGCACAACGGAAAAGGGGAGCAGGCTCATCTCCGGAATTGGGAAGGAAAAACATAGGGAGACTCTGTCTCTTCGGTTCTAGTCGGTAAAGGCTGAGCAGAGACTCGGTTGGCTGTTTTCTTAAAGGAAGTGCAGCTTGGTGCCGTCCCTTTTGAGAGGGGCACAGTGCAGGCCCACCGATGGAAATCCAAGTGTAGGTTTTGGACCAGGACTGGAAAACGCTTCCACAGGGAGAAATCGTCCTGTGTGGAATACGCTGGCAGGAGAGGCTAATGGCTTTACAGCGTCCACCCCTCTCTCTCTGGGGGAAGGGGGGGGGCATGTGTGGGCGTGGGGGCTGCGGAGAGGAGTAGAGGGGGTCTGCGACTGTGAGAAACAGGAAGTGTCCTGCGGAGAACTGTGGGAACAGCACAGGGAGGGCGAGGGGGAGAGATAGAGAGCGCCAGCAAAAGAGGAGCAACTTGGGCTCTCACATACTGCGCGGCTTTTTGGGGATTTCTAAATGCTAATTGCGGGACTTATATCTTGAGAGCTGGATTAATTGAATTTCAGCAGTAGTTCAAGTCAGGGTTTATGCAGCACTGCGTGCGCTATTACAAGCGTTAATTTATTTCTCCTAGCAGTGTTGTAGGTGCGCTGCTGAAACCAGCAGTAATTACCTTTCAGATCAGTGGCTGAAGGTGAATACGTCATGGGTAACAGACTGAATTCCAAGGTGTTTTCAGTTTGCATTTCGAGCGTTATCGCAAAGTTTCTGTGAAATGACATCGTTTCAGTAGATTAAAGAATTGAGCATTGCTGACAAGAAAAGCTCCAGCGATCAGAGATAAGCATGTACAGAAACTGTCGGTGAATAATCTGCTGCATTAAGCTCCCCAGGGTGCCGAAAGGTCACAGGGATTTGCGATACAGCACTGTGGGCCTGCCGAGCTGAGGTCTTTCAAGTTGCAGTGACATCACCTCGTTACCTCAGCAGTTCCGACTTTCCTGCCTTCTGTTGGCACTGTGGCCAATCTTGCTTTTAGTACTATAAACCACACCCTGACTGTGCCTGTCGAGCTCCAGATGAGTTTGAGCAGCGCTACCACTGGCGCATGCAACAGTACAGATACAGACAGTACAAGGCGGTGTGGTGGCTCTGTGGCTGGGAGGTTGCCGGTTTGAATCCCGCGGCCGGCAGAGGAATCCCACTCTGTGGGGCCCCTGAACAAGGCTCTTAACCCCCACTGCTCCAGGGGTGCTGTATAAATGGCCGACCTGCGCTCTGACCCCAAGCTTCTCTCCCTGTCTGTGTGTCTCATGGAGAGCGAACTGGGGTATGTGCAAAGACAAAAGAGTTATCTTATTTTATAATAGTGATGTGGGTGATCACCCTGTGGCGTGCCGTGGTGTCGCAGTCTTGTGGATGTGCGCTGTCTCTCTCCTGTAGTCCTTGACAGACTGATCCAGATGTGCGCGTGGGGCCTGAGATTGTGACTGACCCTGCTTTCCTCGTCACCAGGTAAGCCTGCTGTTGGCACACCGGATTGCACCCTTTCTTCTTTCCTCTCTCTGCTCAGTGGGCCGCAGGGGCGCCGGCTGAGCCCCTGTGCTTCGGATGGCCCGGCCAGCTGGGGTTGCAGAGAATCGAGCACAGTGTTTGCTGCAGGAAAAGAAAGCAGCAAAACCACAGTCGAGGATTGTTTTTGTGCCGGTCTTGCGCTGGCTTGTGGGAGGACAGGGGCAGAGCCACGGACAGTAGGAAGGTTGTGTCGCACACAGACACACCGGACTGAAGCTGTGGGCTAGAAGCAGTGCTCTGCGCCCGCACACTCTCTCACACATTAACATCCAGCAAAGCTCTGCAGCCATTCGAGCACCAGCAGTGGGAAACACTCTGCACTGTTCTTAATTATTGAACAGCTGTAATAACAGTATTAAACCCCAAATCATTTTAACAGTTAAGTCTCTGACTTACTGTTCTAGCTAAATAGTGTAATGCCTGTCCTTGTTTTTTATGACCTGTATATGTTTTCAATATGGTCCAGTTGATGTACATACCCATGTGTAAACAGCAGAACCGTAGTCCCAGACCGTTACAGATGTGAGGATTGTTTTAAGGTTCAACTCGGGTCTCGTATACATCTATAGACAAAGGCCAAGTGGAATAATTATTTAATACAGCTCCTCTGTTAACTCGGAGGTTCCCTGAGGAGGTCTGAGGACCCCTGGGGTGTTAAATGGGGTGATAAATGGGTTCAGGTTACTTTCTTGGCAGGACACGTGACACTGTTGCTGAAGGGGCTACTTTAAAAGTGAAGAAAAGAAAAGGCGAAAAGAGATCTGACTGATAAGTCTTAATTGTCTAATTAAATTGTCTTAATTGCAGTCCTAACGGAGGAGTTAGGAGTGAGCCCGGACAGCTCTGGGTGTTCCAGCTGTGCTCTTATCTCGCACCTGGGCTGTGGAAGGCCTCCCTGTGGCTCCGCACAGCCTCTCCTTTCAGAGCACGATCCCCCATATTCATACTTTCCCCCAGTGTTTTTATACCCGTCCTTGTAGCGGACAGAGCAGCTCTCTCTACCTCCCCCTGCTGGCGGAGACAGCGCACAGCAGGTCTTTACTGGCAGGCTGTACACCATCAGTCTTTTGCTCCAAGATTGAGTCCCTCTCCCTTTCCTGAAAGTGTAATGGTCCCTTGAGTATTTATGATCCCGACATTTACTGCAGTCCCAAAGAAAACCAGAATAACTTAGAATAATTAAAGGGTTTATATTGTCAATGTCAATGTGATCAGGTAATAATAATATTTGCTTACACTTATATAGGGCTTTTCTGGACACTCCACTCAAAGCACTTTTACAGGTAATGGGGACTCCCCTCCACCACCACCAATGTGCAGCATCCACCTGGATGAGGATTGGCTCTCGGTTAAGCTTGTTCTGAGGAAGAGCCTCCAAAGAAATCTAACAGGAGCCTATACCAGCAGTGCACCAGAAGAATGTCAGCATTAATTATATAATAATACTTTGATTTTAAACGGGAGGAATCCTTGTGCTGTCAGGTGTTGGTGTTTTTTAAAAAAAAGCTTTTTCACAGTTAATGCTAACTTCTGATTTCTGCATTGGTTTTCATAAGATTTGAATAGCAAAACAGAAGGCCGTTTTAGTCAATTTCTGTGGTTTTCATATATTAACACTTTCCAAGAAAGAAATGTGGTTTTGTTCAACATAATGAAATCTGTCAACACAATTTTGGCTGTTAAATGAGTAATATGGCACAGGATCTGTGAGAGAGGCGTGTGTTCTGGTGACCTAAAAACAGCCGCAGTGCTTTCAGTCGAAGCTGGAAGACTGATGAGATGGCTTATCGAAATTAGGACGTTGTCTGTCTTTGCTTTATATTCCTTTGGTCTTCTGGTCTTTGAGGAGATCCCGTGGTACAGTCAACTGAAAGAAGGGTTTACAATTCTGACCTTATCTTAACGTTGAGTGACCAACGCAAGTCATAAACCACAGAGATTCTTCTGCTCGGATAAAGTGCTTGACCGCTGTTAGCCAGTGCGAGAGTCAGACCATTTTCTTTCATGCGGCTACCCAGGTAGAAGAGGATGTGGGGCTCGCTGGCATGGGGGAATTGCATAAGAATGGGTTACTCAGTTGTATTGCAATCTTACAGTGAAACAAATTGCACAGTTCTCCGGTCAATTTCAGATCCGTTTGCATGAGGACTTGGCAGGAAGTTTGAGAGGTTTTTGACAGTGCATTAAAATGTTCCTGTGCGTTTTCTGCCCCCGGTGCAACAAAACAACTTTGTATAGACAGGCAATTTTTTATCGGTACTGCAGCCGAGAGCATCCAGCTATTTTGTACTTTAATGACGTTCATGATCAGTTGTGAGAAAATCAGATTCATAAATCCTTAGTAGTGAAACGTTGGATAACTTTTTGACTGGCTCCAGATATTTCTTGCTAAAAATCAAGATTTCCCAGATCGCAGCCATGATGTAAAGCCCAGTGTTCAGGGAGTGTTTAACACTAAACTAAGCACATAACAAAGGCTGTGGGGCAAATTAACATTTCATTTATGTTTCCCTTAGAGCACAGAAGTCTTGTGTGGGAAGAGTATATTAGAATTGCAGGCTAGTGTATCTACAGCGCCTTCCTGGGTTTATACTGTATTACCCCATCTCATGTTGTTCGTGTTTGTTTGTCATCTCTAATCAATAGCTCCTCTACAAGAAATGTTTTACAGCTGGATGTTTACTTCCTTACCTTATATGTATGAAATAGCTTTTAAAATTGCTTTGGATCTAAGTTGGTCTAAAACAGGGAACTCCAGACCTGGTGCTGGAGAGCCCCAATCCAGCAGGGAGTGTGGGTCACCTTTGACTCACCAGTCTCTAATTTCATGGAACACTTCCATTGTGCTTAAATAGGGTATTCCTCAAGCGATTTAGAGACTGACTTACTTGACAATTGCGTACTAAAATCTAAGTAATCTTCAGTCCTCAAGGACCTTAGGTCTCTTATTTGAACAGCTTTTAAAGATTTGCCAACCTTTTAAAAACGTGCGCCCTGTAAGAGTAACATGATTGGGCCTTCACGAGCGATGATGGAGGCTTCTGGTATATCAGAGGGTGAATGAGATGTGCAGACGGCTAGCCATAATGTGTCCAACAGGTGGTACTGCCTTTTGTGGTGGGCCTTCTTGGATGGGCTCGGCTGGCCCGGGTTTGACATGATGAGTAGAACTGGGCTCTCAGTGAAGTTCTGTGCCAGCACAGGGACACCACTGAGTAAACCTGCTCTGCACTGAACTGCTCTCTCGCAGTGTTGTTCCCTGTCTCAGTGGTTTTGTCTGTCTCTCCACTTTGAGCGTGTGGCTGCATCTGTGTCGGCGTCTCTTCCTCGGAGTGTGTGTGTGACTGAGTTCGTAGGTGTGACTCGGTGCCTGTGTTCCTGTACAGAGAGGTGAAGAGGTCAGCCTGAGCCCTGCGGTCTGAGCCCCCCCACCTCCCACACTTCCTGTGTCGTCTGCCCACAGGGCACAAGCTGTCACGCACTTCAGAAACCTGCCTGGCGCTTCTCTCCCAGGCTGGGCAGTGCGCCTTGAGTTCGTGTAACTTTCCGATAACCGACGGCCAAGTCTTGCCACGTGTAGAAAATTTTATTTTCGGTGTCTTTTGTTCATTTGCTCTTTGGTATAATTTTGTGCTGCACGATAATTTCATTTTCAGCCGATAAGTCATTTCCGCAAAATAAAAAAAAAAGTGAGATTTGGGTTGCTTTCAAGTGGGTGGTTTGTTACATATGTTCGTCATTTTACACGAAAAGTGCCATATAGATGCAGAACTTTTTCGCAGATTCCTTTGCAATATTTTCTCCTAAAGCTGCGTGTGATTATAAACAGCACTGTCCGTTTATCCTTGGAGGTTAGTACGGTGATCTAAAACGTCTAAAACTGTGCCAATGTGAGTGTATGTCCAGACAGTAATTTTCACAGCTGTTTTTCCAGCTTGAATCTTGTTTTGTGTAAGTCCTGGAGCAGTTTATTTTAGCAAGCTGCGTGAACGTCAGTTGTTGTAAATAGCACCGTCATGTACCCCTCTTCAGAGTCCTGGTAACGTGGAGCTGTGCTGTTTTCTTTAACTGTGGTTTCTTCTCAGGAGAACAATAAAGCCACAAAGAAGAAAACAAAGGAATTGCACTGGCCTTTCAATTTGTCATTATAGGACTCAGTTCAAAGAATTCTTAAATTACTAGCATTTATGCGAAGGGAGCAGTATTTTTAGAACAAGCTAAACATCTCTTAGCCAACTGACGTGTTCCATGCTGGCCGGAGTGAGGGCTCCACCTGCTGGCTGACATGTGCAGTGCCAGATGAGACATGGCAGGACGAACAGCTCAGCCTGACTGTCAGATCAGGACTTCCCACGTGTCTTCTGTTTTATCTTTCAGCCACATTCCTGCTAAATCCTTCATTAAGGTTTTTATTTCCTTAGATCCATTATCGGGGGTGTGAGAAGTTGAAGATTTAAATTTCAAATTTGTTGTCATGACCCAGAGCCACATCGACAGTAGTTACTTAAATGTTGTAATGAGAAATAAGATGAAGCTTTTTCTGAAGTCTTTGTGTCTGAGTAGTGGAGGGGAGCTGGACTTATCTGGGGAAACTGTGACCCCCAGCCTGCCAGGTGCCAGCTCCTGTGCAGTGATGTCAGTGAGGGACAAGCTAAGCTCATAAAACACATCGGTGCTGGGCTGATCATCAGATGCATGATCACGTGCAAAAGTAGTTCATTAACAGATTTCCATTTTAAAGGTTTCTTATCTTAAAAGTAAAAATTGAGACCAAACTTTAGTTGTCTGAGCTCGTCAAGAGCTAAAAAGGTAGAGCTGAGATTCAGGTGACTGCAGCAAGAGTCACAAGTCCTTCTGGTCTGGGCGGTTCTGTGGCTGTGCCTTACACATGCATGCGGATGAGGAGAGAGCAGGGCTCAGAGTCTGTGATGTGCTTTTGACCAGTGCCTCACAGCTCCGTTCGCAGCAGGAAGCGGCCAAAACGATATCGGAGACTACTGCCGGAGGATGAAATGTGAAATTCATGATCTGCTGTGTGAGGTGTGTAACTTGTCGGTGTCGGTGTCCAGATAAAGTCAAATGAACTAGGCTGTTAGGCAAGCCTCATGAAAGCTTTGATACGGTGTGGGTACATCGTCCCAATGCCTGGCTTTGAAGAATGAAAGGTCAGCCTCCTAAACCAAATACTGTCCTACCATCAGAAATATGTCAATAAATGTGGATGTCTGGAGGTTATGCTGCACCAATACAGTTCAGAATTGGGATTACTGGAGATCTGTGACCGGTAGCATATGGATTACCTGTATTCTGCTAGCATACTTTAGTATACTTTAGTGTTGCCATGTTGTGTTTGGATCTTGTATCCAAGTGTTTTCACTTAGTTTTTGGGTGTCATTCATATCAAGCTGTACAAGGGCATGAATTGTTAAATCTCATTGTCATTAGTTCTTTGGCAGTTCCACATACAAGGTGGTTGTATTAACACACAATAAGCCTTTAGAAAGCTCACCTGAGGTAAGGTTTTGTGCGCATTCCGTTTTTTACATTGAAATTGAATTTCAGTGTATATATAGATACCAATGTGAAGTTAAGGTGGAAAAAATTTTAAAACCAAAAAAAAAATGCCTGACACATTGTGGCGTGATGGGTTTCTCACAGTCTCTGGGGCAAAGGCGTGTTGTTTAAAGTACTGCATGCGTGTTCACTAACATGCCTGGCCCGTGTACTTTAGGAGTGTGGAGGACTTTGTGACGTGGGTGGACTCCTCCAAGATCAGACAGCACGTCATGAACTACAATGAAGAGGTGGGTCTCGCACAGACACTGGCAGGGTTCAACAGACACTGGAAGCCTGAAGAGGCAGGACAGGGCCCCTGCTTTGATCTTGAATGTCAAGAGCCTATTGATTTGTCAGGCATTTGTTAAAGAATCCCACTGAATCACATGAAATACCACATGACTCTCTGTTTTGTTCCAGACATTGACAACCTTTGTGTAGAGAAATGCTTCCCAGTACTAGTACTAAATGCTTTGGGTTGGTGATGTCAGTACCAGCTTGTATGAAGCCCACTGTTACAGCCTCTACTGAAAATAAGGACATTCACTTCCTTTATCGTATGTATGACATTCCTTAGAGACTGGGACTTATCCTGGTTGCTCTCTTTTGATCTCTTCCCAGGATAGCATGTGGTGTGCTAATCAAATATGAATGCAGTATACTATTCATTATACTAAACGAAGTGTATACATTTTATTTCTCTTCTGCTAATTGAGAACGTTTGTGAGCTGTGACAGTCTGATCGCTCATGCAGATTAGGATAAGCGGCAGCGATCCCGAGCACACCTACCTTTCCCTTTACACTGCACTGACACATTGACCTCTGGATGAACCACCTGCTACCTCACTGCAGTTTGTAGTGCGTCTCTGTTTCAGTAATCGGTGTTTTCTGTGCGTTAGTGAGTTCTCAATGCGTGTGTCCTTCCCCTTGGGTTCTGCACCTGCAGCTTTCACTGAGAACTAGTCTTGTACAGCAAGAGGAACTTTTTTGAACTTAATGTCTTGACATTTCCAAAGACCGAAAGATGCCGAGAGATTGTCCAGGATACACAGGTGTTAAATCAAGGGATTGCCACTAGATCTCCTCAGTCTCCTTACCACTGCAGTGTTAACAATGTACTTCTCTCTTCCCGTTCGTCTCTTTCTTTCAGAGAGATGATTTTGACCTGGTGGTGTAGTGGAGACGAGCAGGTCCGGACCACTCCCAAGATCTACATTGCATTGCCCTGGGATGAGTAGGACTGAAAGGCAAGAGTCCAACCTAGTGGTGCTTCACCAACACCAACCAGCAGAGGGTGGGAGAGATCTGCTTGCTTTATGTTGTGACGCCAGGATTTCTTGGCGATGACGGAGACCCACTGTCTTTCCTGGTTTTCATTCTAGCTCGGAGCTCATAGTTAGTCAGACCATTTATTAAATGAAGTTGCTGAATTAGACCTCAGTGATGTGTTAGTCCTGACACACACGGGATTCACTCACTTAGGGGTTTAATTATAGAGATCATCAGGAATGAACATCAGAAGACTGTGGGACTCCAGGACCAAGGTGAAGTTCCCCTGGTATGTACATACTGAACATAACTTAGTTCCAAAGACACCATCAAAGCTTTCCAAGCTTTTCCCCCAACGCGATGGCTTTTGACTGTAATGCAGTATGTCATATACCTGTTACGCAGTGGTACTGTTGCATTGTAGGAGGTGCTGTTCTGTGACACTGAATTTGGTCCTTTTCGTTTTGTGCATGTTGCGGTTTTGCACAGCAGACTGTTCCCTTGTAAAGTACCTGGCTTGGTGGCAGTTTTATTAAGTTTGCATCTGCATTTGAGTTGAGGAATTCCTGTACTAATTCTAACCCAGAAGTAACTTCATTCATAGATTCTCTGGCTGAAAAACATGCAGCCCCAATGCCTTTTTTTTTAACTTGTTACAACATGAAACATCACAGTCACCAAGAGAAATGCACACCTGTATTTCTGTAGTACACATTCCTGCCCTGACTCTTTCCCTGGACCTCTGTACTGCTTGCTGACCTGGCCATGATCATGATCAGTGAACCCAGTAAGGAGCTTCTGACAAAGTGTATATTGCAAGTAATTAAGTAGATCAGCATCCCAATAATATAAATGTTGTTCATTAACTGTCCTTTTCAATAAACGTATATGAGCTTTTTAATTGTAATTCATTATGCATTTCACATTCTACCATGTGAGAGCAGGTGTAAGAGAGGATTGCACCAATATCCAACAGCCAGTAGTTTGCTCTGGGGAGAGGGGCGATTTTTCTCCCAGCCAGGAGAGGTGCTCGCTCAGGGCCTGGTCCCGCTCTGGCACCCTCTGGTTCCGGCCCAGTGCCTGGGAGCTTGGCTAGCAGCTGGCAGCCCTGAGCTGGAGGGGAAGTGAAAAAGTGCCGCGGGTCTGATCACCTGCCGGAGCAAGAGAAGCACTTCGATCGGCCGCCTCAAGGGGACTGCTGCTGGCAGCAGGCTCGGGCCTGCGGAGTGAACCGGGAGAGGGGAGCTACAGCCACCCGACCTCTTCATTACTGTACCTCTTCTTCTGTAAGTGTCTGGCCCGGTATCCATCCATTCTGTGAGTGCTTTATCCAGTGCAGGGGCATGGGGGACAGAGCCTTTCCTGGCAAGGCAGGGTATATCCTGGATGGCGTGCCAGTCCATTTGCAGGGCAGCCACGCGGACAAGCGCACACACTCCCGGAAGCCAGTTAACCTACCTTTATGTCTTTGGACTGTGGGAGGAAACTCGTGTGAACATGGTGAGAATGTAAGAACTCCACCCATATAGCAACCCATTCTGGAATTGAGCCCGACTCCAGCACCGTACCACTGGGCAACCCGCAGGTTCACACATCTGTACTTATGGAAGTATGGAAGTACTCACATAGCCTATGTGCCAGGAAAACCAGGAGTCCCCCGGTCAGCCCTGAATAAAAGAGGGATGCTGACAGGCATTGGGGTAACATTGCACCTGTGGTGCCCCACTCCCTGCCTGGAAATGGTTTGTTCAGTGATTTAACAATAATGTTAATCAATAAAATGGAAACGTTTTCATCCGATGAAATAGTTTGAGTCAGACTTGCCAGCTTTCGTGCTGTAGGTGGATACGCGGGTGATGAGGTAGGAAAGACATCCATCGTAGAACACCCCCGGACCCCCAACGGTATTGTCTCCATTGAAATGTACCAGCTGCCAGCATAGCACACATACACCTGGTGTGATGGCAACAGCAAAGTAAATACAGTAGGTCAAAGCACATCCATCCAGGGGTCAGATGAGACCAGACTGCATGATAAAGATCACACGCCCTTCAAGAGAACTTCGAGAGCCAATTTGCTTCCTGGAGCCTGGTTTCAATGTCACTTCATCTACATCTGTAGCCGGTTGTCAGTCTAACAAACCTGAAAAAAAAAGGGGCTGAGAAAAGCTGATAGAGGAGAGTTCTTACTTCATGTGGGTTTGTACAACATCCAAACAAGGCGGTATACATCCAGAAAACAAAAGAGCAAAAAAAAAAAGGTTGAAAAAAGGCAATCTGCATGTCTGTCACATACTCGTTTCGACTGCTCTGAATGTTTTTTGTAGCTTTCATAGTGAAAGGAAAAGTGAAAGATTCCTATTTGCAAACTAAGATTTTTGGTTGTTTTTTAGCATTTTTCTGTCCAGCAGTGGAATTATTGCCTAGCATTTTGTGTTTTTTATTCCAAGTCATTTAGACTTAGTCCAATTAACAGTTTAAGTGGGTCCAAGTTAATTTATCGGCAGCAGTATCTTTAATATTGTGAGTAACCGGGTGTAAAAAGACCTTGGGAAAACCCCTACATTGTTCAGAAAAGAATTAGGCACTTTGGTTGCTTTGGAGTGGTGCAGGGGTTAGCATTGTTGCCTCACAGGACAGAGACCCTTGGTTGAATTCCTAGGGTGCTATCTGTATGGAGTTTCTATGTTCTCCTTGTGTAAGTGTGTGTTTTTACCAAGTCCTCTGATTTCCACCCACAGTCCAAAGACATATTGGCATGTTAATTGGCTTCTGGGAAAATTGGCCTTAAGCGTGAATGCATATGTCTGTCTGCCCTGCAAGGGATTGGCATCCCATCCAGAGCGCATCCCACCTTGTGCCCACTGCTTGCTGGGATAGGCTCTGGCTCCCATGTGAGCCTGAATTAGCTGAAGGGGTTAGAAAATGGAGAGCTTTGCTGACAGTGAAAAGAGAAGACTACATGGTTTGAAGCAGCAATTCGGGAGCAAATGTCTAGCGCCCCACGTGCATGGCTGAGCTACTGAAAGACACAGCAAGACCTCAGCAGGTGAAAATCTCTTTATTCCCCCTCAACACAGTGTAGGTCTGGCCCTGGTGAGGGAGACCGATTCAGCCTGGCATTGCAGGAGACTTCATTCATAGGCTGCAGTTCTCGCAAGCAACACTTGTTATCAATCATTATTAATTCCAGTTTATGATTTTGTTAGCAATTTCATGTCTTTTCAAAATGCTTTTTTCAAAAAATAAGGTTGGTGCATGCTGCGATTCAACTGGCAACAGATTATGACCTTATATAGTTCATGAATACCACGTAAATTCCCAGCCTTGTGAGAATTACGGTACCTGCGTGGTCTACTAGGTAATTCTTATATAATTGTATTTCCCCTACCCAGACACTGAAGAAGGACGGATTTATCCCAGTCTGCCTGGGCAGCTGAATAGACCTATAAAGTCACACAGCCAAGTTGTATTTTCTATGAAGCAGGTTCTTTTCCTGGTTCAAAAACCAGATTAAATGTAAAAAAGACCAGAGAGAAGGGTGAAGCTACTGCTGTCAGACTGCAGACCCTGTGTGAAGGGAAACAAGGACAGACTCTTCCTCCATAATGGCCTCCTGCTAAAGGTGAACATCCCAGCCTCACGCTGAGTGCCCATCATCTGTGCTGCTTATGGTCATCTGCAGGAGGAACAGGCAGCGGGAAAAGAATTAAGACAGATTGAGAACAACCCCATCCTCCAATCCTCATGTGATGGGGGGATTAGGTACAGAGAAACGCAGGACAGCCCGACAGTAACCCGGAGATGGGGTGCACTGCTTCCGGTTCTGTGGATTAAAGGTGTTCTGCTCCATGACCGTCGGTGAGCTACTGCATGAACGCTGTACAGCATGGGCATCTGGGACATGAGGCGCAGGTCAGCACGGGCATTAGGAACCCCCTCCCCCCCCCCAGACACATACGCCCAACCAAGACACACTCGACACACAACCAGACAGAGGAACGGATGTTTGACGGTTAATAAAAATCAAACAGGAACCGCAATAATAATTACATACAGATTTCTACATGGAGAGCGCGTTAAAGTCTCTTGTGAACGGGGGGGGTCTGCCGCTTGCGATGTGTTCTGCGGTGGTGAGTGCAGCGCCCTCCTCCTGCGGGCTCACAGCCACCAGAAGCGCACGTAGACGATCAGCATGATGAAGAAGACGGCGCCGGCGGCCAGCTTGGCGTAGGTGGAGCGCGTGTTCAGGTACTTGGCGTCGCTGCGGTACTTCTTGGACAGGCTGGAGAGGTTGCTGGCCTTGGAGTCCAGGGCTGGAGGGGAGAAGGGGTCCGATTAGGACGCAAACCTGCTTGTGCCTGCGTTGCGCAGAGCAATAGTGTTCCCCAGGAGCAGGCGTGGCCAGTGGAACACAGTGTCTGCATGCCAAATGAACTCGAAAACATTTTTGTTGTGGCCATTGCAAGCCTCTGTGATGCGACTGCTTTGCTTACACAGCAGTGGCGTTGTTTCCAAAGAGTCGCAGCACAGGATGGACATTCACTGAGATTTTAACTTCTGCTTTCTTCTAAATTCTACATCGGAATCGTCATGCAAACGAAGGAATAGCGGTGATGTGCCGATGTTTTTTGTCCCTGGAAACAGTCTGGGCACAGTTGTAATTCACCCCAAGTCATCGAGCACCTCCCACTGCTTCTCAGCAGGCCAAACTGGGATCACGCTCGCGGTACTGAGCAGACTTCTGTTCTACTGAGCAGTCAGTGTCAGATGAACCCAAACTATTTGTGTGTTTGGATATATTCTATAGAATATATGTTTATATATGTAAATATTCCCTAGCTCTTGAAAATATGTATAACCACTGATCTGATAAAAACCACCCTACGTTCTCAGCTGTAATTCGCACAAGTGTCCGTGTGGTAGTGTGTATATTCGTGGAAGTGTTCATGTGGCGGTGTGTGTATATCAGTGGAAGTGTGCATCAGTGTGGATTACTGTGTGTATATCAGTGGAAGTGTGCATGTGGCGGTGTGTGCATCAGTGTGGATCAGTGTGTGTATATCAGTGGAAGTGTGCGTTTGGTAGTGTGTGTGTATCAGTAGAAGTGTCCGTGTGGCAGTCTGTGCATCAGTGTGGATCACTGCGTGTGTATCAGTGGAAGTGTGCATGTGGCAGTGTGTGTATAGTGTGGATCAGTGCGTGTTTCAGTGTGGACTGTACCTGAGAGAGCCTCGCCCCTCTGCAGCACCTCCTCAATATTGGCCACCATGATCCTCTGCACATCCTGTAGCTCCGTGTTGATGTTGCCCAGGTTCCTGCGTGCACGGCTGTCAATGTACGACTTCTTCGTCTTCTGGATATATGTGTCTGGGGGTGAGACACACACATCTCTTTTGCTGTCTGTATACAACATGCCAGTCTTTCTAACACCACGCACTCAGTTCTCACAATATGCAAGGACCACATGAGTCTCCTTAGTGCAAAACTTTTCAGGATCCATGGAATGCAGACTCCCATATACAAGTCTGGCATCGATTAGAAAAGTTCAGTTTCAGGTGAGGTGTTTCTTTTATCTTTTATTATTAGTCCCCTTATATAAGCCAGTTCATGCCTGTTCCTTGTTTTGAATAAATACACTGACACAAACATGCATCTCTCATTAAATTTGCTTTGTTCTTCATCAGTAGAAGTTATACGGCAAGATTGTCACCGGAAGAAGGCTCCACAGCTTTTCCTTTCAGCATGGAATAAACCTGTACCTGTTCCTAAGAAGCATGCAGCCCCTTCACCTGGTGTCAGGTCACATACAATGGATTTCAGCTGTAGGAGCTAGAAGCTGTCGGGAGTATCTCCATTCCTGCAGTACAGCACACAGCCTGCCTCAAGCTCTGCGGCTGCCAGTGTTAAGAACCAGCCCATCGGGGCTTTCTGAAGTGCACCTGTGGCTGTGTCCTTATCAGACTCCCTCATCACAGACAGTGGGGATTTTTTGAGAAGTTTGATCATGAAGTTTTAAAGCTGAAAACCCACATACTAGTTGTAAACTGTCACATACGCTATTTCTATTCAGGATGCTCCTTTAGAAATGAAATCAAAGATGGCTTAAGTGTTTCTGATTCACCTCTTTTCCAAAAGCCTGCAGTGAACATGGTGTGGTCAGACCTGTTTTCGAGCACCTCCCCCATGGCAGCGCTGGTCTCTCTGTGCCCCTGCCCAGCTGTGTGCCCTGGTTAGAGCCAGAACGCCCACCTGTCTCCCTGACTCACCGAATTCGATGAAGAAGTACGGCCGGGACACGGTGGGCACCTTCTTGCCATGCTGCTCATCAAACTCAGCCTGCAGGTCCTCCAGATAGGCGAACGCCAGCTTCTTGGGGAACCCAGCCTCACACAGCACCAGGTAACACACGCCCTTCTCAATCACATAGCTGCCAAACACAGATACACAGACAATTCAATTACTCCATAGTACACCTTTCTGTTGTTCTCACTGGAAAGCCATGGACCCAGCCTCTAGTGTGCAGAGAGTACTGTGTTGCACAGTGCTGTACAGGTTTACGCAGTATTACAGTGTTGCACAGTGCTGTACAGGTTTACGCACTATTACAGTGTTGCACAGTGCTGTACAGGTTTACGCAGTATTACTGTGTTGCACAGTGCTGTACAGGTTTACGCAGTATTACTGTGTTGCACAGTGCTGTACAGGTTTACGCACTATTACAGTGTTGCACAGTGCTGTACAGGTTTACGCACTATTACAGTGTTGCACAGTGCTGTACAGGTTTACGCAGTATTACTGTGTTGCACAGTGCTGTACAGGTTTACGCAGTATTACTGTGTTGCACAGTGCTGTACAGGTTTACGCAGTATTACTGTGTTGCACAGTGCTGTACAGGTTTACGCACTATTACAGTGTTGCACAGTGCTGTACAGGTTTCCACAGTATAACGGTGTTGCACAGTGTGATATACTCACTGGAAGGCCATGGACCCAGCCTCCAGTGTGCATCGAGTGGGGCTCTGTTCATTGAGTTTGCGGAACAGCTGCTTGGCCTGGCTTTGGTACTGCTGGAGGTCACGGCCTGACTGTAGACACAATGTACACATTATTGTACTGGATTACAACAGACAAGTATGATACAGCACACACATGGTAAATCATCCTTCATTACACTGAACTACAACTTACAAAGTGTATTATACAACACATTCAGGCACACTACATTCTGTAATATATGCATTATTATACTAGATTGTAACATGCTTCATATGCAATATTACAGTAGCATAGCAGAGCCATTGACAAGGTGTGGAACAGGAATTTCCAGATATCATTATTTTAAAAATATTTAAATTGACACCTGTCATTTGTCAGATGTTGACCTATGAATTTACATGCACCTGCCTGTCAAGTTGGCTGCCCAGTACTGCAAGAAACAGGACAAATTCATGCAGTTAGACAATGAATGGGATTCAGTCCTTTACTAAATCCTCATATCCTGATCCATACAATTGCACTGTGCAAATAAATGGAAGCCTTGGGTTGTGTATTGGAGTTTTTAAGAAGATGATTTTCCTCCTTTTTGAATTCTTGTGAAATTAAACATTGAAAGAAAGTCAGAGCCAGTTAATTGTTTTGTGCAGTTGGCATATTATTAACAAGTGTCACTTTCTTTTAATTGATGCCTGTGAAACTGCACAGTTTTCAAAAGGGAATATTTTAATGAACACCTTGTCAATGGCCACACGCCTGGCATTATTATAGTACACATATACAATTCACACCATACTACAACACACAATCTCTACACGTTATAATAGAATACAACACAATTTACTGTGGAATATGAGTATGTCACTGGTCTGCAGCTACGACACTAGGAGGCAAGGTTAATGTAATTAGGACACCATGTGTGTCAGATATTTCTAACACCTCATCTGTCATTGAAAAGGGAAACCATGACACAAACCTTTTCACTTCCCTTCACGAGAGCAGGAGAGAGAAGCAAGAACAAGCAGTAAGAGCACAGTACTAACAGACAGAGAGACAGGACCAGGAAGGGACAGACTAACCAGGGGTAGAGGTGACTGAAGGGAGAGAGAGTGACCAGGGGTAGGAGGAGAGGGGTGACTGGGGGAGAGGACAGAGTGACCAGGGGTAGGAGGAGAGGGGTGACTGGGGGAGAGGACAGAGTGACCAGGGGTAGAAGGAGAGGGGTGACTGGGGGAGAGGACAGAGTGACCAGGGGTAGAAGGAGAGGGGTGACTGGGGGAGAGGACAGAGTGACCAGGGGTAGGAGGGGAGGGGTGACTGGGGGAGAGGACAGAGTGACCAGGGGTAGAAGGAGAGGGGTGACTGGGGGAGAGGACAGAGTGACCAGGGGTAGGAGGGGAGGGGTGACTGGGGGAGAGGACAGAGTGACCAGGGGTAGGAGGGGAGGGGTGACTGGGGGAGAGGACAGAGTGACCAGGGGTAGAAGGAGAGGGGTGACTGGGGGAGAGGACAGAGTGACCAGGGGTAGAAGGAGAGGGGTGACTGGGGTAGAGGACAGAGTGACCAGGGGTAGAAGGAGAGGGGTGACTGGGGGAGAGATTTTCAGGCTAGAGGAATGATGCAGTGCAGAGAGAAAGAAAGGGAGGAGAGCAAAGGCATGAGAAAGGACATGGGGGAGGGGAGTATATTCAGGGCAGCTGGTCACTGTAGCTGGTCTCCTGGCATCAGAGGCTGCTGGCATTACCTTGTCCTTGATTTAAAACCACCCTTTTATCCCTCTGAGCTCCTGAAACCGTACAGCGCTTGGCTGCTCGTGTGAGCCTGCAGCACTAACCACACCACAGTGTGCACACCTGGTCACACATGCCCTACTTTTGCTGTGCTCCGAAAGCTATCTTTACACTGAGCAAAAACACATCAGGGGAAATGGAAACCAAAGAGGAAAACAAATCAAAGATCAGAGAAATGTACAGGGCTCGGATTCCTCGAGCTGCAAGGTGGGAGGGTGGTGTGTGCACGACTGACAGATTGGCACAGGACCTCAGTCCCAGTGCCTCTGCCCTACAGGCTCCGTGCCCGCTCTCCACTGTCATAGGGAGGAACGCTGGTCAGACTCTGCCCACTGCACCGAGTAAGGCAGGGGAGGCTGAGGAAGCGACTGCTGTGCAGAGCTCCCTAGGATGGGCATCTGAAGGGCACGGGGGGCACAGGGCTCTGGGGTGAGGGTCAGTGAGGTTTTCTAAATAACCCGAGTCACCAGTACCAGTGCCGGGGGCTGTCACTCTTATTTGCCAAGGCACAGACTACCTAGGGTACCCCCAATTCAAGACACAGCCAGCGAGCCCTTAAGCGCAAGTGAAGACCAAGACCTGTCTTCGTCTACCGCACATGAGGAAGACAGGTTGGGCATGTTCCCAGACAGCTCAATTTCCTCTTCAAAATGACGGCTGCCAACCCGTTCCCGGGCAAGACAAAAGCCCTGTTCAGCACTGACACCATTATCACCATTATGATTGGAGCTGGAGCTGGTGTCTCGCGCTGACGTTTCCGAATTGACGATATGTCACAATTAACTCCGTTAACATTTTAAACACAGAAAACTCCGAATGGCCCGATAAAAGGAAACAGAGCATTAGCGAGTCAAAGACAACCATCGGTATTTAAAGGTGCCACACCACCTGGCAGTACGGACTCTTTCAGATATTGCTGTGGTGGCGTACTAGTATGTAATTATGACAGAATAAATTACAAGTTTTCTCCACCTGCTCGTCTTCTTGCATGGACGCGGCCAGCGGAAGGCCGTCAGCCACTCGGGCAATCATCGTCAGCAGAACCATCTTCGACTAAGCTGGTTTCGCGCGAGCGGCAGCAATCCGAACCGAGCCGGCCGAGGCTGTAGGCTGAGATCACTCCTACTGACAACACTGACGAGCTGAGCTGGCCGGAAGCCGCGGCGGCGCGTCGCTCAGTGCCGTCCTCCAACACTGCAGGACCCGAAACAAAGCGTTCCGCGTGTGAGAGGGTTCCGCTCCGATTCGGCGGTGAGGAGAAACAGAGGTACACACCGTGAACTCGGGCGACTACCAGAGGTGAGTTTTAAAATAAAAGTTAATTTACTGTCCGTTAATCATGGAATTAATATCACGTCTTGCCTTGCTAGAACATCATCATTTGTCCATGATATTAGTGGAGAAAAACGCGGAAAGACTATATATTTAACTTAATCAAGGTGGTAGCATATTTGCAGCGATACTAATTATATCTAAAACTTTTTTCAAACTGGCACTTTGCACAGAGGAAGCTGCAGTCTAAACTTCTGACAAGAATTACAGTGAAGTAAAATAATATTTTTTTGTGAAATAACAGTAACAAAATTAATCTATTTTCAGTTATTTGGCGTTTACACGTTTTTGTTTTGCTTCTGGTATTCAACAGCGTTAACTATTACCCTAATCATCATGCTCTCTCCTTTTCAATAATACAGTTCTCTATTATTATATGTTTCTCTGTTAGCAGTCAGACGCAGTTAAGAGCCGACTGTTATGTATGTATGTCAAAATGAACTGCAAAAGTGCAAAAGAAATAATACAAACTACAAGTACAAATAAAAGCATCTTTAAAAAATCATAATACATTTTCTTTGTATGTCTTTCACAAATCATGCCTCCTAACTATTGACAACACTATTGCTTTACGGGGAGTTAACCTATGAAGTATTTTTAATTACTTTCAGTTTAGAGGCAACTTAAAAAAACGGTCTGTCCCAAAGTGGCCTGTCATTACATGATGGAAGATGATCGCTATCACAGGTATCTTTACAGGATGAGGCACGGTGCTGTTGTCATCTGCTGTCTTTGTAGCCATTACACAGTATCTCAACTGCTCATTTTATTGTTTAATTTTCTGTGTAACTGTGAATAGGAGATGGGTTTTGGTTATTGCCACCAAGTGCTTAATATGTGGAAGACTGGAAAATGTCTGTATGCAAAGAGTGCTGTTCTGAACTACTATGATGCATCTGGCAGGTATTTTCTGATATCTAATTCACTTGCCAGGGGCAGAGATCACAACCCTATTGATTAAGAGCATGGTGATTCCACCGCGTCAGTCTTATGATCCATTCAGACCACATAATGAAGATTAAAGGGATATACAAAGTTTTGTTCATGAGCTAAACTGAAGAAGACAAGTGAATGTGAACAGAATGCTGTCTTGGGTTATCAGTCGACCTTTATAGAAAAGCCCAGGGCTTATTATGACATGTTCCATTTCTTTTGCACCAAAGAAAGCAAAAGACCAAACAGGTCTAGAATTAAAAGTGAACAGTTTTATTCAATGATCTGCACTTTTCCCTTAGAAGGGGAAACAGTCTTACACTGTTAAAATCAAGACAGCAATCAGAACAGAAAAATAAAGATATTTTTTAAAAAAGATTAACATAGAAAACATGAAACGCTGCCTCTAAAAGACCCATTAATGACATTTGCACCAGGAACTGATTCCATCTTAAGAGATCCACAACCAGCCTAACCGCACATGAAGTGTCTGGTTACACATTTGTCTGTGAATGTACAGTCTTTATAAAAATACTTAATGTTGCTTCAGTGGATTGAAACACAAGTCTCTGTAAAATCTGCAATAAAACCTAAGATATATACAGTTACAAGTGCTGAAGGACAACTACATCTGAGATCTTGCCACAGAAACGTGTCTGTGACAGAAGTGTAGGTCGGGTACTTTTCAGTCTCAGTCTTCTCCTCAGGATTCTTTCCTGGCAAAGCTACTTTTTTCCATATTCAGGTGAAACTCAGAAGGAATGGGTAGGTTTATATAAGTCTGTGGTGACATGTTGTTACCCTAACTCATACAAATGAAGGGTTGCAAGTTATATGATCTTCCACTTGCCCTAATTGTGGAAAAACAGATCAGGGGAGCCTGAAAAGAGCCTAGGCAAACCCTGGCTGGTGAAGACTCGCCCAGCCTCGCAAACAAGTGGCCGGTCCTGGCCTTCACTTAGGAAAGCCAATTCAGTTGCCTGATGCCGTAGTCCAGACTCGAACCTGCGACTTCTGGACTGACGGGCAAACGGGAGGTGGATTATATGTAAACCTTCTCTGACCGTGCAACTGGCCAGTGAGAAGTCTGTACTACCTACAGTACTGCACCTGTGCTTGACAAGTTGATAAGCACCTCTCTGTACACAAGCCCTGTGTTCCAGTGCTCTCACTGGTGAACTACAACCTTCATCCAGAGTGGCAAATCTGACAAGCGATGTAGAAATGGCCTTTGGAACAAACTGCTAGCGTACAGGTATCAATCTAACCCGGCCCTGATCTAGTCCCTAACCTAATACAACATAGCTGCTGTGTGCAGCGTGTGGAAGGCATGGAAAGATTGTGAAGGATTATCAACCTGCGGCTCAGTGCACTGACAATACTGAGAGTTTATAAACCTTACAGAGAGGAGAGGTCAGTTACACCTCCAGAGTATAAGTGCATTACTAAATTACCATGTATCCAAACATACAGACAGATAATCAGACAGGTGTAGTGCTAATTGGCTCCATTTGGGAATATAGTGTTAATAGTAACTGCAGCAGACTGCAGCAGTATCAGGGTTGTGTTTCCAGAGCCCCCTCCTCAGTTCTCCCCAGGACCTCCTGCAGCCGGCGGGCGATGGCCAGGGCACGCTCACGGGGGCACTCCTGCAGGGGCAGCCGGGGGGGCCCCAGGGGCAGCCCGGAAACCACGCACATCAGCTGCTTGTTCACCGCCGTGTCGAACCCTGGAGAAGGCACACACTCGCCGGGTCAACCCGCGCGTGAAACTCAGGAACACACACAATGTGCACTCAGTGTGCTCAGTGCGCACACACACTGCATGCTCACTGCACACACACTGCGCGCTCAGTGTGCTCACTGCACACACACTGCGCACTCACATTGTGCTCACTGCACAGACTGCACTCATAGTGCTCACTGCACGCTCACTGTTCACAGTGCTCACTGCATGCTCACTGCACACACACACACTGCACGCTCACTGCACACACACACACACTGCGCGCTCACTGCACACACACTGCGCGCTCACTGCACACACACTGCGCGCTCACTGCACAGACTGCACTCACAGTGTTCACTGCACGCTCACTGCACAGACTGCACTCACAGTGTTCACTGCACGCTCACTGCACAGACTGCACTCACATTGTGCTCACTGTGCCCTTACTGCACGCTCACTGCACGCTCACAGTGCTCACAGTGCTCACAGTGCTCACTGCACAGACTGCACTCACATTGTGTTCACTGGGCGCTCACAGTGCTCACTGTGCACTCTCTGCATGCTCACATTACTCACTGCGCGCTCACTGCAAACTCACCCTGCTTCACCGCATAGGAGATGACTTCCTGGGTCTGAAACTGAAGGAAGAGAAAGAGAGAGGTCAGAGCTCCCTGCTGTAGCCATTTTACTGTTTCCATGCCAGTCTAGCCCTCTTTCACAGACACACGGGCAAGAGTAGAGATGTCAGAGATACCAAGCTATTGGGGCAGAAACAGCAGCATAAACAGGGGAGAGCGATGTGGCATCATCATCACTGCATTGTTGATATTGGAACCAGACTCTTCCACCCTGCCCAGCACAGGCCTGAGGGTGAATCTTCAATACAGCAGCGGCTACAGACACCCTGAGCCATCAGCGCCTCTGACCGCAGAGGAAGCAGGTCCAAGACCTAGAAGGAAGGTGGGAGCAGGGGAGCAGTACCTGGATACTCCTGGCCAGGACGTAGTCGCCCTTCTCATAGGCTTCCAGCAGCCTGTTCACTACGCAGCCCATGTAGTTATAAGTGCTGCTCAGAGAGAGAAAGAAGTCAGGCAGACTGACAGCAGGCACCAGTTTAGACGCAAATCCTACTCGGAGCACAGGGGGCTGACTGTTGAGGAGGTGCAGAGGTAAATGACATCAGTGGTGCAACAGGAGCAGCAGTGTGAAAGTCTGGGTACACGGGCACAGTGTGTTACGGCTGAGTGGTACTGCGAGTCTCAGTCACACTGCTCCTACACAAGCAGGCATTCCAGACGGCCGCTGCCACAGCATCTGCTGAGCAAAGCAGCAGACCGTTTATATAGCAATATATTTTGGAATCACCATGGCACTCAGCATCACAACCCCCATCCTTTGTCTGAAAAAAGTTAAAAGTCATGTTGTTTTAAACAAGAGTAAAGCACTGGAGGGCACACAGAGGCTGGGAGATGAGAGCAAACTTCAAACAGGAACAACTAAATAAATACACACAAGTACAGGCTCTGCCTTGTGATCACCTGAGGGTCAGCAGTCACTCTGCCACTGTAGAGCAACTGAGTCTCCTAAGAGAAAGCTTGCAGGGCAGCAGAGAGCTGTATGCTGGGCTCTCTAAGAGACTGGTCCTGACAAACTGGTTCTGCAAGTGAAAATGGGGTGGACTGGGATGAAGACAGGGCTTCTGTTATACAGCGTTTAACTTCCCTTCACACCTATATCAAAATACAATTACTGTATTATGAATGAGAGGTGTTCTGTATTCCATAATAAGGCTGCAGGTGTTCACTCAGTTCAGTACTGTAAGATACTGGTGCAGCTCCACAGTATTGCCCTTGCTGATTGCATTTTCCACAACGACCCAAGATCACAGGCACACCTTTCCTGGGACTCTGATTGACTGCGGATGTGACACTTTTTCTTTCACCACCATGTGTTTTAAAGGCCAGATCCTTCTGATCTAAAGGGTCACTTGGCTCAGGCAAGCTTGCGCAAAAACAGGCAGGAGGGGTGATTATATCAGTTAAAGCAGGAAAATGGAAGCCACCGTATACAGAGGCAGAGGGGACGGGGCATCCAGACGGGCACCAGGGGCTGATCTGTGCCACACGGACTCACCTGCCCACCGCGCCGTGCGCTCCCATCACCAACGCAGCCAGCAGTTGCTGCAGAACAGAAACAGCTCTGTTAGTCTCTGCCCTGCACGTACTGACACAGAGCTGCTGGTGCAATAACCAGCTTGCTGCCTGCCTGCACGGTCATATTAACCGGGCCCTGCGTGCATCTGCTGAGTGCACGTTTGCTCTGCTGCTGTTTGTGCAGAGCGATGGACAGAGAGAGTGCAACGTGTTCCATGCGAGGGGAGAGATCTGGGGAAAAGGACGAGAGGAGTGAGAGTGGAGTCGGTGAGCAGCGCGAGGGACACACCCCACCTCATCCATCCCATACAGCATAGGCCAGTGGGGAGGGCTGTGGTGGACGCACTGCCCGAAATCCATCAGGTCACTGCCGCTGAATTTTAAGCCCTGGAAGGACGGAATGATGTCCTCAATCCCCTGCAGGATGTCCATCGCCTTGACTGAGGCCAAGAGAGAGTGGAGAAGGAGAGAGGGAGGCAGAGGTGGGCAAGAGACAGAAGAGGCTGTTTAGTCACCTGCAGCACTACCGAAAGCGACAGTGCATCAGTCTGTGGTCAGTGCTGTAATTGCTTTGTTGCTGATCGGCGCCATACTCACAGCTCACACCGGTCAGCGCGGGGAGGTGGTAGTAGTAGAACGGTAGGCAGGGGGCTGCTTTTGCCACATGCTGGAGGAACTTCCTCAGCGCATCTGAGAGGGATACAGAAAGATCGGACGGCGGTCAGCCACACAAGCTCTTGAAACACTCATGCGTGTCGTGAGAGACAGAAGGAGTGACAGAATGATACCTTTATCTGCAGGCTTGAAGAAGCAGGGTGAGATCACTGCAATCCCATCAGCCCCCACATCAGCCGCGTGTCGGGCCTGTACAGAGAACACAGCCTGATTACTTCTCTACGGTACACTGTAACGCATTTTACTGAACCACAGTGTATTCAGCAATACTCTTTACCATACTTTACTAAAAAGCACAGCTCATGATTGAAAACTGAAGAGCGCACTACGGTCATATACTTTGCTGCTGTACGGCTTATGGAAGAAAAAGGCATCATAGTCTTGAGTGCTAACGATTACAGACATAGGTATAACCAAACACAGAGATATGAATCTAGAACAGGACAGCTTCTGGCTGATTTTCAAACAGCAGTTTTATCTACATATCTTGTAGATAACAGATAGCACCCTCCAGTAGCAATCCACTCATCAGAGCTACTGGAGGGTGCTCCACCGAGGTGTGCGCCAGTGATCTGGCCTGGGTGTGCTGTGCAGTTCTGCTCTGCTGGGATCAGAGGACTCACCAGCTCCTGCGACTCCTTCAGACTCAGACACCCCACGTGGACAATCACCTGGTCCAGCCTGCAGGCGGAGCAGACAGATCAGTACGCAGAAGTGTGCTTGCTCACGCACAGACTGCCAGAATCAGAATGAGAATCGCTTTTATTCGCCAGGACGTGTCAGGTACAGGAATTTGCCAGTGCAGCACGTCAGCATGTCAGAGTGCGTGCCAAGGGCTTTCTGCTGGATCACAAACAAAACGGGTTTATCTTCCCCGTGGGAAGACTATATAATATTCTCAATGTTCTGCGTCTTTCTTGAAGACTACAGGGAGATGACACTGCAGACCAGAGCAGGAAAAACAGTTTGCCGCTGTCTCACAGTAAAGCTGATGACTGTTAAAACACTCGGATTTACACATCTATAAGGAAGTGAATCGCTCAAAGCAGAACCCTTGAGACCCAGTGTTTTGCAAAAGTGGCGTGGGCTTTGAAAGTGGGTGGACTGTCTCCAGCAGGGCTGCCACAAGACCCCAGTAAAAACTACAATCGGCATTCGCTGGGGTGCCTGTGTCCTTCTTCCTGTGTGGTCAAAAAACACAGAGCAGATGATTACAAACTGGGCCAGTATATAACCCAAATAACTGGACTTAAATGCCAAAAAAAGACCTCTGCCTTCAAAAACAAAGTTCAGCAAAGAACAAAAATGCAGGAGTGTAGATCATTAGTATCCAGGCTTTCCGCACACTGCAAAATGATTACATTTATCAGTGTTTTGCTGTTTTCAAACTCAGTTTTAACTTTCTATAGAATTTCTCGGATTTCTATAGGAAACTCTGCACTCCAGTGTTTTTGTTACTAATTGGCAGCTCTGCAGCAGGCAGGACACCTGCAGAGGGAGAGCCCAGTTCTAGGACACACAGGGGTATCGGACGAGCCAGGCTGCACTGTTCAGTTACTGCCGGGTGACTCTCTTACAACACACCAGGTGGCACTGCTGTCTGCGTCTCGGGCACAGGTCCTGGCCTATCCCCCTGGGGCAGTACTCACTTGCCCTTGCCCCGCTGGCACCATTCCTCTGCCAGCCTCTTCCTCTCCTCCACACTGAGGGACATGCTCTCCCCGGTTGTGCCATTCACTGCAGATTCACAAAGACAGGGAAAGACACAAGACCAGTCACGGCTCGTCAGAGCGTGGTGTCGTTAGTTTAGAGCACCGATTTCCAGCCCTGCTCCTGTGACTGCTGTTTTCATTTAGGATGAGCTCAAAATCTCCGAGCGAATTGGTGACTTTACTGAGCTACTTGCTCATTCAGACTTTTTTTCCTATTTAAGAGTGTCAAACATACCCAACTTACAGAGTCCCATTCCCAACAGCCTCAGCACACAGAACTTTACACAGCCTCTCCTCAGATTTCTGCCCCTTATTTCTGACTGAACAGCTCTAACTAGACTAGCTGACCAGTGGATGAGCAGAGACAGGGGAGACTGACTGTATCAGACACCCCGACAGTGGAAGTGACACTGCATCACAGTGAGTGTTTCTGCCTTCTCCAGAGGTCCACTCAGTGACATTTCAGGCAGCACTACTGAAAGAGGGCAGTTCTGAAACTCAGACAAAGTTGAGCCTGTAAATAAGAGCCCATTTGGAGCAAAAATCAGAAGAGACTGTGTTCCTCTGGGACCAGGACTGGAAAGCTCTGGTTAAGAAGCTCCAGGGGAAAGTTTGTGCTATAGATAACAGAAACCAAACCTGTGGCAGTAATGTTTTGTTTGAATTTAAACTGCGGGGAAGAGATCCAGACACACTAGACAAGAAAGGGAAGTAGAATAGGACGGGAGCAGAGAGCGCAAAGGAGCTCAGGCCACTCTCTTGCCCACGTTCCTCCTGCTCCGTGTTTCCCTGTGTGCCCGTCTGACAAACAGGAAGGAAACGGGCAGGACGCGATGGGCCGCGGCACAGACGCCCAGAGCAGCGAAAGAGCTCTTACCGAACACGGCCCTGACCCCCTGCTCCTTCACCAGGTAGTCGACGTACCGCTCGATCACAGACGGGTTGATCTCCCTGGGGGACACAGAAGGGCTCGGGTCAGTCCTGAGGGAGCAGGCAGACGAGACCCTCTGGAAGCCAGCTTGAGCAGCGCGGGGGAGACCGGGGCCGGAGGAGCTCAGAGTGACAGAGAGAACAGCGGGGGGGGTGTGACCCCGAGATCGGAGCAAAAGAGGGTCCTGCTGTGGGGAGGTGTGTCGGGTGTGTAGCGTGGGAGGACCTGCCCTGGTGCGTGATGGTGTCAATGTGAGGCTTTCAGAGACTGGAGGTATGGGGGGAGATGGGTGATGGTGGGGTGCGGGGGCCGGCTGACCTTACCCCTGGTCGTTCAGGGGGGTAAAAGTGGCAGCTATGAGGCCGCTGATCATCTTGCGCTGGGGGGCAGCCATCTCTTAGGTCAGGAAGGCAGTGGGGCAGAAGGCACCTGTAGGGAGAGAGACTGAGAAATGAGAGGTGGAAAACGACACGGACCCCTCATAGGGCAGCTCGCCCAGAGTGACCTAGCCATCCCGGTTTGTCCCTCTGAAACTCCTCCTTGTTGCAATTCAAGCTGGGCGTTAACACATGACCTAGGGGAAGTCCACAGTGTGCTTTTTGGAAGTTTATTGTGTAAATGGTAATTCTTTAAAAATGTGATGAGCATGTACAGTATTTTTTTAATTCAGTACTCGGAAAACCTCCCCCCCAGCGAGACCTGGGTCGGTAGGCAGACGATCTGGTTGAGGTGGAACAGAAGGAGACAATCCTGGTTTTGGGGAGGGTATTGGAATTCATCACTAGACACCTAAACAACGGGAAGTCATTCTTTTCCGCTGTCTAAAGAGCACGTCCGTAATCACTTTCAAAACACCTGTGTGTGTTTTAGTCCACCTTGATTAATCAACACATATCTGAAAGTTATCGTAATTAAAAGGACAGTATACCTAATTTCCAATAAACCCATTAATCGTATGAGCAGTGTAGCTACTTCATCCACAAAGCTGTGGCTGAACTCACAACAACATGAAACCTGCAGGAAAGACCGGCTCCGCCTAACTCTTGGTAACTGCAGGCTAAGACAAATCAAATCCTGCACAAAATTCAGGGGATCCATCCAACTTAAGTTTGCTTTGCAGAAACTTTCATGGAATTAAAATACCGCCCCATTCCAAAGCTACAGCAGGACGGCCATACCATCAGAACATAAGGGTCAGGTGCGGTCTAGATGGGTTGTGTGGCTCACAAGCAGGGAGGTCACTCAATATAGCCAGTTCTCCCAATGGCAGACGCAGCTTTGAAATTTAATCAAGCAGAAAAATACAAAAAACTATCCTTCTATGACGTTTTTCCCCTATAGAAAGAGCTGTTATCAGCCGCAACACACTGGGAAAATGATTCAACACTGAATGACGAACAATGAGTGGAAATAAAAATATCGCGCCAACAATTTTAAAGCGTCTTATTTTGTAATACACTGGTATTTAGTTCGCTCAAGCGTTTTTTAAAATATCATGACACCAGATATAATTAGGTATTTCTATTAATATAACGAAATAATTTGCATAGCAGAACTCTTCATTACAAATGCGAACATTTACTGTAAATCATGCCAGTGAAGTGTTTTTGAAATATTAGCACCCGCCACCAGGGGACAGAAGGAGGTCAGGCGAATAACGTCACCTCCACGCACCGCACCGACACTGAATTTCTGTACATTTTTTTTCTCCTCACGCACAACGTCTCACCACAAGGCCGGTCCAAAGTCCTGAACGGTGGATCCAGTAAAAGCCAGTGGTAGCAACAGAGTTTTGTCTTTTCCAGACGTTCTTCCTGCCATCAGCGTGATTCCGATTGGTATTTCAAATTGTCCGAGTACTGCATCCCGTGGAAACCGCTGTCACTGTCTCTCCAACCCTCTCACGTCCTTCTCGTATAAGTCTGCAACTGCCCCTGTCCGACTGCAACAGGAACACAATTGTTGTCTCCCCCTAGCTGTATGCTCGCTCTGTCAGTGTGTTCGGCTTTTTCCGTCAGTCACTCGTACTATTCCGTAAATGCCTGTGGCGTATGACTCGCGGCTCATGTGATGTCACTTATTGTTTTCCCCAAATGCTCTGTGACAGTGACAAGAGTAAGAACAACAGAAAGAAGTACACTATAAAGACAGTTCAAGGAAAATAGAAACAATGAAACAGACAGGCAGAAAGAAAATAGGAGAGTACCAGGGTATTATATACAGGATTATAACAAGTTACATTTGATCATTTTAAAATTGTATACTGTAACACAAAAATATGAGCTAATGTGATAGTGAATTATATAATCTGCAGGCTTTTCTGGTATTTAACATTATTGGAGGGTTTATAATGGTCATGTTACGTGTGGCTGATACTTTCGCATTCTTACTTCTGCATTGAAGTCTGGATAAAACATTTCACCAGTAACCAATTAACAAACACAAAGTGATTCATAGCCAATTAAAGTATATCGCCATATTTGTGGTTGTTTAAAGGACATCCTTAAAAGCCTTTCCAAACCAGCAGAGCACAATGGCGGCGTAGCTTGTTCCAAGCACCCACGACCCACAACCTCCTGCTCTCAGCTTCCCATGCCCTTCCCGTCAGTGTCCACGCGTGTGCACCGGTTCCTGTTTCACGCTGACGGCTGTCGGTGCCTTTGAGGACTGTGAGTAACAAGCGCCAGGGTTCTGAGTCAGAGCCTCTTGCGGTCTTCTCCTCTCAAGACGAAGAAGATTCAGTTCTTCATACCCAGCGGCCCCCGGTCCAGCAGGTCTCATCCATGACAGCACCAATTTCTAAAGGTCTACAGCCACTGCCGTTTGATCAGTTTACCAGGTGAAGGCACATCACTCAGACCTGGAGGTTTAATGTGGGAGTCCGTCCCGTTTCTCACACATTCACAGGGACAATAACACTGAACAGTGTAGCGGAACAATTTAACAACATGCAGATTTTTGTCAATCATTAAATGATTCAATCTTTTTTCACAAGGTATTGGAGGTTAATTTTGCCAAATTCAAAATATGACAGGTGCTTGTAAGTTGTAGCATTATTTCTTTACAATGAGTAAAGTTGACATTCACAACCTTGTGAAACATGTTTAGCATGTTTGATTGCCCTTGGCTATTTCATCTAAAACTTCAAAGAATCCTCAATACTTGCTTAAAACATTGCTGAGACAAGACATTCTATATTGACTTGAACAGCTTAAGACAATCTTGCAAAAAACATAAAATCAAAGCATGTCTAATGGCAGTAATGGAATTAAAAACATGATCAAGACTAGTCTTCCTTCCAGACTAGAGTTACAGTAGAATCAGAAAAACTAGAAACAACAGCACATGTTCAACAGGTCATTGGGAATGCCCGTATCGATTAAAGTCAAGCTCGTTCTGAAACAATCGGCTGTGATTATTTCCGCGTGATTTCCGAAATCACGTCATATTTCTAAACTTCCTCGCTAATGATATGTGGGAAATACCATTAGGATGACTCACCCTTTTAAAGTTAACGCTATTTTTAACGCAGTCTTTCTGTTGTTTGAATCAAATTTGATTCTGTGAATTAAAACCGGAAAAATAAAACCGCCGACGGAAACTGCCGGAAATTACCGAGCGCACCGGTACGGTCTCTAAAACGTACCACGGTACCCTACCGCGTGATTAAAGACCCGCTGTAGGTCTTGTGGCGGTGATCAAACAGGTTGATCGATTAGCTGTGCATAATTAATCATCCACCCATCCATCCGTTTATTCCCATTGAGGGGCCAGTCTGTCCTGGCAAGCGGATAGCTTATTGACAATTTGTTGACAATTTGCCTTGTGTTTTCCCATGTGTTGCAGCCCACCCATTCGATAGGAAGAACGCGCAGTTAAAGAGCTGTTCAACAACGTTATTAGATTCTGCAACATCCCACTCTCTGTACTGGTCTACCTAGATCTTACGCTATTTCCCAGCCCTGTTTCCTCTGGCTCCTTACCGTGCAGTGGCACTCCAGATAGAGCGAACCCTGCCCCAGACTGTGGACATAGCCTTGACTGGGAGACAAGCACTCTTAATCAAGCAAGCAGCGCACAGATACGGTATCTGTCTGGCTGCAGGCACGGCTGGAGAGCTATAGAAAAAACAGCTTCTGCCCCTTGTCGAAGGTTAGGTGTGTGTTATTCATGCACATGGGGAGGATACCATCATGCAGATCTGAGCGCAGTCTCCCATACAGATCTGTGAGCAGCCTCTCCAACGAGATGGTAAATGCAATGAGTTTTATACAGAAAATTCACGCAGGAAAGCTCATTCTAAGTTTCCATATCAGGGGCTGTTATTTCTCTCTACAAAGCATTTCTCTGTAATTGACCACGTTCTTCTCAAGAAGCAATTTTACCTTGTCTTTAGAATTAGGAAACAGAAGGTGTGAAATGTGCGATTGTAGCATTTATGTCAGAAGGTCAAATAATATGCTTGAATTATCCTTTTATACTGTTGCTAAGAAAAAGGCATATGAGCAAAGGCAGATAGTCACTATATTTTATACTTAATGAAAGGTAAATGCTAAAATTCGTCCTCCCTCTAGGCCAGTGCAAGAGCAACAAGGTGCCCCAGTCTTGAGGCCCCGTGTCCTGATCTGGTAATGTCAAGAGGAGACGAGATGGGGCAGCTGCCTGTCCTGAATCGACTGGCATGATTACATCGGAAGCACTGCACTGTGCTGCTGAGGCTGCTACAGAGGGGCATTCCCCTTATCTCCTGCCAGGAGTGACCAGATTGAAACCTGGGAGGAACCTTTAGAGAGCAACCTTGGAAAACCCGCATGCTCGTGGGTGAAACATGCAAACTCCACGCAGACAGCACTTGCCATCTCACCACCGAGCAACCCCAGGGGTATTTCAGACTCCAGATCCAATCACCCTGAGCAAGCTTTCCTGCCCGATTTCGCCCCACTGCCTACCGTGAAGAGCTCGGCCTGCTTTGTGACTAAGCCAGTTTACTGGACGGAGGGGTGTCCAACCGGCTCAAGCTTTCAGGATGCCTACACTGACTGGAGACCGCGGGCGCTGGGCCCTTTGTGCACGTGCTGTGGCAGGAGAGGCTCAGCCCCCCTCCCTGCCCGAGCAAACCAGAGAGAGTGGGGATCTGGTCCCGCCTGCGAAAGTGAGGACAGCAACGCCAAGCAGACAGTCAGGCAGAGAAACAGCAGCCTCCCCGCTTACACTGTGGGCTGTCTTTCCTTAATGAACCCAACTACTACTGCCCTGCTCCCCACCTCGCAACATTCACTCCTCTAATTCTGGTCTCCCGTCTGTCCCCCAAGCCCGTCTACACTCTATGGGTGACAGGGCCTTCTCCTGCCTTCTCCAAAGCTCTGGAACTCCATCCCTAAGGATATCGGAGAGTCACCTTCCTTACACTGCTTCAAATCCAGACTCAAAACCTTCTTCTTTCGAAGGGCCTCTACTTAATCTGTTCTTTACCCCTCTGCTCCTACTGTATTCAGTATCCCCATCTACTGCCTCCTCGCAATATGTATGTTCATTGTGTTTGTCTTGTGTATTTTTTTATTGTTGTTGTAGTTCATAAAGCACTTTGAGACGCCACCTTTAAAGTCTCTATATAAATTAAGTTTTATTATTATTATAGTCAGTATATTACACACATCCTCACAAACACTTCAAAGTTTTGACATCAAACTAAAAAAACATTTTAAAGATTAGATTACATACGAATTCTAAAGTGCAATTATATTCACTTTCTCACATATAAAAATAAATATCAACAGATAACTGACAAGAAGCATAATCATTATAAGCCATAATATCAGAAGGACAGTAATTGCAAATCGGTGTTTTTAGAAGTAGCAGTATTTCAAACTCCTGCGTTCCTGCGTATAACGGATTGTGCTCTGACCAGACAGTACCTTTCGATGAGCGCAGCTCCCAGTCGCCAGCTGGGGTTCGGGAGTGTCTGTCCTGGCTCTGTGAGACGAGTGGGTCCAGTCTATCCCTAGCGGTGCCAGTTGTATTCTGCGGACACCGCGAGGTGCTGACCGTGACTCTGCCAGCAGTCACGTGCGGAAGCGCTCAGCTCACATGACCCAGGCGCCTGCCGGGAAGTGTAGTTCTCACCCGGTACTTCGTACTACAAGGGCTTTGAGCGCGTGTGCGTGTTTGTGAGTTTTTTTTGTGACAGTGTGACAGAGAGCATTGAAATGACCGGTTACGGTATTCATGTTCTGTTTAGTGATGGGAAGACATGAATAGGTCTTAAATCAGTATGTTGATAGATTGGTACTCTAATTCTGGGAAGGTTGTACTTCCCAAATGTAGCACGTAGAATTGCGTTTAGTATGTAGCAGTCATGTTCTTAGTGTTGATATAATGCTAAGCTATCCGCCCATGAATTAATCAATCAATTAAGGATGACAGCAGTAATTAACGGATGGGAAGAGTCGAGGTTCTGTAATGACAGCGGTGGATCCATCGTCAGGAGCATGCTGGGGAAAGACGAGACGCCCATTCTCACCTTACAAGCCTTCCGCTTCCCCGGCCCGTGTCTCCCTTCTTCATCGGATGCTCTTGGCGTGCAATGGCGATGGGGACGTCTGCAGGAAAGCACAGAGCTGCACAGGCAGAGCTCAGGAACGGGATGTCTTCAGTCCTGAACGGAGGAGACGCAAGTCTTGAAAATCCTGAAAGAAATTAAGAGAGACAGCCCTGCAGGCACAGGTAAAGAGGATACACTTTACACAGAGAGCATCATAGCGATGGTGATGCAGATTTACTGGGATTCTTCAAAGAACAGCCCTGTCTTCTCAGAGACGGAGAGAGATCTTCCCCAGACATTCGCAATCAAATGAACAAATTTAATGACTGAATGGTTCCCTCTCATTTATGATCCTCCTCGCGTTCTTGTGTCATATATTCTTATGTAAATACACGCCCAAGGTAGAACCGAGCACCTCTGCTTACAACTCCACACTAGACGGCTTTCGTACTCTCTTCTCGCCAGATCAACAAAGGAGCGCCAGTAGAGGGAGAGATCACAAGCCTGACGGACGGCAGCGGGAGCCAATAACAGCCAAAGGCGCTCAATGACGTCAATCCAGCGTGTTGAACTGAAGCCAATGAGACGGCGAGGGGGGCAGTACCCGGATGCGGATGTTATTGACGTTGCAGTCGGAAAATTGACTCCTGCAGCATCAGCGGCGAAGATGGCTGTTGGCCGGAGAAGGGGCTGAGCCGAGCTGGGGTCGTCGCGCTGAAACCGGGTCATAGGGTCACAGTGCTGGGACAACAGTCGACTGAAGCTAGGTCGGAGGGATTTGTATACTTCACAGGACCGGTCAGCCTCACGACCCGGGTCCACTTCGAGCCGAGAGAGTGGAGCTGTGGCGCTGGGAGAGCACCCTAACAGCTGCTGAGAGGGACAGCGCACCTACACTGCCATTCCGGAGGGGAATATGCTATCGAAAGCCGCAACGGGGACAGAGCAACGGGGTCGTCTACGAAAAAGAGACTGAAATCGACCTCAGAGGAAACTCGGAGCTCGGAGGCTGTATATTCCGTCAGTCCGAAACGAGAACGTAGATCCGGGACAGAAGGTGTTTTGTCCCGGATACGGAGAGAAAGAGGAAGGGGGGAGTGTGTGTGTGTGTGTGTTTGCGTGGTTTATTGTCATTAACATCGTTCTCTTCGTTCTTGCTGGATGGTTACATTGTAGCCGCGGAGTGTATTGCGAGAGGAATCCTAACGGTTTTCAGCAGGTGTGGAGAATTAGGCGTATCGGGGTTATCGTCATACTGTTACTTGGCCGGGGGGTTAAATGACACAGAGCGTGTTCTGTTCCAGGTGTGCCAGACCCACACAGGGGTTGATGTCGGTCAGTCCCTTTTAACACAGGTGTCTTGGGCCTGGACTCCACGTCGCCTCCGTGGTTTTGATAAACGCCTCTCATTGTTTTTACAAGATCGGGGAAAGCAAACATCATTTGAAAATAGAACAAAATGGAGTGATTAGTGGCTTCTGCAGGGACTAGTCGGAGCCTAGAGTGCGTGTGAAGTCCAGCTGGGACCCCTGCTTACGCCGTACAGACACATTCCACTCAGGGGCGGGGGCTGTAGAGACCCACACAGCTGAAAGTAAAGGGAGATCAAATAAGCAGTCCGATTAAAGAAAATCTCGACAGGTGCGACAGAAGTCTGGTTGTATGTGTTTAAGGTCTGGGCGGAAGGGAGCAGTCACAGGGGAACAGTGTGTCTGTCAGTGTGATCGGCAGTGCGTGTGCGTCGTGGTGTTGAGTGTGTCTGCTTGTTCGTGGGGGATGGTTCGCCCCTCAAGTGGGCTCTGACAGAGACAGGCAGACAGGCGTGTTACTATGGAGACCACGCCGGGAACCTGCCCAGTGAGGATCGCCCTGGTGGTGCTGCTGCTGCTCCTGGGCGCCACCTGCAGGCTGGGGGGTGCCATGACCAGAGAGGAGAGGCAAAGACTGAGGTAAGGGTTCGGGAGGCAGGACCGGGCACCGGAGCATGAACGAAAGCGCGTGGAGTCGCAGCTGGGGTGGGTAGAGGGTTGGTCCAGTAGGGGGGTGGCTGACAGTGACGAGTTAGGCAGTGGGATAGTGTGTTCCTGGGGGGGGTGAGTCGGTGTTTGGGCTGCATGGTTGTGGACTATGTTGTCAGTTTTTGAGTCAGTCTCAGATTTGGTGAGTAAAGTGACAGCGGGGAGTGGGCCTCTGTGGTGTAGACTTTGTCTTGTAGCCGCGTGGTGTTCTGAATTTTTTTTGCTTCTCAACAAAACACCCAAACAAGCGGATATCCTCCTGTCGGTCCCAGATTTAATGATGGTGGGTACAGATGTCAATACGAATGGTCAAAGTGCCAAATCTAGGAATTTTGGATTGTAAAAGTACGTGGAAAAGGCCATATTAAAATACATGTCTATTCATCCCCTGCCTGCTCTCGGCCTCTCTCTCCTCCTCAGGAACCAGGTGATCGAGATGTTTGACCATGCCTACCAGAACTACATGGTGAGTGTCAGCTGACCGCCCTGCGGAGGGAGGAGAGCTAATGGATGCCCAGAAGAACGTAGTGACGCTACGGGTCCACCCACCCACACCCACACCCACACACACAGAGCCAGTGAGAACAGCTGTCTGCAGAGCACACGCGGATGTGAATGGGCGGAGCGGTGGCTAAGGATCTGCACCTGTGGCTGGAAGGTTACCGGTTCAAATCCCGCTGGCTGGCTGGCAGAGGAATCCTACAGCGTTGGGCCCCTGAAAAAGGCCCTTAACCCCAACTGCTCCAGGGCTGCCGTATAAATGGCCGACCCTGTCTGTGTGTCTCATGGAGAGCAAGTGGGGGTATGTGAAAAGACAAATTCCTAATGCAAGAAGTTGTATAGGGCCAATAAAGTGATCTTATCTGCACGGACGCTCCCACGCAGCCTTGTCACGTTTGAAACATTCAGCCTCTGCAGCGCTGCGCCCCACAGTCTCTCTCCCTTCCTGTGTTTCAGGATCACGCGTACCCCGCCGACGAGTTAATGCCCCTGACTTGTCGGGGGAGAGTTAGGGGCCTGGAGCCCAGCAGGGGGGATGTGGACGACGCTTTGGGCAAGTAAGTCGTGGACAGACTGACGGGCTCGCAGAGTGACTCATGGGACCCACTGAGGGGCTTACACAAACACACTTTGTCTCTCTCTGTCGCAGGTTCTCTCTCACCCTTATCGACACTCTGGACACTCTGGTGGTGAGTAACCCGGGGGGGTAAGAGAACATGATAAATCGAATTATCTTCAAATGATAATTATTATCACTGATGAGCTGAAATTTACAGGTTTTGTATATCGCATGTAAAACTATAACTGGGTAGCATTAAAAATGGCACTGCAGGTCACTGCGTGTGTGTGGAGTTGAGCTCTTCAGTTTTAATTCAGAACTGCTTTTTTAACAATTCCTTTAATGCAGACCTACGGTTTTATTACTCATAAGCACTACCTAATGACCACAACTACATAATGACCACAACCATTTTGGGTAATGGTCCATAATTATGACTAGTTTTATGGCTATTTAAAAGTGATAAAAGAGTTTAAACAAAGCGCTAGCCATGATCTTGATAATTAATTGTTGGAGTGGATTGTTGAATAATGGATTGTTGTACAGTATGTGTGCGGTAACCCCACTGTCTCTCACTGGGATGTCACCCTGTCTGGCACTGGGGTGTTAACCTGTCTCACTGTCCCATGGCTGTGGTAACCCCCGTCTGCCACTGGGGTGTTAACCTGTCTCACTGTCTGAGATCTGTGGTAACCCCCCTGACTGTCACTGGGGTGTTGACCTGTCTCACTGTCTCAGAGCTGTGGTAACCCCCCTGTCTGTCACTGGGGATTATAACCTGTCTCACTGTCTCAAGGCTGTGGTAACCCCCCTGTCTGTCACTGGGGTGTTGACCTGTCTCACTGTCTCAGAGCTGTGGTAACCCCCCTGTCTGTCACTGGGGATTATAACCTGTCTCACTGTCTGAGATCTGTGGTAACCCCCCTGACTGTCACTGGGGTGTTGACCTGTCTCACTGTCTCAGAGCTGTGGTAACCCCCCTGTCTATCACTGGGGATTATAACCTGTCTCACTGTCTCAAGGCTGTGGTAACCCCCCTGTCTGTCACTGGGGTGATGACCTGTCTCACTGTCTCAGTGCTGTGGTAACCCCCCTGTCTGTTACTGGGGTGTTAACCTGTCTCGCTGTCCTGCAGCTCCTGAACAAGCCGGTGGAGTTCGAGGAGGCTGTGAGGAAGGTGCTGCGTGACGTCAGACTGGACAATGACATCGTGGTGTCCGTTTTCGAGACCAACATCCGAGTTCTGGGGTGAGGGGCTGGAAGATGGAGTGGCTGAGGGTGCATGAGTGCACAGTGGATCCTGAGAAGACTGGGATTGTCAGTCAGTGCCATCGGTCAGGGCTTTCATGCCCAGTAACTCGCTTTTTCTTAGAAAAGGATATCGATCATGTTAATATAATAACTCTTCATATAAATGCAGTGCATCTCCCCAGTCATTACATGAAGTTCAGAAGACTGCAGTCACTGTAGGAGACGGTGTGCCTCTGTGCCCAGCTCCCCCGAGAGGAGCTGGCCTGCAGCTGCTCTAGGGCTGCACAGATGGAGCGGTAGGTGTGACGGTCTCTGTGTGTACCTGTGTTAGGGGCCTGCTGGGGGGCCACTCAATGGCAGTGATGCTGAAGGAGCAGGGGACTCATATGAGTTGGTACCGTGACGAGTTGCTGGCCATGGCCAAGGACCTGGGTTTGCGCCTGCTGCCTGCCTTCAACACCTCCAGTGGCCTGCCCTACCCCAGGGTGAGTGTCCCCGAAGGTAGCGCCAGTACTCTACCACAGCAGCGCTGGTTTACTCCCATAATACTGTGTCGTATCAACAACACTCAACCCCACTGTAAACAGTACCCCCAGAAACACCCCACATCATGCTGGACTGCGACAATGACACACTGCTTCAGGAAGCACTCCAGCCTGTGGCTGGGCTGTGCGTGCGGCTCTTTGGCCGGGCTGCCTGAGTTTGCGGGCGGCCAGCTCTGCCAGTGACCAAGCCAGGACGCCTCTCTCCGGTCCCTCCGCAGGTGAACCTGCGCCATGGCGTGCGAAGTCCCGAGGCGAGGACTGGCACCGAGACAGACACCTGCACGGCCTGCGCTGGCACCATCATCCTGGAGTTCGCCGCCCTGAGCCGCTTCACCGGAGACCCTGTGTTTGAGGTGGGGGGGCAGGGAGGGGGTATTCTACACAGAATAGCCTGTGTAGGAAGTGGGGGTGGGTCAAGGAAGGGGTACTCTACATGTAATACCCTGTGTGCGAAGTGGGGGGGTATTCTACACTGAATAGCCTGTGTGCAAGGTGGGGGGGGGCAGGGAATGGGTACTCTACACAAAATAGCCTGTGTGTGAGGTGGGGGGAGGCAGGGAGGGGGTATTCTACAGAGAATAGCCTATGTGTGAAGGGGGGGTTGTCAGGGAGGGAGTATTCTACACAGGATAGCCTGTGTGCAAGGTGGGGGGGGCAGGGAGGGGGTATTCTACACAGAATAGCCTATGTGTGAAGGGGGGGGTGGTCAGGGAGGGAGTATTCTACACAGAATAGCCTGTGTGCGAGGTGGGAGGTGGTGTTCTACATAGAATAGCCAGTGTGTGGGGCAAGAAAGAGGCAGAGACGGATGTTACAGCGACTTGAGGGGCGGAAAGCTCAGCTCCACTGCAGAAGCTACACTTGTGGGGAGAGAGGGGAAGGGAGGGGACAGAAGGGGGGAGCAGACACTGTCAGGCTGTCAGTGCTGTCGATGTGGGTGTCATTAACGGTTGATTGCCTCCCCAGGAGCACGCCCGCAGGGCTCTGGACTTCCTGTGGGAGAAGCGGCAGAGGAATAGCAACCTGGTGGGCACGACCATTAACATCCATTCCGGGGAGTGGGTCCGAAGGGGTGAGAGAGGGCGGACGAGGGGGGAGGGAGGGAGCAGACCCGAGAGACTGTGACCCTGTCATGACAAGTGTTGCTGGCTGAACAGTGCTCTTGTGCTGAGTGGGAGACGGAAGGTGATTTTCAGCCACCTCTGACGCGAATTGCAATTTTCTGGCTAGTAGTGCTGAGATACTGACTAGATGAGATCTTTAATACAGGAAAAGCTTGATGGTTCCTTACTGTACTGAATCACTAGTAAGGAGTAAGAATCTGTTATCCGGATTCTGAATAGCATATTAAATAATCCATTAATTTTCTTACAGGTTGTCACCGTTCATAGATGAGTGTTTCTTTACTTTCTGCATTCTTGGCTTGGGTTATTGTTATATAGCCGTTACAGAGAAATTTAAATCTGTTTCGGTGCAAACGGCCTGTTTAAAACATGTTTAAAAGAAATGGAAAGGAATGAAATTTGAAGACGGGCCCTGAATGATCCGACAAATCTTTTACACACTTTGTGCCCTGAGGATTTTCACTGTGGATGGAAATTCCAGTACATTACTGTTCAACCACTAAACACTGTTTGTCTCTTACATGCATGTGTTGCATATTATGCAGTTGTGCATAGCCAACCATATAGCTCCGTGGGACACTTACAGGGTTTTAATTTTACCATAAAATTAACTGAATTAATGCATAAAAAACTTCACCGTTACTTCAACTAGACTGTGCAGACAGCTCATCAGTGTAGTTTTGTGCATCAATATTTATCAGACGATAAATTATGCAACGTGTTTGTGTGCATAAAACAAACAACGAGCGAAAATAATACATATTTCTTTAAAATAATCTTAAAATGGTCTATGAATTGTTGCCACCATTCGTGTTACAGTTACTTTCTTCTGGTAATTCATGGAATAAAAACGCTACCTTGCAAGGTCACATGGAGTGATTGGTGTCAGGAATGGCTGACAGGTCTTCCGTTTTGGTTATTTCCCGAGTACAGCAATAGAGCCCTAAAGGTAGTGATGCACTGACTATTTTAGATACTGGGCTGTGCCCTGTGTTCATTTATTATATGACATTTTTAAGGAAATGATCATTAAAATATAGACTGTAGATTAAAGGGAAATGAAATGTTCAAGGAAGAGATGCAATGTGTCTAAATTGAACAGGATCTGTTATTATTGTTCAACGTTCTGCATGGATGACAATGTTCCGCTCATTAGATTCATCTGTAAGCCTAGTTGCTAGTGGAGGGTGGCAGGGAGCTGGTAATAAATTTAATAAATTTACTCGGAGAGCTGTGCAAAGCCTGGCCACCCACAGATCAATGCAGGTGGAGGAGGTATCCAAGACTGAAGTGGGGAAATTGCATCAGCTTTAACACTCGATGTATGTCTGCATGAGCACTGATGCGCTTTCATACACCATTAGGAACAATGTCAACAATCTATTATCACAGGTACTCCGTATACTTCCCAGATTTTTAAAATGTAAATAAAGAAAACCCTTTGGTTCTGAACCCTGTTCTCCTTTGGTTAAACAACATCGTTTAACCGAGAGAAGCAAGCGCACAGTAATTCAGTTACACACTCCATCTTGAGCCCAAGTCATCCCAGCCTGCAGGCTATAACCGAGATAATGGCCTACCAGCTGAAAATCATGAGTGTAATTATTAACAGCGTTTTGTAAATCAGTGCCACGTATCAGTTCAGCTGGCACTTAAGTAACAAGTGTTTGAAAATCCCACCCAGTATTGTGTTATTTGCTCTGCCAGTGGGTTGACTCCCTCTTTCTGTGTTGTGACCCTCAGACAGTGGCGTGGGAGCAGGGATTGACTCCTATTACGAATACCTGCTGAAGGCCTACATCCTGCTGGGAGACGAGCGCTTCCTGGAGAGATTCAACACTGTGAGTGTGACCCGTCCCAGGCGGCCTCTTTCTCACTGCCATGTTTAAAGCTCAGAGCTCTCCTAGTCCCTGTGCTGCTGAAGCAGCTAGTGCCCTCCGATTCTGCATGGACCCGTATCAGACAACGAGAACAAGAACAGCAATAATAAACAAGAATATCTTACTTCCCTCTCCCTCCTTCAGTAACTGCTCCTGCCTGCTCTGCTTGTCCCCTCTCATGGGGGAAGGAAGGTTTCTCAGAGGTGGCAGCCCCGTCAGAGGTCTGTTTGGGGCAAGAAGACTAACCTCACCTGTGTGTGAAGAACAAGTGGCAGCTCTGCTTTCTCAGCGCTCGGCCTGGCTTCCCAGCTGTGGTCATTGTGTCTCTCCCTGCTCCCCTCACTCACTCGCCATGGCTCCCTGTCTCCCTCCCAGCACTACGCCTCGATAATGAAGTACATCAGCCAGCCGCCCCTCCTGTTGGACGTTCACATCCACAAGCCCCTGCTGACTGCCCGCACCTGGATGGACTCCCTGCTGGCCTTCTTCCCAGGGCTGCAGGTACTGGTCACTGCTTGCACTCTGGCAGTGCTTATATATCACTGTTTAACTATCCACAGTTCATTCACTATATGACTCTCCTCATACACTAGCTAATAATATACTATACTAATCACATTTTACTCGCGCTCTCCTCGGTTCTCATGAGCACCTCGCTGCGCACTGTATCCCATATCCTCTTGCATCACTGCTCATTCACACTCTCTTCCGTCTGGCTCAGGTGCTAAAGGGGGATATTCGACCCGCTATAGAGACACATGAGATGCTGTACCAGGTCACCAAGAAGCACAACTTCCTGCCCGAGGTACCGTGACCATCTGCGATGTCAGTCTGTCTGCTTGTGTGCAGCAGCAGCGTCTGTGCTTTCATGCTGGTGCGCTGAAACTTGCTCTCTCTTCCTCTCAGGCGTTCACCACGGATTTCAGGGTCCACTGGGCTCAGCACCCGCTACGCCCAGAGTTTGCAGAGAGCACCTACTTCCTGTACAAGGTGAGATCGCTTAGCAGTCCCCTTCTCTCTTTCCTGTGTGTGTCTCTCTCTGCACCCCGCTCCTTCACTCAGCCTGTCCTGTGTGAATCGTGTCTTTCGGTTCTCACTGCCCCTCTTCCCCACCATTGCTGTGTCTGCTGCTCGCCTTCTTACCCTTCCTCTGCAACCTGGGATTCAGCCTGTGTCTCCCTGTCTCTCACTGTCGCCTTGCCCTCTCTCTGTCAGGCGACAGGAGACCCCTATTACTTGGAGGTGGGCCGGACTGTGCTGGAGAACCTGAACCGGTTTGCTCGGGTCCCCTGTGGTTTTGCAGCCATGAAGGACGTCCGGACTGGGAGCCATGAGGACCGGTGAGAGAGGGGAGGCCGTTCGGCCCGGCTGGCTCGTTGTTTGGGAGCAGAGTCAAATATCTCTCCTTGTTTCTTGAAAGAAGGATTGAGTAACGATTTCGGCAGCGTGTTTGGTAGCTTGTTCTAGATTCTCGCTATCCTTTCTGTAAGGAGTTCATGGTTTTAGATGGATGCCACTGGTACTGAACAAGTCTGGTTGGTCTCTATGAGGATTATGAATTTTTGAATCAGGTCTCTTTGTATTTGTTTCTGTTCAGGACTAGAAGGATTCAGGTCTGAGTAAAATATTCCTTTAAGCCCAGGAATGTATCTGCTTGCTCGTCTCTGGACTGATTTCAGTGCAGTCGTCTCTTTTATCTTGGCATCCAAAATTGTACACAATAACGAGTTCTTACTTGGTAATTGTTTTGACACAAAATACCTTGATTTAAATGTTAACTCTCAGGTATGTATTATAACATTGATTGCCTTTCCTTCTCTCCCCATCCCTCTTTCTCTTGTAGTATGGATTCATTCTTCCTGGCAGAGATGTTCAAGTACCTGTTCCTTCTGTTTGCTGACCCAGAGGACCTGCCCTTTGATGTGGAGGATTACATCTTCACCACAGAGGCACATCTGCTGCCCCTGTCCCTGTCTACTGCCAACACTACTTACACACTGGCTGTGTCTAATCACACGGTACTGTCTATCAGGCTGTATGTTAATATCCACAACCAACACTACACTGGCTGTCTAATCACACAGTACTGTCTATCAGGCTGTATGTTAATATCCACAACCAACACTACACTGGCTGTCTGATCACACAGTACTATCAGGCTGTATGTTAATGTTTAATCAGTATTACATCCATGTAGGCTGCTTTTAAAAACATGCTTCTGACGTGCCTGAATGCTGTTATTGTCTACAGCAGGGCTGTCTAGTCTAGGTCCCGGAAGTTCAGCATTTCTGCAGGTTTTCATTCCATTTAAGCTCTTAAAGAGATCTTGGATCTTTATTGGCTCAATTGAACCAATTTTCTCGGTCGCTCAAGTGTTAATGATTGAAAGAGACATACCACTATCCCAGTACCAGGACTGGACAATCCTAGTCTGCAGCTGGCTTTTGCAGACTTTTTAAATGAACTTTTAAATTAAAGTGAAGATAGAGAGTTGAACTTGCAACCTTAGGGTTGCTAACACGACACATACAAAACCACAGGCTGTTTGCACAGTACGAGTTCTTTCTCTGACCCGCATTTTGTCTTCTCGTGCCTCTTCACTGCCAGTGGCATTTATACAAAAGCTCGCATGAAGGAGACAGCTGGTTCTTCTCTAAAATACCTCTTTTTCATTTTCATGCGTTAAATGAATTTCTTTCACCAAGAAGCCAAACTTAACTCTCCCCTGTCATCTGTCTCCCTCAGTTAGGGGAGAGTTCACTCTCGGACACGGACGACTCAAATTTCGACTGGTCCTGCCCCAACACACAGCTGCTGTTCCCTGATCCCTCCTTCCCGCAGTCCATCCGCGAGCCGGTCAGGAGCGCCGTGGACAAGAGCTGCCCTCGCCCGGCCCCCCCAAGGTGAGAAACGGACGGGGGCGTTGGGGGCAGGCTGTGGAGGTGGGAAGAGGAGGGATGAGAAGAGAGAGGTAGGAGGTGGATTGGAAGTGATTAGTTGTTGAGTCAGGGAGGAGGGGGAAGAGTGTCAGTGAGCGAGACGGAGAGCGTCAGAGCCTGGGAGGAATCCAGCATAAGTCTTGACCGCTCAGTGAACCAGTGAGAGAATGTGCACTGTCGAAATTCCGACTCCTAAGAGGAAAACACTTTCCTGCTGTTCACTCTCGATTTTCCTCCGTTTTTCCCTTTCCGCCCCTCTCCCAGTGACGGGGGCTCTGCGGGGCGCCCTCCCCTGCGAGCGCGGGACTTCATGGCCAATAACCCCGAGCACCTGGAGCTGCTGAAGAGGATGGGAGTCAGTCTGATCCACCTGAAGGATGGGAGAGTGCAGCTGGTGCAGCATGCCACTCAGGTAATCTTGACACACCTGCGCAGCACCCAGGCTACATGGTGACTCTCCCGGCACGGCACGCCACGCCACACGGGCACCGTGGTGACTCTCCCGGCACGCCACGCCACACGGGCACCGTGGTGACTCTCCCGGCACGCCACGCCACACGGGCACCGTGGTGACTCTCCCGGTACGCCACGCCACACGGGCACCGTGGTGACTCTCCCGGTACGCCACGCCACACGGGCACCGTGGTGACTCTCCCGGTACGCCACGCCACGCCGCACGGGCACCGTGGTGACTCTCCCGGTACGCCACACCGCACGGGCACCGTGGTGACTCTCCCGGCTCGCCACGCCACACGGGCACCGTGGTGACTCTCCCGGCACGGCACGCCACGCCACACGGGCACCGTGGTGACTCTCCCGGCACGCCACGCCACACGGGCACTGTGGTGACTCTCCCGGCACGCCACGCCACACGGGCACTGTGGTGACTCTCCCGGCACGCCACGCCACACAGGCACCGTGGTGACTCTCCTGGTACGCCACGCCACGCCACATGGGCACCGTGGTGACTCTCCCGGCTCGCCACGCCACACGGGCACCGTGGTGACTCTCCCGGCACGCCACGCCACACGGGCACCGTGGTGACTCTCCTGGTACGCCACGCCACGCCACATGGGCACCGTGGTGACTCTCCCGGCTCGCCACGCCACACGGGCACCGTGGTGACTCTCCCGGTACGGTACGCCACGCCACACGGGCACCGTGGTGACTCTCCCGGCATGCCACGCCACACGGGCACCGTGGTGACTCTCCCGGCATGCCACGCCACACGGGCACCGTGGTGACTCTCCCGGCTCGCCACGCCACACGGGCACCGTGGTGACTCTCCCGGCTCGCCACGCCACACGGGCACCGTGGTGACTCTCCCGGCTCGCCACCCCGCACGGGCACCGTGGCGACGCACCTGCCACAAAACGTTGGTCAGGGTGTGAGCCCTTTACCTGTGTGTGTGTGTGGGCAAACCCTAGGGTCCGCAGAGAATCAAAGAGATCGTCTAGGTGTTCCGTGTTCTGTGCAGTAGGTGACTTTCTCTGTCTTGCTCCTCCAGGCCTTCAGTGCCGTCGATGCAGAAGACGGGCTGCGGTTCATGCAGGAGATGATTGAACTGTCCAGCCAGCAGCAGAAGGAGCAGCTGCCCCCCCGTGCCGTGCAGATAGTCTCCCACCCATTCTTCGGGAGAGTGGTACTGACCGCTGGGCCCGCGCAGTTTGGAACGGACCTATCCAAAAGCCACAGGGGGGTGAGTGCTGCGCGCTAGTCTCAGTTCTGACTCCTTTTCTGCCCCAGTCCTTCATCTTCCCCTTTCTTCATCTTTCTTCAGGGAGCTGGAAAATTGAGATTTACTGGAAAAAAAGACCCTTTCAAAAGCGCTAAACTTTCTCCCCTTGTCTACTGTCCCTCTCTCTCAGGTGCAGGGGTACGTGGCCCTGTCAGAGCCGTACAGCGGCTGCTCGGAGCTCAGCAACGCCGCAGTGGTGGCCGGGCACATCGCTCTGCTGCAGCGGGGGCAGTGCATGTTTGCGGAGAAGGCTCGCAACATCCAGAAAGCTGGGGCTATTGGAGGCATTGTCATTGGTGAGCCAAGGGGACAGGCTGGGTCACTACAGATGCACTAATGATGATAAGAATAAGAGAATAAGCCACTCCACTCAAAGCGCTTTACAGTTAATGGGGATAATGGGATCCCCCCTCCACCACCACCACCACCAATGTGTAGCCCACTGTATCAGTGGGGAGAACAGAGTAATGAAACCAGCTGATAGATGAGGATTATTAGGAGGCCATGATTGGTAAAGGCCGGAGGGAAATTTGGCCAGGAAACCGGGGTGACACCCCTACTCTTTTAGAGAAACCCTGGGATTTTTAATATCCACTGAGAATCAAGGCTTCAGTTTTACATATCATCCAAAGGATGGTGCCTTTTTTACAGTATAGTGTCCCAATCAACATCCTGGGGCATTAGGACCCACACAGACTGCTGGGTGAGCATCCCCTACTGGTCCCACTAACACCTCTTCCAGCAACAACCTTAGCTTTCCCAGGAGGTCTCCCATCCAGGTACTGACCACCTGCTGGCTATACAAAGAAAGAGCTACATTTGTAGTGATGCCAAAAAAAGCTGTGGAACACAGAGACACAACAGACATGCGTAGAGATGTAAAATGTAGAGAGCATACTATTCCCCCCTTCACAGGGTTTATATACCTGGGTAAAGTACCCCACTTAAAGTACAGCAGCAGTGTCTGCAGTGTGGGCTCGAACCCACCACCTGTCAACCCTGCGTCCACAAGACACCCCACTCTACTCAGTAGTACATTGAATAAAGTAAAAAAAAATAACTTTTACAAATGTATTTGGATAGCTACCATAAATATAACATAATTACTGTTTTTACTTAACACATGTGAAATAAATGGGAGGTGATGGGGATAGAGAGTGTTACTATTCTGTATTACTATTGGCTGATGCTCTGTTGTAATTTCTCTGATATCTATTGGTTGAGTCTTGACTCTTGGGTTCTTATTGGTTGATGGTTTTCTTTGTGTGTATCTATTGGCTAATGGTCCGTCCCCTGGGCGGGGTCCTGTGTCTGTGCTTGCCTGTTGGCAGATGACAATGAGGGCAGCAGCAGTGACACCGCTCCCCTATTCCAGATGGCGGGGGATGGGCGGAGCACCGATGACATTACCATCCCCCTCCTCTTCCTCTTCCATAAGGAAGGCAACATCGTGCTGGAGGCCCTGAGAGAGTACAGGGAGGTGGAGGTGCTGCTGAGCGACAGAGCAAGAGACAGAGGTGAGCGAGAGGCGGGCGAGGCATACTCAGTGATGGAGTGAAGTTTCTGAATCATCTTGGTGACAGGGAAGGAGAAAAGGGGAGAGTGCGAGGATCTGGGGTGAGATGTTAGCCTGCCCCGCTCTTGCTCCCACTCTCTCTCCTCTCCTCTGGGTAACTATGTGCTTCCTCTCTCCTGTGCTCTCCTGTGGGATTTCAGCGGCCATATTTAAAGGGAAAGCCCTCCCCAGCTACATCTTGGAGAGCAGTAAGTACTTCCCTCTTCCCTCCTCTCTGTGCTGGACAGCAGCCTAGTCCAGCCCAACTTCAGCTGCGTCAGTCTCCTCTAAATTAACTTGCTACAATCTGGCCCATCCAGGTCCGGTACAGGCAAGTCCTGGTTCTGGTTGTGGTTCTCCTGGTTGTTGGTAGTGCCGAGTGGCACTGGACTGTTCTGGACATTCAGGGCTCCTGCAGTACTGTAGTGGTCTTGTGCACTTTGACCGATATTCCAATGATGATGCACCACTCTACACCACCATAACTCTTCAGCACTCTGGAAAAGCAATGTACAGCCATTCCTCGATTTACCAGTGTTTTCTGTGTGGAAGCATGCCTTTTAACCCCTGTTTTTCTCAGTTACAAAGTGATTTTTGCTACAAGAAGGTGTCCTTTGCACGCTCTACTTACAATGCAGTAGTAAAATAAATTAGTATTGTAAATCCCACCGATCTGATGTCGATTTAAAAAGGGACACAATGTTAGGAAATGGTATATTACTTTTAGTTTCTCTCTGCTATTAAAAAAAAACTTTTCACCTGCTCTGTGAACAGGAGCCAGAGTGATTTAGATAATGGTCTTATTATGCTATTTTTTTCAAATAAATATCACATTCATTCTATTCCAAAGGCTAGTTGTAATTAGGAATCGAAATCCACTTCAGGTCAGTTTAATTGTAAGAAAAGAAAACAACCATTTCACCTGGAAATCAGCAATTCTTGACCTACAGTCCTCTGAGCAATCATTTCTGACCTTGCTGAGGTGGCGTTTCTCCAACAGATTGCTTCTATCAACCATAATTTGTCTGAAACAAATTAAACGGTATCAGCTGTATTGGCGAGCATCTTCTGGCGGACGTGTAGTATAAATTATCACACACGCAACCTTGGGGCACATCCAGAGCTGTGAATCCAGCAATCCCAGGGCCACCTCAAAAGCGGTGTCCTAGCCCTGATCTAAAGAGAGGACATTTGTGTAAGAGCTTATGGTTTTTTATTGTTATGTGATACACCCTTTGCATCTTGACCAAATGCTTTTATCCAAAGCGTCTTACTGCCGCATCTGCCAAATGGAAGAATTTAAATGGGATGCAAACCCACCTGAAAAACAAGAAAATCATTTTGTGTTTTAAATAAGTTTGCACGTTTTGTTATTTGCAGATTTTTCTCTTGGTGTCATTTTTAGTTTTTTAAACGGTGTTTGGTTTCTTGGAAGTATGTGCACGCTGTCAGGCGTGGTCAGTCTACTTCGGTGTGCGGTACCAGTGAGAGTCAGTGAGCATCGAAGTGCTTCTCTGTTTGTGTCCGGATGGCTGGCTTAAACCAGCATCACTTTGACCCCATCAGCCTGTATTAGTGAGCGTCTGGCTGCATCTGGTCTCGGTCAGGGAGTATGTGTCCGTCTTTTTCCATCAGTTGTGTGTCAGTGTGAATCAGTCTGTGTCGGTCTGCTTTCCAGTCTGGCTCAGGTCAGTATGTGCTCATGTGTTTGTATGCGAGAGTTGAAACTAGTCTCTCTGTGTTAAGAAAAGAGAGTGCGGCACCAAGATATTGAAACCAGAGCAGTGTTTATCTCAGCATGGGGCCTAAGTTCTCCTTCTGCCTCTTTTGGAGAGAAATGAACAGCATATTTGAGTTAAACAGGGGCTGCTCTGAGAATTTGACATTTTTCTGTTGGGTGATTTTGCTGAATTAACTGAAACTGTAAACCCTAAACACCTCTTACAACGTTTCCCAGTTCCCTTTATATTCCCAGTTTTCCTTAACCATTTGCCTATTTTTTTCACTCTCTGTACTGCCTCTTCCCATCAGTATGATGTACTTTTATATCTCACGTCTGTCTGTCTGACAGGTGGGGAATCTGAGCGAACAGAGGAGGAGGACTGCTCTGCGGAGGACAGGGAGACCGTGGCCCCGCCTCATTCCACAGACACCGACCAATCAAGTGCAGGCACAGTCGAAGAGCACCAATCAACAGGGCACGAGGGGGACCAGAGGCAGGAAGCTGAGGGTCAGGGCAGCGAAGAGGCGGACCCTGTCGTGGCTGAGGACTCCAGTAGCCAATCTATAGACTCTTTGCTTGCTGACTGGAAGGAGGATCTTGAAGCCTTTCAGCAGATGGAGAAGGATGAGCTCTGACAGCGGCCCTCTCCCCACATGGTATGACCCTGACTAGTCCACAGGCGTTTGCTGCATGTCTCCACTGCACTCCCCAGCTGGGGAGAAGAGGGCAGTGAGCTGGAGTAAATGGGGAACATCAAGAGTTTAAGGAGGAACAGAATCAATGAAACACACCACAATTCCAGCACCTCCTTCCTGCTCTTTCCATGGTGTCCAGGAATATTATTTTTTCTTATTTCAGGTGGATTTCAATTTAGGCCCTGGAATCGGGATTAATTGCAAATCCTTGTTTGTTTATTTAATTAATCGTATTGACTTGAACGGTGCACGATTCTTGGTATCCAGGGCTCCCTGGTCCTCAGTCCTGAGACTGCAGCTGTAGACAGTCTACCTCTGGAAATGCAGGCAGGTGGATAGGACTCCCCCTAGTGGAGCACATAAACCACTACAACCTTGACTGCTGAAAAGTGGAAGGACCAATTGCTTTGGGATAAACTCGGCTGATCTCACAGAACCCGCTTTCCTGTTCTTGTTAACTCCCCTCACTGATTTTTTTTTTGTCGCAGAATGAGCAGTCACCCCAGCCTCTCCCCAGAACGCACTCTGAAACAATGCGGGGTGAGAAAGGGGACGAGGGGTCAGTCAGAGGCCCCAGGTCCATAGCAAACCCCAAGTCAAAATTCAGTAAAACCACACTAGCCTAAAACCAGCATTCGCAGTGCAATCGGGGCAATGAAGGAGAGTTTGGATAGATCTTTAAAGTATTAACTGAATAAGATGAACTAAGACGCGCCCTCTCTTGTGTACACACGTTGTGCAACAGTAGTCGGGCCAGCGGCAGAGCTGAGGGTTAGGGAAAGTGCTATGTTTTCTGGCAACATAAACATCTTTCCAAAAGAAAGGAATAAAAAAGCCCTGGCTCAATCGGTTGAGGTCAGGGAGAATGTAACCGGGTTCTGTGTAAGAGCTTGATTGGACCTATGCTCTGCACGGTGGCGACAGTGCCATCCTTGGCTCTCTGAAGGTTCTGCTATTCCACTGCTGGCCAGCAGGGGGCACTGCTGCCCGCTGCTCAGGGAGACTGAGCTCAGGATGACTGGAGTTCCACCAGTGACGGACTGGAGAAGCCATGCTAGAATTAAAACAACAATATCAATATGACTATTAATTAAATAAAAATAATTCCCGAACCCTAATGAAGTCTTTCTTCCTCCCCCGCACCTCCACACACCACAGAAAGATAGAGGGAGTGAGAGAGATGGCCAAAGCCAGGGAGTTCAGGGTGAGGACAAGGGGGGAGGAAGTCGAATGGCCTCTTGCCCTCCCTCTCACTCCCTCCTTCTCCCTCTGCTGAAGGAATCTCAGAAATGCGGCCTTTCTCACATGGGCCGAGACTCGAGTTGCTTTTCCAGAGAAGGAGATACACGGTGGCGTTGTCTGGAAGGGCACCCACGCGCTCTCACACGCACGCAGCAGCACGAACACGGGGACACTGGGGCCAGGAGAGCCCCTGCTCAAACCCGGGAGGAGGCGTGTCTTCCCGCGGCGCTGTCGCAGGCCCCTCTGGCTCGCGCGCATCTCCCTTGGGGTTGGGGGGGAGTGCCAGGGCCATCTTCGGCCCTCAGAGCCAGGATGGGTGTGGGAAGAGGCAGGAAAACCCAAACCTTCCCAGGAGGAGGGCAAGAGCAGGCAGGGGAGTGAGAAACGGGGAGGAGGGAGGAGAAGAAGAGGCAGAGAGAGGGCTACAGCGGAGCGGCCCTCTTGCTCGTTTGTGTGTTTATTAGCGGAGAAAAGAATACCCAGCCGTCTCTCGGCGACCTCAACCGCCTGACGGGGAAGCCTGTTCCACACACCCACGCCACTTTGTGTAAAGAAGCATTTCCTATTCAGCATCCTAAATGCACTCCCTGTCCGTTTGCGGCTGTGGTCCTGCGTCCTTGTATCCCTGCAGGTGCCAGAGCTAGATTATAAGCAGAGAAAACAGGGGCAAGTCCCATGCCTTCAGCCACGGTGTGTGACAGCCCTCAGATCAGAGCCAAGGCATCTCAGTAACTGAGATGCCTTGTATGTAGTTTACTTTCACCATTCCTGTCTCATCAGTGTTTACTGGCCAGACTCTCAGTCCACAACAACTTCCCTGCCCATTGTCTCATCAGGCATAACCAATCGGTTCCACGGAGCAACCGAGAGAAGGCTGTGAAGCAGTGCACTAAAAGGCAGAGAGAGGGCAAATTCAGATTTTTACACCGCCAGCTCAGGAGGCTGCCGGTGGAGAATCCGCGCTCGGACTATGTAGCTGGACAGCCTTGCAGATATAGCTGTGCACATCCGATAACACCGTCCTCATCACCGTGGAGGCTTTGCGGGTGCTGTATGATCTTTGTAATGTTGATTCAACACATTTGCATCACACTGTCCCGAATAGTGCAGCTCCATTCCGTCACACTGTACAAACTGTGCAGTAATAACGCCTGCTAAAATACTGAAAGCGTTGTTTGTGGTTTTTGGTAGATCTCGTTTACAGACTTGCGTATTTTACTGTCTAATAGTGGGAATTATGTTTAAATGCGGAGTAATTTGTAAGTGAGTAGTGCTGGTACGCACGCACGGACAAGCCCGATTCCCCTCCGTCCGTTAAACACGTCAGACCACACTCGGATAACTCTCTCACGCCCCCACACATTGTTTCACTCGCACGCTCGCCAGGCGCTGTGCTCGACTGCTCTGGCCTGGCTGTTGTCCACGCAGGGAGCGAGAGTCTCGGCGTGGCCGTGCTCGATTGCTGGGGTCTGGCCGCGGTGGATCAGGACGGAGCCGCAGTCCAGAGCTCGAGATCCCGCCCGTCTGTCCGCCGGAGGCTCACGAGCTGCGGGGAAGCCCGGACGAGCGGAACCGGCGGTACAGCGAGGTCAGCCCCGCTGCGGCGACTGTGTCCCGGCTCACGCTGTTACCAGTGCTGCTATTATTTGTCGGAAATCTGCTTTCCTTTTGTTGCAGTTTCTATTGTTATTTCCTGCCGGATTGATATCATCAGTTCGGGGCTTGTTGGATTGCGGTACACTCTTCACGGCTCTAGTTTGGTCTGAAGAAACGCTCGTGGAATAAGTTTGGGTGAGATTTCGGGTTTTTTTTTCCTTAAGAGGGGGTGGAGAGGCAATGTAGCTCTCGAGTCCCAGTTGTGAAAAATGGGGATCGGGAGCCCAGTTTAGCGGAGAAATGTAGCTTGTTATTATGTGTTTCGTTTGTTCGGACCTGACCCGTCTTGTTGTGATATCTTCCTCGCCCCTTTCATTTTCTTGCGTGGCCGTGGAAGAAGGGGCGGGCGGGGGGCTACAACCTGGACACACTGTGGTGTAAGTGATTGGGTGAGCATTTAAGCACACCCAGACAGTGTGAAAAATGGAGCCCGGTGACACGGGGTCCCCGAATCCCAGCCTCTCATTGGCAGCGCCGCGCACATAAACACAACCAAACGCGCTGCCGGCCGGGGGTCTGTCCCGAGTGCTTTCTGCGGTCCCCACCGCTGTCTCTCGCCCGCCAGAGATTTGGGTAAATATGACGTTTATTAATTGGAACTGGGGGCGTGTGTGGTGCTGGAGAATTTTTCTCATCCTGTCTTGTCTGCTCCGTGTGTGTGTGAAACCGGTTCCGCAATAGTGGTGGTCCGTTAACGCCGTGGGGTGTGCATGGGCACGGGTTCGAGAGCTGCCCGCCCTACCTCGCTGTCTTCGGGATTCGGGGTCCAGATGTGGCCGGCCAGCTGCCGCCGCGGGGGCTCCGGCACGGGGTTGCACAGAGAGATCATCACAGGGCCATTGTCTGTGGGCGAAAATGCACACATCTGTATGCTTCTAACAAACGAGAGCGGGTGCGCTTGTGTGTGGCGTGATTGTAACGTTGTTTTTTTTTTTTGCCGGAATGTGACTGGTCCGACGCTCTTTCTCTGCTTTATCCTCCCTCCCCCGAGCCCCGCGGTACTGAGACAGCTGTGGTGACGCCCGAGGTGTGTACCTCGGTATTCAGAGGTGTAAGAGCGAGCCGGAGCAGGGGAGGTTCACGCTGGTGTGCGTTGGGCAGAGATACAGTCCAGGATCTGTGACTGTACTGCGTAAACAACTCCTCCAGACATCTCCAAATCACCATTGTGTCTCGCCTGTCAGCTCCCTGCTTCGCCTTTCACAGCCGGGGCTGTTGGCAGAAGAAGGACTGCGCTCGCTGGTCGTCTGACAGGCTGCGTATTTTTCGTTTATAATTACAGAAATATGAAGCGTGTCTCCGGCAGGGAGCAGAGCCTAAGCCGTCTCGTAATGCCGTTTTGGTTAAGTCGATAACATCTGCTAAACGGGATTCCGTTTCCAAGTGAACTCTGATGTTGCAACTAAAAAGCCAGCAGTGAGCCTAAAATTATCCAGCTCAGTCCTGGAGACGCGCATGTCTTTCAAAATAAACTCTGTCGCCTCTGCTTCGGAGGAAGGCGTTACAAGTGTATTTGAATTCGCACTCTCCATTAAAATACATCCATTAATGCGCTCGAGTGGCTCCGTCATAGGCATTCCAACGTGTTGACCAGAGCTCATCATACAACCATTCCCTTTAAAACAATCCCAGTTTCCGGTTAATAAAAAGCCCACGTACAAAAGTGTGTTTGCACTGCTCTTGCCGACGGGAGGATTTCGGATGTGCTGCGGCAGGTTAGGACACAGCCTAGGGTTGTTTGAGAGAGCTCTGACTCTCCTGGGGGAGGGGGTAGTTTGAGTCTGAGGGATACCCACTAAGACGGCTCTGACCACTGCCTACTGACCGGCCTAGACAGTGTTGACCCCAGAGCTTGGTTTGAGTCTGAGGGGATATAGTATGGTAGTAAAGTACCGGTGACCAAGAGGTTCCCAGTTCAAGCTCCAGCCCACCCAGTGCTCAGCTTATCTATACCTGCCTGTGCTCTGTCCTTCTTCTGAGATGTGAAGCACAGGCAGTGAGTGAGCCAGCAGCAGCAGTTACAGATGCACAGGTAGTGTCTGATAGATGGGGGGGCCCAGAGGAAAATAAACAGGAGTGAGGAGGACAGGCAGTGAAGGGCTTAATCTCTTCAGTCTTGGTAGGCAGGCCAGAAGGATTCTGCACCAGGACGAGACGCACACTGGCTCATTCTTGTGGTCTTACTCAGGAACAGAGGTACCCTGGGTAGCAGCTGAGTCGCTTTCCACCTTCGAACAGATCCTAGCGGTCTGGCGGGAAGGATCCACACGTGAGATGCCTGTTGCACTGGGGCGCACTGCCCCGCTGGCACAGGGGCTTGTGAGTTACCCTGCAGGAAGCCCAGCGTGGCGGAGAAATGCATTTTTGCCAGTTGAGAATGTTCTGAGGTCTGTATAAGAGTTTGGAGGCATAAAAATGTTTCTTCTTCAACTGGAAGAAGTGCCCGGTGATGAATTTCTTGTTGGGCCGCACGTTTCCATAACATCTAGAGAGCAGATAATTCACTCCAACTCCCTGTGTTGGAGCTGTTCTGTGGATTGGCAGCTAAATGAGAAGATAGACTGACAGACTTTGATATAATGACTTAGATCTTCAGCTGTACCTACTCTTTGAGGAGCTATAAATAGGTTCACGCTGCGTGCACCCAGAAATCTCTATCTTCGCCTGCTTCCTTTTCCTCCGGCTTCTCTCCTTCTTCCCTGAACCCTCCCTCTTTCCTCTCCACTCTACTCTCTGTTGTCTCTTGCAACCTGCAACACGGCCCTTTGCATCTGTTTCTTGTTACAGCAGCGAAAAAAGACAGAGCAGATCCGAGTGTAGTTACTGTCTGAGATTGAATTTGCTATTTATAGCTGCCCTCTCTCCCTCCATCCTCATCTCTCCCTTTCCCCTCTCCCCCTCTGTGTTGTGCTGGGTTTTTGGATGCTGCTGGGTTAGGTGAAATATGGCCTAATTTGGAGGTGATGCAATGTGGGAGTGACATCACTCACTGAAGAAGGTTGCCATGGTTATTGGACTTTAAGGAGGGAGGGAGGGGCCTGGGTTGAGGGGGGGGGGTCTGTGTGTGTATTGGGGGTAATGTGGGCTGGTAGTTGTATGTGTTCTGGGATGCCTGAGTGTGTGTGTCAGTGCATGTGTAATAGACATTGATTATGCATGTATGCTTGTTACATTGGCTGATGGCACACGGGTAGAGGCGATAGCCAATACTATTAATGCCTCCCGGCCCATGTCACTCTCGCACTGCATCACCTCTGAGGTAGGCTGGGTTTCATCTAACACAAAAGCCCATCTCGGAACAGAGGGAGAAAGAGCAGGGCAGGTGAGAGGAGAGTTTGAAGCAGGACATTTTGCCATCTAGCAAAGCAGTAGCCATTGATTCTCCATATTCGGAAAAGACCACTCTTTAGTTGCACTGTTTGTGCTGTAGGGGTGTTTGTGTTTTTCGATTGTTGGCAACTTATTCAGAAGCCGAGTAGCGCAGCTGGAGCTGCTAGGGTGTCTGCTGCTGGCAGATCTGCTGATTGCTCTCCGGCAGCTGTAGGGAAAAACAGGTGTGCTGCTTCCTGAATCCCGAAGAAAGAGAAGATGGATGTCCGGATCAGTTTGGGATCAAACACTATGTATGTGCATAAAAACAAAACAAAAGCAGCCCCCACCTTAAAAAAAAAAAGGGTCCTAAACCGGTGATCTGCAGCTCGCGCGACGTGGGTATTTCTGGAAGAATCCCAACAGCTGGACCGAATCTGTCAAAATGGCTACAAAATCCTGTTGCTGAGAAAGTAAAGGAGCACCGCAAGATCGCGGCGCCGGTGAATCCCACGTTCAGGGAGGTGCGCTCCATTAATCACCAGTACAGCCGCGCCGCTGCTGGGTGCAGGCTGTCAGAGGAAGTCAGACACGGCCGCCTGTTCCGGGAGTCCTGGGAGCCCCGTCGTCTAACAAGGCAGCTCTGCCTGAGGACCTGCAAGCTCGAGGCACCGGTCCCAGCTGCAGGTCATGCCCGAGCCACTGTCTGGGAACACGACCAGGGAGATCGGTGCCAGAGAGCCTGAGCTGAGGCGGCTGACTTGAGCCAGAGAGCAGGCAGGCTCCTCGCAAACGCCACCAAAGTCCCAGCTCATGTTGCCCATGACTTTGGAGTAAACGACCTGCCTTCCATCCATCTTTAACCTCTTCACCCTGTTCAAGGTTGTGGAGGAGCCAGAGCCTATCCCAGCAAGCAACGGGCTCAAGGCAGGGTACATCCTGGATGGGACACCAGTCCATCACAGGGCACACATGGACACAGACACGCCCTCCCACCAGGGTCAGTTCTCCCAGAAGCCAGTTAACCTACCGGCAGGTCTTTGGACTGTGGGAGGAAAACGGCAGCACCCGGGGGAAACCTGTGTGAACGGGAGGAGAGCATGCAAACTCCACGCAGACAGCATCCAGGTCTGGAACTGAACCCAGGGCCCCAGCGCCGTGAGGCAGCAGCGCTCCCTCACACGTTCCACCCGATGGCAAGTTCAAAGCCCTTGGAAACGAGCTGAGGTGTAGGACCGGACCAGCGGCTGTCACAGGGGTCCCGTCTGCACCGCGTGCCGGTGGGCAGGGGGAATGTTCATCCGTCACCGCAGCACTGGGCTGAAGAAGGCGTCGCACGCTCTCGCACGCTCTCGCACGCTCTCGCATGCTCCTCTGTGGCTATCCCCCTCCTGACCACACGCATGGGCCTGAGTGAGGCGGTCATGGTCAGTTTGGCACAAGGATTTACAGAGAAATGCCAAAACAAAGAAAGTATGCGAGGGGAGATACACCAGGAGCGAAGTAATAACAATTCCTTACACTCGTAAAGCAATTTTCTGGACACACCACTCCACCGCAACCAGTGTGCAGCCCCACCTGGATGATGTGACAGCAGCCATAGTGCACCAGTATGCTCACCACACACCAGCTATCAGTGGGGAGGAGAGCAGAGTAATGAAGCCAATTCAGAGATGGGGATTATTAGAAGGCTGTGATTAGAATAGGCCTCGGGGAAATGTGCCCAGGACACCATGGTTACACCCCTACTCTTTTAGAGAAACACCCTGGGATTTTTAATGACCACAGAGAGTCAGAACCTCGGTTTATGTCATCCAAAGGACTAGCACCTTTTACAGTATAGTGTCCCTGTCACTATGCTGGAGCATTAGGACCCATACAGACTGCAGGGTGAGCACCCCCTACTAACACCACTTCCAGCAGCAACCTTTCCCAGGAGGTCTCCCATCCAGGTACTGGCCAGGCTCACACTGCTGAGCTTAAGTGGGCTGCCAGCTGTGGGCTGCAGGGCGATATAGCTGCTGGCCAAAGAGACTTCAAGGGCAGATCAAAGCAGCAGAGGACCAGGTAACTTATACCTCAATGCCAGGAGTATTAGGAACAAAATACAAGACATGGAAGCTACTGCATGGGTGATTGTGTAGTTGGCATTGTAGGAATGGGGCAAACAGCGATGGTCAACAGTGTAACATCAGTGGACAGCGACTCAAGAGAGACAAGAAGATGGAAGATGAGGAATTGTGACATTATACATCCAAAATCATATTCTGGCACAGGAACCTAATGTAGAGGAATCAAGTGTCTCCGACCTGGGAAAACCACAATCGGGAGATACAGTTCTAGAGTTGCTACTGACTGACAAATTCAGATGATGCTTACAATGAAACTGGAGCTGTGTGGGCGTGCAGAGGTTAGATGAAGTGGGTATCATGGGAGATGGGAGTTTTTCCCACGTGGACTGAGGAAAAGCCATGAGGGACATCAGCTGATGGCGTGGAAGTTTCATCCAAGCACCGGCCTGAGGGGGGAATATCTGCTATCCGATCCAGTCCTTTGTTTAGAAATGAGAGAGTTTAAGAGCAGGAGAGCAGGCCAGGATGGATACGAAGCCACTGGATGGTAACTTGACAAAGCGCAGAACCGCTTCATTCCAGGAACAAACTAATAAGAAGCAGTGTGCCAGATGGTTTAATAAACCATTTAGGAAATATACAGTATAAGGACAACGAGCGCACTGTATCAGATCATTTAAAAATAACAAGATCCAGTTGAAGAAAAGAAATAGCCTATTTGGATATGTGTCTTTTTGGATATTTTTGGATACCTGTGCAATTTATTATATTAGCTTGAATATTGAATTTAGAGTGTTACTGCTTTGCACTGGTAAAAGAATGGTAAAGTGTTTCAGTGCTATTAATGGGAAAGCTAAGGACAGTGAATGAGAGAATGCCAAGGGTTTTAGATGAATGTCTTACTCAGAATTTCAATGACGGAGCAGGCAACGTGCCTCAGGCTGAGGAAAAATTCCTGTTTTAATTTTAGCATTGAAGAGGCAGAAGTGTTACTGGTAGGAGAAGCACTTGAGATGAATCTCCAGGGTCTGAAAGTATTCTGCCGCTTGTTCACAAGGAAACGGGGAGATGTCATCCGGCAAACTCTCCCAGCGGTCTCTCGAGATGGGTGATGCCCACAGACGGGGGGAAGTGAACATCTCCTCTGTCACGCCCCTCCGTATGAAATTCAGTCCAGTGAGCTGCTTCGCGCGCAGCCCTGAAACAAGGGTGGAGAGGGGGAATTCTGAGAGCAGGTGCAGAGAAGGTAGCAAGGCTTTACACCAAGAGATGGTGGGGGTCTGGAGTGAATTCTCCAGCTGCACGTTCTGCGGTGAATTGGAGAACATCTGGATGAGACTGTGGGCAGAGACTGTGTGAGCAAGACGCATATGTACCTCTGGTCTGTGACCTCTAATCTTCCGAATGTTTTCTTGCCAAGAGAAACTCCACACCTGTGTTTCTGATAGTGGTGAACGTGACAGGGCTCGGCTTCGCTCTCTCTCCGAAACTGATATGTTAGATGAGCAAAAATTAGCATGATAAAACACCATCCTTTTAATGTAAATGGCTTCTTTTTTTAATATGTTAATTTAAAACCTGTTAACTAACCCGCGCGTCTGAGTGCTGTCCAATTTGCAATTTGTTTTTCACCTGCTGGGGACTAATAGCGTCACCACAATGGTTTGAGACGGCTGCAATCTGAAGTGTTAGGTTTTGACGTCTCTCTTTTGTACAGATCTTGATAGCCTGGCAGGAAAGACTGTGAAGAAGCATCTCTCTCCCGATTCACTGAAGTGATGAGGCTGCAGCAGTTTGAGGATTAGCACAATTTAATGTGGATGGAAAATCAATTAAGAGTAATAAATGGAAATGAAGAAGTCCCCTACCTGCCTTGCCTGGGCAGATAATGCACTCCGCAGCTTCAAGAAAACGAGCTCCAGGAAGTGCTTGGGTGCTTGGGGATGGGCACTCCGAGTGCCCACGGAGCCCTGGAGGGCCCTGGAGGGCTGTGGACCGGTCCGAGCCACAGTGCACGCCTCCTGAGCACTGTCGGAGCCGGCGGGTATATCCTTGAACGTGCTGGATCTACAGTATAGCTGAGACGCGCAACTGTGCCAGGCAGCGGTGCCCCCTGGCATCTGGGGCCCAGAGGGCATCGCTCTGCAGACAGCAGAGACTGTGGGGGGGGAGGGGGGCACGCCCACGCCCTCTTCCCTAACTGGTCCAGGAGACACAAGTTTATTGTCAGGTTTATCTGAGTATGATACAATGCTTACTTGTGTGTTTTCCTTAGATAAGTGGCATAACATTGACATAAAAGAATGACATCACAGTTCTTGAAGACAGGAACATGGTAGCAGCTATCATTTTAACCATTATCATTTATTTAGATCGCAGCGGTGTGCAAACTTCAAGCAGTGGCAGTAGTTTGAGTTCAGTGCAAAACCAGAGGGGTTGTAAGTGGAGATTGAAGGATTTCAGAGGTGACCTTTAGGAGTCTTATGGTTTTCGGCAGGCCTCTCAGGATTTTCAGGAAACGGGCAGAACTCGGTGTTTGATACACTGCAGTTCCTACCTGTCTGCACGTAATTGGTGACCTATTAAGAGTCGTTTAGGCAGCTGCAGGGGGAACAATATCTTATTAAATCAGCTGAGGACAGAGAGACTAAACAGAATTGCAAGATGTCTCGGTGGCTGTGTGCCTCCAGCAGGCTGGCTTTTTTCAAACCAAGGACTGAGCGCAGGAAGCACTTGACGAGAGACCTGACAGAACAGCCGAGGGGAGAAGGGATGGCTTCGTCACGGCAACAGGGGCGCAGGGAGATGTGAGACTCTGGAGCGCCCCCTAGAGCACGTGTGAGAGGGCCGGCCGGGCGCTCCGGACTGAAGGGGCAGGGGCCGGGGAGTCTGGCTGCTGGGCTCAGTGTGCAGCTGGAGTTGTGTGGCGTGTCGATTGCATGGTGTCGAGCAGGGAGGAGGTCGTAGCAAGGAAAATGACTTTTGACATCTTCACCGTCTGAAAGTGCCGGCGCTGTTTGGCCCTGCGCTGGTTTGGTTTCGGAGGAGTTTAGCTGTCAGTTGAGCTCTCTCTCGGTGCTGTACCTACTGAGCACTGCTGTTTGAGCTCTCTCTCTCGGTGCTGTACTTACTGAGCACTGCTGTTTGAGCTCTCTCTCGGTGCTGTACCTACTGAGCACTGCCGTTTGAGCTCTCTCTCTCGGTGCTGTACCTACTGAGCACTGCCGTTTGAGCTCTCTCTCTCGGTGCTGTACCTACTGAGCACTGCCGTTTGAGCTCTCTCTCTCGGTGCTGTACCTACTGAGCACTGCTGTTTGAGCTCTCTCTCTCGGTGCTGTACTTACTGAGCACTGCTGTTTGAGCTCTCTCTCTCGGTGCTGTACTTACTGAGCACTGCCGTTTGAGCTCGCTCTCTCGGTGCTGTACCTACTGAGCACTGCTGTTTGAGCTCTCGCTCTCGGTGCTGTACCTACTGAGCACTGCTGTTTGAGCTCTCGCTCTCGGTGCTGTACCTACTGAGCACTGCTGTTTGAGCTCTCGCTCTCGGTGCTGTACCTACTGAGCACTGCTGTTTGAGCTCTCGCTCTCGGTGCTGTACCTACTGAGCACTGCTGTTTGAGCTCTCGCTCTCGTGCTGTACCTACTGAGCACTGCTGTTTGAGCTCTCGCTCTCGGTGCTGTACCTACTGAGCACTGCTGTTTGAGCTCTCGCTCTCGGTGCTGTACCTACTGAGCACTGCTGTTTGAGCTCTCGCTCTCGGTGCTGTACCTACTGAGCACTGCTGTTTGAGCTCTCGCTCTCGGTGCTGTACTTACTGAGCACTGCTGTTTGAGCTCTCTCTCGGTGCTGTACCTACTGAGCACTGCTGTTTGAGCTCTCGCTCTCGGTGCTGTACCTACTGAGCACTGCTGTTTGAGCTCTCTCTCTCGGTGCTGTACTTACTGAGCACTGCTGTTTGAGCTCTCTCTCGGTGCTGTACTTACTGAGCACTGCTGTTTGAGCTCTCTCTCGGTGCTGTACTTACTGAGCACTGCCGTTTGAGCTCTCTCTCTCGGTGCTGTACCTACTGAGCACTGCCGTTTGAGCTCTCTCTCTCGGTGCTGTACCTACTGAGCACTGCCGTTTGAGCTCTCTCTCTCGGTGCTGTACCTACTGAGCACTGCCGTTTGAGCTCTCTCTCTCGGTGCTGTACCTACTGAGCACTGCTGTTTGAGCTCTCTCTCTCGGTGCTGTACCTACTGAGCACTGCTGTTTGAGCTCTCTCTCTCGGTGCTGTACCTACTGAGCACTGCCGTTTGAGCTCTCTCTCGGTGCTGTACCTACTGAGCACTGCTGTTTGAGCTCTCTCTCTCGGTGCTGTACTTACTGAGCACTGCTGTTTGAGCTCTCTCTCTCGGTGCTGTACCTACTGAGCACTGCTGTTTGAGCTCTCTCTCTCGGTGCTGTACTTACTGAGCACTGCTGTTTGAGCTCTCTCTCTCGGTGCTGTACTTACTGAGCACTGCCGTTTGAGCTCGCTCTCAGTGGACATTTTCTGGATGACCTCATTTAGCTGATCAGTAACTGTGTCAGGCCGCAGCTGTGATTAAACCATTGTCTGAGCACTGACAGCCACAGAGACTGTCGCTCCGTGTCACCGAGCGCAATGTGAAATGTATTGCTCTAATTGGAAAAAGCCAGTATAGGTTGTAAATATTGCAGAACAATATTTTAGGGTTTAAAACGAATTCAACCTTCTCCAAACGTTCCTACCATTGCCATGTGTAAACAGTTGCGGTCTTCACTGGGTCGATACCATCGTGACACAACACAACACCAGGCATGAAAGAGAGCAGGCACAAACCCAGCAGTGCTGGTCATCGCGAGCCCATGTGCGAGCCACGTTGATGTGATAGTGTTTCAGGAGAGGCGGGCCATCCTCCTGTGTGCAGCAAAGCCCATTAATTGCTCTTGAGCTCTGTATTCTCAGGTGGAGCTCCCTCTTGTTCCGCGCGGCTTAGAAATGCTACTTCGCGATGAGCTCTGCTGCCCCCCTCATCCTCCGACTAGCAGGGTCTGACTAGTACCGGAGCTGCTCTGCAAGCCCAGCCCCTGGTACCTGGGGTGGGGGGATTGTGAGTGATGACTGTGCATCCAGCAGCGCACAAGGGCCCCCCTGTAGGCCACCAGTTCAGGAAGACCCGTCTCGCCCGGCTTCTGCCTCGGCGCAGTTCGCTCCCCTCTGGACCGCTGGTGTTCTGCGTGTCGGCGAAACTCTTCGCAACCCCTCGGCTTTTCTGCCCTCGATGGGGGAGAGCCGGGGGCGAGGCGAGGCGGTCAGTGTGCCCCAGGGTGCCGAGATGCCCGCTGCGCTTCCCTGCCTGGGGTGCATTGGAAATCGTTCACCGTGCCTGTCTCTTCATGGCAGGAGGGATTTCCCTGGAAGGCAGGCCGTTGCCGAGGGTGTGTGTGCGCGCGGGAGAAGCAGCAGGGGTATTCGGGGGTCCGGCTGCAGGGCGAACTGGGTGCTCCGTCTTTGCGAGGGTGCCTGTCCGAGGGGTGTGCTGTCAGAGCCCGTCTCCATCATTTTTTTTTTCCCCCCGGTTTCCTCCTTGCAGGCTGTCGATGGGGACCGCTCTCCCGCGCCCTGGGGGGGCACGCGTGTGCCGACTGCGTCTCGGAAGCGATCTGCCTCTGCCCGGCTCTCTCCTTGTTGGGGGGAGGGGGGGGTTGTCCTCAGACGCCCTCCAGTGTCAATCGTCTTGACTTTGCCTGCCTCTCCGGCCCTTTTCCTCTCTTCCCGGGAGCTGGCAGGCTGTCCAGCGCTCCGGCCCGGATGTGTGGCGCCTGGAGTGCTCTGGTTCTCTTCAGGCTGGTGTTAGTCTCCGAATGGATTGCCGCTGTCCTTGCCAGGCTGGATCCCAGTCATCCAGTAGATCTTGCCCATCGGTATAGCTGCAGCGTGCCGTAGTAGATAGTCCCCAGCTGATCGAGCGTTTGTGTTCCGTGTACAGCCGTGCAGGGCTCAGATTCTGGAAGAGTGCACGTGCAGGCGTGCCCGCTCACCACTGTGAAAGTGCACCCTGCCTGGCGCGCTTGCCTGATGACTTCACCTCGTGTCCTCCGTCCTGCACACGAGCGCAATACGACCGTCATGCTGACTGGTGCCTCCCGGTATCGATTTAGTATAGTTCAGGAAGTCGAACACGACAATTGTGGCGACACACCCGTGCTGATCGTACAGCTGAGCTCGCCACTGGTTACAAAAGACATCAAAAGGCTTCGGCTGTAGAAGTTGTAGACAGAATTATTAATAACACGGAACATAAGAGGCTTGACACCAGATGGGCCAGCTGGCATCTTGCACTGTAGCTTGTTTGGCTGCTCATGTCAAACTGATCTAAGGATCTCATCCCACTTTTTATTGAAAGAAAGCAGGGTATGGCCTTTACTCCGCATGTGAAGAAGTGCCTCCTGACCTCGGTTTCAAATGTACTTCCCTGTAGTTTCCACCGGTGACATCTGGTTTGTGTTTCACTGTTTATCACCAAGTTATTCACCAGTTTATCAAGTGTAAAGGCCTTCATGTTTAATGGTCAGTAATCTCTTATGGATATGTTGGAACACTTACTCATTCTAGCAACCGATGATTAAAATACTGTAGTGAATTAAGATGCGAGAACCAGAATTTATGTTCAGCTGTATAAATCCCTGTGGATGGGGTTAAGTTTTTCTGCAAAAATCCATTCTTCAAATCCAGAACCCTTTTCTAGGAAAGAGCAATCTTGTTACTCACAGATCAGTGGTGTAAAGTCATTCAATTTACATTCTGGTCACTCTTAATAGGCTTTACCCAGTTCGTTTTCAGCGGCAGCTGGTCTCTCGTAGCAACCTGCAAATGGTGCAGGTCCTGCAGAAAATTCGGCACAGGCAGCGTGTTGCATCGCGCAGCAAAGGGTTTCTGCGCTCTCACTGCGCAGACATGCAGATATCTGCGCAGCTGAAGAGTGCTGTGCTCTTTAACACTCATTCTGCCCTGCAGCTAAATGGACTGCCTAGTAAGTTCATCATAAAACCCATTAATTAGATATCCAGGGTGTGTTCTAAATTGTCTTCGGCCTGATTGTAACTTCATTCAATCTAAGTGCAAGAGTGCTTTCTATACCATTTGGCACGTCTGATGACGTGTAGTCCCGAAAAATCAACAGTTCATTTTTTTTCCATTTGCTACTATGGAGCAAAAGCTATTTTTGTCATGTCCTGGCTTCCCCATTTGATATGAATCTGTGGCTGACTGACAAGGGAACTGTCTGTCTACTGATTTCCCAGTGTGAACTGAGTCACGCGCCAGGCACTTTAAATCTCTAGAAAGGCATGTTACACCGAAGTAAATAACTGCACTATATATAGACTTCTTCTTAACGAAGCAGCCAATGCCGGTGTCCAGACGTTTAGTAGTTTGTATTTTATGTGCATTTTAAGTCTCCATGCATCTGCTGCCTCCTGCTTTCATCTGTAATTGATATCGATTGAGTTCTGCTCTGAGCAGCGTTGAAGAACATGGAATTTACATCCCCGTCTTGCATGCTAAGATGAGAGAGGCCACTGTGTATGCACGAGATTGCACAGGCTTCCCTTTTCTGCACAAAAATTGCTGGGTTTTATTGCTCTCCATAATTTTCAGTTTATGACGGGTTTATATGATACTTTCTATAGCTGGGTGAAAAGTAACACTTTGAAGTTTTTATCATTGGCAAACGGTACTTCTGACATATGAGTGTTTCAATTCCAGCTACAGTTATTTCTGTATGTGCTGTGGCGTATTTTCCATTTGATTTCTTGGCATTAAGGGACAATCTGGCACATCTCTAGGAGTCTTGCTTTGGGGGACAACATCCTGTCTCGCACATCTTGACCCTTGACGTCCAGCTCGCCCGAGTCGAGCTCCTCGGGCAGCAGATTCCGGCTGGTCCGCGGGGTGGCCCCCCCCCGGTCCCACGCTGCAGGAGGAACGCGCCGGAGGGGTGGGGGGTGGGGGGGTGATTGGCGGAGCGAGAGAGCGGCATTCCCACCCCCTCTTCCTGTCTGCGCGAGCGAGTGGGTGAGCGGCCCGTGGGAGAGGCAGAGGAAGTGAGTCAGGGGTGAGCAGGAGCTTGTGTTCTAGAATAAACAATCCCCCCGCCCGCCTCCATAGCCAGCGGGTCTTAATATGGATCTTGTGTTGTCGCACCTGGATTAAAAAACAGGGAGCGGTCAGGCCCTCGCTCTCTGGAATTGTCACGGATTCCTTTACCCCACACGGGGGGATTAAGGGCATGGCACCCCCATCCCCTGACGGAGAGTGTGACCCCGTTGTGAGCAGCCCCCGACTGCACACACCCCACCGCCACTCCTGAACACCAACCCCCCCCCACCAGGGTTTCAGATTCAAGCACCGCGGTGCGTGGCTGGGGCCTGTGTGTTGGTGTCTGTCTGTGGTGTCCGCACAAGCACGGCCCTCTGCAGGGCTGCAGGAAGCCACCTGTCCGGTCTGGCCTGTCCCCCTGCCACTCACTCGCTGTTCTCCCCGGGCACCGCAGGACCCGACAGCACCACTGCCTGCGAGCCTGGGAAAATCCACAGTCCGGCAGCGACGTCCGGCCAACACGATGCGTTTGCTCTAAAACGACAGAAGGGCTTGTGACGTGACATACAGGAGGGGGTGCTCTGTCTCGTGGCTGCTATTCAGTCTGGTCCCCCGTTCTTGATTCTAACCAAGTGTGACTTCTGCCTGCAGCAGCTTCGCCGCCAGCGCAGAGAGAAACGAAATCGTTAGAGAGGCGCGCAGTGTCTCCTGCGTGCTGCAAACAGAGATGCGGGTGGACCTGCTTTGAGGCTGTGCAGGCGCAGCTCGTGAGAAAGAACAGTGTCGCCCGTCTCCTAAACAAGAAGGCTTAAACCGCGCAGACTGGGGGAGGCGTGCGTCGTGGAAGGTTCTGGCTGTTGTCGCGAAATCGTTCATCAGTTCTGCTTGAACAGCTCGTTCTCTCTTACTCGTGCTTGTGATCCTCCTGTTCGTGCTGGAACGGCGTGGCCATGCTGTGTTTCTGGAGACGCCAAGTGAGACGCGGCTTAGCAGACTTTCTAACAAAAGCAACCCAAGCCTCTGATTCCTTTCAGTCGTGCATTGCCAGCCTGCTGTCGAGTCGCTTACAATAGGGCAGTATTTTCCCAGTGGACATGAAGGGCAGAGAACAAAGCTCAGTAACTTCCTCAGAGAACCCTGTCTGAGCTGGTGGCACAGCTCGAGGATGTGAACCAGGAACCTTCACCTCACACGCCCTCTGCACACGCTCGCCCCGCCACAGCCCTCTGCTGATGGTTGACGCAGAGTCACGGCTCCCTGCCTTTGACAGACTGGAACCCAGAGATCCTCCACGCTCAGCAAAAATTGGCCCCGACGCCAGAGCGCAGAGCTTCAGAAAGTCAAGCTGACCTCTTCGGGGCTGATACTGTTACACCGCAGGACGCCGGGCCCCGAGACTGCTTACTCACTCTGCAGCAGTCCAGCCAGGGGATCGTCTTCTCTGGGACCATTGCTCGTGCTCCGTCTTATTCCCAGGACGTCTCTCCTGCTGGACGCTCCTCCTGGGCCAGCGCTGTCCCCCTGTGCTCGATGGCTGTGAAAGTAGTGGTGCCTCGGGGAGATCATGCCAAGCAGGCAAGGCTCTGCAGTGCAGATGGGCCTTTACCTGTTGAACCTGTTTATTCTAAAAAAGAGATCTGGGGTTCGATAGTGGCACGCGCTGGATCCGGAGCTCTGTTTCCAATCATCCTCAAGTCTCTGTTTATGTCTGTGATCTTTTCCTGAAGTTTTTTCTGTGGTTGTCACAGTGGCCCATCTTTTAATCTACAGGCTGTAAGGAGAAATTAGACAGCATGCAGGTGTTCCAAAGACGAGCTCAAGGTGATCTGTGTGAGCCCTGCATGATCACATTCACCTTTCGGCTGAGCTAGAAGTAGCGGGTTTGCTAGGTTCAAAAGTCGCGGGCAGCCTGACCCCTCAGGCGCACGAAGTAGCCCGTTCCCTGAGCAGAGGACCGCTGGAGCCGCAGCAGGAGCGCAGACTGTTCGGATATCCGCCCGCTCAGCAGCTTCGCTCCCAGTCTGCAGAGCAGCCGGGTCGCATGAAGTCATCCGCTAAATACAGCCAGCGCGCGGGCTGGCGGTCACACCCCGCGTACTGCTCCCGTCCTGCTAATTCAGGGAACTGGCGTGACCTGGTGCTCCCGCTGCTGGACAGTGCCAGCCCTGGGTTAAACGCCGGTCCGCAGAGAGGGGATCAGAGCGCACGGCCTACACTCGGGGGGCGTCGCTGTGTCCGCAGGTCCGGCCCCAGATCCGTTTTCTGGGCTCAGGTCTTCGGAGCTCTTTGTGCGCCGTCATGACAGATGGGGCGAGCAGCTTGTACTGCGCTTTGTTTCCTGCAAGACGAACTCCCAGCCTGTGTTTGTGGCTAGCTCTGTGCAGGCAGAGCTCATCATTTTGAACCGTTGTGCTTTGAAAAGTCGTGCTGTTAGGAATGGAGATTTTCCACCTTCTGGCTTGTTCAAGTGGTATTTGCATAGGAGTGCCGATGGCTGTTATAGGTTGTTATTGGCTGTCTGATAGGGACAGTGTCGCAGACGTGGTATTGGTGTGCTGTTAGTGTAGCAGCTCAGGACTCAATCCTCTTCTCAGTGTGGCCTCCTGTGGCATCTGTGTTGCCACCTTGCTTTAGAACCGTGGCCATTCGGAAGCTGGTTGGAACTGCTTTCGGAGAGAGAACAGGTGTAAGATGGGCTCTTAGATGCACAACGTGGGGTGGGGGTGCGTCTCTGACTGCCGCTAGCAGAGCTCAAGGATGGAGACGCAGCGCGATTTGCTCTTGGGAGAGAAAAGCCGTTTCTCAGCATCAAAGACTGCCCCGCCCCCCCTCCCCCTCTCCAGCACTCGCTCTGGGCGCTTTTGAAGTGGAAAGTGCCCTGCCTACAGCTCCTGCCTGGCTGCCGTGCCACGGGCAGGACAAAGAGCCAGGTGTGGATGAAGCAGAGCAGACGGCGATCCCCCCTCTCTCTATCAATTTAATTCAATTCAATTCAATTCAAGATGCTTTCTTGGCATGACCAATGGGTGAAATCAGTATTGCCAAAGCAAAACAAATACAATTAACAGAAAATAAAAATCTACAGACATTTGCAATAAAGATGCAATCGTAAGATATTTACATATAAACACATGGAGCATTATTGGGAGACAGGCTCACTGTTCCTCAGGCTGTGATAGGAGATCACATACAGGGCTACCAGTTTCAACTGAGTTCCCTCCTCGCTCCCCCAGTAGGATCAGTAGTTGTTGTGATTCTGGCAGGTGTGGGAATTCTGGGAATAGATTTGTAAATTTAGGGAAGAATGTTTCTCTAATCCCCGAATATTTGTCACAGTGCAGTAGGAAGTGCACCCTTGTCTTTGCTTCTTCAGTGCACAGCCTGTCCTCTCTGGGCAGCTGGGTCTGCCTGTGTCGCCCAGTTTCTATGGCCAGGCTGTGGTAACTGAGCCGTGGTCTCTCTCTGGGGATCGGGGCAGGATTAACCCAGAGTCCATGCCGTCTTCCCTAAACCGTGCATGTCCTCCCTCTCTCCACAGGTGTCCGTGTCCGTGCGATGCGCGGGGGCGGGGAGTGTTAGCGAGGCGATGGGCTGCACCTCCGCCAAGCAGGTGTCGGCCGTGCCCAGCGAGGAGGAGGGCCGGGGCAAGGCCTACAGCAATGGGGACCTCTTCACTGGTGAGCCCCTGACACATTACTGATGCACCACCGTGCCGAGACACTGACATCCAGAGATATCGACATGCTGACAGCCTTGCTTTGCTGCACTGTGATGCACCAGTGTAACGGCACTAGTAGGAACACCCTGGTATGTACACACGGGCACACTGAGGGCTGAGTTCACTGCACTGTTTCTCACTGTTACAAAGGAGAACAAACTTTTGATGTTTCAACATGGCCTGTTAGTAAGAGCAATGCAGAGGGAGGGGAGAGAGAACAGGTGTCTGATACACTGCTGTGCATCAGAGAGGGAGAGAGAGAACAACAGAGTGTGCAAATAACAGCCTCAGTTAAAATGATATGGCCGATCCGGCAAACCGGGTGAGATTAGGGATTAAGGATTAGAGATGATCAGGGATGCTCTAAATTGTGCTGCCTGGGATTGAAAGGGTGACATGCCGCCAGAAGACAGATGACAGGAGGCCACACTGTCACTTCTGATCACACAGTGTTTTGATCATTAGCAGCATAGCAGAAAAGAGTTAGCTACTGTTCCTATTCTTATTATTCCTTTACGCACGGCACTTGACAGCTGAGCATTCAATAGCAAAGTGCAGTGCTGCAGTGAAACAATAAGCACAGGGTAAACTGTGTTCTGAGGCTCTGCAGGCTCTTGCAGACCTGTCCCTGCTGTTGAATCACATGTTCTGACCCTGGAAATCTCCCTTGTAAAGTGTTACCATGGACAGTCTGCAGATTGTTTTTCGGGTTTGCCATGGATCTTATTTACTTTTCCACTGCTCTCCAAGATTTACTATATGTCTGTGTTTTACCCGGCATACACCATGATTTCAGTGTGTCTTTACGAGGATGGGGTTTCATTAAAATAGAAAAGGGTTGTATAATCCCATGTTAAAAAAATAATTTAGTTTTTAATGTCCTACTTGTAAACGTTCTCGCAAGGCGCTGCGTACGTCAGGAGGTGAAACTGAAACGTCCTCAGGGCTTAGGCAGGGCCAGTGTCTGCTCTTTCTGTCAAGAGGTAGGGTTTCGGGAAAGCAGACTGTGAGTGTGGAATGCAGCAGTCCAAATGTATTCATTAATCAAGAAAAACAGGAGGAGAAAGAAAGCACTGTCTAGAAAGATTAAAAAGAACAGGCTCCTGCTAAAACAGACGTAACATGAATTGCAGGCACAGGTGAAAAAATCTAAATCACAGAAGCCAAGAGAGAGTAAAAGAACAGTGGAAGGGTAAACAGTGTCTCAGAGATAAAGATGGGCCATCATTAAGTTATGACTGGAAAATCTAATGTATTCAGGTGTTTAACAAGGAAGAATTCAACAAACCTAGTTTAAGATAACAAATCCCCAGGGCCTGATGTTTTTCTAAAGAGGTACTTGAGAAACACAAGAGAGAAGTAGGTACAGACTTATGTAGAGGTATAGCCTCCAAACTGCAGGACACAGCTTAAACTCAGTGTGATGTGAAATGTAAATGGTCAGATACAGTAGATCTGCTGCCACCTCTGTTCTGAGGCTGTTGTGCTTTCAGCTGTCTGTGTTTCTCAGGGTGGAGGATAATATTGGTCTCTGTGCCTCCAATGTCTCCATCCCTTAATATGAGTGTGGTTTCGAATAAGAGGGACTCCCTGTGACTGTTCTGCTTGCTTGATTGTTACCAGCTCTTTCCCAAGACAGAATCCAGCCATCCGTCAGACAGGATGCCAATGAATGTTTCCCTGCTACTGCGAGTGCAGTTTCCTTTCCAGCTTTGTCCTCCAGTTAGTTCAGCTTGACTTTGTTTCATCCTGCGCTCCTCTTCAGCTGTTTGTACTGTTGGGGAAGACCTTATTGTACTGGCTTTAGACCCTGTTATCGACGTGCCTTCTGAAGCGCACTTCCTCTCCCCTGATCGTTTTCCCCCATTGATCCGTGAGACCACTTTATCCCACTGTATCATCAGCATCTTCCATCAGAATTTCTGTTTCCTTCACTGTCTCTCTGGTCCAGTTCCCTCCAGAGCTTTGGTGCACCATGGATGCTAACCTTGGAAATTCTCAGAGAAGGAAGAAATACCAGTACGTAACCAGTATATAGATCCATCCGTGAGGCAGGAGAGAGAGGGAACTGTTGACCTTAATACCGCGGATTAGCCCAGACAGGCTTCACACACTGCACAGCGCCTCTCCCTGTCTGTCTTTGTCAGTTTTGTTCAGTTCGCAGTGGTTTTACCGGCAGGATGAAGCAAGCGCAGTGTTTTTCCACAGCCCTGTAGAATCACACATCAGTAAGAGCAGGTAGCCTTCTCTGCTCTCAGGAGCAGGAAGCCAGAGAGCTGCTAGCTGTCCCTTGCCTGCACAATCACAGGAAACCCTGACCTTGTTGACAAATGGAGGAAGAGAGAGGGAGGGGTGTGATTTCCTAGAGAAAATTGACTGCATTGACCTACCCTCTCTCGGTCTGGCTGACGGGTTTATATATTTGTTCACACAACAAATACTTTTATGATCACGGTATTTTATTAACTATAGGCTGAACACTGCACTGTTGCACACTGCACCACCCCCACACCAGCACTGCACTCGCTGTTCTGAACCGGTACCATCACTGTGGTATCACTGCACTTTTCCACACCATCACCACGACGTCACCGGACGGTTCCACTCCATCACCACACCAGCTCCATCGCCACGGCATCACTGCACTGTGCCGCTCCATCGCCACGGCATCACTGCACTGTGCCGCTCCGTCGCCACGGCGTCACCGCCACTGTGCCGCTCCGTCGCCACGGCGTCACCGCCACTGTGCCGCTCCGTCGCCACGGCGTCACCGCCACTGTGCCGCTCCGTCGCCACGGCGTCACCGCCACTGTGCTGCTCCATCACCACACCAGCACCATCACCACGGCGTCACCGCCACTGTTCCACTCCACCCCCGGTGTCAGAAGAACAAAAGCTTCAGGTATCTGTAAACCCTGTGAAAGAGCCGTTCTGAAAAAGAGCAAGCCGCAGCCCTGGAGCCCCAGCTGCGTGGCTGTGCAGGCCTGCCCCAGAGTGCGGAGCGTGCCAGCGTGCCGTCTGCTCAGCCCAGGCATGTTTACATTCCTCAGGCAGCGTTTCCAACCCCTCCTCCACTGCTCCCCATCCCGCTCCGAACAGCAGAGAGCAGGGCTGGGCGGCAGAGGAGAGAAGAGCAGAGGAGAGAAGTGTGGCATATCATGCTTTTTTTATATTCGATCGCTTTGTAGTGAGCTCTGGCATACTAACAGTCCTTCTGTCTGCTTAAACTTTTGTCTCCTCACTCCTTGTCCCTCTCATTTCATGCTCCCTCTCTTCCTTCCTCTCCCGCTCCTTAAAACTTTCTCCTCTCCCTCCCTAAGAGAGCTGTAATTACAACATCTAAATATAGAGCTGAGATCTCAGCTCCTCTGTCAGGCGTCTGTCAGGGCATCTGCTCGGCTGAGTGTGTGTGTGCGAGAGGGAGTGCGCGTCTGCGGACATGTTCCTGCACGTTTGTGTGCGTGTGCACCACCGAGTGGCAGCGTGGGCATGCAGGGAGGGGCAGTATGGGAGCAGGCCAGAGTAAACATTCGGGGTGGGGTGTCAGATAGAGGGGCAGATAGGCCCGAGAAGGCCAGAGTGTAAGGAGGAGTGCGTGTTTGTCTGGTCAAAGGAGCCTGACGGAGTCTGTGGGGGCCCTCCTTCTGTAAATAACACCGACGCCCCTAGCGCGCCCCTCACCTTCCCCTTTATAGCGCAGATCAGCTGACTGGTCGCTGGGAAGCACAACCCCAGAGTGCCAAAGCAGGTCGTCATCAGGGCGTCACCTGACCTGTTCCTGTAAACCAGCGAGCTCACCTGACTTCCTCTTCCTCCTGCTGGTGCGCTCCGGCAGACACGCCCCTCGTTTCAGGGGGTTCAGAATGACAGCGTGGAGGGTTGCTGGTTAGGGGATGAGAGCGAGTTTAGGGGTGAGAGCGAGAGGGGGGTTTAGGGGTTTTGGGGGTGAGAGCGAGGAGGGTGTCGGTGGTTGGGGGTGAGAGCGAGGGGGGTCGTCAGTGGATTGGGGGGGGTGAGAGCGAGGGGGGTCGTCAGTGGTTGGGGGGGGTGAGATTGAGAGTGAGGGGGGGTCGTCAGTGGTTGGGGGGGGTCCCTGGTTGGGGGATAGCATACTGTGATTGTGGAAGGAGGATCTGGGAGGATGGAGCCCAGACGGTTAGTAATAAGGTGAGTAATTAGGAGGGTGAGGGTGGGGTTTGTGGTCATGAGAATGGACTGTAAGACCGCACTAATGGAATGTGCCCCCCTAAGAAAGAATGGGGCACCCCAGCTCTGAGGGGTTTGCCTGCAGTACCAACCCCCTTACTGCTCCACCCTTAGGTTTTGTTGTTTCAAACACTTGTAACTGAGGAGGATGTCTCTCTCTGCTGAAATGCAGTTTTTCTCCTTTTCCAAGCAACTTTGTTTCCTCGTCGAGCCCAGATGAATTTTGAAAGTTTGGATCTGCCTCCTCAGGAGTGTACCTGGTTTCGGACTGAGGATGCACAGTGCTCTGGGGCCCAGGTGCACAGATTTACCCGTCTAGGGCATCACTGTGCCTGTTTCTCTCTCCGCAGATGAGTACAAGATGAAGGGCGTGGAGGAGGTGAAGTACATGCGGGCAGGAGAGGAGGACAGAGTCAGCGCCCGGAACCAGGAGAACCTGGTCAGTCAGCACTGACCTGCATGCTGGCCACACACTGACCCACACACACACACTGACCCACACACACACACACACATCGCTGCACTGACAGCTCACACACACACTGACCCACACACACACACACATCGCTGCACTGACAGCTCACACACACACTGACCCACACACACACATCCCTGCACTGACAGCTCACACACACACTGACCCACACACACACACACATCGCTGCACTGACAGCTCACACACACACTGACCCACACACACACACACACATCGCTGCACTGACAGCTCACACACACACTGACCCACACACACACACACACATCCCTGCACTGACAGCTCACACACACACTGACCCACACACACACACACATCGCTGCACTGACAGCTCACACACACACTGACCCACACACACACACACACACATCGCTGCACTGACAGCTCACACACACACTGACCCACACACACATCGCTGCACTGAGAGCTCACACACACACTGACCCACACACACACACTGACCCACACACACACACATCGCTGCACTGACAGCTCACACAGACACTGACCCACACACACACACACATCGCTGCACTGACAGCTCACACACACACTGACCCACACACACACACACATACATCGCTGCACTGACAGCTCACACACACACTGACCCACACACACACATCCCTGCACTGACAGCTCACACACACACTGACCCACACACACACATCCCTGCACTGACAGCTCACACACACACTGACCCACACACACATCGCTGCACTGAGAGCTCACACACACACTGACCCACACACACACATCCCTGCACTGACAGCTCACACACACACTGACCCACACACACATCGCTGCACTGAGAGCTCACACACACACCGACCCACACACACCTCGCTGCACTGACAGCTCACACACACACTGACCCACACACACACACATCGCTGCACTGACAGCTCACACACACACTGACCCACACACACACACACATCGCTGCACTGACAGCTCACACACACACTGACCCACACACACACACATCGCTGCACTGACAGCTCACACACACACTGACCCACACACACACACATCGCTGCACTGACTGCTCACACACACACTGACCCACACACACACACATCGCTGCACTGACTGCTCACACACACACTGACCCACACACACACACATCGCTGCACTGACAGCTCACACACACACTGACCCACACACACACACACACATCGCTGCACTGACAGCTCACACACACACTGACCCACACACACACACACATCGCTGCACTGACTGCTCACACACACACTGACCCACACACACACATCGCTGCACTGACAGCTCACACACACACTGACCCACACACACACATCCCTGCACTGACAGCTCACACACACACTGACCCACACACACACACATCGCTGCACTGACTGCTCACACACACACTGACCCACACACACACACACACATCGCTGCACTGACAGCTCACACACACACTGACCCACACACACACACACACACATCGCTGCACTGACAGCTCACACACACACTGACCCACACACACACACACACATCGCTGCACTGACAGCTCACACACACACTGACCCACACACAGACATCGCTGCACTGACAGCTCACACACACACTGACCCACACACACACATCCCTGCACTGACCCACACACACACACTGACCCACACACACACATCGCTGCACTGGCAGCTCACACACACACTGACCCACACACACACCTCGCTGCACTGACAGCTCACACACACACACACACTGACCCACACACACACACATCACTGCACTGACAGCTCACACACACACTGACCCACACACACACACATCACTGCACTGACAGCTCACACACACACTGACCCACACACACACACATCGCTGCACTGACAGCTCACACACACACTGACCCACACACACACACATCGCTGCACTGACAGCTCACACACACACTGACCCACACACACACACATCGCTGCACTGACAGCTCACACACACACTGACCCACACACACACACATCGCTGCACTGACAGCTCACACACACACTGACCCACACACACACACATCGCTGCACTGACAGCTCACACACACACTGACCCACACACACACATCCCTGCACTGACAGCTCACACACACACTGACCCACACACACACATCGCTGCACTGACAGCTCACACACACACTGACCCACACACAGACATCGCTGCACTGACAGCTCACACACACACACTGACCCACACACACACATCCCTGCACTGACAGCTCACACACACACACTGACCCACACACACACATCGCTGCACTGACTGCTCACACACACACTGACCCACACACACACATCGCTGCACTGACTGCTCACACACACACTGACCCACACACACACACTGACCCACACACACACACTCATCGCTGCACTGACAGCTCACACACACACTGACCCACACACACACACACATCGCTGCACTGACAGCTCACACACACACTGACCCACACACACACACACACATCGCTGCACTGACAGCTCACACACACACTGACCCACACACACAGACAGAAGCTGTGTTCCTGTCTCTGTGGGAACTTCCCTCTGACTCTCACTGTCTCTGCCGTGCTGAAATGGGACTCCACACAGGGCGTGTAGACACCAGACAAACCCCGGTTACGCACCTTCAGGTTTAGAAAATGCCGTTCAGTGTAAAGGGGAGCGTGCCACTGTGTCTGCGAAGGTTGCGTGCGTATCGGTGCACACAGCTCTGCGCGAGCAGGTACAGACACGCAGCTCCTGCTGCTGCTGCCTGGGGAATGCGGAGAGAATTTAACCCTTCGTCCTCAGCCAGCGCTGCCACGCAGGGCGCCACGACGGGAGCAGAAAGGGCTACCTCTCTCTGCTGACTGCCGGCCCTGTGCCAGGAGCAGGTCAGCCCGCAGTGACCCCACACGAACACAGACGCGCGGTACCGACTGACATGCGTGTTGCTTCACGTCTTGGTGTCCGCCTGTTGTGGGGCTACACCAAGGGATTGAAGCACAGGCGCACAGTGTCGGGGACGAATCTCGCAACCAAAAGCACCCAGACGGCATATTCGCAATCGGCAGTCGGGAAACGCGTTCAGAAATGTGTTATTTTGCATGCAGAGTCAACGGTAAATCTAATCAAATACTGGAAATCACACCCCTTTTTAGAACTCTGCAATGCTTCAGTTTGCTTTTTAAACCCTGAAACATCCTCTGGCCTGCACCTACATTTCAGCGTGTAAAGCATTTAGGTCATTCAGTGTGCAAAGTGTCCCTAGGAGGCACTAGAGTAGTGCGTACAGTGTACAGTATATTTTTGTGTTCAGTGCAGACGTGTACAGTTTTTGTGTACAATGTGTGCACAGTGTGCGTCTGTGCACCGTGTTTTTGTGCAGTGTGTAATGTGTGTAACGGTGTGTGTTCAAGGAGAAGAGCGCGGCGTCATTCAGAGGCAAGCAGCACAAGGAAACAGCAGGAGCCAACGTTGCCAGAACCAAGTGAGTGTCCAGCAGTCTCCAAACATCTTCGAACCAGATTTAGCACAGGAGTCCAGGTGTACGTTGGGTTGTGTGTGTGTGTGTGTGTAAGGACTGTACTGATGTGTGTGGGCACAATGGTGTGTGTGTGTAAGGACTGTACTGATGTGTGTGGGCACAATGGTGTGTGTGTGTAAGGACTGTACTGATGTGTGTGGGCATAATGGTGTGTGTGTGTAAGGACTGTACTGATGTGTGTGGGCACAATGGTGTGTGTGTGTGTAAAGAGTGTACTGATGTGTGTGGGCACAAAGGTGTGTGTGTGTATAAAGGCTGTACTGAGGTGTGGGAGCACACCGGTGTGTGTGTGTGTAAAGGCTGTACTGAGGTATGGGAACACACCGGTGTGTGTGTGTGAGGACTGTACTGATATGTGAGTGTGTGTGAGGGCTGTACTGATGTGTGTGTGTGTGTGTGTGTGTAAGCATGCTTGTGTTCATCTGTGTTTATAACGGTCAAGCTGAAAACTTCTCTTTCTTGCTTCCCTCTCCTCGTACTTCCCTGTCCCTGTGTCAGTATCCACACGTCCGAGAGCCAGCAGGAGTTCTTCAGGATGCTGGATGAGAAGATCGAGAAGGTAGGAGAGGGAGGGCTGGCGTGGCGCAGTGGAAGAGAAGAGACCGGGGTAGAAAGTGCTAGTCTGGATCTCCGCTGAGACCGCAGTGCGGCTGACACTGCCTTTCTCCTCCAGGGCCGGGACTACTGCTCTGAGGAAGAGGAGGATGTGACATAGCACAACGGCCCCCCCCCCCCCGGCCCCCCCAGTTCCCCCCCTCCCAGCATGTGCGAGTGCGAGGAAGAGTGTGCGAGCGGACGAGAGTGAGTGTGAGTATGGCTACTGTACATACTGACTTTCCAAGGGCCAGGAACGGCCCCCCCGGACCCCCCCATCCGAACCACGCCCCCTCCCCCAGCCCCAGAGGATGAAGAGCAGCACACGGGCGGACGGACAGAGTGACTGTACTGCAGCGGCCCGCTCCGCTCCCCAGAGGGGCTCGGACTCCTCGGACTCGTGTTCCCACGCTCCGGAAGGGCAGAGGGAGAGGATGGGGAGAGCAGCACAGAGGAGGACAGCGGCCGCCAGCCCCCCCTCCGAGCAGAAGCGCAGAGACGCCCCCCTGGCTGAGCTCGCCTTCTCCGAGGCCCATTCCCACAGGAGAGCACAGGAGAGAGGGAGCCCTCTCTCCTCCTCCCCGTCCGCACACGGAGAGCCACAGGAGAAGAGGAGCGGAGGAGGCCGGGGGGTGTGCTGGCGGACAGGATGTGACCCCCCAGACGGACAGAGAGAGGGGGGCAGGAGAGGAGAAGGAGAAAGAGACAAGGTGGGGCGCGGTCACTCTGGGTCTGTGGACTCCTGCCTTCAGAGAAACTCGTTTTATTTTGGAATTCTTTTCGAATGTTTATTATTATTATTATTATTTCTTGTTCTTTTCAGCTTCTCTTGCAGAACTGGCTCCCCCTGCAGATCAAAGGTTGAAAGGTCAGGGCTCCTGTGCCCTTGTGGTGTGTCTCAACTCCAACCCTGACCACCTGAGACCCCACCCCCTCCTCCACGCACACACACATGGGCAAAAACACGTGCACACGCGGCCACACACACACTCAACAGGGCTCTCTCCAGGACTCCACTCCCAACAGGACAGCATTGAATCGGCTGCCCCCTGCATGCTCCAGGGACAGGTTTAGAACCCGGTTAGTACCCCTCACACCCCCTCCCCCTGGGTGAAGGACACACAGCCCCTGTCGCCCCCCTCTGACGCCCTGGAGGATGATGGGAGTGGGGGTCTACTCCAAGTGTGGCAGTGGGATTTGAGACACAGCTCTGGTCTTGCTTTTGTCTTCATGGTGACTGGATTTTTTTCTCTGTTAAATATTTTTTTTCTATTAAAATAAAAAAAACACAGGAGCTGTTTGTACCTCGGAGTCCTTGGTCTGATTACCGACGTCTGCACACAACTAAGAGCTTGTCCCTCTGCCTGCGTCTCTGTGTTCCCATGTTCGTGTCCCTGCCCGTGTCTCTCTGCCTGTGTCCCCAATTAGTGTGTCCCTGCCCGTGTCTGCACGTCTCCCCACGTTCGTGTCCCTCTGGCCTGTCTCTGTCCATTTCTCCGTTCCCGACGCTATTCCTGACCAGGACTCATGATTGGGAGGGACTCTTTCACACCCCCTCTGACGACAGGGTCTTTATGGAGCAGGTGCACACCCAGGGGTCCCCAGCCAGCAGGGTGGGAACAGCCCAGCACACGGAGCAGGGGGTCTGTCTGCAGTCACTGCTGGTGCAGAGGTACTTCCTGCCTCTGCTCAGCTTGCTCCAGTCCTGGAGCCACACATGAGGCAGTGCAAAGCCCAGGTCTACTCATGGCATGAAAAAATGCAGACAAAACCCTTGGAAACTGTCATTTTACAACTCTAATAGCAGGTGTATACCGTATGCATAAGTACCAATTTCTGCTTTTTACATGTAATTTCAGCTGCGTTTGGGTTAGGATTAGTGCTTGTGTTTATGCTGATGTTATCAGATTATTTTAAACGGTGTGGTGGCTTGTATGACAAATGTATTTTAAAAAAAGAGCACGAAAACTCTCAAATGGGGCCGTGGTACCTGGGCTCACAGGTCCAATCCCATCTCGCACCGCCTACAGCACGTCAGTAATCGAACCCTTCAACCCTGCAGCTTTTATAGTCCTCGTCAAACAGTGAACATAACCTCCAGTAATTAAATCACCATGTACTCCACTTCCTTTAACAGGATTGACGGCCTCTTTCACCCAGTTTTTCCATGAGTATGGCAGCAGCCATAAAAAAAAGATGCTGTTTACTGCTTTAAAGCTTCTGGGTGCATCTGTTTCATGAGAGAAATGGGGAAACGGGAGCTGGACGTGTTCAAGGGAAGTGTTTTTCCATGCTCTAGTCAGCTGATGTGTGACGCAAGCGCTTGCATGCTTGAGATGAATTGGGCCTGGAGTGTTATTGCTTCAGGTCCTGACTGCGCAGCTGCTGTGTCTTGGAGACAGGCAGCCTGGCGTTCTGCTTAAGAGTGGGAAGCCTGGGTGTCTGTCCTGGGACGTGCTGTTCTCACCCGTCCCTGCTCTGGATCTCCGTTCCAGAACCCCACTGGGCAGCACCGAGGTTCTCACAGTAGCTTGTGTCAAATGTGCATCTTCTTATAAAGACGGGGTTTCGTCAATACAGATGTCAGCGATCGTGTTAACATATTCTTATTCTAAAGACAGCGTTTTAACCCAATTACAGATACCGCACGCTGACAGTCGGCTTTCTGTCCAGTAGCTGAAGTACAGGGCTTATTGTCAGGAATTTCCCAGTTCAAGTCCAGGCTGTGACTCCCTGTGTGTTAAAACGGAGCCGCCTTGTGATCCATCTTGGATGAGTTGGAAAACCCAGGTATCTTCATGATAGCTCAGCAACTATTGCTGAGCCCACAGTTCTCTGGGCGGTGAGTCACACAGGGTAAGTGCTTAATGCATACTGCTAGTACAGTTAATTGCCACCAGAACTACTTGCCTTTAAAAGTCAAGTGCATCAAAAAGACACAGACTAACATTAACGCTGGCTTCAGCGCTCCCCTTCTTGACATGGAAGAAAGCATTACCTGCTTATTTTAATTCCCCGACAGAGGCGTTGCAGCGTAACGGACAATTGCAGCTTAAATAGCACCCATCTGACTGCTACCACATAATTATTCCTTCTGATCGTTTCTTTAGTAATTGCGCGCGGTTTGTTTGCCAGGCTTAACAATAGGTGTCTCCAGGCTTAGCTGTTTTTTCCCCCCCTCTACGTATCGACTGCACCGTCCCGGTAATTAGAATAAAGCGATAGCTGGATGGAATCTGAGCTTGTTTCGTCATCTGCTAACCTTCTGTTAAGGAACGCTAATTGCACCTTTCCAGGCAGACGCGAAGATGAACCATTCCTCTCGCTTGTTACTCAGAGGACCCCCAGAGCAGTCCTGCCTCTGCGTTTGCAGCACCCTGCCCGGGGGGATTCCAGCACCTCCCTACCTGGGAGAACAGGTGGGGACCTGAGCAATCGGAGCAGAGAGGTCAGATGTAAGGTGGCTGGAGCACCCATTCAGCTAGGAGCATGGGGTTCAGACTGCACCCGCAAGCTGATCTCAAGCAGCCCCCCCCCCACTCCTCCTTCTCGCTGGCCAGAGGCCACTGGTCCAGATTATGGAGTCTGGCTTCCCAACACTGCTCCTCTGGGGTCTGCTGACATCAGGCGCCCAGGAGGCTTGGACACTGGGGTGAAATTTGCGTGGGGAGGCGTGCAGCACCTCAAACACTAGGGCGCTTAAGAGACAGCACTGGGATGTTAAATTGCCCTTAAAACGGAAAGAATGGTGTACGATTTGCTCTTGTATGTCTCCTCTCCAATGCGTCGAAGTGCTGATAGAAATGAGCAAAAACCTCCACTGTTATCTTTCCACACCCCAAATCTGTTACATTAGCGCTGAGCTCAGGCCAGAACACGCCATCTCTATCGCCCAACAATCTTAGTCATTAATCATTGTTAATGTGCTGGTTATTTAAATTATTGGCAGCCTCACCCCTTAAAATAATCCTGATCATTCTCAGCCGTTCATCCTTGAAAGTTACGGGCTTGGATGTTCTGCTAAATTAACTCCTTTAAGATCCAGAGTGCAAATAATAATGTCTGCAAACTTTACATCCTCTATAAGCAATTGTATCCTTCTCAACTCTATAATTTGACACACTATTTTTACTTAATGAATGTGTAAATAACAGTTTCAGATCAGATCCAGAGGCTAATAAGTATGTCTACAACAGTAGACTCTTGCTGTCCCAATCCCTGTACTGCACTGTCTTTTAAAGCTTGAAGGAAAGGTGCCGGCGCCTTTTCAGCTTGATCTCAGGTGCTGCTCCTTGACCCGACTGACTTGCAGCATAAAAGTTTGCATGCTCCTACTGAAAAGTAACTGAAGAAAACAGCTCAAACATTCCTCATACTCAATATCAACACCCCGGGGCAGGACCACAGGAGTTTACTGGGACTTTACCATCCTTCAGTCAGCCACTGCTCTCCAGCCAAACGCTCCATTACTTCACGGAACAACGTCTTTGACTAACTGGGAACATGTAGCACTTTTTTTCCCCTCAAGCCTCAAGGGTTTCCAGCTACTATATTGTAAACTAAACGCCTCATTTAAAGCATCAGCCCAAAACGAAACCTTGCCAAAATCATGCTTAATAGGCCTAGTTAAGCAAATCAACAATGTTAATTTAGGGCTTGGGCTGGAGCTCAAACCTCAGGGCCCTGAGGCCCTGAACGCCAGCAACTGTGAACCAAAAGAAGCGCTCTCCCGCCCCCTGGTGGGTAGTAGGGGAACGGCGCACTGGCTAGTCTGAGGCCTGGGCCTGTGGAAAACGTGCGCTAGTGAGCTCATACTCCAGAGGTGAGCGGAATGCAGAGGGGCAGCTGCCAAGCCCCAGCCCATAAAGAAACAAACTTTCCTGGCTGTTACTCTAACACTACATCATCTGTCTGTGGTGGGGTGCTCACAAACGGAGAAAATGGCACTGCCTTTTAAAAAAATATTTATGATTCGTGAGTTCCTTGATTTGTACAGCGCTTCTGAGCAGATCCAGTGTAGAAGCAGTACAGAACAGTGGGGATCTGAATGTCAAGGGGACGTGGTGTAGGTTAAACAGGGTGCCAGTGTGTTGGTGCCCAGTTGCCCAGCAAGTGTCAGGGACTTGCTTCTCCACTGTTTTCCTCCCTCCAGATCAGTGATCAGTCTCTGTCCGGATTCTCACAGCTCTGGCTTCTTCACTGCAGAGAGCAGGCTCCACACAACTGATTGGTCTGCAGTGTCCAGAAGCTTTGTGCCCTTGGTATCGCTTCCTGAGAATCGGGGTCCGCTCCCCTCAATGGTACCCGGCCACTGGAGTATCAGGACCTCCTATGTGCAGTGGTGACCTGGAAATGCCCTCAGGTGGCTTGTAGCATTGGCCATGAGCCCTGTGTGCCACGCCATTTACCCCGCGACCTCAGCGCAGGCGCCTCTTGCGGTGCTGCCGGTGATCCTGGTCCGCGATGTCCTCAGGGGGGCTGGGGGTCAGCAGGCCAGCGGTCAGCCGGTGGTAGACCAGGCTGGAGTCAGGGGCCACAGCGCAGAGCAGCATGGAGGCTGGGGAGGCCCCCCCAGGGCCCGGGGAGCCCAGCAGCGTCTGGATCCTGGGAGACAGGAGAGAAACGGAGGCACAGGAAGGGGAAGAGGGAGCCTGTGAGTCTCGGGGCCAGGAGACACCACTGCAACCGCAGCGCTGCCGGTTCAGAAACGGCCCGGGCTTCCCAAGAGGCAGGGAGTCTTCCTCCAGGCACTGCGCGAGGAAGCAGGTGAGCAGATCACGGGCCCGCCTGGCGAAGGGCTGTCCCAGAACAGAGCTTCCGTCTCTGTGTCTGCGTCCGCAGGCTTCCCGGGGTCTCTTTTATATATATATACACACATGTGTGTGTGCTCACGCCTTCCAGCTAACAATCGCCCCTCGCGCAAGGAGATAAGAGGGACCCATTCGCGAACATGCGACAGCCGCGCGGTCAGATTCCCCTGCAGACGCGATGGTGCCACAGGCTCGATCCAGTTCCAGCTCCCAGTGGTCTAGAAAACCCGACCGCTGTGCAGGGCGGTCATGCCTGCATGATTGAAACACTGCAGGCGTGGCTGAGCTGGCAAGCTCAAAGATGTGGAACTTGTGTACAGGAGCAGACTAGAGGGCAGGTAGAGTCGTGTACTGTGTTGGTTATATAACAGGGACACTGAGTCTCTGAAAACAGGACTTAGGAGGTGCTGTGCCATCTGTGCACTGCTGATGGAGATACAGCCCAGCAGAGAGAACCAACTGTGCCTTTCACAGAATTATTTTACTTAGAGGTGAGGCTTTTAGCTTCAGTGCATTAAGTCAATTAGCGGCACCGTCACTTCGTTACTGACTGTACAGCTGATTGGCTTTTCATCTGAAACAGGGCGACAGCGACACTGTTTCTCCAGTCACTGCCCTGGCTCGGCCGGCCTCTCATCGCGTTTCAGAACGGTGCCCGTCCTTCTTTTCTCACTGCGCACCTCGTGGCTCACTCTCATCTCCTAGGGGGCCTGGCAGCAATTTAAGGAATATGATGCAATGGAGCCGAAAGTTTTCTCGCCGTTTTCTCAATCCAGCGGCTAAAATCAAAGCCTTTCCTCTGTACCACTGACTTTGCTCCAGGATCCCAGTTTCAGGAGGTGAAGGTGATTTTGTTTCCAATGACAGCGTCACCCTGGTTTAAATGCACACTAGGGTGGCAGTGTGTGGTTTGAGCCTCTGAGCAGCTAATGAGACCTGCCAGGCCTGAGCCAAACAGGTCTGGGCTACGGGGTGAAATCTGCCCTGCTTTTCTCCATTTTTTCACTCCTCCTCCCTCCTGAAGCCAGTCCAGATACTGAGTCAAGTTTCACTAGCTGTGACTGGTGAGGCAAGAAGCCCCCCCCCCCCTCCAGACTCTCCTGCCAAACCCCGCCCCCTGACCTCTGACCTCTGACCTCTGACCTGGCACTTTCTTACCAGCTGTGACTGATGGACCTCTGGGCCGGAACCGGTACGACAAGCTGCGTGGGCTGGCCTTCTCTCTCCCGCCCCTCCAGGAGCACCAGCTGAAGCTCGGAGCTCCCCCTGCAGGACACATCCTGCCACTGCCGCACTGCACAGGGGACAAGAGACAGGCACCCCACACGCAGAGCAGTTTAAAGTCCCTGTCGCACCGCGAGCACAGGCACAATCCAGCAGCCACTGCAAGAGCGCGCACAGACACCAACACACACCCACCTTCAGTGAGGTCCACGTAGGCCAGGAAGGCAGCATACACCTGGGCTGAGTCCCCCAGCTCGAGGCTCATCAGCTCCTGGTACTGAGACAGGGTCACCGTCAGAGCAGAGCACAGCACACTTCACACAGGTGTGGGTGTGGAGCAGGAGAAATTTGCCAGCAGCCACATCACACTGCAACTCACAGCCGGCAGCCCACTGAAGCTCTGTCAGTACCTGGATGGGAGACCTAAGGCTGCTCCTGGAGGAGGTGTTAGTGGGGCCAGCAGGGGGCCACTCACCCTGCGGTCTATGAGGGTCCTAATGCCCCAGTATAGTGACGGGGACACTATACTGTAAAAAGGCGCTGTTTTTTGGGTGAGATATAAAACCGAGGTCCTGACTCTCTGTGGTCATTAAAAATCCCAGGGCGTTTCTTGAAAAGAGTAGGGGTGTAACCCCGAGCATTCTGGCTAAATTTCCCATGTGCCCTCATCAATTATGGCCCCCTAATAATCCCCATCTATGAATTGGCTTCATTACTCTGTTCTCCTCCCTACTGATAGCTGGTGTGTGGTGAGCGTTCTGGCGCACTATGGCTGCCTTTGCATCATCCAGGTGGGGCTGCACATTGGTGGTGGTGGAGGGGAGTCCCCATTACCTGTAAAGTGTTTTGAGTGGAGTGCCCAGAAAAGCACTATATTAAGCAATTGTTATTATTATAAACAGTGCCGAGGGATCATCACAGACCACGCAATTCAGTCTAGTATCTCATCTGCAGGATGGCTCCACCTATTGCCGTTTCCCCACAAGGGTGCTTTGGCTTGCATTCTGGTCCACAGGGAAGAGCACCCCCTACTGGTCCACCAACACCAGCAGCCGTTTCCTCCTTGGAGGTCTCGCACCCCAGTACAGACCAGATCAGACTCAGCCTGCCTAGCTTCTGAGCTCTGAGCAGATCAGGCTAGAAGATTCGCACTACTACAGGGTGGACACTACTCGCTCCTACAGCAGCAGAAAGCAGCTATTTGAGTGTATAAATACCTAGAAAGCTCTCGAAAAGAACTGTTCTACACCCCTCACCAAGTGAATCATTTCTTCTCTTCCCTTTTCCGTGTGTAATTATACTGCAGGTCTACTGCAGAGCAACTGTAAAGCGAGTGTTATGAATTCGGCTTTCGGCTGAATTGGTACCTTGGGGTGCTGCAGTATCCAGTTAGCGGGCAGGTCTCGCTGTCTCTCCGCTCCCCTGGGGCTCTCCTCAGACTCGGGCTCACCCACAGCACACCCCTCTTCCGAGGTCACGGTCACCTCCACGTCCATCTCTCCCGCTGACCACCAATCAGAGCTGCATCGCTGTGACAGAGCGACCGACGGCTCTTACTCACAATTATCCGTATCTAAAACCACATGTTCCTTACTAACACTGCGCGCCCGACTACATCTCCGTCCGACAAGAAACTCCATGCACAGACTTTAGGTTCCGCCTTAAACGTTCCTTTAATACCCGAGCCCTGCATCGTTTAAAGCAAGCGATTCGTGTGGCCATATTTAATCCCATTTTCAATTCAATCCGCTACCACAATAATCACAGAAAATAAACTCTGGACGAGTAACCAAAAAACTTACAAAGTGTGCCCGTTTGCCTGTCAGTCACTAGAAACTAGGTCTGGGGTTTAGGGCAGACAGAGAATGAATAAAATGATAGTGCAATTCGAAACAAGTTGTGACAATTATGATTCCATTTTGACAACTAATAATAAAATACAAGCCCAATGTATACATTTGGAAAATTTTCCCTTTACAGTATACGTTCCCAGTCTGCTCGCAGTGCTTTTTGGTTCTTGTAGTCAGTTCAGCGCTATGTGTAGTGAGTGAGGCTTGAGAGTTCCAGATTTCTCCACCAGAGGGGGACAAAGCCCAGTTTGAAGTAGTACCATCGTCCATGTAGTTGTCTGCTTTCGTAGCATCTCGACAGCCGGTCTTCTGGTGTGCTGCCTCCGGATTAATTCGACACAGCATACTCACACCCATCCTCACACGAACAGACCGCGCCACAAAACACCACACTCTGCTCTGCCAAGTATACACACACTGCTACATTATTAGACCATGCTGAGCTATGCCGATTATAACATTGCCGGTTAAATATGTAATCAAAGGAATGAATGACTGGACAATCTCTATTACAGTGTTTAGAGCCACCTGGGTGCTATGCAGCTGTGAAGTGAGGTCATCGGTCGTGTCCTCACGCTTTGAACTGCTCATCCAAAGAGGGGGGCGATGGAAGCAGAGCAAGAGCGAGAGGGTGTGGGAGAGACTGACGAATCAGTTTGGGTTTTCCCTCTTCACCCACAGTCGAAGTGTGTTTTTCCTCTGCGGGGGGAACAGTTGTGTGAGCCCCAGTGGGTGAGGCGCTGTCACTCAAACCGAGCTGTGGGGATTCATTTTCCAAGGCGCTTGATACAGCAGCCGCGCTTCGCTGCACGACGGCTCGGTGGGTGTGTACAGATCGCAGCGGTGCTCCTGTTGTTTTTCGGCAAGAAGACAGGACTGTGCCGCTTACAGTAGCTGCTACACTGAGCTGGTCTCTAAGAACTCAACTGCAGGAAGTCTGTCCTGTGTTCGTGAGTTGGGGGTTAAAATGAGTCCCTCTGTGTCTTGGTGGAACCTCAGTCCCGACAGCACAAGTACTGTAATATTAAATTGATCGAAATTGATTTCCAGTGGAAGACTCAATAGAATTCCCACGTGTAACAGATTTAACAGGCTGGGGGGTATCGACGAATCCCTTTCTAATCTCCCCCTTAGCTGAGACTGTTGCCCATCACGGTTCCTCTGGAATCTTGTCTCGCAGATTTCCATCTCTATGGCCCCCTGTTCATCTTATGGAAGCCCGTTTCCGCCAGGAAGGAAGAAAAAAAACGCGCTATGGTATCTCAGAATTCCGACTTAGTATCTCAGAATTGCGACTTAGCAACTCAGAATTCCGACTTAGTATCTCAGAATTGCGACTTAGCAACTCAGAATTCCGACTTAGTATCTCAGAATTGCGACTTAGCAACTCAGAATTCCGACTTAGTATCTCAGAATTGCGACTTAGTAAGTCAGAATTCTGACTTAGTATCTCAGAATTGCGACTTAGCAACTCAGAATTCCGACTTAGTATCTCAGAATTGCGACTTAGTAAGTCAGAATTGCGACTTAGCAACTCAGAATTCCGACTTAGCAACTCAGAATTCCGACTTAGTATCTCAGAATTGCGACTTAGCAACTCAGAATTCCGAATTAGTAACTCAAAATTCCGACTTTATATCTCACATTTGTGACTTCGAAATAGCCGTATTTCATTGTCTGTCCTTTTGTTATTGTAACGGATTCGGGTTCTAGGGCTTGTGCCCTCGCCGCTTCCACCCTTGTTCGTGCCTCGCTGCACTGGCTCACTTTCTTTAACCCCAGCATCCCTGTTATGCGCAGGGGAGGGTGGTGTACTGCAACCAGATCGTACAACCTGTATGTCGGCCGTTCCGTTACACTATTTTCATGAATCGTACAGGATCATAGGATCTATAAGCCTGAAGACTTGTCCTGTACAGTGCCCTGATAAAAATCAAATTAATTACACTAATTTTTATAGAATCCCATTTCCGCCAGTGAGGCTTCCATAGTACCCGGATGGAATAGTGCACGGTGGGCTTTTTAAAATAGTTTTTATTTACGTAGACAGAATATGAAATAAGATACAGAAATAGGCACTTCACATCCAGAAGAATTCACAATTATAAAAGCTGAAACATACTTTTTACGTATTTCCATTGTATGTCCTTTTTTACTTAAAAAAGAAGGTCTTCTTTAGCTCAGCTGGCAAGACTCAGGTTCGAGCCAGTGCAGCGAGGCACGAACTAGGGTGGGAGCGGCGAGGGCACAATCCCTAGAACCTGAATCCGTTACAATAACAAAAGGACAGACAATGGAATACGGCTATTTCGAAGTCACAAATGTGAGATATAAAGTCGGAATTCTGAGTTGCTAAGTCGCAATTCTGAGATACTAAGTCGGAATTCTGACTTACTAAGTCGCAATTCTGAGATACTAAGTCAGAATTCTGACTTACTAAGTCGCAATTCTGAGATACTAAGTCGGAATTCTGAGATACTAAGTCGGAATTCTGAGTTGCTAAGTCGTAATTCTGAGATACTAAGTCGCAATTCTGAGATACTAAGTCAGAATTCTGAGTTGCTAAGTCGCAATTCTGAGATACTAAGTCGGAATTCTGACTTACTAAGTTGTAATTCTGAGTTACTAAATCGCAATTCTGAGATACTAAGTCGGAATTCTGAGATAGCATAGCGCGTTTTTTTTTTCCTCCCTGGCGGAAACGGGCTTCCATATCATCTTCTCCCTCACCGTCCTCACAAAGTTATTTCTGCGGTCTCCTCTATCCTCAAACCCTCACAGTCTTCCTCACCCCCACACACCTGGAGAGGCAACACAGCTGAAACGTTTTCTCACGACCTCAGCTTGTTCGCAGGCTGTATTCACTGACAGTTGTCACAACACGATATCCAAAATGCTTCAGTAATACAGCAATTTTACTAGCAGTCTAAGAAGTAGATGAAGAATTACATTAGTGGAGTACTAAAATAAATGGTAATACAGTGGAATGCTGGACGAATTGGCCGTGAAGTTAAAATCCTCACCCACTGCATTTTATGGGATTTTTTTAATAGACGGAGAAGTTGTTAACGAGACACAAGGCAAAGCCATCGGTTGCGCTCATACATGAAAAATGCGATTGTAGTCACTGCTGCAGCAATCTGGCAATGTCTGGCACCCAGCCTCCCACTGGCACCTGGGACCGGTGCCATTAAAACCGTGCCCGTCTTGAGACCCTGCGCCCAGCCACACACATCACTCAAACACACGGTGGCTCCAGAGCATTCAATCCAGAGCTTTGGTGAGACAGGACAGTGCGACCTACACAGACTACAGCTGTCTGAGACGATAGAGCTGGACCAGACCTAAAACGACCAGCACCTATGGGCTCTGTTTAACGCAGTAGCAAAAAGGTTCGGACTTGTGTCGCGCTTTTGTGCTAGTGCGTATTTCTACACGTTTTGTGTAATTCTAATACGTTACACAAATCTGGCGTCGACATCGATTTATAAAAGTTTCAGGAATACTGTGTCAGCTGGGACCGGTTTACAGGAGCCAAACAGCCATGACGACACAGCAGGACACGCCAAAACAATTAGGATCGTTAGACTAGTCAAAACACCCACCCTTCTTCTCGCTGAATACAGTGAAGCGAGATAGTGCGAGATTAGGGGGATAATACTGGAATGACGTTTAAACCCGTAACACCAGACCAGAAAGATAAAAGAAAAAAGTTGAGAGAAGACGACTACAGCCTGTAGCACATTCAGAAGAGGAGGTTTCCATGGGAACGCGCGTTAACGCGGTGACCCAGTAAGCGCTCCACACACCGAGCCGGACCCAGTGTGGGGCTACAGCTGGGGCAGAGGTCCGTCGGCGGGGCGCTGCTCTTGTGAAGACATTGTTTGAAAGAGGCAGCTGGGGGTCCTACCGCATACCCGAGTTCAGAGAGAGCGAGGGGGTGGGGGGAGAGGGGGGGAAGAGACGCCAGCCCCAGAGCAGAGAGCTGTGGAAAAGTCCTTCTCATTCAGCCAGTCTCTCTCTCCGAGCGAGCAGCGGAGCAGGGCGAGGCAGCTACGCCGGAGCCCAGGTCGTCGCGGACAGCGGTGCTCTCCGGGGAATCATGCCGCGTGTCAGGCTCCTGTCCCTCGCGGTGTTCGCCGCCCTCCTCGCCGCTCTCCTCTCGGGAGCGGGCTCGGAGCTGATGACCCTGGTTCAGGGCGCAGCCCGGCCCGAGTCCGCGCTGCTCAAGCCCAAAGTGCTGATCGCGATCCTGGCCAGGAACGCCGCGCACAGCCTGCCCTTCCACCTGGGCTGTATTGAACGCCTGGACTACCCCAAGGAGCGCATCGCTATCTGGTAAGAGCCCGCTCACCTGCCTTTGTACACTCTTTCCTTCCTTCGGTCATGTATGTTACGGGAAGCGTGCAATGAGAAACACGCTTTTCGCGTAAAGTGGCAAAACGTTTTTAAGCAGGGTTTTAAAGCCTCGCCTATATGCCGCGATAAAAAAAAAAAAATTAAAAGCGGTAGTTTTAAAAAGACTTCTAACGTCTGAGCCTTCCGGTTAGTGCGTTTAGTGTGTGTATGTACAGTACGTCTGCGTACCGTGCTGGTACAGCAGAGACTTTGAAAAGGTTCGTGGTGACTTTAAAACTTTAATCCCCTTCTGCCCGAGTCGGTCATGCCTGAGTCGGCAGCGAATTCCGGCACCCCATCCGCCTGGGCTATAACCCGTTCTGACAGCTCCGCCGAGGGTGCGCTTTTTGAAGTGGTGCATGTTCAAATCTGGGAGAAGGAGAGGGATCATTACTGCGTTTCTGGGGAGAGAGAGAGAGAGGAAGGGGCGGGAGAAGACACGCAGCGCTGACTCGTCAGCTCGGTCTTTCATGTGGGTTTGCAAGCTGCTGGGTCGGCCTGCGCGCACCTTGACAGGGGATTTGGGTTAAGCGAGCTGCGTGTCACCTGTGGGAGCAGAGGCCTTATCCCACCTGTTATTAAGACTTTGCTGATTAGAACCTTATTGATGCGCCGGATAATTGAGGGCTCGGCGGTGCCAGATCTCCCCGCACAGACTCCGCCATCCGTGAGCGCCTACCGTGCGCTCCAGTAAAGTCATGATTCGAAAGCTTCGACGAAAAAATCTTCAGGGCAAGCAGGAGCAATTGACTAGGTTAAGAAAGTTGAGTCTGTTTCGATTTAAACTTTGAAAAAAGAATAAGGCGATTCATTTTGAATCAAGGCTTTTTAAACGCAGACCCCAGTCCGGTTCTTTGGCGTGGGGATTCTGAAGGCTTGTCCCAGGGTCATGGAGTTCGCCTTGAGTAATGAGATGAAGCCGCGGGATGTCCGATTGACACCATGCTGCTGGAGACGGCGCCCCAGTTACACAAGCACAAGGCATGTTGCACATTTTCATTTTCAAGATCATTTCAGACCTCCCCATTGCAATGTGGTCTGCACTAAGAGTATCCTGAGTGGGGGTACTTCTCTATCCTCTCCCACTGAATCCCGCTGGGACGGATCCACACTCCCTCGACGTGGCTTGGGAGTGGGGAAAACGAGGGGATCGAAGCGGTGATCCCCAGACCGGCTCATTCTCCAGCAGCTGGGAGTCCCGGGAGAGCTTCCCTGCCGTCCCTCGTCGTGAGGCAGACACTGGTGACTGGAAATGTGCGCTCAGAGGTGGCACTTCCCCATGAGGTCCTGAATTCTGCCAGCTCGGAGACCAGCCATGGGAGATGAGCAGAGCAGGGTCGTGATGAGGTTCCCGTGCTTGGGAAATAGAGTTTTAGAAATGCTGTGAATGTGGAATAAAAGCCTATCTACAGTGTCTCCTATCTCTAGCTCATTGCATGAATCATTTGCAGAGCAGCATGCACTTTGCATGTAGGCACTGTTCAGAGGCTGTGTTCTGCAGAACCATATTCACAGAGTATTCCTGGTTTAGGGCTTTTGTTTTAAAGAAACACTATAGCCAACAATAGCAATTATGAGCTTATAATAAGCACTGTATATGGACATACTGTACGTTTTACAACTGCATTCATTATCAGCCAAGTGAATTATCAGTAACGGCTGTACTGATGTCTGGTAGAGTTCTCATTCAACCATTCTGTGAGCAGATTCAAGGCACTTATAATGGAGGAGGTTGGAGATCAGGATGGAATTCAGATAATGTCAAATAAAATAACGCAAGACACAAGAAAAGAACAAGGTCTTGTTCCTCAGTGAGCCTGCATCGAAGAGCCTAGCAGGGGCCCGGGGGGGTTGCGGTTCTGACCCAGATCGATTCAGGACTGGACCCACAATGCTCTCTAAACACTGGATTTTGGGTGACAAGATCCCCGAAAGTCAACTCCCAGCCCCTGACCGCTAATACTCCCCCTCATATTGCATGTCCCCCTCCTCTGAATGGGCAGCGTGTCCGCCATAACGCTAACCGTCATGCCTGTGCCACGTCCAGAGGCCAAGGAGAGGAAGAGCGAGCCGCCTCATCACCATCTGCGTCTCAGCCCAGCGCAAGGTTGGAAGCACGGTCTTTCGTTGATGTAAGCTTGCAGAGGCAGGCGTGGAGATGGGAAAGGAAATGAAATCAGCCCAGATATTTACCCCCAGCACAGTGTGTGGAGCAGCCTGCACCTTGTAGAGCCCAGAGCGATTCAGACTGCCGTGCAGTGGCAGTGAGGTTTCCCTGCCCTGCTGGGGTGGAGGGCCGGACCAGGCCACGGGGGCTCTGCGCTCAGGAATGCTGTTGAGGTTGCGCCCCGGGACACCAAGGGCAAACTTGCGTGTCTGAGCCGAGAGTGTCAGAGCCGAGCACCAGACTCGCACTCTGCTGCTAAAGAATTTGGAGAATTGGAGGCGTGGGGGGGGGGGGTAGTGTACAGAACTGGCCTGGGGCAAATTCTGACAGGATTGCAGGTGCACCCCTACATTCCACACGCGGAACCATCCATAACCCATAACCCATAACCATCCACACGCCTGCTGTCCGGCCCACTTATCAAGAGGTAACGTGACATTCGCTCAGTTAAAGCAAGCTGTTCCGTGACACAGGGGTCAGTGCATCCTGACAGGCAGGTATTCAGGTGCACAGCTGAAGAGATACCTTGCAGAGTGCTTGGTAGTGATTCAGGATGTGGTGTGCCACAATAATTTCTATTAAGATATCGTGCAGCGATAATTACTAAAACCTACTAAGAATGACCCGCTTCAAATTTCAATGGGATTTAGCTTTCCTCTCACAATTGATGAGAGCTTCTACAGCTTCTGGAGATGACACATGTGACAAATGCCGGAATAGCACTAAGATCTTTTGGCGAAGTGAGGGCATTGGTAACTATTAAATAGTTAATATCACATTTTCCTTTCTAGTGGTTGTGGGTGTTCTGGCTCATTTCTGGTAACTGTTATACTGGTGGTGGCACAGTGGTGAGATAATTAGCACTGCTGCCTCACAGCTCTCGGGTCTTAGGTTTGGTTCTAGCCCGTGAAGCCTCCTGTGTGGGGTTAACCAGTTCTCCTCACATTCCTGTGAGTTTTCTCCAGGTTGTCTGGTTTCCTCCTACATGATAAGAACATGCCGACTAGTAAGTCTGGGTCTCTGAATTGTCGGTGTGTGTGCTCTGTGCTCTGTGCTCTGTGCTCTGTGCCCTGTGCTCTGTGCCTTCTGGATTGACCTGGGGCTGTGTGTGATATCAGCAGGTGTACCAGAGCCCATGTGTAGAACAGCCACAGAGACAACAGGCATCAGCAGCAGTACTGACAGCCGCAGTGATAGGAGAGGACTATTTGTTGTTGAGGTGCCCTGGTGAAAAAGCACCACCAGGAAACCGCAGCTGCTGTAAGGAGGTTCTGTTATTTCCCTCATGCTGTGAGATTAGCCGAGTGACAAGCTGAACAATTATGAATGATTTGAATGGCCTTTCCTCCCTCTGGCCCTCTCTGTTCTTCGGCTCTTGTTGTATAAGTTAATGGAATGAACAGCCATAGCAGACAATACTCTAGCAGCTCTGAGTTTATAATAACCCTTTATGTATATGGACATACATTTTACAACTGCATTAATTCCCAGCCAAGTGAGTTATCAGTAATGGCTGATGTCTGGTAGAGTCAGCACACTGAACCATTCTGTGAGCAGATTAAAGGCACTTCTAACAGAGGGAGTCTGAGATCGTAACGGAATTCAGATATTAAAAGAGCTATAACTTGGAAGGCTCTGTGAGAGTGGATTGTTCTGTAGCAAGAACAAGCCTGCAGAGTGAAGCACACATGGTGGTCAAACTTACCATGGTTTTACTCTGATTCACCTAGCTTGCACAAAGCTCTCCTATGCCAGGCCTCCTTTCTGCACTACAGTGTGCTAATCCAATAACATACCATAGCAAAAGTCTGTAAGAGCAGTAACACACAGCCCGTCTTCAGTCCTGGTATTGTATTGTGGAAACAAAGCCTGTTAATGAACAGAGCAGAAGACAAAAGCAACGGATGGACCGCTGGTACTGACAAGAGTGAAAGTGTGGTCTTGGCAGAGTAAATTCTGTGTTACTGTGCTGTAGAACTGCAGCTGTTTGGGTAGCAGTGCAGTGCTGTTGGTCTTGGCAGGGTGTACAGCAGGTCTGGCCTGGGGGCTACAGAGTTTCACCATCAAGTGATTCTCTAGTGATCAGGATCACTCAGCGGGGACGTGCAGAGTGGGGGGGCGGGGGCTACAGTGGCTCAGGCCCCCGCCCTTTGCCTTCATGGGCCCAAGTGCCCTTTATTGGTTGTAGAAAAGAAGTCCAACCAATTTCATTTTTTTTTTCCCGTCACTTGACGATTCTGCTTCTCGATTTAGTGCGGCTCTCTGGTTAGGAAAAAAAAATGCTGGACCTAATTGATCTCATCCGAGCACAAGCGCCCGCCTCCTGTTCGTTGTAAAAAGCCGAGAGAAAAGCTGCGATAAGCAACGTGGGCTACTACACCTGTGGAGGGCGTGTTAAACGTTTATTTTGGAACGGTGTGAAGATCCACAGATTTTTCAGAACCACTGTACCAAAGCAACACACCAAGGGTTTCATATTGAGCATTTTGTGTTTCAGAAAGACTATTTTCTTTCACCTATTTTAAGTGTGCAAACTGACGAGCTCGCCACGTAATTGTCTGCATGGCTACTTAGCTAGATTTGAGATTTCCTTTAGTTAACCGAGTAGACAAGCCAGTCTTTTTCTATTTGATTTAAACAGCTAGTATGCATATTCTCTGTTGTGTATATGTGGTTCAGTCGCAGAAACAGGAGCGCATGTCTTCAGAATAAAGAAGAAGAAAAAAAGAGAGATTTTTGAGAGCCGCTAAAGGGAGGACATGGCTTCATAACTGGGCACGACTAGTGGCAGGCGAACAGGTAAATGGGCATCAAAAAAGCCAGTTCCTTAGGGTACATTCTACTTCCGCCTCAACAGATTGACAGAAGGAAACAAACATAATCAGCAATTATGGATTAGTGTGTTCAGTGTGCCGTGCGTGGTCAGTGTGCTTTGTAGCCAGTGGGAGAGGGGCTTTGTGCTCAGTGTGTTCAGTGTGCTCGGTAGCCAGTGGGAGAGGGGCTGTGTGCTCAGAAGCCAGTGGGAGAGGGGCTGTGTGCTCAGTGTGTTCAGTGTGCTCAGTAGCCAGTGGGAGAGGGGCTGTGTGCTCAGTGTGTTCAGTGTGCTCTGTAGCTAGTGGGAGAGGGCCTGTGTGTTCAGTGTGTTCAGCGTGCTCAGTGTGCTCTGTAGCCAGTAGGAGAGGGGCTGTGTGCTCAGTGTGTTCAGTGTGCTCAGTAGCCAGTGGGAGAGGGGCTGTGTGCTCAGTGTGTTCAGTGTGCTCAGTAGCCAGTGGGAGAGGGGCTGTGTGCTCAGTGTGTTCAGTGTGCTGTGTGTGCTTTGTGTGTTCAGTGTGCTCAGTGTGTTCAGTGGGAGAGGGGCTGTGTGCTCAGTGTGCTCTGTAGCCAGTGGGAGAGGGGCTGTGTGCTCAGTGTGTTCAGTGTGCTCTGTAGCCAGTGGGAGAGGGGCTGTGTGCTCAGTGTGTTCAGTGGGAGAGGAGCTGTGTGCTGGGTACAATGGGGTATTCATTCGCCTGGGCCACAGAGAGGAGAGAGAGTGAAAGCAGAGAGGGCACGAGTGTCAGGTAGAGGTCTCTCGGAATAGTTCTCCGTGACAATGAGGTATTCACTGGGCCGGGATTGTGCTCGACGGGGCAGCCGAAACCGAAGCACCGGCACCAAGTGTCATCCCGGGGGATTTCCTGCACAAACAGATCGGATGGCCCTTGTGTGTGTGTGTTACACTTCCTCTCCTTCTGTCTCAGAGAGAAAACGGCATAATGTTCTGCTCTTGTTTTTTCCTGCTCAGATTATCTTCCTCCTTGGAGTTCAGGGATGGAAACAATTAGTTATTCAGCTAACATATGCCAGACAATGACACAAGATATATTGTATGTTTGGTATAGGCAATTGTTTACTTTCCATTGAAATGCATTTTCTTAACACGGAAGAACCTGGGAAAAAGAACGGTGACAATTTTCTGTCCATTTGGTTGACCGTACCCAATCGATCCAAGGATCTCATCTATCCCTTTCCTGAAGATTCCGAAGGTATCCGCTTCAACAAGACGGCTGAGTTACTTGTTCCAGACACCCACACCTCTTTGTGTAAAGAACTTCCTCGTGCTCTCAGTTTTAAACGCACTCCCACCCAGATTCTGCATTGTGCACCTGGATTCGTGCTTCTCCATCAGTATGTCCAGAAAACGCAGTACTTTGGTCACCTACAACAAATCCCTGTTCAGGACGACACACATTCTGTTCCCCTCAGTCGTTCACTTCGGTCTGGAATCTCTGAGTTCTCCGTGGCAGGACAGCCAGTATTTGAGCAGGAATAGCCACAGGGCTCATAGTCGCTGTAAGGGTAGCTGTCGCGTGAGACCTGTTAAGTGCATCTGTCGCTAAAGAGGTCGTTCATTTTTAAGGCCGTCGGGGGATTTGTATATTTTCACTGTGCTTTCAGTCCAGCCCCTTTATTAAGCACATGACTGCGACTGTGAGTGACCCACCAAGGGGAAAATTCTCATCAAAGGGCTCTCACTAGCGCTCAGTCTCTCCCTCACACAGTCTCCTATTCAGGGCAGCTCCAGGCCAGACCTTCGTCTTCAGCAGTATGTGCTCTGAATGCTTGACGTGAACGCTACTGGGAAGCAGCTGTTCTTGAGTCCCAGGAGCCCCTGAGCCTCTTCCTCACGCTGCCCCAAAACACACACCTATTTTAAATGGGGCCTTTGTAACCTACGGTAGGGTACAGCTTCACAGGGGCTACTGCAGACTTCAGAATCCCTTATTAACGACTGTTACGATTACAATACGAACCAAAGATTTCTTGACAGTAATTCGGCATGTTTGCTATATTATACAGTTTTCCGTATCACATTCTGATTAAAATAACGCGTCATTAATAAGTACGTCATTCAAATAAAGCTTTACCACCGCGTCCGTTCACCAGTGATCTGGCTGCCTGATCTGCCCCAGAAGCAGCTCCCGTCAGACACTCCGCAACATTTAAACTCTGAGAAGCCACGGACTCGGGACAGGCCGGATCGTCGGATCCGCACGCAGCTGCAGCGGAGGTGGGTCTGGTGATGACCAGGCAGGGATTTCCCTGGCCGGCGGCGGCGGTGCGAGTCCCGGCGGCCGGCCCTGTTCTGAGGGAGGGGGCTGGGCTGGAGGAGACGAAGGTGCGGAGGTGCCTGGGAGTCCTGGCGGACTAGCGGACAGGAGAGAGAGAGAGAGAGAAAGCGTGTGGAAGGAAGGAGGCAGGGAGAGAAAAAAAAACAGGGGAGGGCTCTAACCAGTCGTTTTCTTAATAAACTACCCGAACTTCTTAAACAACTGACGGCTTTTCTTTACCCTGTGCATTTCCATCGAAAACTTGAGCTGCCCTCGAAACCTGGAAGACGCAACTCGCTGTCCTGTCCCTGAAGGGCTTCGCTCGGTCAGGAACGGCAGCTGCTGCTCAGCTGGTCAGTCGCTGATGGCACGAGTGACCACATGGTCGCGAGCCAAGTCCGTCCAGCTCGTGCGGAAAGAACTCGGGGATTGAGGTTTTTTTTTTCTGTTCTCGCGGTTTTCAAGATGTTAAATCCCCGGACAGCACACGCTCTCATTTTCTTTTAAAGGTGACCTTTCAAAACATTCAAATAAAACGACTTTCTACCAGGCTTCCCTGCAGCGCAGAATGTGGTAAATAAGGCGCTAGTGAGGTGTCTTAACTGCCCACGGCTTGGAGGCACTTGGCGCGTGTTTTCACGAGCCCCGCGCAGGCTCCTCGCGCTGCACTGTGTAATGGGCACAGCAGGGTCTCGCAGGAGGAACTGCACGCACGCGGTTGAGCGGACAGAGGGGGCGGGGATCGCATGGCAAAAGGCTCCATTCCACTAACAGTGCTGCACAGCCATTGCTCCTCATGCACTAAAGCATTGCGCCCCGCTGCAATAAAGCGCCATCGTTATAACACCATTTTACAAACCTCTGTGATCGCAACGAGATTGTTCCCTATCTGTTGAAACGGGACATTTGAAAATGACCCACGCAGCCTGCTGGACCAGGACTGGCGTCCCCTGGCCTGAATGATATACAGTACAGTACCCGCAGTGCTCTTGTGGTCTAGTGCTTGTTTAACTGCGAGGACTGGGACTCGGTAGGGAAGGTCCTGTGCTTCAGCTCTCTCCTCCCACGTGGTGGGAAGGTGGCAGTGACAAGTAATGATATTACAAATAGTAACGCAAACACAGCAGCACAGCGAGACAGGAAGCGGCATGTTCACTGTGTGAGAGGCGCCCTGCAGAGCACTTCACCACCATAGCCTGGACGTGCACAGAATTATAAACTACAGGGTGTTATTACAGGTGTGGAGGCTTTGTGGCAGAAACGTTTCTGATAAGTCGAATTCAAGTAGTAGAAACAGATGACTTCCCTACCGGCGAGATCTACTCCTCTCGTATTGAATTAATAGGTATTTTACTGAGGCAGTCACAGTGAAGTTCCTTGCTCATAGATGCAACCGCATCTGAGATTTCAGCCCGCAGTCTTCCAGGAGCCCAGAACCCTAACCTCTCCACCGCTGCTGTGGATATAGCACGGATGTAGAAATACTGCAGCAGCCCAGGAGACGTCCTCCAGAAGTGACACCCTGGTCACAACTGGAGATCAGAGAGAGAGAGAGGTGGGGGTCTGGAGAAAGCTCTCTCCTCGTGTTGTTGAGGTTGGCTCTCAAGGGTCACCGAGATGCCAAACAAACAAGCTGGACTGCGTGGGCCTCCTCTGGTTCGGAATGACTCCTTTGCTCTTCGGAGGTTCTGAGGTGGGGACGTAAGGGGAGACCTTCTCCGTCTCTGGGTCCTGCCCGCCTGCAGCGATGCCCGGTGGTGGTTCTGCAGCGGGGATGACGCTAGGAGCTGGCGTCTCCCTCCCTCCCTGCACACGGCACTGCAGAGCAAGTCGAAGACAGGAAGGATGCACAGCGTGCGGCAGAGCGCCCTGGCTGTGGGAGACTCCTTCCTGGTCTCTGGGATTCGCTGGCAGGCGGGACGGGGATCTGTCCTGCTCAGATCGGATCTCCCCCCCAGTCAGACTGGGCCCCTCTACCCTTCTTGTCCTGCTCTCGGGCGAGGGTCTCGGGCTCTCTCGGAGAGATTTCCACTCTCAGGGTGCACTAGACATCAAGCAGGGACCCATTCCACGTGACCTCTGCTAGGAGATGTCCAGGAAACTTGGTGCCCAAACAGAGGAGCCTGGGAAGGAGAAATCTTTTCTTCCTGTTTGGTGCCAGTAGGAATCCTGGGTGCTGCAGCCCATGCCTGTTTCAGCTGGTTGATTCAGCCGGAAAGCCTGTGTCCACAGTGTGCACGACAGGAGCTGTGATTGTCCCACTCTTGTGTGTGTGTTTGCACAGATGCATGAACCAGATCTTGTGTCCGTGTGTGTGCATAAGCACTTCTTTTTATTTCAATCGTTAACACTGTTAGTAGAGGTATGTGGTTGGGTACTGGGGGGCAGTATCTGAGACAAATGTCCTGACCAAGATGTGGACCCCTGTTTGTGTGAGTAGGTGAGCTCTCTGTCCCTGGCATATGGTGTCCACATGCAGCCAACTCTCACAGGGAGAGAGAGCTGCAGGCCAGAAACTAATGAGCTGAGGAGATGCTCTTAACTTCAAAGAGAAAGAGAGGGGGGAAATAGAACGTGCCCACTTCTTCACAAACCCTCACTGCTACCTGCTCTATTAAAGAGGGGGCTCGTGTGTACCCTCATACCTGCATATACACACACTGTCACTCTCACACAATCCACACACTGCTTGTACACGCTCACACAATCCACACACTGCTTATACACGCTCACACAATCCACACACTGCTAATACACACTCACACAATCCACACACTGCTTATACACACTCACACAATCCACACACTGCTTATATACACACTCAGACAATCCACACACGTCTTATATACACACTCACACAATCCACACACTGCTTATATACACACTCAGACAATCCACACACTTCTTATATACACACTCACACAATCCACACACTGCTTATACACACACTGTCACTCTCACACAATCCACACACTGCTTATACACACAGTCACTCTCACACAATCCACACACTGCTTATACACACTCACACAATCCACACACTGCTTATACACACTCACACAATCCACACACTGCTTATACACACACTGCTCATACACACTCGCACAATCCACACACTTCTTATATACACACTGTCACTCTCACACAATACACACACTGCTTATACACAAACACACAATCCACACACTGCTTATACACACACTGTCACTCTCATACAATACACACACTGCTTATACACACTCACACAATGCACACACTGCTTATACACACTCACACAATGCACACACTGCTTATACACACACTGTCACTCTCACACAATCCACACACTGCTTATATACTGTGTGTCACTCTCACACATTGTCTCACCACTGTCCACAAACACACTAACTGATACATATTTATCGCCCAATGGCATGTGGCAGTGGTGCAAAGCTGAGCTTGTCTCTGTGATGGAATGACTAAGTCTACAGGAAAACAGCACATTCTGCCCTCATCTTGGAATGTAAGTTTCTTCTCTGGGCGTGGGCCTGTGAGAGAGATGCTGCATTAGTGCTGAGAGCTGTTTACTGTGCATACAGTATATTTGGAACTGGAGGCCTGTTGTGCTGTGATGAAGGGACCCTCGCATTGCTGTGGGGCACAACCAAGCTGGTGTGAGTCAGCAGCTGGTGAAGCCAGCTCGTCTGGTTGGCAGGCAGTGCCACCCTGTCTGTGTTACAGGAAATTCACCAGGGCATGGCGAGCTTGCAGCCTCAGTGTCAGTGCAGGTTCACAGTGGGGTGCAAGCAGGCATCTTACGCAAAAAGTGCAGATTTTGTGGGGGCTTTATTTAGAAATTCAGAATCACTCTACTTTATTTTTTTAATCCAGAAAGCAATTGACAAGAAAGCCCTTAAAACTCAGAAAGCATGGAAATGAGTTTTATTAACAGGGCATTTGGATAACACTACATGACCATGTGTGGATGGTGATTCAGTACGATCTTTCAAGAATTACCTTGATTACAATCTGGGATCAATAAACTACTGAGCCAATAAATAAGTGAAATGAACCACATTGTAATCTTTGCTTTAATGTCTTACAAACCTCCATCATCAATCATCCAGTCAGTCTGTATTTATTGCACAGAGATGTGTCTATACTTTACACACTTTATAAGAGAGCAGCCAAGTAAAAAAGTGTCTTTTAATAAGATTCTACTTTGGTGAGAGTACAGTAAATTGTTTTAAGTTTTAAGTAAAAGCACAGTATTACCAAGCAAAAAGTGCAAAATTGAAAAACTGAGATACTGCTGTAAAACACCAGGTTTGTGTGTGTGTACAAAGCAGTATGCTGTTCAACTGCATTTTAGCTTTGCTGGGTATGCTATGTGTAGTCAATACGGTACACTAGTTGTGTAAAATGTGTGTAGTGTGTATGCGGTACAGTGGTATGCACACAATGGATTGTGGTGTGCGCCCAGTGCAGTGCAGTGTGTGTGTTCAGTGCTTTGCGTGCAGTGCATTGTGTGCGGTACAGTGGTACTATATACACAAAACGGATTGTGGTGTGTGTGCCTTGTGTAGTGTGTGTGTTCAGTGTTTTGCGTGCAGTGCATTCTATGTGGTACAGTGGTATGCAGGCAGTGCATTGTGGTGTGTGTGTGTGTGGTACAGCAGTATGTGTGTGTGTTCAGTTCTGTGTGTGCAGTGCAGTGTGGGTTAGTGCCTGTTCTTAACCCCTCTAGACAGCAGGGACAGCAGGAGTGCTCACACACCAGATCTCTTCCTAATCTTCCTGAAACCCTGAGAGAGGAAATTGTTTTGCCTCGAGAAACAGAGACTGTATTGGAAGGGGAGCGTGTGAGGAATACAGGAGAGAGTGAGGGGGCAGATGAGCAAGAACACACTGTGTATATAAATACACTGGAGACACGTATACAGAGAAAAAAGAGTTCACGGGGGAAGCTTATCTTTGTCACAAGTTTAGGAAAAGAAAGCACCCCTGTGTAAGACTCTTCAAAATCTGTCAGTGATTCTCAACTCTTTTATAATCTGTCTAATTAGTAAACAGTCTATCTGTTTTTCACAGGCGACCCTGCAGTTCAGAGCAGCTCGGTGGTCAGACAGCAGTGCAGTGTGTATCAGCAGAAAGGCTGTGTTCAAAACCCTCTCCCCACTGTCTGAGCCCCTAACAGCTGTGCTAATAACAACATCCCCCAGTCTCACCTGCAGCCAGCTCCCAAAACAAGTGTTAGAGCCTGTCTAACAGCACTCTGTGTTTACAGTACAGCTCAGCAAACACACTGGGGAAATAACCTGAAATTACTATTTCTAGCTGCTTGTCTGACACAAACCACGCTGTGTCACTGTGTGAGCATAGGATTTGCAAAATAACTGGCTGGTGCCTGTTTATAGAAGTCAATTCTCTTTTGTACCCAATGTCTGCAGTTCTCTTTCTTTCTCTTTCTCTTTCTCTCTTGGATGCCCCTGGAGGAGTTGAGTGGTTAGATTTCCTGATGAGATTTAGTAAGGAATATTCTAGTTCACCTTGGAAAACTCTGGTCTGATTGTCAGGCCCTGCCAATGGCAACCTTACTACCAGCCCCCTCTCTGCCTCATATGGGCCTTCTTACACTGAGCAAATCCCTGTCTGCACACAGAGCACAAGGCATACACTGGGAGAGTGCAGTGTGTTCAGTATCTCAGTGTCAGAGAGCTGGACTGTGGTCTGTGTTCAGTATCTCAGTGTCAGAGAGCTGGACTGTGGTGTGTGTTCAGTATCTCTGTGTTAGAGAGCTGGACTGTGGTGTGTGTTCAGTATCTCAGTGTTAGAGAGCTGGACTGTGGTGTGTGTTCAGTATCTCAGTGTTAGTGAGCTGGACTATGGTGTGTGTTCAGTATCTCGGTGTTAGAGAGCTAGACTGTGGTGTGTGTTCAGTATCTCAGTGTTAGAGAGCTGGACTGTGGTGTGTGTTTACTATCTCAGTGTTAGAGAGCTGGACTGTGGTGTATCTTCAGTATCTCAGTGTTAGAGAGCTGGACTGTGGTGTGTGTTCAGTATCTCAGTGTTAGAGAGCTGGACTGTGGTGTGCGTTCAGTATTAGAAAGTGTGAAGCTGTGTAAGGAAGCTCAGGTGTACGTCTGCGCAGGCCGGAGGGTGACTTTTCTGAAGGGAGATTAGATGCAGGTATGACTGAGAGCGACCTCATGTGCACATCAATTACACTTTTGCAGAATTACAGTAATTTATAACTGGGCCACACTGCAATCTCCAGCCAACACCCGCTTTCAGCTGACTGTGTGAGTCTTTCTCAGGTCGCAGCCCAAATCCTGTCGGAGAGCAGGATCAGGTAACAGCCTGGCTACAGAGCTCGCTCAGTTCACAAGACTTACACAACAGTTAGAAGATAGTGTTTCTCAGTCATGACTCAGAGCTGAATGTCTGCATCACGGACTGTTCCCCACGAGTCGGGCTGGTTTGGGTCAGGGCCACGGTGAGATGGAGGGAGGGGTGCGTGTGTGTGGGGGGGTGGTACCACAGCTCCTGGCACTCTCAGCACAAGTCCCCTGGCACACAGACCCCACTCCTGTGGGAATGACTTCAGAAAATACCGTAATCACGTTTGCAAGTGAGAGGAGGCCATTCGGCCTGTCCTGCTTGTTGGGCAGTTTAGTGGCCTCGTGAATCTCAGGTGTTTCCTATTCTCCATCCTGAATGATTTTCCTTTCAGTTTCCACTTGTGTCCCTGTGTCCTTCAGTACTAGGTGGTAAGCAGTCCCCTGGGTTAATGGTGTCATACCTGAGAGAGCAGTGCTCCAGAAGACCCAGCGTTCTGGAAAACTTGACTACAAATAATAATAATAATAATAATAAAATAATAATAATAATAATAATAATAATAATAATTCTTACACTTATAGAACACTTTTCTAGACACTCCCCTCCACCACCACCAATGTGTGGCCTCACATGGATGGTCATCACAGTACGCTCACCACACACCAGCTATCAGTGGGGAGGAGAACCATGGATAGGAGGCCATGATTGGTTAAGCCCAGGGGGAGATCTGGCCAGCACACCCGGGTAACACCCCTACTCTTTTAGAAAAACGCCCTGGGATTTTTAATGACAACATGGAGTCAGGACCTCAGTTTTACATCTCATCCAAATGGTCCTTTTTTTACTGTATAGTATCCCCATCAATATACTGGGGCATTAGGACCCATACAGACCGCAGGGAGAGAGATCCATACTGGTCCCACTAACACCTCTTCCTGCAACAACCTTGGCTTTCCCAAGAGGTCTCCCATCCAGGTACTGGCCAGGCTCACACTGCTGAGCTTCAGTGGGGCTGCCAGTGTGAGTTGCAGGGTGATATGGCTGCTGGCTATAAAAACTCTCCTTTCAGTGGGGATTAAGGGGTTTTAGAGGGAAGATGTCTAGCAAGCACCAATATAACTGCATTTTTTCTATAAAATTAGCATATTACTCTTAGTTGATGTGTGCTATTTTATAAAAACAGTGTTTAATGGTTTAACACCATTCCAGCATAAGAAAACAGAAGAAAGTGCCCTGAGACAGTATGTGTCAGCTTTTATCTCAAAGAGAGAGAACGGTGAAGATGGTGAAGGGTTTTACGTTTGAACTTTCATGGTGAAATCTTTTTGATTGAAACATCTACAGTTGAGCCTACACTGAACACAATATGTGTTAATAATAAGCAAGGTCAGAGGTCATACTAGTGCATCATAAAGCTTAAGCATAACTTCCTTGTGCTTCTGCTGTGCTTGTCCCTTTGCCCTGGGATTTGTTTTCTTTTATTGCTTCCATATATTCTCTTTATGAGACAGAAAGTCTAATAATCTTAATTAACACCCAGATCCCTTTCAGGTGTAGCTTCCTGCAATTCTGAAGAGTTACAGAATTACCCATGTGATGCGTATGGTATGTTTCTACTGCCTGTGTGGATCACACTGCACATCGATTTGACATTTCATTTTCAGTACATCTGTATACTCCGTGATTTTGTCTAAATCTCTTTGCAATTCCCTTGCTACTGTTTGTTTATTGTATCATCTGTCTGTGTGTGTCAGTGTGTCAGTGCCTGTGTGTGTCCGTGTGCGAGTGTGTGTTAGTGCCTGTGTGTGTCTGTGTTTTCCCATCACTGTGCTGTGTCATTGTGTGAATGTGTGTGTTAGTGCCTGTGTGTGTCTGTGTTTTCCCATCACTGTGCTGTGTCATTGTGTGAATGTGTGTGTCAGTGCCTGTGTGTGTCTGTGTTTTCCCATCACTGTGCTGTGTCATTGTGTGAATGTGTGTGTCTTGGCCTGTGTGTGTCTGTGTTTTCCCATCACTGTGCTGTGTCATTGTGTGAATGTGTGTGTCAGTGCCTGTGCTGTGTCACCGTGCCAGTGTGTGTCAGAGTGTCGTTGTATGATTGTGTGTATCAGTGCCTGTGCTGAGTCAGTGTGTGAGTGTGTGTATCAGTGTTTTTCCAGCAGTCCTCTGTCCTTGCTGTGGTGTGTCAGTGTGTGTGTGTGTCAGTGTGGGAGTGTGTGTTTCAGTGTGTGAGTGTGTGTATCAGTGTTTTTCCAGCGATCCTCCTTGCTGTGGTGTGTCTGTGTGTGTCTGTGTGCGAATGTGTGTCAGTGTGTGAGTGTGTGTGTCAGTGAGTGAGTGTGTGTATCGATGTTTTTCCAGCGGTCCTCTCTCCTTGCTGTGGTGTGTCAGCAAACTCTCTCTGACTGCCTGCTCTGTGTGGGGAGACGTAAACAGGAAATCCAGACATGGTCTCACAAGAAAAACTGTTGGCTACATCTGGAATGTTTTTTGTTTCTTTTTGCATGGCAATATTTTTATTTCTGATATTATTTATTTAGCACTTATTTATGTCCATTGCAGTTTGTTGTGCTGGTGGTGCTCTCTGTTGTACAGTAGACTGCTTTAATAACATCTAACATCTCACTTGTGTTGTTCTGGGGTGTATGTGTTGGTGTTACCCACTGATAAATTAAATAATCGCAGAAATGATTGAAAACTAGCCTCATCAGTTTTGATCAACAGAGATTTCTGGAATCCTTAATCCTCCAATACCACATGATTATGTTTTGTAATGTAATAAGGACAAGGTGTATTTAAGTCAGAGGAGGTTAAGAGTGGATATGTGTCTTGTACAATTTACAGTGAGATTTCGGTCGGTCAATCACTGTGTCAGGAAGTCAGTGTTTCAGTCGGTCAATCACTGTGTCAGGAAGCCAGTGTTTCAGTCGGTCAGTCACTGTGTCAGGAAGCCAGTGTTTCAGTCGGTCAGTCACTGTGTCAGGAAGCCAGTGTTTCAGTCGGTCAGTCACTGTGTCAGGAAGCCAGTGTTTCAGTTGGTCAGTCACTGTGTCAGGAAGCCAGTGTTTCAGTCGGTCAGTCACTGTGTCAGGAAGCCAGTGTTTCAGTCGGTCAGTCACTGTGTCAGGAAGCCAGTGTTTCAGTTGGTCAGTCACTGTGTCAGGAAGCCAGTGTTTCAGTCGGTCAATAACTGTGTCAGGAAGCCAGTGTTTCAGTCGGTCAGTCACTGTGTCAGGAAGCCAGTGTTTCCGTTGGTCAGTCACTGTGTCAGGAAGCCAGTGTTTCAGTTGGTCAGTCACTGTGTCAGGAAGCCAGTGTTTTAGTTGGTCAGTCACTGTGTCAGGAAGCCAGTGTTTCAGTCGGTCAGTCACTGTGTCAGGAAGCCAGTGTTTCAGTTGGTCAGTCACTGTGTCAGGAAGCCAGTGTTTCAGTTGGTCAGTCACTGTGTCAGGAAGCCAGTGTTTCAGTCGGTCAGTCACTGTGTCAGGACGTGAGGGATTAGAGAGGTGAGGAAGTTCCAGCTCACCTCTCTAATAAAAGCTGTCAGACCTCTAACTGCTGTAGGAGGCAAACAAAAACAGAGACGAGGAGCCAGAGGAATTGTGCAGATCTGTAAGCATTCTGCAATGATGAATGCGGCACCTTAATGTTTGTGTTTGTGTGTTTTAATGTCCTTGCGCAGTGCATGCTATTTCAGCATTTAAATGTCTTAATGCTGTTGTAATGCATAGTGAATGTTGATGTTGTTGTATTGCGTTTGATTTTGCGCATCCAGGCTTGATGATGCCACCTGTGTGTTGTGTATGTGTCCTTTTGTGTTAATGTTGTGCATTATGTTGACACTTGGTGTTGTGTGTTGCAGGGCAGCTACAGACCACAATGTGGACAACACCACAGCAATGCTGAGAGACTGGCTGAAGAGGGTTCAGGGGCTCTATCACTATGTGGAGTGGAGACCCATGGAGGAACCTCGGTCAGTGAAACTTTCTCCGCAGACCCCTGAATCCTGATCCCTCCTACTGCCCTCCTTAACCTTCCCTTGCTCCCTCGTGCTTTTACCTTGACCTTATCCCTTCTCCCTGAAACCCCCTCCAACACCGTCACCATATATCAGGGTGTTGCAGTTCAGGTAACAAGACCTCCCTTGGCAATGCGTTTTTTCATACACAGCTACAATTATGATCAGTGAGACTATGGCACAGATCACTTTTCCACACAGTCTCCTGATCAATTGAGTTAAGGGTCCTGCTGTTAACACACAGCCACATGGTGCCGTGATGCAGAAACCCAGGTCGTTCTTGACCCTGGACTCTGATGTAACAGGTCCTGTGTGCGGCAGCAGGGGTTACGATGCGGGAGGGGTATTCAACAAGAACCACACACCATCCCAGAGCATAGCAGCCAGGATCTTCCCTGGCATTTCGGGATGGGGATTCAGCTCCAGTGTCATTTGTCACTCCCACCTTTTGTCTCACCCTTACAATGATCTGCAGGACCTGTACCCCCTCCTTGTGTTACCCCAAGTACCAGTGAGCAGCGTTGGCACGGTTACCCAGGGGAATGCTGAGATCACTTGCAGTGCCAGCAGGTTCCTTGCCCATAATGTGAGCGATGATCTTCTGCTGGTGTCATGCCCGGGGTGTGCAGAAACCTTAGGGTTCGGCCAAATTCACAGAAGCCCGCCATCTTTACACTGACTAAACATGTCAATACCAAGGACAGGCGGCACAGTCCTGTGGGTTCAAAGTTCAAGGTGCCCTTCCTGTCCAAACCCTGTGTCATGCAGATAGTGAGATGACTTGTTCCATTACTTCTGGGAAAAATCCTCATAAAATGAAAGAAACCACACTGGGCCTTAAAATAATGTTGCTGGATATTTCTTATCGTTCTGTGTCCTCTCGGTTTTAACTGAATCTCGTGCTGTTCTCTCCCTCTCTCCCACTGCCTCGCCCCTCTCAGCTCCTACTCCGATGAGATGGGGCCCAAGCACTGGACCAGCTCGCGCTTCACCCACGTCATGAAGCTGCGCCAGGCCGCTCTGCGGGCGGCGCGGGAACGCTGGGCCGATTACATCCTGGTGAGGGGAGAGTGGGCTCATGGGATACCCATCTGAGGGCGTTCGCCGCCAGGGCTCGCGATGGGACATCAGGGGGTTGGCAGCTAGCCTGGGAACGGGCACGCTTGGCCCTGGCAGGAGATACCGTACTGGGTGGTAGAGGGCGCACAGACCGAAAGTCTTCAGGTGTTGCTTTTTTCAATCTTAGATGCAATCTTATGCACCTGTGCATCTTAGCGCCACAGTCTGAGAGAAGTACATTGCTCACACTGCCACAGGCCTGTGGCTGAAGGGCAAAACTGAAATATCTCCACCATCAACGATAAGCGCTAAGCTCAGATGTGTTGAAATCAGTGTTTTGAGTGCTGGTGTATGTTTTTTGGATGGGCGACAGCTCTAGATTTGTCCCGGTATTTCAGGGGTATTGGTTGTGCACCTCACTCTTCTCTCTCCCTCTCACCCGGCCCCAGTTCGTGGACAGCGATAACCTCCTGTCGAACCCGCGGGTCCTGTCTCAGCTGATGGCCGAGAACCTCACGCTGGCGGCGCCCATGCTGGACTCCCGTTCCCTGTACTCGAACTTCTGGTGCGGCATCACGCCCCAGGTACCCGTCCGTCTTCGCCAAAGTGCAGACAATACAAGGGGAAAGGCACACACTGGCAGTGTGAACAGAATAGGGCAGCAAAAGAGTTAACAGTGAATAGAAAGCAGAATGTTGTATGATGGAGAACATTTGTCAGACATGTAATTGAAACATAAATGATCTTGGGATAAATCAAAATGAAAAGCGAATGCAAGGTGATAAATTGATCACTGCAGTGCAGTTAACTACAAAAATGCAAAGCAAGTACTGTATGTCTCAGCCTTGATTTCTGCCTCTGTCGGAAATCTAAATGGAATTGAAGTGAGTCTGAGCCGATCTCTCTGTGTCTCTCCTGCTCTGTTTGTCCTCACACCACATCTGCCTCTTCCCATTTCCCTCTCTCTCCTTCAGGGGTATTACAAGCGCACCCCGGACTACGTGCCCATCCGAGAGTGGAAGAGGCTGGGCTGCTTTGCGGTTCCCATGGTGCACTCTTCCTTCCTGCTTGATCTGCGGCGCAGCGCGAGCCGAGCCCTGGCCTTCTACCCCCCGCACCCCGACTACACCTGGGCCTTTGACGACATCATGGTGTTCGCCTTCTCTGCGCGACAGGCAGGTCAGGCAGGGGGAGAGGCTGGGGGAGAGATGGCGAGACAACCCTCACCTGAGAGCAGGTCCTAGCAGAGTACCATAACACAGTCCAGATCCCCAACCTCATTTTCTTCTTCAATGAAAAGGCAGACTGTCTGACACTAATGAGCTCTTTGAGCGAGGCAGGCACAGAGCACAGGTCTGTCTGCATCGCCAGCGTGGACAGACAGGATGAGACCCCCTTCATCCTGCAGAGTCGGACACACAGAGGCGACAGAGCACCTCTTACAGTGAGCGATGGAACACAGCGGTCCTGCTCCAGGTGTTCCTGGGAGCAAGCAGTGAGGGAACAATAACACAGGGAGGAGAGTCAGTATCAAGGTCTTTAGTATCTTGCCAATGCAGAACATAATTGCTCAAACCCCGCCAGTTGTTGTGCACCAGCACTGTAGTGCTGATTGTATTCAATTTGTCATGCTAGTGAAGCCTCTGAGCTCGAACCTGAGAGAGGCAGTGAAGAAACAGACTGTGTGGCCCATCAGTCATGCTCCTGGGTTGTGTGTCACTTTCACGTTGTGTCTTCAGCACTGTGCTGCATTGCATCTAGTGTGTGTAGTGGGCGCTGTGGTGCACATGCTGTGGCGGGTGCACGTGTACTGTGTTGTGTGGGGGTCCATGTCGTTAGCTGGGGTCTGAATGTGCCACGTCTGTCTGTGCTAACCTGCCAAGGATCTAACCACGGCAGGGGGATTTGCTGGCATCATAAAAATAAATGTCTCCCCCTCCAGATCCCTCTTTAAAAAGCAGGATGGAAATGTCCCCCCCCCCCACCCCCCAGCACACTGATCAATGGAACAGCCCAGGGGTCGCAAGGCACTGTTTGCTTATTAACTCTGTGAAATGGACCTTGCATCAGATTTAGAACTTTAAATAAAAAGATATTGGGGATGCATTTTAAATTGTAGCCATATGTCATTCTGTGGAGCAGGAAAGCTGTTTGAAGTTTTATGAGAAAGTTAATAAGTCCCATGCCCGTGAGCAGGTATTTAGGCTGAGCTTGCGTGTGTGGTTGTAGTTAGAGGTGTTGCAGTGAGGCAGTCCAAACGCCATGCACAATAAAGACAAGCTTCGCAGGACTAATGAGATAAACTCCAGAGAGATCAAGGCAGTGTGCTTGCAGAGATGCTGAGATTGCCCCCACTGGAGAGCCTGCCCCATGTTTTATCAACCAGAGGCTGATTATAATGAGTGTGAGCAGTGTGAGGCAGCATGTGTAACGGTTCTTCTGGGTTTCTGCCCTTGCCCTGCCAGTTCGGCCCTCACCGCCTGGGCACGAACCCGGTCCTCCGGCGTCACACAGCAGGGAACTTGCCGGCTGAGCTAAAGGAGATGTCCCCCATCCCGGGCGGCTGAGATCCCTGTTATACGCAGGGGCATATTTGTTACATATGGATACAATGTATACAGAGTCAGTCCAGTGTATATACGCAGTCAGCGAGGGTGTGTAGTGTCAGGGTGTGTAGTGTGTGCAGTGAATGTGTACTGTGACTGTAAAGTGTGTCCAGTGTGCATACACAGTCAACAAGGGTGTGTAGTGTCAGTGCTGTGTGTGAAGTGTGTGTAGTGAATGTGTACAGTGTGCATACACAGTCAGCGAGGGTGTGTAGTGTCAGTGCAGTGTATGCAGTGTGCACAGTGAATATGTACAGAGTCAGTACAGTGTGTCTAGTGTGCGTACGCATCAGCGAGGGTGTGTACAGTATCTCTGCACTTTTTGGAGGTCGAGTGGGTGTAGAATACACTCTGTGTTGATACCCAGTGTCTTTCTGCAGACATACAGATGTACATCTGTAACAGAGAGCACTATGGGTACCTGACGGTGCCCCTGAAGCCCCAGCAGACCCTGGAGGAGGAGGTGGAGAGCTTCGTTCACATGCAGATGGAGGTCATGAGTGAGTGTTTGTATCATCGGCACTTTCTTTCTGCCATAACAAAACAGATGGAGGCAGCACATGATTCACGATTGCTCCAGTGTCTGCAGGCCGATGTCAGGGGTTGGTCTGTGTGTGCAGGGGGAGGGAGTGTCAGCCTGCAGGTGGTCAGATACCTGCCCCCAGCTCCTGTCCGACAGGCTGACGCCAGCCTCGACTCAGCACATCTGCCTGAACATCTGGAACAGGGCTGGACACTTCCACTCCCACTCCCACACACCTTCACACACACACACATTTTCACTTGCACACACTTTCCTTTTTCTGTAGCTTGAGCTCCCACTGACTCTCATTATTTTTATGTACTGTTCTGGACTCTACCTGTCACAAGGTTTAAGTAGATAGAATGTAAAGAAGAGGTGATTTGGTTTATTAAAACAGCAATTTATCTTGTCAAGACTTAAGAGTCCTCTGTTTTGTCAGTTGTTTCACAACGGGTTTACGTGAAGAATTTATGTCAAACTTTGTCCCCACAAACATTGTATTACCTGCACACACACAAACTTACACACATATTGACACCTGTCCTCAAGACAATTTCATGATGAAGACGGGCCATTCAGAGTTCCAGTCATTTTTATCTGCACTAGAGCGTGTCTTTCAAAACTGTTATCTCCTCTGTAGCCTCTGAATAACATCCAAATCCTCCATAAAATCCACCAGTTTACATTTTCTGTGCCCTTCAGAACTGTAAGTAGATGGGGACACTGTAATTTGTTGTGACATTGTACTGTTCATTTGTTCATTTCTCTCATCCCCACTTTCACTGTCTCTGGCTGGGTTGTGACTGTTGAGCTAGCAGCCTTTGAAAAAATGGAGGGGGGCAGATTTTGGCTCCACAGAAAGGTAATTTGTAGCTCTCTCCCGTGCTCGTGTCTCCGAGACCACGTGGAAATCCTACTCACAGTGACCCCTCACACTCACCCTCCCTGCTGCGGGAAAGCAGCGAGGTGTGACTGGCCTGTCAGAGGCCGGTGTGAGTTTTGTCAAGGCAGTGAGAAGGAGAGAGAGCACAAGGGGCTCATTCAGAGAGAGAAGGAAGATCCGGTGTCAAATAACCTCCACTCTCCCCCCCCCCTCAGTTGACCGCCCGCCGATAGAGCCGTCGCAGTACCTGTACACCCCACCTGCGCCGCGAGACAAGATGGGCTTTGATGAGGTAACAGAACCCCTCCTGTGTGTGTGTGTTGGCACGTTTGAATGTCAGAACATGACAAAGGTTGCAAAGGAGTGGAGCCATTTGGCCCCAGTTTGCTCATCTGTTCGATTCAAGTGTCTCAGAACAAACAGTGAAGCGCGGACCAGAGGGCACAAAGTGTGAAGTAAGGGGAGGTGCATTTAAAACTGACCAAACAAGAGACACTTCTGCACACAAAGGGTTGTTGGAGATGGGAACAAGCTACCACGCTGCACAAGTCGATACCTTGGCTTCTTCAGAGAAACTGCTGGACGGCGTCCTCGGTCTGATGAAGTACTGCCAGCCACACAAACCAGACCTCCTCCGGTTTGTAAAGTGTGGAATTGAGCAGTCAGCTGGATCCAGGCGTTTGTCCAGCCATTTCCTAAAGGAGCCAAGGCCTCAGCCCCTGGACGGGGGAGCCCGCTCCAGACACCCACAGCTCTTTGTGTGAAGAGTTGTCACTGGTGGTCCTGCTGGTCTGTCTCACACCCATGCCCCCCTCAGATTTTCCTGATTAACCTGAAACGCCGCGCGGACCGCCGGGACCGCATGCTGCGCACGCTGGAGGCCCTGGGCATCGACACCACAGTGACTGAGGCCGTGGACGGCAAGTATGAGTGGGGGGACGGGGGGGATGGGGAGCAGGGGAACAGGGGGACATGGGGACATGGGAGCAAGGGGATAGGAGGACAGAGGTGCAGTGAGGACAGAGGGACAAGGGCGATATGGGGACAGGGAGACAGGGGAGCAGGGGGACAAGAGAGAAGGGGGACAGGGGAGCAGGGGGACAGGGAGACAGGATTATTGGGGGACATGGGGACACAGGACTGGATTTGCAGCTGTAGCAGAGTTAGTGTGGTGACGTCAGCGCCTCACTGTGCGTAGCAGGGTCCTCAGCTGTCTGGGCTGAGGGAGGTCTCCTTTAGCTCACGCGGTTGGTGCCCTGTTGCGTTACGCCGGAGACCTGGGTTCGCACCCCAGGTGTGGGGACGGAACGGGTGGCGGGGGGCACGACCCCGCACGGAACCGTGACTATCACACGGCAAAACAGAAAAAAAATGTTCTCCCAGGTTTCTGGAACAGTAAAAGCAGAAAGACCCCAGTCTGGACTGAAACACACGAGGACACGTGAAAAAAATGAACGTTTCAATGACTCCAACACACTTTTCGAGCTGTAGCTGAGGCTGTAGAAAGTTGTGGAGCTGAAGCTGCTACCTCTGAAAGCAGAGCTGTGTGTTTGCTGCCGCCCTGACACTGCTCTCCCCTCCTGTCTCTCACTCATCTCCCTCCGTCTCCCTCCTCTCTTTCCCCTGTGTCGTTTCCTTCTGCGAGTCCCTCCTTCCTCCCCTCCCCCCTCTCTGTTGCTCTCCCCGGCTCACTGGCTCTCTCAGAGCACTCAACACCTCTCAGATTCAGGCCCTGGGCATAGAGATGCTACCGGGCTATAAGGACCCCTACTCTAGCCGGGTCCTGACCCGGGGCGAGATCGGCTGTTTCCTGAGCCACCACTACACCTGGACACAGGTAACACCTGACGTAGCCGACACTCCCCACTCGTGAAACACACCTGACTATCTGATGGTGCAATGGAATCTGAGGAGATGACACACTCCCGAAGCCAGGAGCTGGGTGCAGGGTGTAGTGCAGGGGTCTCCCCAATCCACTTCTTCTTATGGGTCACCGTAGATCCCTGTTACCTAATCCCTTTGAGCACTTGTTCAAGCAACTGATCAGATAAGCAGAACTAACTTGATTGAACATGTCAGCTATTTAACTGATCATAGTTAAATAGTTCCAGGTGCTGATTTAAAGGCTGTGTATAAAGCCTGCTAGACTGAGACTTTCTACTAGTAGAGGCTTCTGATGCATGATGCATGAGGCAATCTCGCATGTGTTTGGGTCTCTCCGGCTGTCCAGGCTGTACCTGGCTGGCCAGGACGTTGCTCATCTTGATTCCCTCTCGAGAGACTCTTGTGGACAGATGACGGAACTGTTATGTTTTTTTTTAAAATGTGGGGCGAATCATAATAAAAGAGTCAGAGCAAAACCTCTGTGTGAGTCTGTGTCTGAGCCATGGCTCTTTGCTGCCCCCAGGTGGTGGAAAGGGGTCTGCAGCGTGTCCTGGTGCTCGAGGATGATGTGCGTTTTGAGCCCAGGTTCAAGAGGAGGCTAATGGCCATTATGGACAATATAGACCAAGCCCAGCTGGACTGGGACCTCATGTGAGTACGGAACTGCGTCAGCTTGTGATCAGAGCTGCCTGCTGAGCTTTATGAAAGCATGCAAACATCAGCTTTTTCAAAAAATTCAAAACGCAGGCGAAACTCCAAAATGTGTGGGTTGCAAACGCACATCCGAGCAACTACGTTTGACGGAGTAGTCTGGTGGAGTGCTTTAGCGTTCAGCGTTGCACCGATCACACTGATCTGCACACACAGGCTCAGGTACATGTGCTGATACACATCGATACCAACAGAGCATGGGTTCTAAAACTGCTCAGCTGCATTCTGAGGCCAGGTGAGGGTGTAACGATGATCCATAGGACCCTGGAATTTTTCCCACACTAGACTAGATAGTGGCACACACGCCAAGTTACAGCACTCAAGCCTCAGCTTCTCGCCTGCCTGCAGCCCTTACTGTCCAAGCTGTACAGGAGTGGATCTGCTGTTACAAGAGAGACTGGAGTTATAGGGTGAGAGTGGCACAGTTTTGTGCTGCACAGGCAGGCAGATGCATGGTATGTCACCGTACATGTGAGGGTGAAAGACATTAGACACGAAAGCAGTAAGAATGACTCAAGAATAATCCCTTCTCTCTTCTTTTCCTTTCCTCTGATCCTGTCCCCATGTGCGTCTTCTCCTGCAGTTATATAGGGAGGAAGCGGATGCAGGTGAAGCAGCCGGAGGAGTCGGTCCCGGGGGTCAATAACCTGGTGGTGGCCGATTACTCCTACTGGACGCTGGGGTACGCCCTCTCCCAGCAGGGGGCGCTCAAGCTGCTGGCGGCCCAGGCCTTTGGGAAGATGTTGCCCGTGGACGAGTTTCTGCCGATCATGTTCAACAAGCACCCCAAGTGAGTCAGACCCCGACACCTCCGGGCTTGGCGTGTACCTCAGAGCTACGACCAGCATCCAGCGGGTTCGAGTCGACACAAACAAGCCCGTAATGTAGCAGACTGTGTGAAGCAACAAAGGGGGAAAACACGAAAGCACACAGCACACGCAGTAAGACAGACAGGGCAGACAGAAGCATCTCGCACAGCACAGAACACGAACTGGTTAAGTGTGTCCAGTCAGTCCCAGAACCTCATCCACATGAATCCTCTTGAATAATCTGAGCAAGTCTGCTTCAAAAATACCATACCAAAATATGATCCCACACAGCCACAACTCTTTGTGTGAAGAGGTTTGTCCAGGTTCCATTCACTCGCTCACGAGGAAACTGTGAGCCGGGATCCTGGGCTCTTTTCTCATCGTTGAGCAGGAGGCAGCCTGATGGACTGACTGTTAATAGCCCGGAGCCCCGGATGGCTTAGGATAAATACATCACAGTGGCAATCAGCAGAGAGACAGCCCTCCCTCACATTGCATGAGGTGAAATGCACACGAGCTGACAGACAGCGTATTTCTAGCGCGTTGACACACACACTGGTGTGGCCTGCGGTGGCACAGTGCTGAGATTGTTTTCCGGGATCAATGGGAATCCTGTGCCGGTCTCGGCACACAATGGCTCCCTGTGCTCCCCAGTTCCTCAAGACTTCCTGCATCTCCCCCCAGCTTCCTTCTCCTAGCCTCCTCCATTCTCGCTTTCACTCTCCTCCTGTCCTCCACTCTGCCTCATTCTCTCACTGCCAGACTCGCTCTGTCAAGCATTCTCTGATTTCTTCCATCGGTTCCCAACGCTCTCTCGCTCCCCCCTCTGGGTTCAGGAATGCAGGGGGGAGCAGAAGGAATGTGTGGCTGGGGCAGCTTTTCCTGTCCCTCTGTAGGACTGGGACAGAATTCCCATTGATCCCAGGGAACAATCCCAGTTCTGTCTTCTCCAGCATTAATGTGCTAGGTCCCTAGCATGGACCTGAGAGAATGTGCTCTGTGTGTGTGCTTGGGTACACATGTATCCTGCTTGTGTGTGTGTGTGTGTGTGTGTGTGTGTGTGTGTGTGTGTGTGTGTGTGTGTGTGTGTGTGCTTGGGTACACATGTGTCCTTGTGTGTGTGTGCTTGGGTACACATGTATTCTGCTTGTGTCTGTGTGTGTGCTTGAGTACACATGTGTCCTTGTGTGTGTGTGCTTGGGTACACATGTATCCTGCTTGTGTCTGTGTGTGTGCTTGAGTACACATGTGTCCTTGTGTGTGTGTGCTTGGGTACACATGTATCCTGCTTGTGTCTGTGTGTGTGCTTGAGTACACATGTGTCCTTGTGTGTGTGTGTGCTTGGGTACACATGTATTCTGCTTGTGTGTTCGTGTGCTTGGGTACGCATGTATCCTGCTTGTGTGTGTGCTTGGGTACGCATGTATCCTGCTTGTGTGTGTGCTTGGGTACACATGTATCCTGCTTGTGTGTGTTTGTGTGTGTGTGTGCTTGGGTACACATGTATCCTTGTGTGTGTGTGCTTGGGTACACATGTATTCTGCTTGTGTGTTCGTGTGCTTGGGTACGCATGTATCCTGCTTGTGTGTGTGCTTGGGTACACATGTATCCTGCTTGTGTGTGTGTTTGTGTGTGTGCTTGGGTACACATGTATCCTTGTGTGTGTGTGCTTGGGTACACATGTATTCTGCTTGTGTGTTCGTGTGCTTGGGTACGCATGTATCCTGCTTGTGTGTGTGCTTGGGTACACATGTATCCTGCTTGTGTGTGTTTGTGTGTGTGTGCTTGGGTACACATGTATCCTTGTGTGTGTGTGCTTGGGTACACATGTGTCCTGCTTGTGTGTGTGTGTGCTTGGGTACACATGTATCCTGCTTGTGTGTTCGTGTGCTTGGGTACGCATGTATCCTGCTTGTGTCTGTGTGTGTGCTTGGATACACATGTATCCTTGTGTGTGTGTGCTTGGGTACACATGTGTCCTGCTGCTTGTGTGTGTGCTTGGCTGGGAGGGGGGTGTGTGAATTGCAGAATCACTGAGTCCCTGTTGAATGTATGGTGTTTAAATAATGTCCATGGATTCAGATATTAGCTATCATTTCCATTTCCATTTCACGCACTTCAAGTATGAATTGTGATGAACAGAGTCTCAAGATATCCTGTCAGATAGAGATTTCATTCCGTCCCAGTTGCTTTGTGCCTCAATACAGGATTAAAATCTGTAACTATAATTTCAAAGACTGTACAGTCTATCTGGCTTAGATGGTGTTAGGTTAATAAAAAAATTGTCTTCAGCCCATGGTAGAGATGAATCAATTTTATATCAATTTCAAGTTAAAATCACATATAAATTGAACATGATTCTGTATTAGTTCCTCCAACCTTTGTTAATTATTGGATTGAACAATACAATCTTAAAAGTTAAACGTCAGAGACAGTGTGAAAAGAGATTGCGCTAAGTGAAGGGACATTAAACAGTACTTTTCCTTTGTGGAAAATATATTGCCTTTGGACATTCCTGAATTCATTCAGATGAAAAGCTTGGAGGGCTTAAAGTGTTATTAAAATCTTCAAGCAAAAAACAAGGTGTCTCTTCCAGTAGGAAACCTCTGAATGGATTTGAATTGTGCTGTCATCCTCAGCAGGGGTACTCAATAGTGCGTTCTCCCCTTGCTCATCGTAATGGTTTCTGAGCTGTAATACATTCTTTGTTTATAGGACAAGCAAGTGAGCCCCATTTTTTCCCTTCAAAAACCATAATTGTGAGGTGCAGCGCAGTCTGACTTACTCGCTTTGTTTCAGGACACTGAGATAATTCTGGAAATCATCTGAATTGCTGAACACTGCAGTGGGGAGCTGAACTGGCTCAGTGTGTTAATTCCCCCCTCATACCTTATAACAAGCCCTTCTTTGGGGCTGATTGTGTTTTGAATTACACTAAAACCCAAGTTTGTACCAGATCTGTAATTGTTCCCATTCTCTTCTCTGTGGGAACTGATGGCTTTTTGGCTCTTTAAGGGAACCAGTAGGCTGGTTTCTATTCCCTGTCTGCCTTTTTCATGGCTTCACCACTTTGCTTGCAAGATGAAAATGATGCGCCAATATGAACATCTAAGTCATAAAGAAGCCTCCTCATGATCATCATTGCCCATTTGAGATGTTTAGCTCATCGTGGCTTGGTGCGTGTAACATTGTCTGTCAGGTGTTCTTGTGAAATGTTTACAGGTTATAATTGTTTTCTGATCCCCCTATTTTGAAATAAACTGATATTACTAAAAATATCAGAATATAGGTTACTGATATCAATTAGGAAGTCGTCCTAATACAGATCCATGTACTCCATCAATACTCCATGAATTTCATCACCCTGATTCCTTCTCCCATTTTCTCTAGTGTCTGTGAACAGTCCATTAACCTATTTGCAACCCCGGTACAGGTACATACATTACCTTGAGTGCCTTCAGAAAACATCACATGTGGTTTGTACCCATTAATGCTGTTGCATGTTCAAAGTTATGCCAGACCTACCTTTAGAAAAGCCTAAGTTGTCGACCATCCCCTAGAATCCCACTGCCTGTGATCCTCTAGTTTAGTCCTAACCTTGCTGTGAAGAGCAGTAGGACTTGCTGGTCGGTAGTTACTTGGTTCAGTCTTGTCATCTTTCTTATGGATGGGGGCTACACGATGGCACAAGGAGAGAATGGACTGATCGCTGTGTCTGTGTGTCTCTCTCTCTTCTGCCTCGGTCGCTGATGAGGTGATTGATTACTGGGGTGCCTGTCAATATGACCCTCTTCTCCCCCCACCTCCTAGGGTGGAGTACATGGAGCAGTTTGAGCAGCGGAACCTGCGGGCGTTCTCAGTGGAGCCCCTGCTGGTCTTCCCCACGCACTACACCGGCGAGCCAGGATACATCAGCGACACCGAGACTTCAACGATCTGGGACGACGAGTCGGTGAACACGGACTGGGACCGGGAGCACTCTCGCAAGACCCGGCAGCAGGGTCAGATCAGCACCGCGGCCCAGAACAATGTGGCCAGCGCCAGCCCTGCCAGCGCCACCCGTGATGAGCTCTGAGGAGCACTGACACGCACGCCATAATCCCCTCCAAGTACACACTGCACACACCATCCATCCCCAACAACCACACACAGCATCCATCCCCAACAACCCCACACACTGACACACACCATCCATCCCCAACAACCACACACACTGACACACACCATCCATCCCCAACAACCACACACACTGACACACACCATCTATCCCCAACAACCACACACACTGATACACACCATCCATCCCCAACAACCACACACACTGACACACACCATCCATCCCCAACAACCACACACACTGACACACACCATCCATCCCCAACAACCACACACACTGACACACACCATCCATCCCCAACAACTACACACACTGACACACACCATCCATCCCCAACAACCACACACACTGACACACACCATCCATCCCCAACAACCACACACACTGACACACACCATCTATCCCCAACAACCACACACACTGATACACACCATCCATCCCCAACAACCACACACACTGACACACACCATCCATCCCCAACAACCGCACACACCATCCATCCCCAACAACCACACACACCATCCATCCCCAACAACCACACACACTGACACACACACCATCCATCCCCAACAACCACACACACTGACACACACCATCCATCCCCAACAACCACACACACTGACACACACCATCCATCCCCAACAACTACACACACTGACACACACCATCCATCCCCAACAACCACACACACTGACACACACCATCCATCCCCAACAACTACACACACTGACACACACACCATCCATCCCCAACAACCGCACACACCATCCATCCCCAACAACCACACACACCATCCATCCCCAACAACCACACACACTGACACACACACCATCCATCCCCAACAACCACACACACTGACACACACCATCCATCCCCAACAACCACACACACTGACACAGACATACAAATCCCAACATACTGACACACTGACCTGTGTCTCCAGATGGGAGGCGCAGTAGATGCTGCAGGAAGTGGGCGATTGGCTCCCCCCACCACGGTTCACCCCGGAACTTTGGACATTGAGTTGATTGAACCCCTTCCCCCTTGTGCTGCTTTGTTATTGTGCTGCATTGTTTCTCTGCATTTGTCCATCTGTTGCAGATGAATATTCTGTAGTGGATGACAAGCAGACTCTCTGTACTAATCACTGGGGGAGTTTTGAGACCTGCGAGACTGGAATTGTCTCCAACATACAGTAGAAGGTGTCTGGAGCACCCGCTGTGTTCAAAATCATGACAAGAGGAAATTCAGATTGATAGTCTCAGACAGATATTGTAGATGAGAAGCTGTGGAACTCTAGCATTTTAGTTGACTTTAGTAACAGGCTGGCCCTGTGTGCTGTAACTAGTTCAAAGACTGGGGTCAGGTGTGTGGGGTCGGGGTGGGGTGGGGGGGACTGGGAGGATGTGGGGCATCAGTCAGGTAGCAAGACAGCTGTGTCTCAGAGCCAGGTGACCTACTCCCTCTTCTGCAAGGAACTTGGGTGTCCCAAACCTCACCTCGGTGTGCAGCTTCCACTGTCTCAGGCTCAGCTCACGTATGGACAGACCCCACCTTCCAGTCCCACTCATAGTACAGTGAGTGAGACAGAGAGCCCCCTGGGATCCTGCTGTAACTCAATAGAAAAGACACCACATCTGTTTCTAACAATGACCAGCTGCTGACCAGTTGAACAAAACACAGCCCTGTGTTTGTGTGGATTTGGGTGAGTGAGAGAGCATGTATGTGCAGTCCTGGGCATTAATTCACAAACACAGCGACACAGTTACTGTCAGCTTCTGGTTTAGGGAGTGGAGCTACTACTCACTCAGAAACAGGGTGCAGTCAGTCAGCCAGAGTCAGGGGACAGGAGCAGCAGGGGCAGGCACTGCGATGTTCATACATGCCGCTGTGCCACAAATCCCTGCCACTGCTGTTCCTGTCACTCTCCAGTAGGGCGGCGATATAACACTTGGGAACAGCACTGAACTTCTCTCATTGTGCCAGACACACGTTTTGGGCAGGGAAGCAGTGTAACTGCAGTTTGTGCCTGTCAGACTGACGCATTGTAAATTGTGCCTTGGCATCCCCTTCTGATGCTTGGCATGGCAGTAATTAATGAGGTTGGCTTGATTTAGTCTCTTTAATTATTACTTGCTGTGCAGAGCTGTGTGGATACAGAGATAATTTAATGGACAAAACATTTTTGTTACTGCATCAGTAAAGTGTTGCAACAGTATCTGTGAGTGTATCTCTATGAATTTTGGGGTTTGAACATCTGTGTATGAGACTATGTATTTGAGCCTGGAAGTTGTTCAGTTGGCTGGAACAATGCTGCATTTGTTTCTCTCTCCTGGAAGAGATGGAGTTGTAAAAGATGGAAGGGAGCATGGGATGGAGTGAAGTGCATTTGTTCTCTACCCAAAAGGGAGCCAGTGAAGTGCATTTGTTCTCTACCCAAAAGGGAGCCTTGTCTTGATCCTGGTGCCCATTCTAATCCAGAGAACTGCAGCCCATGGTCTCTGACGCACAGGAGATTTATTGGGGTGTTATGGCTGTCATTAGTTCAGGTATATTTTGTGTTAATGAGCTACACTGAAGCTGTGCGTGTTATGGTGTAACACTGCATTGCTGTTAATGACACTGCCAAGGGGTGACAGAAGTACTGCAGTGCCCTCTGCTGGACTCACACGGTATTGGACCCAAAATCCTCTTCAGTAAAAACATGGGAATGGTTATCAAAAACATATGAATTTCTAAAGAAATCTCAAACAAATCTATTTCAGATATAGTTATATGAATGCATGACAGTGAAATGAACAGAGTTGATGGAGAAAATGTAGGTTTCATCGTAGAGCATTGCCTTCGATATCTGTGCAGAAAATGTCCGGAACAGTACTGCGATAGGGTTGGTTTCTGTTAAAATAATCCAAGATCCTAACTATTTAGTTTAGCTCATTTTCACTTAATTAATTTTAACTGATGTCTTGCGGCAGGCAACTAAGTGATGCAGAATTCCTGTCGCTTAGGTTTTAAGTTTTATAGTTGTGTTTTTGTTAGTGCACAAAATATCACAATGAATGAGAAATAGATGTCCAGGTCTGTCTGGGAGCAGAGCTGGACACCCCTGAAGTACACAGTCTTGGAAAAGCAGCAGGACCTGTTCTTCCCAGAGCAGAGAGGGCATCCTTGATCCAGTAATTCCAGAGACTTGAATGACATGGTCATTGGGATGCTGGGAATTAGACCGGCTGTTCTCAGATACAGTGACATGTAGCTGCAAATTGTCCAGGTTATTGAGAAACAACCAACCAAATACAGCACACAGACATGCAAACATTTTCCCGGTGCACTTAAAGACATAAGAAAGGTTACAAGCAAGAGGAGACCAGTAGGGTCATCTAATTAATACATTCTATTTCCTGTTTAATACCTGGACTGAATGAAAGTTTCAGCCCACTTGTTAACTGAACCTTGCAAAGGCAGGTCTCAGTGCTAAATAGAGGCCAGAAGCCACTTCCCTTGTCTGAACGTAACCCTTCTTCTTACTTAGCATTTTTATGCTCTTCTTTGATATCAACTTGGCTCTAAGACAAGAAATGGTGATTTACGACTAAACAATTGACTCAATGAGGTGAGATGAGGTTCCTTCCTGTGGAGGAACGCTGAGACTGTTGTAGCAGCAGACTGTGACTCACTCAAACTGCTTCACAGCCCGAGAGAGAGAGGGAGAGAGAGAGAGGAGGGAGACAGGCAGCAGGAGATCAGAGCTAGAGAGAGTAAGAAAGTGAGAGAGGCAGAGACACGTTGGGAAAGTCTTCATCCTGCAGCACCGGGGCAATAAATCCAGAGGCTGGCGGAGGAAATTCCGAACAGCGAGGCTGGGCGGAGACGATGAGGACAAGGAGCAGATGATGGAGAGAAGCAGGCAGACCCTCTCTGTCTGCTCCTCCCGTCCGCCTCCGATTTCTCTCGCTCTGGATGGGGCTGTGCTGACCTCTCTCCCAGTGACGGAAGATTCCTACTCCAGCACACAGGTAGGAAGCACTGCACGCTGCACTGATTCACACTGGGCGCACACAGATATGCAATCACACACACAACTGCAGACAAACACACAGTATATATGCAAACCCAGAAATGCACATGATTATAGTCAGGCAGAGTGAGGTTGCAGGAGAGTTTTGGACAGTGTGTTTCCGATACAGAACGTGACGTGTCTGGTCAGATTGACCATAAAATGTCTGAGAGTCTGTGTTCTTTCTGGAATTTTGAATATTCTGGCTCCTGCAGGAATGAATGTTTTATGAGGCTCTGAGTAAGACACATGAATCCTGAACCTGTAGGTGCTGAGTCTCACTCACACGCTGTGTTCATTTTAATGCCTGTGTGGGTACATCTGAGTTTCCATTCCTGTGCGTTCGTGTCTCTTCCTGCAGGTTGTATATCTCAGCTTGTGTGTGCCAGCAGGTGAGTGTATGTGGCTGTCCCGGTGTTCCTGGGCCAGAGTTTGAGCCTGTCTTAGTGTGTGCAAGCTCCGATTTGTGTGTTTAAACAAGTGAACATTGTCTCTCCTCACCTAGCTGGCTTTGTAATTAAATTTTACCCCTCAGCAGCGAAGAACTGAGGTCTCTGCTTCGTCCTCTTGGCTGTGTCTGAAGTTGTGTCTCTGTGAGCACTTGTCCGCAAGCTTGTGTGTGCCTGTAGGGGTTTGCATGTCTGTGTGTGTGCAGGGGGGGGGGCTGAGGGCTGTTCCCCCCACCTTGAGGAGGCACCTGCAGCAGAGATCCACGGGTGAGACCCACCACTCCCTCATAGCAAGAAATATAGTTTCCCTGCTCCCTGCCGACACTGGAAATGGCTCTGGAAGGACACTCTTCCCCACTAGAAGGTGGACAATACACATTAGAAAAGACTCAGAGCAAAAATTTGCACCAGGACCCCTGTGACCACAGTGTGCTGTGCCCCATAGCTCTTGGACAGTGGCTGCCATTAATCTTCCTCTCTGACAGGCCTGGTCAGGGCACAGAGTGAACTATAGGGACTGCTAAAGAGCATCACAAATGAACAGATTTTATTTCATTTCAGAAATAACACATTGATTGCAAATCAAGATGAAAAAATAAAGCATACATATGTCTCAAGTTTAGCCTAGGACAAACAGCACCCAGTAGCTTTGTGTGGTATTGAATGTTGGGATGGTCTTATTCCAGACACGCACAAGATATTTTTTGCTTTTGCTGCATAGCAGTGATTGAAATTGTTGCATCAATAAATTACAAATGAAAGACTGAAGTGAGTGTGACTGCACACTCAATTACCTCCTAGCTGGAGCCTCAGTCTGCCTCCCAGGATACAAGCTGGTTTCCTGGAATTGCTCTTCCCTGCCTCAGCACAAGCCCAAATACCTGAGGCCTGGGGCCCTCCTCAGCTAGAGAAAGGCTCTCATTGACCCATCACCAGTGCTCCCAGCAGGAGGTTCTTGCCAACACTAGCTGCTGGTTCCATGCTTGGAATGGCATTAATCCTTCTTCTATTTTTTAACATTCCAATTTGGAACTGACTGCTAATAGCCATGTGACTGAAATTTGGTTCACCGCAACCACACAAGAACCCATCTGACACACAGGCCTCTTCCTCTGTGACACACTGTGAGCCCCACAATGTCTCCCAGGAGAGTCAGCACTGATTGGAGGAGCTCTGTGACACGCCCCCTTTCAGGCCTCTTCCTCTGCGACACACTGTGAGCCCCTCGGTGTCTCCTAGGAGAGTCAGCACTGATTGGAGGAGCTCTGTGACACGCCCCCTTTCAGGCCTCTTCCTCTGCGACACACTGGGAGCCCCGCGGTGTCAACCAGGTGAGTCGGCACTGATTGGAGGAGCTCTGTGACACGCCCCCTATCAGGCTGCTTGAATTCTGACACTCTATGAGCCCCATAACACTTCATTAAGCGGTCAGCACAATGTACCTGAATCAAACTGGAAGCCAGTTTGCTGACTTGCTGTATTTTCTTTACAAAAACACTCGCTTACAAGACGAGTCTTGTGTTGCAGTTCATCCTCTCAGTTTCCCAGACACTAGACTCTGCAATATTCATCAGCTGATGTCTTGCTGTCTGGAGACACCACTATATCTCTACAGTTCCCTTCTCCCTCTCTGACTCTCCAAGGTCTTTGTACAGTTCGGACAGTATTTTGCTTTATAGTCACTGTTTAGTTGTAAACAGCAAGAGAACATCGGCAATTCTGTATAAAAAAATGCTTGTCTTTATAATTTGTCAATATTGCGTCCACTTCTATGGCATTCTAATATTTTTCAAGACGGAATTCAGGAATGATAAATGTTAACAGCATTATGTTGTACATTATGAACATGTCCAGCCTCTCTATCCCTCCATCTGGAGCCTCCTGTAGTCTTCTGTCTGGCCTTAGTCACTATGTTACATAAGAACACAAGAAAGTTTACAAACCGGAGCAAGGCATTCGACCCTGCCAGCCCATTTTGTAATTAGTAACTAAATGAGACAAGGATCTCAATCATCTATTTCTCAAAAGAATCCGGGGAACCGGCTTCTGCAACAAATTGGCTGTGTGTAGCTTGTTCCATACCCCCACAACCATTGTGGTAAAGTAATGCCTCTTGTTCTCAGATATAAGTGCACTTCCATATAGTTTCAACTTGTCCCCACAGCTTGGCCTTTCACTATTCATTCTGAAGAAATATGCTCGGTTGACATTTTCAGCCCCTTTGAGTGCTGAGCACAGACAGGACACGACTGTTCTTAAAGCAACAGTTAGAGGTCTCCATTATGATTGAAACCACTTTGTACCAGGTCCCATTGGAATTTTCCCTGTTTATAACTTAAAAGGTCCAGTTCCTTCAGCCTGGCAGCGTAGTCCCATGGTCATGTGGGGACATTCCAGAGTAGCAATATCTGATCTGCAAAACTGTACAAGACATTCTAAATGAGGCCTTACTAGTGTGTTATACATTGCTAACATAGTAATGCTGATGCCTTGATTTCAAATCATATGCTTCTAACTATATATCCTAACATTTCATTTAGTTTGCCTTTTTAATTGCCTCCCCACATTGACTAGAAGATCTCAAGGATGTGTCAACATGAACACCCAAGTCGTTCTCATAAGTAGCCTCCTGTAGCTCAGCGTTTCCCATAGTTCAGTTTTACTGCCTGCACGCAAATCCTCGCACTTGTCCACATTAAACAGAGGTTATAGCAGCATTAAGGTTAACAAACACATGTAGTGATTGCCAAGGGTATAACCGCAGCCAGATTCCCATCCTTCTGGAACTAAGGATTGTTCTGTAATGTGAAGACTGCACTAAGACCTCTTCACAGTACAGTAGCTCCACTGGGAGCGGTGAGTGTCTCGGGGACAAGAAAGACAAGAGGACGTGTGATGTCCTCTGGAAAGTGTCTGCCTGGTCTGAGTGCTGGACTGACCTCTTGAGCTGTTGAGGAGCTGCTGGGAAGGACTGGTCCTCTTGGTAAAAAACAGCACCCTCCACTCAAGGCTGTTAGGGAACCAAACACACGTGTGCTTGAACTTTGAACAGGCAGTGGAAGAACTCCTATTGGTGAATAGACACGCCCTCACAAACACAGCACAGTAGGGAAACAGTATTCTCTGCAGGGGTAAAGGCTGGGGAAAGGCATTCTGAATGCAGCTTGCTCTGGTGTTCTTTCTCACTGGGCTGTAGATGAGCTGTGGGACTGGGGAGCTCCCAGTCTCTCCTATCCACTCAGAACAGATGACAGGGATGAGAATGCTTCTTGGTGTCGCGTCTTGACCCAAGAGCCTTCCTCCATTGTGTTCCAAAGCAACTGTGACCCCCAGAAGCACTGACACCCCAGTTTGGCCAGGGACTCCATCTCCCTCAGAAAGGAAAGTGTCACCTGTTCTCTGTCATGAATGTACTTCTGCACGTCTTATAAAAAAAAAAACAGAAATTGGGTTTCCCTGTCTGTTTCCAAACTGCCAGATTTCCAAAAAATGCCCAGAACTGAGCTGAGATACAGCATTGGTTCCTACAGGGCAGAAGTCTTACAAAGTCTACCACTGTGACTCTGACAGAAACTGACTTAACCTACAGTACATCATTCAGAGAACCCTCTTTAGATGCAGGCAAAAGGTTCAGAGAAGCCCCTCAAGACATTTTACTGAGATTCAGCTCGTGTGAGCAGTACTATGGCAGGATCAGCGCCTCCTGCAGCCAAGACTGGGACTGGGTTAAATCTAGAGCAGTCCCCAGGGCTGGCGTTATGTGTCAGCTTGTGTCTAGATGTGCCGATGCTCTTGAACAGATTTTAGGTGCATCGGGAGAGTGATGCTGCCCATACCGGTGGATTCTTCCCGCGCAGTAACCCTTGTGGCTTTCCGGGCTGTGTGTGAGCATCTCTGCTTAATGGCGGAGGCCCAGGTCTGACGTCCCAGAGGACGATGAACTCCCACCAGTGGTCATTCTTCCATCCCCCTGTCCTGATGGACAGTCTCCCCCCGTCACGTGCTGCCACAGCCCCCTCAGAGACCAGAGGAGCCTGGCAGGAGCCTTGGTCTCTTGGTGAGCCTTATTCCAGCGACCAGCTGCTCGGCCGTGTTGTACTGGGATACCCTGGTTCCTTTCAAGAAATGGAGGGATGAGAAACCGGGCCCGTCCAGCTCGGTTCATTGGTGGCAGAAGAAACATTTAATTTTCTATATAAGATCTGGTCTCCGGGGGGTGACCTCCCCTCTATCTGCGGCTGGGCCTGCCCTGACTCCTCCTGCCATCTCCTGATTGGCCGCTGCCCTCCGCGACCTCCCGCTCCTTGACCACCACGACCTCTACGGGCCGGCCCGGGGGCAGCGGCGAGCCCCGCGAGGGAGCCGGGGGGGGCAGCCTGACGTGGCGCACTACATGACGTGGCCGTGGCAGGGCCAGGGGGCGGCGTGGGTAGCTGGGGGCGCCCGGGTAGGGGAAGCTGAGACAGGGAGGGGGGAAGTAGAGTCTGCGCCCCAGGGCAGAGTGTTGCAGGACGGGGGGGGGCAGGGGGGGTGCCCGTGGCACCTCAGGAGGGGCCTCCATCTCCGGGTAGAGGTCCAGGAAAGCTGGCGTCACGCCGGTGATGGCACTGATCTGGTAAGCGTTGTGCCAGTCGAGAGCCGCTCGGCCGGGCTGGAAGGGGCGCCGGGAGGTGTCAGGGGGCACCCCCCACACAAACTTCCGGAGCAAGGACAGCCACCAGCCCCCCGAGATGGGGCTGAGGGTGAGGCGGGGCCACAGCGCCCCCAGCGCCCGCAGAGCCTGGCGGTTGGCGGAGCCGTACGGATGCCAGTCCTCGGTGTGGTAGAGCTGGGAGAAGAGCAGGTCGAGCCGCAGGGCCGGGTGCGCCTGCAGGAAGTGGGTGAGCGCGCTCGCACAGTGGCCGGGCGGCTCCTCGCAGGGCGTGTAGTTACTGTACAGCGTGACGTAGCTCACATTGTCATAGACTGACAGCACAGAGCAGAGGTACCTGGAGAAACACAAGCACTTACACAGTGCCACACTGGCATGCAGATACACTGGCATGCAGATAAAGTACCACACAGACATGCAGATACACTGGCATACAGATACAGCACCACACAACCATGCAGATACAGTACCATGCAGATACAGTACCACACAGACATGCAGATACACTGGCATGCAGATACAGTACCACACAGACATGCAGATACACTGGCATGCAGATACAGTGCCACACAACCATGCAGATACACTGGCATACAGATACAGCACCACACAACCATGCAGATACAGTCCGCACAGACATGCAGATACAGTACCATGCAGATACAGCACCACACAGCCATGCAGATACACTGGCATGCAGATACAGTACCACACAGACATGCAGATACACTGGCATGCAGATACAGTGCCACACAACCATGCAGATACACTGGCATGCAGATACAGTACCACACTGGCATACAGATACAGTACCGCACAGGCACGCAGATACAGTGCCATGCAGATACAGTGCCACACTGGCATGCAGATACAGTGCCATGCAGATACAGTACCACACTGGCATGCAGATACAGTGCCGTGCAGATACAGGACCACACAGCCGTGCAGACCCACCCCTCTGCCCCAGCGCCTCACCCGTCGGTGTCGAAGAGCAGCGCTTCAGGGTGCAGGTGGTACAGGGGGCAGCTGCTGGCCTGGCCCTTCTGCACCAGGGCTCCGGTGGCCGTCCGCAGCTCGTAGAACAGCAAGTGAGTGTTGGGCAGTGTGGGGCCGTAGGGGAACCCAAACGCCTCGTAGAACTGGCTGTAGGGCACCCTGGCCTCTTCCCCCGTCCGGATGTGGTAGGGGCACTGGGGGCACCCCTGGGCATCAGACACCCAACAGGGGGCAAATGGCACACAGTTCTGGCCCCAACCAGCCATGGCACCTCACTTTCCTGATGGGGAGACCGGGAAAGTGTGTAATAATAATCAGTCACTAGGTCAGTCTTGTACTTTGTGGAATAGAATTTATTCACCTCAAGGCAAAGGTGCTGATAGACCTCAGCAATCAAGTGGTGCTATCGACTGGTTTAGAGTACTAGATCCCAGTCCAGGTCCTGGAGGAAGAATATCTCTGCAGTTTGTCTTGTTCCAACTAAGTTCTTAATCACTGGCTCGTTGATTCCAGTCTTCTATATCAAACATCTTTGTAAATTGGCTTTCAGCTCTTAAATTTTGAACTAGTTTAAACATTGTACCAGCTTCTAAGTTTCAGAACTGCACTTTTTCAGTTGTGCTGCCTGAAATGTAACTGACTGGGCCCCAGCATAAGGAAGAAATACTCACTGTGCTCATGTCTAATACTCTGTCACTCTCTGAGTGTGTCTGATACAGTGTCTTTCTCCCTGTGGGCGTGTCTGATTCTCTGTCAGTCCTGCTGTGGGCGTGGCCGATACAGTGTCTTTCTCCCTGTGGGCGTGTCTGATTCTCTGTCAGTCCTGCTGTGGGCGTGTCCGATACAGTGTCATTCTTCCTGTGGGCGTGTCTGATTCTCTGTCAGTCCTGCTGTGGGCGTGTCTGATTCTCTGTCAGTCCTGCTGTGGGCGTGTCCGATACAGTGTCTTTCTCCCTGTGGGCGTGTCTGATTCTCTGTCAGTCCTGCTGTGGGCGTGTCCGATACTGTGTCATTCTTCCTGTGGGCGTGTCTGATTCTCTGTCAGTCCTGCTGTGGGCGTGTCCGATACAGTGTCTTTCTCCCTGTGGGCGTGTCTGATATGATCAGTCTGACCTGTCTCTGTTTGAAGAGAGCCTGTGTAATATTCTGTGTGCTGAAGTTTTTGACACACAGGACTGACCAAATAAACAAGTTAAATAAAAGTCTAAACAAACAGGTTAATTAAGTTATCAATTATTACTGCAAATTTAGAGCTTATCTGGAATGAATACCAGAAGACAGTGTCCCTCCAGGACCAGTATTGGAGACCACCTATTTAGAAGACTGACAATAGTTCATACTCCAGTCTATGTTCCAGCATTGATGAATCAGATGTTTAATTTGTCTGTAAGAAAATTCGATATGACTTTGTTCTTTTAGCAAGGTTATTACAGGTAGACCTCTACAGTATATTATAATTGAAACAAACTTTTTTAGAACCCCAGTTTTATCACTACTAATCCATGGATTAAACAAACATGCTGACATTGCTGATTAAATCGCCTCTGCTCCGAATGTAGTGGACCAGACGATAGATAATGAACGTGTGGAAGTGAAGAAACCTCCTCCAGTCTGTTGTGAAGCCACGTCGGCCTCAGAGCAGTGATTTACTAACTACTAAATGGGTGGGAGAGCACACAGCACACAGGGTGCCCGGCGCTCTCTGTGACAGATGTACTGTTGCCACGACTATGGCAACACCCCAGGAATGCTGGGCCATTCTGAGCAGCGTTCTTCCCCTCTCGCCCTCTGTTTGCACAGGCAGCCGTGGGGCTGGCTCCACTGTTCTCATTCTCGATTGTGACGCAAGCGCTTTAAAACTGAACATGATACTGATTTTCACTACAGCAAAAGGGACTGGCTTATGCAGGAACAGTGAGGAGTGGAGCCATTAGCAGCCATTAGACCTCTGATTTGCCTCATCTTTGCAAAAGGGATGGTGACTCAGTTAGATGCATCATCTATTTTTGTAACCGGCTGTAATTGAAAACAAAATTACCATGGTCAATTAAGTCCCTGCATTTATATAACACTCTTCATCCTGAAGGATCCCAGTGTTACTGCTCAGAGGGTCAGGTGCTGATGTAAGAACTTGATTCACCAAAATAATTAAGTGGAAATGTAAAAAAAGCTGAATAGTATAAGCCAACAGTGGAATATAGTTAGAACATCACCACTCTTTCTAACAGCACGATCTTTCTAAAGAACAGTGTCCAGTTATTGCACTGGAACATTGATTTGGAAATTCTGGTTGACAATGAAGAGTGCCACTTACTGGTCAGCCAGTGCCAGTGGTTTTCCTGGGAGGTCTCCTAGCGCAGTACTGATCAGGCCCAGCCCTGTTCAGCTCCTAAGACCTGATGAGATCAGGCTGCTAATCTTGTAACCCCATGTTAAGCTGCATCTACATGTAGAACGTTTAAGACATTGAAAACAACATGACCTGTTTTCAACATATAAGAAACGAAAATCTCCTTGCTCGTGTAGCCGAGCTAGTGTGGGCACGGTGTCGTCATCGCCCTCCCTGCGTGTAGCAGGGACCTCAGCCGCCTGGGCTGAGGGAGGTCCCCTTTAGCTCATGCGGCTGGTTTCCTGTTGCTTTACGCCAGAGACCCAGATTTGCGCCCAGGTGTTGCGGGACGAACTGGCGGGGTGGAGTGGCGAGGGCATGAGCCCGCGTGGAACCGCGACGGTCACACTCACAAAGGGCAAAGGGCCATGTTATTTTGCAGTGCAAACAAGTTTATAGCAATATTTTTGCAGCGCCAGTAAATGAAGCAACAATAACATTGCAAGAAGTAAAATGAAGAATAAAAAGGACTAATAGTGAAACAGGAATCTGTGGAATTGTGGTAGATGTTGCACAAAGAGTAGTGGGGGCCTGTAACAAGCTGCCCAGCCATGTTGCTAAAGACATGTACTTAGGCGAGGGTCCCTGCAATCCTTCAGTAAGCACCTGCATGAGACCCTCAGCTCAGTAAGCAGCTCAATCAGCCTCTGTTCAGCCTGTCTCATGTGCTTGTGCTCTAAGGACACCAGCATCAATGGCATCCAGACCCCTGCTAAGAACAGTGTGCAGGCAGGCAGCTGAATTTGTTAACTGCTCCTTTGCCTTTTTATGCTGTGTATTTTGTTTAAAGCAAAAAGAATCGGGGAGCTGGGGTTCTGCATAGTGTGACAATCCTGAGGTCAATTTCAACTGGTAGTTACCACGGTAATCTTCACGTTAGTAGGTCGGGTTTTAGCCATTTGAGAACACAGTTCCTTGCTTTTTTCCCTTTTTGCAGTCTGTTTGATGTTGTGTAGTGTCAAAAACATCTTCTGTATAATGTTCAAGTAGATAGCTGTGTCAGCATTTGAGGCTGCAAAGGAACACGTAAAGCTTTATCCCACACTGAAAGGAAAAGACAAGAGACACAACATTTCGGCTGTGGAGCCTTCTTCAGGTGTTTCTTCACACACATATATATAATATATAGATCCCATATATAATATTTCTTATAACCTCTTCCCTCAAAGGGAATTTGAACTCTAAAGATTCCTACTTTTTGCTCTATACCCAGTTACATCCAGCCTGGTTTTTCACCCACAGCACACCACTGCCCCACCTTTAACTGGTGCTTGTCTCCTCTCCTGTCCACCGCTCCTGTCCAGCTCCGTCTCTCCTAGTGTCTCAGATTGTGTCTCATGTATCTTGTTTTCCTCGCAGGTCCCTTTTACTCTCCCTCCTCTCTTGGACTCTTGACACCTTCCCTCTGCACATACAGGAGAGTTTGTGCTCTGCCAAAAAACAGAGGGATACAAATAATTTCTCTGGTATCTGTGCTTCCTTCTCTGACCTCTACCTAGTTCCCTCTCACTCCGTGTCTCTTTCACTTCGTTTGTCTCTCCCTTCCTCTCAGCTTGTTGTGTTTGCCTCGCTCAGGAGCAGTTGATACACAGCACCATAGTAACATCTATAGAGCTCTGAGAGGGAAAACTGGAGCTGAATCAGCCCATGTCCCTGACTCTCTTTCTGCCGGTGTGGTGGCTGTTTGTCTGACTGTGTGAGCACGGCTGTCTGTGCCAGCCTGTCTGTCTGACTGTGTGTGCACGGCTGTCTGTGGCAGCCTGTCTGTCTGACTGTGTGTGCACGGCTGTCTGTGGCAGCCTGTCTGTCTGACTGTGTGTGCACGGCTGTCTGTGCCAGCCTGTCTGTCTGACTGTGTGTGCACGGCTGTCTCTGCCAGCCTGTCTGTCTGACTGTGTGTGCACGGCTGTCTGTGCCAGCCTGTCTGTCTGACTGTGTGTGCATGCCTGTCTGTCTTTCTGTCTGCCTGGCTTTATTCCAGATTCTCTGTGTTCCCAAGAGACTGTTTGTGTGTGTATGTCTGATAGTATGCGGGCCTGACTGTGTGTCTATTTGTCTGTCTGTTGTTGTACAGGGTGACTAACTCCTCCGCCTATAAATACAAGGAATTAGTCAGTTTTTGTGAAGTATTGAAAATCCACCCTTGATGTATGAATTGAATCTCATTAATCATATAAATATGTGCTGAAATTCACTCAGTGATAACATATGCTGTTTTGATAAACAAATTAACTATTCATTAATAATTAATATTGTTGAACATATTCTACAGAATGCACTGACAGCATGTGACTCAGACAATCGCTAAGTGGTTTTCCATTTTCAGCTGTTGGTATAAAAAATATTTACAAACCAGTGGCTGGCTCTCATTTTGCAATTAACAGATTAAAAGCTGGCATTAAGTGATATCTGGCAGTTTAAAATGTGTTTAAGGGCAGTAATATGGGGAAACGTCTTTAAACTGCTCATAGTCTCCGCTCATAAGCAGTTTTTCAGTTGTATGTTGCATATCTGTGTTACCAGCTGCCTGTGCACATCTCTCATTCTATCCACTGTGCCTGTGTCTGTGTATCTGTCTCTCTGTACACAGTGCCTGTGCCTGTCTGCATATCTGTCTCTCTGTACACAGTGCTTGTGTCTGTCTTTCTATACAGTGTCTGTGTCTGTCTGCGTCTCTGTCTGTTTGTACACTGTGCCTACAGTATTTCTGTCTGTTTAACGGTGTTTTTGCACACTGTGTCTGTCTGCCTGACTGTGTATCTGTCTTTCTGTGTACCAGACTGTTGGAAAGTTTGTCATTCAGAATGTATAGATATTTGCCTAGGAGAGGTCTTTTTTCCAAACTGTCTCTTTGGTTAGGGTTTTAATTGTCCTGCTCATTCCAGAGCTAGGAACGGTATCCTGGAGAGACTGGGTATTTACTTTTATCTATGTTATTCTATGTCTTTCTGCTCTGCTCTGTGTCTTACTCTTACAAACGAGAGGAGCCATTCGGTCATATCTAGCCTGTCTGGTATTTAGTAGCTAATTGATCCCAGGATCTCATCCAAGTGTTTTTTGGAAGAAAGCAGTGTATCTGCTTTGACAGCAAAGCTGCATAGCTTGTTGCATACTTCCACAACCCTTTGCGTATAGTTTGACGTGCACTGCCCTATTGTTTCCGCTTGTCGTTGTGTCCCCTGTTTTCACTGTTGATCCTGAAGAAGTCCACTAGGCTGACTTTATCTGCGTTTTCGAGTGCTTGAATAAGGTCCCGTCATGGCTACTTTTCCAGTGCACACTGTCCAGAAAGGGGCTGTGGGACTCAGGGAAGTCAGGATTGTCCAGATCAACTGTCCGGTTTGTCAGTGGGACAGGGCAAGGGCGAAGGTTGTAGGTGAGAGGTGGTGGGATCACTGGTTGGATTTTGGACAGGCCAGCGAGAGAGACGAGGGCAGAAAGGGAAGCAGGCGGGATTCAGTGGGATTCAGTGGGATACAGAGCTCAGGGAGAGGCAGGGAGAGAGGGGGGAGGACGCAGAGTGAGTGTTTTCCTGTCAGGAAGCTGGCTGTGTGTCTCTGTGTGAAAGGAGACACTCTGACACGGTGTGATCCCCAGAGCGGCGCGGCTCCGCGCAAACACTTCCGCACATTGTTCTGCGGTCTGCGAGGAGCCCGGGAGACTGGGGTCTGGCCCTGTTTCTGCCGGGGGAAAGGCTCTGCTAGCTCGCCGTGAGCGCAGTGGGCTCGCCGGTCCTGTCTTGTGATGGGCGGTTCGTGTTCTGACCGGGGGTCTGTCCCACAACGATGGCCTACACCCCACATGTGGTGAGTAGCCCCGCGACTCCTGTCTGCGCGCGTGTGTACCTCCCCATCTGTCTGGGGTAGCTGGCCATACGAGGGACACTCTGCTGGGCTGGGGTTGTAAAATCAAGGCTCTGAGAACAGCCTGAAGTCAGTTCATTGAGAATTAATTTTGATCAATTTCCAGATCTTTAATTTGGGAAAGCACCTGCCTCTCTTGATAATGTCGGCCAGTTCTGTGTAGCAGAGTTCAATCCTGGTGTTGAAAGGCTGGTGTATCTGTGGGTCTTCTTTGCAGCTTGGCTTTTAACAGGCTAAGCAAACTGGACAAATTAAACAGCTTCTTCAGCGTCATCCACTCAGGTGTTGCTGCTTTAAAGAGAAGACCCGCCGACACACCAGCCCCTCACAGCTGCTTCGAAGATGTAGAAGTTCTGTCGAGCGGAACATCCCAGGATTCCTTGTGATTTGCCAGTGCCAAGTCAGGTCTTGAAGTGCCCGTTCTTCTCTCCTCTGTAGGCCTCTTGACCAGGTCGCCGTTGTAAATAGGGATTTATTCTCAACTTTCTGGTCTGCTTCAAGAGAGGTTTCATATTTGAGCGATCAGTGTTGGGAGTGTGCCTGGAGGCTGTCATTACACAAATGGCCATAGGAGGGCGCTAAACGACAACGGATAAGCTTGGGAGGGAGGACTCGACTAGAGTTGGGCTTCAGCAATTGATTTCAGGATGTCACTTCAATACTTACATTTCTCTTTCTTCACACCTTTACTCTGTGTGTCTGCCGTCTCCCAGATCAGCAGAACAAATTCTTAATTGTTCTTAATTTTTAATATTTACAACAGCAGAAGTTGAAAAATAATTACTCCTAGCATGGTTAGGCTGATGTGGCTGTAATGCTGCAATCATGTTTATCTAACTCCAGCTTCAGGAGTGAACTGTATTCAGAATAATGTGGTATTTACACTGTATCATTGGTTTTGCGGTGTTTGCACTGTGTATTGTCACAGCAGTAGTTTTGCAGTTCGTCTTGGGGCTGTCAGTGATATACAGCATGGCTACAGATAAGCTCTGGGGTGGTTTATTTCAATGAATGTGGGAGCAGTGACTGTCAGGGTGTTCTTGAGTCTGTGAGGGTGAAGGGTTGTGTGCAGGACAGGGTTTATCTGTGCTTTGTGCAATGCGTCTGCATACACAATTTGTTTTTGCAGTAGTAGGTTTGTGTGTGTACATCTGCAGTGAAAGTGCAGTGTGGGCTTAGGACTTGCTGCTTAATGTTGCCCCTTAGCTGCATAATAAAAGGATTATTTGGGATTATAAATAGCAAGGAAAGCTGGGAAAATCACAAAACAACCTTTCCCAGGCCAAGAAAAAGCCAGACGTGTTTCTATCAAGCAGCCACGCTTTTACACACTGTTGCCTATAGGTGCTGCAGAATGCTGTGTCTCTGTGGAGGCGTTTCATCTTTTTGTAACAGTGGACACCGGCAGGGGGATTTTCTGTTTCAAGACCAGTGTACTTTGGCCCAACAAAACCCAACTCAGGCAAACTCAGTCAAACCCAGTTAAGTCCATCACAGTGCAGCCTGCCCCTTCCAGTCCGGACCAGTCCATTGCAGAACAACCCATCCCCTCCATGCACAGCCAGTGCAGTCAACTGCTGTCAGAGCCACGTTCAGTCCAGTCTTGCACTGCCCGGAGCTGCCATGTGATGTCCATTCTATCCCAGACCAGCACCTGCTCTGCACACTATATGGGTTTTGCAATCAGGCCTCCAAATAACTCTCCCAGTGGTTTGTCAGTGGCCTCACTGGTGACCTCAGCTCTTCAGGCAGCAGGGCCCCCCACACTCCAGCTCTGCAGCTGCAAACAGCTCTCCCTGCTGAGCTCCCACCCCTCTCAGGCACACAAGTCCTGCTCCTCACCAGGGCAGAAGGAAACGATCGGGATGCACGTGCTCCCAGCTCCCAGAACCCCAGGATCACACTGGCGTTGCACAGCTGCAGTGATGGGGAGAGGCTGTCAGTGAGAGGCAGTAGTACTGTGGGCAAGAGAGAAAGAGGCCTAGGGATAGCTGGAGGGCATAGAAAAAAATGGTCAAATTCCGAATTAAGCACAAAATCATAAACTTTGCTAAAGTAAGTTGCCATGCTGTCGAGAGGCCCTTCCTGCTCACTAGTCACCACAATGACTGGTGTACTGTGACGTACAAGCAAATAAGTACAGGTTGTGCAGCAGATGTTTCACCGCAGGAAGTTTCCAACATGATCTGCACACAGGGTCATCGAGTAAGTTCTATTTATCGGCAAAACTGTCGCGAAGTCGAGAGCAATATTCCTGTTGGATTCAAATGTATTCAGAAGCCTGATTGTTTACAATGTAATAGGGCTGCTCCACGTCACCAGAAATGTTATTACTGTATCTCATTCTGAACCTCAGAATATCGCCTTGGGCATACCTGCAAATGTCATCTATTTTGTGATGTTAATTGGAGCTTTTACAGGTTACTGTGTACATTTTACTTTAATTGAGATTTGACTTGCACTCATCAAATGCTAATTCTTTCTGATGCTGAAATATAAGAATCGCATTGCAGCTCCCCTTTAAAGCACACAGACCTGGCAGTGGACCTGGTTATTAGTACAGAGGTCTGTCGTGAAGTTACCAAGATGGAGCTCGTTTGACGAATAAAAGTTATTTTGTGCTACATGATTGTTAAACAAAGCAGCCCCATGTTTTTTAAGAGATCTTCACTCAAAACTATCCTTTAACCTTTTATCAGATTATGCTATTGTTCATTTTTTTTCGCTGATGCCCTTGCCCAAAGCAACTTTCAGAACAATTGCTGACCTACACAATTGTGCTAATGCAAAATTGTCATAGTGTACGGCTGTTTAACGAACAGCACGGAATTCACAAGTCGTAAAATATGTTACACCCTGGCCAGGAAACAGCAGTTTCTCCAGACAGAGCCCTGGACTGTACTTGACAGGAGGGGCAGTATACTTCGATCAGGGTAGCGCTGCATACAGTCTCAGCGCTAGCGTTTCAGAGCAAGTACTATCTGCAAACGCACCTTGAGAGCAAAGTTCCAGGCATCCTGTGACTCTGCTCAAGCCCATGGGAAACAGCCTGGCTCACAGTCTGTCCCTCATCTGCCCTTTTCTTACAACAAATGTTATTTTTCCCTCAAGGCAGTTAAAACAAATCGCCTGCACTTGCAGTCAGGATGATGTATGACCTTTAACTCCATACAGTTTAACGTTTAGCCACTTAAGAGTCTTACAACACCTGATTCCAAACCGTAAGCCTAGCTAACTCTTTGCTTTGCAGGTCAAGCTTTTTCATGTTAAAGTATGCACTCTGAGATCGACTCATATGTACAACGCATGCAATTCTACTCTCCTGGAATATGTTTCACTTGCAGACATGAGCGGAGTATCACTGTGCACAGAAGGAGCTGGAGTCCAGCTGTGGGGCTACACAAGGTGACACAGAATCAGTCACCAATACAGTGCAACTGTGGCACTGCTCTGTACATGCCAGTGAGTCCCAGTGTGCATGGCAGGATTAATATAAAACATAAGGTCTTTAGTTTAGAGTTTAATGAATCTTAATGAAGCTGGCTCAGAGTTTCTCTCTCCTGAGCAGGAGTGGGCCCAGCTGAGCGAAGTCAGTGGATTGGCACCAGCACCGAGTCTGCCCAGGGCAGCGTTAGGAACATATTTTACAGGCGTCTCCGTAAGAGCGGGAACCCCCTCACCATCCTCCACTGGGTGGAAAAGTCACTGGTACCCAGTGAAGGGATCTGAGCACTGGGGCAGTATGGTCAAAAAAAAGAGTGTGAGTCAGTGACCTACATGTAGCTGCTGCCCCTGAGGTTATTACTGGGCTAACCTTCTAACAGGGAGTCACAGCAGCTGAGGTCAGAGGTCAGAAAGGCAGGAATGGACAAGAATCCCTGAATACTTCCCAAGAATGAAACTGCAAGCGTGGGTGGACTTAGATGTCAGCAGTATAGTAACCACTGAGAACTCCCCCTCACTATCTGCATCTTCAATTCTCCCCCACTCTGCTCTGACAGTGCTTAGATACACCCCCAGCCCCAAGCAGTAACACTAGGTGCACTCCTCACACCCCATGTCTGCCCTGTGATACTCCCAGGTGTCCAGCACCAGCAAGGGAGGATCTGTGGTGTCTGTGCTGGTGAGAGGACACAGCCTGATGTGCTGTGGGAGCTCACCTCCTGTCCACAGGAGAGAGTGGGGGCAGGACCCGCAGGGCAGAGGGGCGATGGTTCGATCTGATCAGGCTCGTTCTCTGATGTGATGCCCTCCTTTAAACTCTGAGCTCTTCTCTTCAGGGAGGCAGCTTCTGGACAGTGTCAGGGTCATCCGGGGGTCAGGGGGTGGGGGCTGGGATGAGTGCCGTCGAGTCGGTGTCGACTTCGTCACTATCCATAGAGTTTTCATGGCAAGACATGGAAGTAGATCGCCAGGCCTTTCTTCTGCGCAGATAGTGCGAGTGTTGTTGCCATTGTCACGGAAACACGATCCTCCGCCACCAACACCACCCCATACTGCTGCTGCCCAGTATGGGTTATGAGAGAACCCTGCGCCCAACGAGGGACACGAACCCACTACCCTGAGATTATGAGTCTCATGCTCTACCAATAGAGCTAGTGGGGGCTCCAGGGGTCAGGACCCCTCCCTAACTAAGCACAGCAACAGTTACGGCCACACACTTTAGCATGTCTCTCTTCCAATACTACAAACTCAAATTCAGTTGTTTCCACAGAGTTTCACAGCATGCCCAGTGAAACACAGTGTTGCCAGAGCAATAACAAATGAGCAAAAACAACCCCAAATGTTTTAGATTCTGTGCTGCCGCGCTGCTCCCAGCTGTGACTCCCAGTTCCTGGATGGTGGTCAAACAGGATTCATTCATTTGTCCTTTTTTCTCTTTCCTCACTGGCGAGAGGAAGTTCTTACTGTGGGAGACAGGCAGACATCCTTCAGCACTGGGCACCTGGTACATGGAGAAGATTTAAAAAGAGGGAAACATGTCATTGTCCAAAAACCCTGCTTTTATGAGGACCGGAAATTAGTCAGACACAGGACACAGGGATTACTGGGACTAGTGGAGCAAAGCATACTGAGGACTCCACAATTGTTTGCTACTTCCCTGTTGCAGTGAGAACATTATTATTCTATTATTCTTCATCTATATGGCAGATTTTTTTTTATCCAGACTCATGTTGTACCCATTTATACAGCTGGGCATTTGACTGAAGCACTCCCAGGGAAGTAGGGAGGTACCTCGCTGAAGGTCACCAGCTGTGCCACACCTGGGATTCGAACCCACAGCCCCGACCTTTGTTCCACACGGCTCTCTCCTAAGCCTCTGCCTGGAGGAGTCACCCCACACTCCCTGGGGCAGAGCCTCGCTGGACGACTCGCTGGAGAGCTTGTTTTGCCCAGGGCTGGCATGCCCTGCCGCTGACATGGCCTGCGCTGCAGCATGGTGATCCTGGCACAAGGCTGGCACTCCTTCTGCCGGCGCCCGCTGCCCACACGGCGAGACGCGGGCGCGGGGGGCGAGGGCGGGCAGCGTACAGCCCCAGATCAGGCTGGCACTGATGTCGTCGGGCCGGCACTGCAGGGGTGGTGAAAAAAATGCCTTCATATACATTGCTGATCAAAAAACCACAATCAAAGGCATTTGTTAATGTTGAAGCAAACAGGTGATTTCCCACCATTTATTCCCATTACTCCAGCAATCCAAACTAGTGGTTATGTGTGAGCAATCACATTTGTCAATCTTATTCCTCAGCTACACACAAACGGTACATCACAGTGACAAAGGCAGCAGCAATTGCAGGAATCACCCAGCCTGTCCACCAACTTGCGTTGTTTTGTTTTGTAGATACAAATGTGCCCAACTGGGGCAGGTGGGGCAGAGGCGATGGGGCAGCGAAGCTTTCGAATGACCCCACTCCCTCACCCCCTCCCAGTAGCTGGTCGTGGGACCTACCCCTGTCTGGGCACTGTGTGAGAGGGAGCCAGCATGAGCAAGTGGGCACTCATCACTGATTGCAAACTGAGACGAGACCGGACTGTGCCTCACTTTGGAGGGTGGCGAACACGGGTTCGAGCAGCTCTTGCACTTTAAAGTCCACTTCTTTCTGGCCTGTGAGGGGAGGCTCGATGGAGGCCCACAGCCCACATGGAAGAGAAGTTTCAAAGCCTGAAAAACACTTGCAAATGTTTTGATGGGCATTTCACCTCACCCTGTGCTCTTCTGTGTTTACATTTCGAACCCCGATTGACATACCCCGGTAGAATTCAAATATATTTCAATCTCCATCCATCTTCAGCTTGCCTGTGCTGCTGCTGAGGGTTGGGATATGTACTGTATGTGCCAGGCCGTCTTTTAAAAAATAGTGTTTATGACATTTTCTTTTAAAAATACACTTTCAAGATATGTTTATCAATTTCCTTCCCTCTGGCAATCGAGAATATGATGACATCACTCTGCGAACGTTATTGTGTTCTTTTAAACAATAGAGGAAAAGACACTGTCTTCCCAGGACACGCTTCCTGCTGGGGGAGGTTTTGTTCAGGAACCGATGTTTCCAGTGTCATAACTGCGAAGGTTTTTCTTAAATAGAACAAAAGACAGAATTTCCTCTATTTGCAGATTCAAAGATAAGCTTTAATGAAAATAAGGAAACAATTCTCCTCCATGTAAATAGTTTACACGGGTATAAGCAAGTAAAAATTTTATGTCGCTTTAAAACTTTAGAGCTGTAGGACTGACAGTTCAGTTTAATCATTCACAGTAATGGCTGTTTTCAGAATGATGCCTTGAATGTATGTGATCACCCTGCAGCTCACAGCTGGCAGCCCCACTGAAGCTCAGCAGTGTGAGCCTGGTCAGTACCTGGATGGGAGACCTCCTGGGAAAGCTAAGGTTGTTGCTGGAAGAGGTGTTAGTGTCTATGTCTATGTTAGACCTGATTCCCCAGGTCCTGACTCTCTGTGGTCATTACAAATCCCAGGGTGTTTCTCGAAAAGAGTAGGGGTGTACCCCTGGTGTCCTGGCCAAATTTCCCATTGGCCCTTACCAATCATGGCCTCCTAATAATCCCCAACTGTGAAATGGCTTCATCACTCTATAGATAACTGATAGCTGGTGTGTGGTGAGAGTACTCGTGCATTATGGCTGCCGTCACATCATCCAGGTGGATGCTGCACAATGGTGGTGGTGGAGGGGAGTCCCCATTACCTGTAAAGTAAAGTAAGCTTTTCTGGACACTCCACTCAGAGTGTCCAGAAAAGCGCTATATAAGTGTAAGCAATTAATTAAGTGGGCATAATGATGCATTCCACTGTGCAGGTCCATCTTGAAAAGCAATTGACCGATGCCCAGTAAGAGCTGGCGCGATGTCAGCACCTTTGCTGGGCTCATCGAGAGGAGCTGAAGCGAGGCTCGCCAGTGCGGCACGCTCATGAGGACCACCTGGCCGACTCGACACGTCTACCGTTTCTTATCGTTATCCTTTGTTCTCTTCCAGCAACTCAGACTCTGCAATTTATCCATCAATCAGCTTTGCCACAGACTTTCGAGCAGCTGCTGTCGGCTGGCCAGCGGGACGACCGAACCCCAGTCTCGTCCGCTCGGGAGCGGGTCGGGCGGCCCCGACAGCCTCGCCTCGCCCTCGACAGCTCGTTCCGTTTTACAGGCAGTACAGTACAGAGACCTTTGGCACCGGCCGCCACCTCACTTCCCAGGAACAGAGCAACTGATCTATCGCGCAAATTACGCGTCTTATCTGTCTCGGTCAATACAGTTCAGTAGCGTACAGTATTTCATTCAAGAAGACAATATACTGTAGATCATATGGGACGCAGTTCAGATGAAAAACGCTCCTTCCAGTGAATCACAGTCAGATGTTGGTTTTGTTTCAATGCCGTGTTTTTCGCAAAATGTGCTCCGCAGTAAACCGTAACTCGTTTTCAGCCAATTTAATATCATATATACACAGGGACATTACTTAAATTGCTGAATTTCTCCTTCCGGCGCTTGTATCAACGCCAGCTGGTTTAGGGGTTTATAAGATACCACAGCTCATGGCCGAAGTGGTTGCTAGTTTGCTGTAGTTATCCTGGCAAAGTCTCTACCTTCCTCTTCTTGAGATCCTACCGTACTGGTAATTATTGTCCTTTACATTTATTTAATACACGTTTCTATTGAAGATTTTGTAGTATTTTGTTTTCTGAATGAAAGACGGAGGAAGACCACGTTTTAAGTTTTCTTTTCACGAGAAGCTTATTTGACTTGAAAGAAAAATGCTTCGAAATCATAGTCACTATATTTCGATCCGTGCTGTTGGTTCTCATCTAATCAAGTTTCACTCCATCCATTTTCTTCTCTCTTCTCTCTCATCGCGGAGGAGCTAGAGCCTCACCCAGCAAGCCACGGACAGAAGACAGGGTACACCCTGGGGTGTACACGCCAGCCCATCGCAGGGCAGGGACATACAGTACACTCGCACTCCCCCCTGGGCGCAGAAGCCCATTAACCTTCCTGTATGTCATTGGACTGTGGGAGGACCCCAGAGCACCCGGAGAAAACCCACAGGGAGAACATGCAAACTCCACACGGATAGCATCCCTAAATTAAACCCAGGGCACCAGCAGTGTTGATACAGCAATGCTAACCACGGCGCCACCATTCCACCCCAATTTTCAATCGATTCCAACGCTTATAGCCAAGGTTAGTTTCCCAATATAGTGTTGCTGATATTGCGCTATTGTCCTAGGTCAGAGTGCTGGTCATTCATAGAGGGTGATGTAACTTATTAGCAATTATTACCATCAGGTTAAGTAAGGTTAGAACACTAGGGATTAATAATGTTGATATATTAACCTTGACCACCAACACGGGCATACCTGTAACTGAGTTAAGATGAAGGAGAAGAGTTTTTTGTAAGTAAGCATTTTTTTTTACATTAGAGAGCAGCTGATTTTAGCTAATTGGTGGACATCTGTGTCAGCCTCCTATTTAAAGATTTTAAGTTAGATCAAATATATTAATGAAGCTTTATATCAAACACGCATACAATGTGGTTGTTACAGTATAAATAACCTTCAGAAAATATACATAAGAGGTTTATTAACACATGCAGACTTGCTGTATATCGCTTTAGAAACCCGGTGTATCTTGTTTATTAAACGTCCTTTCAAGATGTTTGTCAAGTAGATGTTTTAAAAGAGGGGTGTCAGGTGGGGGTGTTACCCAGAATGCAACAGGGGTACGGGGTCTGTGGGATTTTGTCCAAATTCCGTTTGCACCACTGGTGCCGTGATGGGCTCCCCTGGGAATCTCTAGTCGTTTTAAAGGGATTTCAAAATCCATTTCTGAATGGACCTACATACATGTCGCAGACTGTCCTGTCAGTCGATTGAGTAACGATTTGGCACGGTTTCCTTGATGACTTCAAAAACAAACGCGAACGGGAAAAAAACTTTCAAAAGCGTGATTCGCACAAAGGTAAGAATGTGAGTTTTACTAGCGTTGTTTTTAGATATGTTCTAACGGGCTACGCAGTAAAATCGTTTTAATCAATTGTACATCTAGATGACAATCCCGTGTCTATATAAGTAACAGGTGGAAGAGGGTGCAGTGTGTACATTATGGTACTTGGAATATTAGCTCTGCTTTATTCATTGTAAAGAAGTGCTTGAAAGGAGTAACTCTGTAACTAGAGATGTAGTGGTTTTAAGGAACTCATTCTTGTATATTTAAACACAATTCTCAAGGACGTTTTGAGCATCACACTAATTATCCGAGTTGCTCTTTGTTGTTTGTAATTACAGTTTGCGCCTTGAGAGGTAGTGGTGTTTGTGGTGTTTTACTGTACTTCTCCCCAACAACATCTTGGTTAACCGCACTTTGTGACCTCCTTTATGAAAAATGACCGTGGGGGAGGACTTCCCGCAGAATTTCCACACTCTTTACAGAGAGTTTATCTCGCTCTCTGTGGGTCTGATGCAACTTCGCGGCCCGTCAAGAACTCCTTGTAAACATCCGAGATGGTGTACCGTGGCATTCCCACACAGCCTCGGCGAAACCCCCGGGAACCTCGGCAAATGCGAGTTTAAGCCATTTAAGACATCACCAACACACCAATCAATCCGCCATAAAACCGCCGCGTTCCTACAGCACCTCCCGTGTGTGCCGAACATCGCACTCACCACAGCCGATTTAAGAGAACCCAACACTTGAACCGATAAAGGACTCGCAACCTAATCGCAAGATCGGTAAAATCACTCGTGCTTTTAAAAGGGGATGATTTGCAGCGAGACGCTTCGAGTGTCCAGGAAGAGAACTGCTTGGGAGGGGGGGGGTCAGTCTCGCAGAACAGTCCAAACTGAGCCCAAATGCGTGACGTCACGATGCGGTCAGAGGTTGCGCAGGCCTGCGATGACGTATTCACCTTTCGAGTTTCATTATACGGTCGAAGCAGTGGAGTGTACGAGGGCTTGTCCGGTATGAAAGCCGGCGGTCCGGTCGTTATACCTGCAGAAAAGACTATTTTAAAATGTCACACCACAGTGTCCTTAACTGAGTGGCCTGTGTGTGCGCACTAGACACACCGAAGGAGCCCGCCGCTCATGGCTCATTTCTGAGTTAAAGCAAATGTTTAAGAAGTCAAGCATAAATATTTTTCAGCGGATCAGAAACACACTTCTTGTGTTTAGTTCATCTTGAGAGAGCGCTCTTCTATGTGCCAGTTAACAAACGTGTTGCTGAAATACTGTACGTGAGGGAGTACGGGGCTCTGCTGACATTTGTTTCCTAACACGGGCTGAGATTCGGCTTAATGAGTAGCAAAGTCTCCCTGGTGTTTTTAATGACAGGATGCGGAGTTTTTTTTTCCTCTCTGCGTGTGCGTGTTTCTGGTCTGCGCTGCTGGCGGAGTGCAGCCAGCTGTGTAAACCGGCCCAGACCGCGGGGCAGGATCGCTGTGTCAGCAGGCTGTGGCTGCGGGGAGAGACGAAAACACGCCGGGAGAGAGGAGAGAAAAAACAACAAGGAGAAACGGCAAAGAGAGCCGAGGGAGGGGGATGAAAGGAACAGAATACTTGAAACCTTGTTGTTGAATCCGAGGGAGGGGAGAAGGGATGTGGGAGAGAACAAGGTTTACCGTAAGGCAAGGAGAGGGAGGACACAGTCGGAGACGAAGGGGAAGAAGGAGAGGGTGAAAAATGACTCGGCATCAACAGTGAAAGAGGCCTCGGGATACAAGCGTATGGTGAAACTGTATTAAAAACCGAGACCAGGAAGCCCCTCTTAATACAAAGGGAGGCGGGGGTATGGAACAAGCTGCCCAGCTATGTCTTTGAAGCAGATACCCTGGTTTCTTTCACGAAACAGCTGGATAAGATCCTTGGATCAATTAGCTGCTGGGCTTCAGACAGGCTAGATTGGCCAAAGTTCCCCCCTAAATTATGTTCTTAGGAAGTTAAGAGAGCTGGGCAGAAAGATGCAAAAAAGATTAAAATCTAACTACTCAGTCACTCCTGAATATTGCTTTTAGCCTTGGAATGAGCTGGGCAGTTGTGCAGCTCCAGTGTCTCAGTCACTCGCTGTGCCTCCTGTCCTGTTCCTGTGTGAGAGCATCTCCAGGGTTCTCCTATGCCTCAGTTCATGTTGTTCGCTGGGCTTAAATACAACACTGCCTCGCTAGATATTGCAGAAATACAACCGCTTTTCTGTCAGCTCTGCTCAAAGAGGACGGACTGAATCTGCTGTCGCACAGTGCCCATCGACAAAGATCTGTGCTCAGAAGCCTACGCAACACCATAAGTCTTCCCCCTTCACTTCCTGTTGCTTAGCTTGACAGCCCAGTTAGTAATGTGTGAGGATGGGTTTGATGTATGGGCCTACTCATTTGTGAGGGTTTTGTTTCTAACAGTTTATTGGACTTAATAAAGACTTTTATAGCAAAGTAGCTCTTAACAAGTAAGCGGAAAGACTGCACTCTGCATTCCTCTATAGACTGCATGAAGAAATCAAGGGCTACCTGGGGCACTAACTAATCCTGGAATAGTGTGGGTGAGGTTGCATATGGTGATGGTCAGTGATTAACTTAACTGGCTGGGCAATTAGTAAGGACTGCGTGCTGCTGGGCAGTCCAGTATTTCCGATTGGAGTGAGAGGTCTAACATCTGTATCTCTGATGTGGCTGTTCATTGACTTTAGCACAGGAAGTCCAGTTCTGGGACAGTGCATTTTGTACCATTTATACAAAATGATTGTTAAAGCTTTGATAAATGCAGTTAGGCCATTTATGTTTTTAAAATGTTCAACAGGTAAGTAAAGATAATTTATGCACATCTGAGGCGGTAAGATCAATAAAGAAAATATATCGATGTCTTGCTAATACTTTAATTGAGGGATTGCAAATGAATTACAAGTGCACAGTAACCAACCTTTGTGCACTGCATCATAGTTTTTCCTTTACTACGACCTTGAAATTCTATGTTAAAGCACATACCTGATCATTAATCAAACCAGTTCAAAAACGTTGTCCATATAGTTCTCTGCTTTGGTTCCCATCCTCAGTTACATCAGACGCTGTTGGTATTAATTTTATTCTTGTAAGACATTGCAAGTAGTAGATAAGGTGATGTATAACACCCCCTTTGTTAGGACAACTTCTAAATCTCTTTGGCTTTGCATATTTGATTTCTTATTAAAACACTTTGTGCAATTAGGTCATTAGGATTGGAGGTGTAATACAAATCAGCCTCTGAACTTTGAGGACAGGAGTTGCTGTAGTTATCTGAACTCTTAGAAAGTCGTGTCTTGTGGTAGCCCCCAAAATGAAATGAAATCGAGGCGCAGCCCTGTTCTCATGATTCCTCAATCTGTGAGTCTGTGTCTCTCTGGACCAGTCTCCTCACACTGTCCCCTGCAGGGCTGAAGGAGGCTGAGTCAACTGCGATCTCGCAGCTAGACCTGAGCTCCTTTCACCTGGCTGGGCCCGGCCTCAGAGGCCATGGCCAGTGGTCGTGTGTGTGTTTGCGTGTTTGAGAGTGTACGTACTGTATTCTGGCTGGATGGCCGGCCTGTCGTAGTGTTATCGAAGCCCAAGTGCATTGCAATGAAGGCGAGTGCGTGGTTGATTTTGACTCTGTGGTAGGGTGAAGTGTAAGTTGTTTGTGCGTTGTGTGTCGGAGTGCCGCCTGGTTCCAGCTGAGCACCCCTGAACAGAGCCGTTTCACACAGGCCTGCCCTTACAGCTGCATGTTCCCCCGCCCGCTGCTCGCCCGCCTCGCCCCCCTGTGGAGACGCAGAAACCTTAAACCGGGACAGCTCCCCAAAATCAGCTGCCTTTTAAACCCACAAGCCTAGATTCCTGTACCTGGGTTCACAGAGAGCCACAGAATGACAGACGCCCATGTCTCACACACTAGTGTTCAGAAGCAACCATGTGCAGAGAGGAGAGGGAACAGATCTGTTCTTTATTAAAGTATAATACAGATATCATGAAGAAGTTTTTGATGGAAGGGGCAGCCATTTCCTCACACTGAAAATACTGCAAAGCTACGCCAGAGAATAGTTGAACCACTCTCCCGGTTTTGGGAAAACTGGAGTTGCAAGTCTTTCGGGAGTGTAGGAATGATATAGGAATAAAAAGAAACCATGAGAGACTCAGAGAAAACGGACTAAAGCCACCATAAGAGCATTGATCAGGCAACGGACACACCTGTACAAAGGTCCTACTAAAAGGAAGCCATAATGTTGAGAGATCTGTATCTGTTGTGGGTCATAAATGAAGATGGTTGATGGGAAAGATGTCAGGGATTTTGCTGAGGAAGAATGACCTCTGTTATTCTCCATGCATGTGATACTTGAATGGTACTGTACACACACGGACAGATATCCGGATGTGGAATTAGCATTAACCTGCAGTACCAGTGAAGCAGGGCCAAAGTGCAGCCCGTTTCCCCTTAGCTGTTGTTTAACAAGGAGCCCATAAATCTGTAACTGCCCTCGCAGAACATCGCTGACTCGGAGAGCTGTACAGTTGACGGTCACACAGCAAACCGCGTAGCGTCTGTGTAAATGAAGAGGCTCCAGCCAGGCAGTTAGGAGGTTTTCTGATTTGCTCTCTAATGTAGACGTGTCCTCTTCATTATTTCTCTGAACTTGCTTTCTGCTGAACTTCACCGCCCACTCAGTATGTGAGACATTGCTAAGATGCACCGAGTCAGTGAAATGTTTTTTTCTCATTTTGCAGAAGGTGCTCTCTGTATTAAAAACCTGAATGTAGAGAACCTGCTCCTTGTTGTGCCTGGAGCTTGAGTGTTCTATTTTGTTGCATTTAAAGAAGTGTTTTTAACTTAACTGGCAGTGCAATAGGGCAGAATCAAAACTAGCCGCATCTTTGTAACAGTTTCTAATAGTATTGCTGTTTCTCTAGATGACTAGAGATGTCTTAGTCTTAAGTAATACTTCCACAATAGTTTGGTAAACGCCTAGCTGGCTGCCCTGATGTTTTACGTTGTAGCATTTCAGCTCTAGAGTCCTGGGTTCAATTTTGGCTTTGTGCACTGTCTGTGTGGAGTCTGCATGTTCTTCCGGAGGTCTGTGTGGGTTTTCTGGCTACACAGGTGGCAGAAAGGTGCAGTGTGTTCTAAACAGGAAGCAGAACTTCAGACCTGCAGAGGAAGCTTATGAGAAAGAGTTGGGTGTAAATGTTGACGCATTATTTACATCTTCTATCCACTGTAGGGAAGCAATGAAAAAGGTCATGAAAATGTTCTGATATATAGTTAATGGGTGAATAAAAACCTAGCACGATGTTTATCGTTGTTTAATTAGGGTCGTGTCCAAAATAGGAAGGAAATAATATATTGTTATTCAGTTCTTTAATTGTATGGTAGATGAATTAGTTAATTAAGCTAGTAAAGGTTGACAAATCTATTAGCTGATTTATTGAATTTAATTTTTTTCTGTTGGGTTTTTAGGAAGATATTGAGTTTACACTTAAAACTGAAGACAAGTTGCACAATCGATTAGTCAGCACTGCAGGAAAAGGCAGGAGAATAAAGGAATTCTCCACAAACCCCCTTCTGGGCTTCATGTGCAAGTCCTAATCAACTGCAAACCAGTTCTTATCTCAAACAGACACTTTAGCTTGATTGCACAATTGGACCAGCGTGCCTTCTAATAATGCACAGCACAGGCAGCGCTCCTTTATTCCCTGGCAGCTGATCATTGCCAGCTCTTCTTGGGGCTCAATGGGTCAAGAAGAGTTTTGAGCGGTTGGTCTGCAGACCCGCTCCCAGCCAGAGGAGCCCACAGGACGATCCTGTCCTCCCCGGAGCGCTCAGCCTCCGCGCTCACAGCCAGCCTGCTGGGACGCTGGGAGGGGCGGGTCTGCCTCTCTCTCCACCCCCCTGCACTGGCAGCTCTGAGAGAGAGAGAGACAACAGTGTTTATCCCAGGTCTGTGGCAGAGGCAGGACTGCGAGAGGGCGCTCAGCAGGCTCCGCTCGGGAACGCACACCCACTCAGAGGGAGAGCTGGGGGGGGGTGGCAGACGGAGAGGAATAATTACGGGACAGCCCTCCAGAGACTTCACTGCTCAGCCTGGAGGGAGAAGGGAACCCCTCAGCAGCACGGCCGTAGGCAACGCTGAAACCAGAGCAGACTGCGAGAGGAGAGACTGGGAGAGACCACTGGGGGGGGGGGGGGAAACTGGGACTGAGGTCCTGAAGACAGCCAGCAGAGCTCCTCGGGTTGGAAAGAGCCAGTGAGCATTAGGGGTCCCAGCTAGACTAGCCAGGGTCCGCATCCGGATCAGCCACCAGCAACTGGAGGCAGGCGGACACTGCCTCTGGGAACACCGGCTGGGCAGACTGGGTACAGCCCACTGCAGACCAGCACGCCACAGGGGGGCAGAGATTGGCCGGATTGGGACTCCTGACCCGCACAGAGTGGAGTACAGGTCCAGAGGATCACCGAGGGGACAGAGTGCCGCCTAGCTCGTCGCACCTGCAGGAGTTGGAATCTGCACTCGGAGCTCCGACTGGGATCGGCACGGAGCCGGAGACTGGCCCCCAGTACTGGCACGGCTAGCTCCGAGACGCTCTCGTCTTCTTTCCTCCTGACGAACCGGCTCCGTAGGAGTGTGGAGGAGCAGTTGCATCCGGAGAGGAGAGGGGATATCTCACGGGGATCATGTGCCCAAAGAAAAGCTCGGCGCAGAGCGAAGAGGTTCCATTTTGAAGGCAGAAGATTACTGATTTTTTGCCTGCCTGCCGCCGACGACATCCCAGTCTGGAACATGCCCGGTCTGCCGGGAGAGGGGAGAGTGCAGAGTCAGTGAGACTCCCTGCCTGGATGCCTGCCTCCCCCCGGCGCCCGATGATCTCTCACTACCCCCTGGCCTCGCTGCTGTCCTGGCCCCCTGGCACCCCTGAGGCCCCCAGTCTGGGGCTGGAGCTGCTGGGGGAGGATGGCGGGGTGTCTCTGCAGAGGTACCAGCCCCGCTCCCCAGACAGCACCCCGCGACACTGGGTCAGTGAGTCCCGCCCGTCGCAGGGCAAGGAATTCTGCCCACTTTGCTTTCTTTCTCCCGTGCCGTTGGCTCGCGATCTAGCTGCCTCTGAATGTGCTGGTCTGTCTGCCTCTGGCTTGATTGGCGTGACTGCTTGGTCTTGACCGTGAATCGGAGGGGCTGTCCTGGTGTTCCCAGGTGCTGAAAGGCACTGTTCTGTTGTAAAGATTTCTCCATCACTGATCAGCAGACAGTCTGCACCAGCCTTGAGCTTTTCAGTTCTCTGCATTGTGGGGTGTTTAGGACCCTGTAGTTGAGCTGAGTCGCTGACAACCTGCAAGCGTACGACACCGATACAGAGAGGGCAAGAATGAGTTCTGTTCATTTGGTACACAGTTGGCGACAACATTGTCCAAATGTAGTGATGAAATGTTTGAAGTAACTGTTTAGATTAGAGTCTATCTCATTCACTATCATGCCATTTGATTGTCAATTTGCTCTTGTTTCGTTCTGCACACAAATTAAGCCACTGCACTGGGAGATTAAAGGGACAATAATATCTAATCACTATTTAATTTCAGTATTGTGCAAATTTGAGGATTGAGTGTTTGAAGCTACAGATCACATAGACTAAGATATGAGGTATTTGAACCACATATATTAACCCATAACCGGATGGCTTTCAAAGAGGGGAAGAGAGATCTCGGCAGCTCGTCTGGGCCTCGATCAGCCGCCTCCTGTGTTGTTCAGCCTGTGGCAGAGCTTGGAGTTAGTGGTCAGCTGGCCACACAGGGTTAATCTTGCTGGCTGGTGGCTGCAGTCTGTTTGGACAAGCTGTGGCTGTGGTGAGAGCATGCCAGGAAGGAAGGCGTTCAGTGGGAATCGAGTGCACAGTTCCTCCCCTGAACTGTGGCTGTCAGCACTTCTGGGCAGAGAAGCCTCACTGTGTCACGAGGAAGGCTGACCCCACATTCCCCAGCTCCGAAAACTGCCTGTAACTGCAGATCAGGTTGTTATGACTGTACTGTAGCTGTATTACATGGTTTCGAGTACTGTTTTGCAGCACGTTCAGTAGCTCGGAGACCCGGTGCCGTTCAGAAGGGTGTTCAGTAGCTCGAAGCCCCGGTGTCGTTCAGAAGGGTGTTCAGTAGCTCAGCGCCCCGGTGTCGTTCAGAAGGGTGTTCAGTAGCTCAGAGCCCTGGTGTCGTTCAGAAGGGTGTTCAGTAGCTCAGAGCCCAGGTGCTGTTCTGCGGGGTGTTCAGTAGCTCGAACCCCCGGTGCTGTTCAGAAGGGTGTTCAGTAGCTTGGAGCCTAGTGCCGTTCAGAAGAGTGTTCAGTCGTTTAGTGCCAGAGAACCAGACTTTTTATTGTTCAGTAGATCAGTTCCGATTGTGTTGAGTGTCGCTGGGGTTAAGAAGCCTGGGCCTCGGGGACTGCGTGAGGGCTGCTGTGTCGAAGGTGGAGTCTGAGCTGGGTGGCGGTGTGTCGTGTGCGTCTGTGTGCACACGCTGACTGCTGGCTGTCCCTGACACACAGGCCTGCTTTCCGGCTATTGTACCAGCCGGGGATCAGCCAGGACATTTTTCATTCCCTACTGACTGTATGCCCCTCCAACAGGGAGTTGGGGATTACAGGGATGGAGTGCTCCATTGTTCAGGCGCTGTGCACTCCGCACAGCGTGTGAGAGATCTCGGCCAGCTGCTGTCCTGCTGTCCTGCTAGGCAGGCCATGAGCACGCTAACATTTCTCTAGATCTCCTCAATGTTCACTGAATTCAGCTTGATGGCAATAATACTTTGATTTGCCAGGGTGTCTTTGGCAACAGCCTCATGAAATATATAGGAAACTATGAGATAAGTTAAACCATTTTGTTTCAGTTGGACAGCCCTGTGCATTCTCTTGTAAAAAAGAATCGCATGTGACAAAGGTGTGAGGTACTTGTTTTGCAGACTGGGTGCCAATCAGATGATTAATAAAGAATGTGCAGTGAGGTTCAATATTGTCATGACTAATGAAATAAGACTCAAAACATGACGCATTGACTCATCACAGTATGGTGGGCGATGTGAAGATCAATACATGTGCTACGTCGTGTACAGATGGCATATCGTGTTGTACCGATGCTCAAGGCAAAAGGTTTTCCGATTGTGGGATATCAGCACTGAGGGTCTGTCTTGTGTCCTGTAAGTGTGTGTTTCAGGGAGCAGTTTAGGGATTCGGTGTCTCTGTTATTCTGTCCAGGGCTGTTTGTGAACTGAAGGCAGCAGACAGTTTGCATTCCGCTGAGATTATTGGTGCTGATTTCACACATTCTAGAGCTGTGGCAGCGTGTTCTGCTCGGAGTGTCTCGTTCCCTGTTCTGCGGTTTTCCTCAGGTTAATGCCTGGACCCACTGTGGTGTGAGCCACTTCTGAAAACAGCACAACCTCGCGACGCGAGAAGGAGACAGCAAGATGGGTCTTTCAGGTTACCTTGAACACAAACTCGGACCCGCGGAGAACCCTGGAGGTGAAGAGGGGTGTAAAAACACTGCAGGCAGTGGACCGCTGGGGCAGTGAAGCGCAGCAGAGGTCACGTAAAGTTTGTTCCCACCCCCCCACCCCACCCCCCCAAAATGGGCCGCATTGAATGGAAGAAATTCCACAATCCTTTGCTTTTCTGTGAGAGTCGCGCTGCTCTTTCTGAGTCCAGTCTGGGGAAGGTCTTCACTGTGACACCACTGTCAGCCCTATATCAGATCTGTCCGAGCTCCACACTACAATGCAGACAGGCCCATATTATTGAATGCATGCATTTGCACGAGGGGGAAAGGTCTCTTTCGATTGCATTTAATCCATTGGAGGATGGTTTAACCTTAAAATGTCTTGGGGATGGCCTGCAGCGAAGCCTGAGACCTGGTTACTGTAGAACCCCAGCAGCGCGTGTGAGTGATGAGTAGTCGAGCTTTACTGCTGTCACACGGATGGCGAAGGTTGCCGGTAGTCAGCAGGAACGCGCTGGCGAAGGCCGTCGTTTCTCCGGCCTGTCTGTGAGTGAGGGCTGAGGCCTGCTTTGAGGAGGGGCGGCTCGCTGGGCATCGCAGACCGACCTGGAATGGTCGTTGAATGGAGGCAGGCGTTGGGAGAGAGGGAGGCAGGGCTCCTCGTTCTCTACAGAGAGGCAGCGCTGCTGTCCTGGCTTTTATGGATTAGACGCCGGCGAGCTGGTTTAAGGAGCGTAATCTGATTTCCTCAGTTTATAGGGTTTAGCTGGAGGGGTATTAAAGGGGATGGCAGTTTTGTGTGCAAAAGCATTGCTCTGGCACTCGCTGTGCTGTTTTTACCCGATGGTGAAGTTCTAAGTGCCTCCCGAAGCCTGGCCCATCTGAGGATGCTGTCGGATGTCCTGGGGGTCTGTGAACTGACCCTCTGCTGCCTCAATGCCTTGCGCTGACCCAACCCAATCGGCAGCCTCTGTAGAAAGGAACCAGCTCCAGCGACAGACCCCCGGCAGCAGAGAGTGCTTGGCGCTCCTTGAGCTGTCACCCAGCGGTGTGTCTGCGTGTGTCTGCGTGTGTCTGCGTGTGTCTGCGTGTGTCTGCGTGTGTCTGCGGTAAAACATCAACTTGCACACCCACAGCACAAACACTTCATCTCCTCATGGGGATCCCCAAGAACGAATCGGAGACAGCCTTCATGCTGAAGTGGGGTCACCACAAGTCCCTGCTCATGTATCCCCCAGAATGCCTCTGTTCTGTATTAGTCCAGTGACCGATTGTAACCGGCCATTGGTGCATACGTGCTTTTGATCCATTCCGGCTTCATTACGCGGAAGACTCTGTCGGGAGAGGCTGGAGTCCTGAGTTCCCGGAGAGTGGAACTTCCTTCGGCTTGGTTTTCGAACCTGCAGCAGTTTGTGAGCCTCCACGCAGCAGGAGCCTGCTCCGTTTTCGCAAGAGGGCCGGATTAGGACTCTCTCCCTGGCCGTGTGAGAAGAAATGCCCATTGTAAACAAGCTGCTGCCCACCCCCATGCCTCGCCGTGATCCCAGTCATGTGTCGGGTCTTACTGAGGGCCGGCCTCGGGGGCGCAGGGGGCCGCTGGAGAGGGGAGGGAGCGGGGCACACTCTTGGCAGCACAGCAGGCAGTCGGGAACGTGAGGGAAGAGTCTGTCCCGGTCGGAGAGCTAATCTCCTCGGAGCATATGGAGGACGGGGGGGGCGCTGTCTGTGAGCGGAGCGCTGGGGTTTGGTAGCTCATTTGAGGCGATTCCAGCTGCCAGACAGGCCGTGCCCCCAGAGACACCGCGCTGGGGTCAGGAGACCCCTTTGTAAGGGGTCCTGTGGGCACAAGGGACAAAACAGTCGTTTACGGCAGTATCCTCCTTAGCTGGAGGGCAGCGTTTTCCCTTTCTTTATATTTCTGAGTTTGAGCAGTGGGTCGTGGTGAAACCCTTGGGCTGCTTTAAGCTCAGGGCTCTAAATCCTGTTCCCGATGTCACTCCTCGAAAACACACTGAGATATATCCCATTACTTTTCATTTGTTGTCTGAGGCGTCGAGATAAGAGCGCTCAAGGTCCAGTGACCAGCCTGCTGCAGACGTTTGACGAGTAATTCCCCCAGTCGCGAGCAGCGCTGCTCGGAGCCATCAGCAGAGCCCTTATCTGAGCTGCGCTCTGCTTTGTCTCAGGGGTACCGATTTAGAATGACTGAACAGACAATCGTTCATGCAGACAATACAAGGAAAAGCAGAGGTCACGTAAAGTTTGCTTCCCGCCCCCAAATGGGCAGCATTGAACGGAAGAAATTCCACAATCCTTTGCTTTTCTGTGAGAGTCGCGCTGCTCTTTCTGAGTCCAGTCTGGGGAAGGTCTTCACTGTGACACCACTGTCAGCCCTATATCAGATCTGTCCGAGCTCCACACTACAATGCAGACAGGCCCATTTTATTGAATGCATGCATTTGCACGAGGGGGAAAGGTCTCTTTCGTTTGCATTTAATCCATTGGAGGATGGTTTAACCTTAAAATGTCTAGGGGATGGCCTGCAGCGAAGCCTGAGACCTGTTTACTGTAGGACCCCAGCAGCACGTGTCCCAGCTGCTGCAGGTCCGGGAGTGCCCCTCCCAGGAATCCGGGACAAGGTGCGGGAACGCTGGGGCCGGACGCTTGCGGAGTGTCGGAATGGCAGGAATGCGTGGCGCGGAACGGGATTGTGACGGGAAGAGAGCGGCGCTGGGGGGAATTTGGGCTGCCGAGGGGGATTCTGCATTCCCTGTGCCCACAGGAATCGTGTGCGCTTCTGGAATGGTGGGGCTGTGGAATTTGTGGAATGCTCCGTTGATGGAGTGGGTGTGTTTCGAGATGGGGGGGTGGGTATAGGTGCACCAGCCCAGGAACCCAGAAATTGCACATGTTCACACCAATACAGCAGCCTGGGGGGTTTATCTGAGGAGTCACACTCTGAAACAATACAAACTATTCTGGTTGTATTAATGGCTTTGTAGAAAAACTGGCCTGTTCAGTCCAAGCTCACTGACACAGCCCGGATTCACAGCTGTTAATGGGGGATTCAGTTATCTTTCAGTGTACACTGTGGCCCAGGCACTGCTATTATCTAGACGTGCTGTTCTTTATAGTCTGGCCATTAAGCTGATATTATGCAGTACAGTGCATTGCTTGTGTTTCTCCAGTAAACCTGTACTTCCCAGCAGGCTGAAGTCATTACGGTAATCCGGTAAGCAGTAGCTGTTTCTGTGCTCTTGCGAAAGGATTATCAGCAAGTTTGAAATAATTATCCTTCATTTAAAAAGCCCAGCTCAACGCTCCACCTGACCGGCGCTGTGGAGGGGCTCCCGATCCTGCACGCGGTGGGATGTCTCTTCTATTCGGAAAGCTCTTTGGGATCCATTGGGATGAGAAGTGCCACAGAAATGCAGGGAATTTCTCCTCCTGTCACTGGCCCCCGGGTTCCGTCACGCGCAGCGTGTGAGCTCTCGGCTGTGTGGATTGTGCTCTTTGAGCCCCTGGGTGAGCAGTCAGAACGCTGACACCAGCTCTCTCCACTGAGCCAGCAGCGCTGCACGCGCCGTGTGTGTGGTGTCACAGGGAACAGGAAAGCACTTCCAGCATGTACTTTCAGTCGTGCCTGTTAACAGTGCAGAATAAGAGTCGGGTTTGTTTTTGTGTCAGTTGTAGCAATATCTAACCCAGGGCGGAGCGGTGGCTCTGTGGCTAAGGATCTGCGCCTGTGGCTGGAAGGTTTGCCAGTTCAAATCCCGCAGCCGGCAGAGGCCCTTAATCCCACCTGCTCCAGGGGCGCTGTACAATGGCTGACCCTGCGCTCTGACCCCCCAGGCTTCTCTCCCTGCCTGTGTGCCTCATGGAGAGCAAGCTGGGGTATGCAAAAAGACAAATTCCTAATGCAAGAAATTGTATAGGGCTAATAAAGTCAATGAAGTGATAAAGTAAACTGCCCTCATGAGAGTTAAACACCAGAAATTTGCTCAGGAACCTTTCTAGGGTTTACCATGCATTTACCATTCCTGTCTAGTGTTTTTACCATGGTGGAGCACAGCCTGCCTTCAGCAGAGCACCACAGTCCAGACCCGTCTGTGCTCCGCCCAGCTGACCCTACAGCCCCACCTCTCACTCACTCGCTCAGTAGATGCTGACACGGGCCAGCACGTCGTGTGAACCTGAGCCCGTTATTTCGGTGCTGTGGTCACTGTGGCACGTGCAGCGCTTAGCAAGAGGGCGGCTGCTGCCCTCTTGTGGACTCCTCCTTCTTTGCACAGGCAGTGGCGCGGGGCCGGACCAACAATCCAACTCCATTCAAGGGGCTTCATTACAGACTGGGCAAAGCAAGGCGATTCATTACCGATGCCACGGGTGAATAAGGGCTACAGAGGAGAGAGAAAAAGAAGAAAGAACACGTGTAAAATGGAGCAATCGGCAGGGCTGAGAAATAAGAACAGCTGTGTCTGCTGATTGTCTGACCTCTCATTGGGGCCAGTAATAATAATAATAATAATAATAATAATTGCTTACACTTATATAGCGCTTTTCTGGACACTCCACTCAAAGCGCTTTACAGGTAATGGGGTAATTCCTTCTACCACCACCAATGTGCAGCATCCACCTGGATGATGCGACGGCAGCCATAGTGCGCCAGAACGCTCCCCACACACTAGGTATCAGTGGGGAGGAGAGCAGAGTAATGTAGCCAATTCATAGAGGGGGATTATTAGGAGGCCATGATTGGTAAGGGCCAATGGGAAATTTGGCCAGGACACCGGGGTTACACCCCTACTCTTTTCGAGAAACGCCCTGGGATTTTTAATGACCACAGAGAGTCAGGACCTCGGTTTTACGTATCATCCGAAGGACGGCGCCTGTTTACAGTATAGTGTCCCCATCACTATACTGGGGCATTAGGACCCACATGGACCGTAGGGTGAGCGCCCCCTGCTGGCCCCACTAACACCTCTTCCAGCAGCAACCCTAGTTTTTTCCAGGAGGTCTCCCATCCAGGTACTGACCAGGCTCACACCTGCTTAGCTTCAGTGGGTTACCAGTTGTGAGTTGCAGGGTGATATGGCATCCTTAGCAAACACTCACATAACCAGCCTGATGTGCAGACACTCCAGCCACACACAGGTCAACAGGGTAATTAAGTCTTTACTCCAGGGCAGTTCTCTGTGTGCTCTCTGACAGATTTTGGAATATGGAAAGTGCCAAAGAAAAGATTTTACCCTGGTAAATCGGGCCTTTTCTGTACTTATTCATTACTGTTGCCACGGTTTGTGCTGGTTTCTGCCACACGCCTCCCTGCTTCGCCAAGCTTGTGCGATGGCACTGTACTACACTTTACTGTGCTCTTGCCATGCTTTCACCTTGCTTCGTTACACTTTGCTTTCACATTTGGATTTATAGTGCCTTACTGCACTGTTGTCTCCCTTTCCCATGATTTCACTGCGCTACAGCACTTTGCTTTTAGCATGCTGCACCTTAGCGAAGGTTTCAGGGCGGTTTTAGAGAGTCAGGTGGAGTTGACGTGGTAGTAGGAAAGGAGGGAAAGTCAGCTTCATGCTGGAGAAAACCCAGCTTAGAGAGAGAGAGCTGTCCTTCCTGACCCCACCCCTTGAGAGGACAGCTTGGACACTCCACACAGCACCTGTCTCGCCTCCGTTGATCGCTCGTGTGCTGTGACCCCGGTGTAGCTCGCCTATATGAATGTGAGTGTTTCTGGCTGGTACTGTAACACTGAAGACCTTGGGATCTCTTGGGCTGTCTGCTAGCCTGCCATCCTAGATCTCTGTTCACTTTGCTGACCCAGTTGGGCTGCAACTGGTTTTTCAGCTCCAGAGCCATCCTTTCATTGGGTACCTGAGCAGCTCCTATAGCGTCCTATTCATACATTCTCCCACCCAGCCCACTCCTTAACTCCTACTCCGATCGGACAGATGGATATGGAAATCTTTCCTGAAGAGGTCTGGAGGTGGAGGTCTGCTCTCCATAAGCAGCTGTGAGGGGGAGAGTGTGGAAGAGTGTGGAGAACTTCCTGGAAGTTGCGTTTACAGGATTTGGATTCTGTGTAAAGAGGCTGGATTTTACTCCGCAACGAAAATATATCCCATTTATCCCTCGTGCCGCGCAGTAGCGGAGGGTTTTTGCCCGCGCTGTGGCCCAGGCCGGCGGACAGCGAGCAGCGCAGCTCGCTCGGGGGATGGAGACAGGATGTGGAATATTTCCTGGAATGTGTCCGTCACAGCAGCAGCGCAATAACAGACTCAGTGTTCCCCTCCGCTCGGAACTCGTTCGCGTCTTCCGGAGCGTGTTGCGCAATCCGGCGCGTGCTCGGCGGTTTGGGAACTTGGGGAGGCGGGACCGGAGTCCGGTTGTGAACTGGGGGACGCAGGAGTGAGCGAGGGGGGGGGGTCTCCGGCAGATCTGTCGCTCTCGGCAGGGGCTGGGGGGGTCGTGCTCTGGCGTCGCAGACGCTGCTCGGAGCGCTCACTCGGAGCTGGACTTACAACCTGAGTTTCCTACGGGACCCCCACGTCGGCAGCAAGGAAGCCTTTGTGAAAAGTAGCCTCGAGCCCTGGGGGCTCCAGGAGAGCTCTGGCAGTGCACCGCAGAGTTCATAGTGGAGCCGTTTCGTTTTTCAGAAGAGGCTTCAAACTGTTAATATCTCCCAGTGCAGTCAGAGCATAACCAAGGTGTATTGTTAGCAGCTCAAATATGGTGGTCCCTCTCTCCTTAGGGTTGGGTCATCACAGTAATGAGATGCACAAATATGGAAGTACTGGATCTTCTTGAGGCGCCTGGGTGTTTTTTTTTATATATATAGTTCTCTTCAGATGAACGTTTTCCAGGTCGTGGGATTTATTTAGGATTTAGTTAGGAGGTACTGTACACTCTCTTCATCTCTGGGTGGATGAATTAATGGCTCGGTCGTGGGTCTGTTGATAAGCGGATTGGTCAGTTAGTTGGGTAGCAGGTTGGTTGGGTGGCGCTTTGGTTAGAGGACTTGTCAGGAGGGTGCTGGTGTGTTGTCTGGTAGCGTCTCGGGTGATATACACCTTAAGGTTACAAACGAGAGGAGCCCATTCGACACGTTTAGCTGTCCAGGCCTCTCATCCAGGCTTCCCTTCAAAAGAAGTGGAAGCCAGGGTATTGGCAGGGAATGTTTAACTCTCACAAGGGCAGTGTTTGCACAACATGGCAGGGTAACCCTTGTTCCATACCCCCACAACCCTTATGGTAAAGTAATGCCTCCTGTTTTGGGTTTTAAATGCCCTGCCACGTAGTTGCCACTTGTGTCCCCAGTTCGTCTGCCACTGCTCATTCTGAAGAACTTCTCTGGGTGGACTGTGTCAGTGACTTGTATCATGTGCAGTCTTCTCTGTTCAAGGCTGAAGAGATTCAGTTCCTTCAGCTTGTCAGGTGTCGCCATTCCCGCAGTTGTCCTTTGTGCGGTAGGTCTGAGTCAACCGGAGGTTCCTGCGGTACCTGGAGCAATGGGATGAGCGTCTTGGCAACATCCGACATCTCCTGCTGTCTTGGGAGTGGACGCTCTCCGCAGGGCGCGCTCGGATTGCCAGGCCAGCGGTACACTCTGCCGTGCGCCGCACACCTGTGCTGTGTCTGATTTCAGTGCCAGCAGACAGTGAGGGGATGCCAGAGCTGTCATTACTCAGAGGGAGCTCACTGTCTGCCTCGCCGGGGCTCCGGAGTTGCACAACAGTAATTATGTGCAGGAAAAGTCTTGTTTTCAGGGATCTGTCTTGTTCATCCCCTGTCTGAAGAGTCTGAAATGTGTGCTCACTTCGTGTGTCACAGCATGCTAAGTACTAAGTACAGTATAGGTGTGGGGTAGCAATGAGGGAGAAACGTGCCAGTTAAGAGTTACAAACTCCTGAATAGGACTTGAGTAAGTATTGTGTAGCTTGAAAAAGCTCCACTGCAGTTTCCTCTAATGCAGGGCCCTCAAGGACACCTTAATAAGGAGGTCTCGTTCAGTGTGGTACATGGCCACATCTGGGCCACAGCTGTCTTCATTGTTTCAGGCGGGCCCACTGTAGCCTTATAATTACTGTTTAAAGAGCCTGTGGCTTCTTGTTTTCAGCCTTTTTTGAAATCTTGCAATGGAGGGTCATCCATGATTAGTGTGACAAGTTTCTTTAAATATAATCGCGTAGTGATCGCTAACGGGATCACCCGGTGAGCTTGTCGTGCGGTCAGCGGTCGTAGCGATGGCCCGTGAATCGGGCTGCGCCAGCCAGGCGGGTCTGCAGCGCTGTCCTGCCTGTGACTCGGCTGGCGTGCGCAGTGTGATGACATCAGTCCCCCAACCCCTAGGGGGCAGCAGTTCCCAGAGGGCTGCCAGGAGTCGTGACCTCTCCCATCACATGCTCCTGCTTCCCAGGCCTCGGCTGCTCGGGACGGGGAGAGGGGTAGGGGGGAGGTTGGCGGCTCACCTCTGTCACCATGGCGATGGAGCGCCCGGACCACGACGTCAAGGCCGGCCTGAGAAAGGGAACGAGCTCCAGATGTGCGGAGCAGGGCTGCCCTGCAAGTGGCACCCCTCCCTCCGGGATGCGCTTATATTGCACTCGGCTCTGTTTATTTACTAAAGGAATTACCGCAAGCCCGTCTGCCGGGTGCGTAAGAGCTGCAGTGTTTGTGCTCTTGTAGCGTCCTGTAGTCTGGGACCGAAGCGCGTTTCATACAGCTCCCCCCAGTCAGCACAGACAGAGTGCCCTACGCCAGGCTGCCCTTGTATTGATCCAGGCTCTGATGTTATCTGGGATGTGCACATGCGCGTGGATCGCTAGTCCAGATGAAATGCTCAGGCTTTGCTTTAAGTTACAATGAGCTGGCCGGAGTTGAACACGGCTGCAGGCGTGATGCTCACGTGCTCACACACGGCCTGGCTGGCCACTGTGGGCACTTCACTTCACAGTTTAACTCAGACCTGCAACATTCACATGCCAGGACGCTTTGTTTGCATTATTGGACATCTCATTTAGACCATCTCATTCTTTGGGGGTCAAATGCCTTGTTAAGGGGGTGTCATTCAGTCCCTGCAGATGCGAGGAGAAGGGCCCCAGTTACGTCAAGGTCAGTTCTTTCGGTTGTCCAAAATATGTCCCATATGGCAGAACGTTTTTTAAACCCCACTCCCTGGCATCCCGTTTGCCCTCTTGTACAAACAGATTGGCATCTCGGATTCTACATATTGTGTGGTTTTGGGGGTAACGGAACCTAAATCGGTGGCATCTGACAAAAGCCACTACTGTTTGCGTTCTCATGAAAGGTTGCCCTACCCTCACCATCTTCATGCAGGCGTCTGCACCCAGTCTCTTCTGTGTTATGTACAGCATGGTGGACAGAGGGGTAACGCCTGATTCCACCCTTTTCATGGATATGGGCCAGTGTTTGTGTCCCTGTGCTTGTTGTTGTTCAAGTCCCCTTCCTGACAGCTTTCTTAGCTCAAGCCCTCACACCCCGAGCACCGCCTGCTGCCCCAGGTGCGGAAGAGCAGGATGTAGGAAACGCTGCTCGAGATGGGATCCCAGGCACATTTCCAGATCGCAGCGTTCTGCTGTGTGAAGTGTTATTTTATAATAAGCCCTCGCTTGGTTTAGTGGATTATACTATACTGTTACTCCTTAGGAAGGCCCACCCATGTGTTTGCCAAGAGACTTTCACATCTCCTTTTTCCCATGGTATTGGCATGCCATCACTGTACAATTACTCGACTAGAGCAGGACAGTATCGGGATACTCCATGATAGATGTTTCTGGGGCATTCACTTTGTACCCCTCTCTTTCTCCTCTCCCTTTTCTCTAACTACCTTGTGTCCTGTCTCTGTACATTTGACTGTCAGCCCGGTTTGTTATTACTTAGAACTTTGCTTGGTGTCCCTCATGTTGTCCTGTGAGGATCGTACTTGGAATTTGTGTGAAAACTCCACAGGAATGACCAGGGGCAAGCCATGGTGGAAAGGCAACAATCTTATGGAACGTTTCCCAAGGTGAACTTGCGAAAGACTTGTGGTGATGTCAGGTTAATAATACGCCGGGATGACCTGGGTGATTCCAATTTTTAGGCATATAAAAATGACTTGACATTCACAAAGTGAAGGACTCTCTTCAGACAGAAGGGCATTGCTTGGCATTTCCAGTGTTCTTCCCATCTGCTCTGTGGTTCAAGGCTTTTCCAATGTGTGGAACTGTTTTTGCTTGCTTAAGGCCAGATGAGCTGAATGACATCACAATGCTGCGACATGATGCCTAGAGACCACTGTAAACAGCCAGGCAGCCTCCTTTGTGATGTCATCCGTGTTCCAGCATGACCAAGGTTACATCATAATGTTGAGGTCCACATCAACTTTTAGTCAACTCGACAAGCTTCAAAGACTCTTAACTAGCACCTAATTTCATATCTCTCTAAAAGTATTCTCCTTTTGTTCAGTTTAACCACTGGTTTATTAAATTTGTAAGCTAATTTTTTTTGTTCTTCGTAATGCAGTGTTTAAACCAGGCTTCAAGGATGAAGAGGGCTGTGATCACTCTGTGGCCTGTACAGAAGCTGCTTAGGCCACGAAGAGCCACAGAGGTCAGACAGGGCCAGGGAGGTTAGAAAAAAGGTCATAGTCACTAATAGTACAACAGGGGAGGTTTAAACACAGATTCATGTAGTTCCAGGACAGCAGGAGGTTTGGGGGTTGTCCAGTGAGCGATCGGTGAATTAAAAAAACTGCAGGCTGTCTCCTGAAGCCATTTTGCTCAAATCTCTTCTCCCTGTTTGTGGTCAGTCTGATTGTTCTAGGTGTCTTTACTTGCTCTTGGAAATCCGGGACTCTGTTTCGTTTTGTGTTTTGGTTGCACTTGCAGTAGTTTGAGAATTTGCTGAAGTGATCTGTGGTGGGGCAAATGCAGGGGCAGGAGGAAACTCACAGTTGTTCTGGGGAACGGTCCCCAAGAAAACCTCTAGCATCCCATGTGAACCCCCATGATGTTGACACAGCCCTCTCTCTAGTGGACCAGTAGGGGGTCCTCTTCACTCTTCAGCGCCCCCTTGTGGCGATACTGTGCTGTCCTGGGGGGCAATTCTTCAGACGCGTTCACCCCATCTCCTGACTGGTTGGTCATTAGGGGATGGCTTGACAGCTGTTGAAAGAGTAAGGGGGTTCGCCCCAGTGTCCTGGCTCAGTCCCAGTCCGAGTCTAAAGCCCCCCTTCAGCCTGTGGGTGAAGCAGTTTCTTATTCCTCCTGTGCGGGGCTCGCAGTGGCTGCTCCCCGTCAGTGTACCTGTCAGTTCGGCATCCAGCAGCGTTTAACACGTCTTCAGTCTGGAGCCCATTCAGAAGCAGGGAGCGTCTGTACAGTCGATCTGCGGGGTCCTGGTTTCCCCCTTTCAAAACGAGTACAACCTTTTTTTTTTGCTTTTTATTTTCTGTTTTTTTTTTCTACTGCGCTGAATATTTGTTCTGTCCTGTTTTTACCCTGTATGATGTTTCTGTTGAACGGCGGGGGGGGGGGGGGCGTTTCGACGGGAGGTTTGGGGGTTCAGTGCTGTGAACCCCCCCACATACACACACACACGCTCTTTCCCAAACATTCGGACAGGTGTTGCGCAGCTGCACACACACAGACACAAACCGCTTAGCTTTACACAAACAGTGCCAGAATACACACGCGTGACGACCTCGCACGTTTGCCACCATGGCTTTCAGGGTGGGCAGCATTAAGAATAATAACAAAAGCAACGACGCTGTGCCACTCTAAAGAGAAAGCAGCCTGACCGTCGCGTATTGAAAACGGAAACCCGAGTACTTTCCAGGGTAAACCCCCGTGTCGGAGCTCGGTCGCAGAGTAGGAGCCGGGGGGCGGAGCTCCAGTCTTTGAGTAACGGAGCGCCGAGAGAGACTTCAAGAGGGAGGGACGGAGGGGGAGTTGGGAGAAGACAGCAGAAGAAAGAGGAAAGCTGGGACTGATTGTGTGTGTGAAGAAGGAGAGAGAGAGAGGGAAGGCGAGAGTAGATGCGCTCAGACGGGACAATAATAAACGCTGGGGAGCTGAAAGTTGTGACGCCGCGGCGCCGCGGGGAAGAGAAAACCAGCTCTCATGCCCCGAACGGACCATGCGGGAAACGCTCACGATGAAATTCGCCTGGAAAGCTAAGATGGTAATTGGGACTTCGCTTTACTCGCACGGTGTTTTCTTCTTTTTTTGTTTCACCCCCCGTGGGCTTGTGTGCGGGGCTGTTCTCCGTGGGACAGGATGGGTCGAGGAGGAGGAGGAGGAGGGGGGGTTGTATTTGTCATGGGAAAGTAGCGGATGAAGGGGAGAGATAGGGGAGGGGACCACGGGGGGTGAGGCCAGAAAACATTGTCAAGTTATTGTGTCTCATAGTAAGGAAAACAACGTTTGTGTTGTGCTTTTCTCTTCAGCCCGTCTGTACACGGGTCAGGGCCGTTTTGTGGGGGTGAAATAAGTCACTACAGTCATGTGTTTTTCAGCACGGCGATAGCTAAAATAACAAACTGCCCAAAAATTGGGTTGGATGAAGGACGGACAATAGTTCAAACTGAGAGCGCCTCACGGTCTGCAAGTTTTCCAAAGAGGTTTCCTTTGCGTGCACAGAGAGAGGGGGTTTGTGTTATTACGGCTGCAATTATCCCAAAGTGATTTCGGATGGTGTTGCACGGCGCTTAGTTCGCCAATACAATGTCATTACAAGCTGAGCATAAACTGTTCAGCAAAAAAAAAAACGGGGGCAAAGTCTACTTATTTCACAGGGGGAAGAAGGGAAATATTTTCACCCGGAGTTTCTCCTGTCTGGTGTGGACAAGTTTCTGTACCTTCTCGCAGCCAGTCCGTTTATCCCGCTGTCTGCATTGACTGGTTGTGTAATGTTATTATTTCTCCCAGCTCGGAGACCGTTTTAGTGGAAACAGACCAACTTCAGGAGACATTATTTATATACCCTTCTTCTCCCCCACTGAAAAGGAAACGGCTTCTCGCCTCGTCAGGGTTTTCGTGGAAGTGGAAGAGGCGCTTGTTTTCGTCGCCGAGGCTCAATCTGGATTTCATTAAAACGCGTCTGTGCGAGAATGCTTACGAAGTTTTTTTTTGTTCCGCTGTATAGTCACTTGGTCTGTCCTGCTAGCAGCCATTAACCCGTAAGGCATTTAGGCAGGAAGGCGCCTGCTGTTCTGCGGTCTCCTCGCCGCTCAGACGGGATTGTTACTCGCTAGCGGGACGGGACACTTCGGCGGTCCGACAGAGTGCTCTCGTCGTCCGGCGGCTGGGGGTCGCAGGGACGCGCCGGTCACCGCGGCAGTGTTGTGCAGTGTGGGAGTGCATGACTCAGTAGGAAAACTATGCATCCTGTAGTAATCTCTGCAGGAAATTTCACGGCCGCGGATAATACTTTTTCCTATTGATTCAGATTGTGTAGCGCCTGGCAGGGACGACACAATCAGAATCTGAGCAGGTTTCCCTGAGGGAGTTCTCCGATTCACTTTTCCTCACGACAGTCCCTCAGCAACAACTTTTCAACAACACTTAAAAAAAAAAAGATAGGCGCTTTCCTCTGAGGTACACGAATGTATATACTTCTGTGCCTAATGGATGAACTTTCAAATCACGTCTGTGGTAAACTTTAAAGGGCTAATTGCTGTGCTGGCTTCTGGTACCTACAGTACGCTATGAAGCGTTTAGCTCGACCTGCTGATTAATGTTTTTACCAGGGGTCCGTCCGTCTCTTTCAGTTGTAATCTGAGACGGTGGGATATACAACGTCCAGGAGCGGCTAGAATCGTTTGTGTGCGCAGGGGGAGATGAGATTCAGTTTAACCCTTGAGCTGTCAGTGTGCGGGCGTGGGCTTGGCTCGAGTTGATGACACTGTGCCCACGGAAACACGGGAGCCGTTGTCTCGACACCCCTCGCTCTTTTGGAAGTGCGACTCGTAGCTTGGCATTGTAGCCTGGTCTAGCTAAAGACCTGAAATGTGTGCGACGATGTACCAAGAGTTTTGGGCCTTTCCAACTTGGAAACGCCACTTTAATTCAAACGCCTCCCACCCTCCGCAGTCGCACAATCCAGGGAAAACATCTTCCCCCATTTTGTCCCGAAAACGACAAACAGGGTTTGCTGGTGGTCCTTTGTGGCAGTAGTGTTTTTCTAAGTGACCTCACGCATGTGGCTTTCATTTAAAAAGTTAAGAGAGGCTACAAACGAGAAGAGGCCATTCGGTTCATCTAGCTGGTTAGGTAATTAGTAATTGATGCAGCTGTTTTTGAAAGAAACCGTGGTGTCGGCTACAACAGCATGGCTGCATAGTGTGTGTTCCATACTCCCACCACCCTTTGTGTAAAGATTGGCCTCCTTTTGTCAGTGTTGAATGCACTTCCCCCTAGTTTCCTCTCTTAGTCAGGGGAGTGTTTCACGGTTTGCCCTGCAGAAGTCCTCTGGGCTGACCGTCGGTGAGGAGTGCGAGGACCTCGGTCACCCCACGCAGCCTGCCTGCTCCAGGGGGAGTTCTCCACAAGGAACACCCCAGTGTTTTCATACAGGAGACCATGCAATCAGAGGGAAAGGGTGGTGGTTTGTGTTCTGGGGGGGGACTCCATTCCCGATACGAGACAGAGCTGCGTGTAGGAAATAATTCCCTCTGCTTCCCAGGAGCGTGAGGTAGGGAGACGCAGACCCCACACAGAGCTGGCAGTGGCTCCCGGCTGTGTGTTGCTGCAAGCCCTCCTCTGTGTGGTCCCCCCTCCCTCTGTGTGTGTGTATATGATGGGATTGTGGGTGTCTCCAGCGTTGTGAATTGTTCCCCAGCCTGCTGGTTTGTGGGGAGCAGGAGCATGGCGGTGCAAAACCACTAATGAGATGAGTTCTGCTCCGACACCCCCGCCCGCAGGCACGCGCGGCTGGGTGGCAGAGGTGCGCCGCGCCTGCTGCCGACAACCCCTGGGCTGCTCTGGGTGCTCGGCGCAAGCCGTGGGGTGGCGCGCACCTCTGGCGGGTCAGGGGGTTAGTGTGCGGCCTGGACAAGCGTCACTGGAGCGTCTGGTGGCTGCTGCTTGCGCCGAACCCTGGCATCTGCTGGCGCTGTTTATTTTTCGGTTAATGATAATTTTTACCTACAGTATAAAGCACCTTTTTAAACCAGGCATGCTGTACATAGTGATAAAGACGAACAAAAAAAAAGTACAGTACAAAGTAAAATAAGAGCATAGAGGTTTATACAGGTGTAGGACACCTGTCAATCAGACCTAGACCTTGATAAAAAGGAAAGTTTGACATTTGGATTTGAAGAGAGTCAAAGACGTTGTCCCACAGTGTCTGAAGAACGTTATTCCGTAACACTGGAGCACCAACAGAAGGGACACCGTCGCCACAAGCCCGTGATTTAGTGCTGGGAACAGTGAGCAGGGGACCAGCCTCCACTGAGCAGAGCCTATGGGAGGGAGTGTAAACATGGAGGTCAGAGATGTACTGTGTGATGGAGCCAGACTGTTTAGAGCCTTGAAAGTCCGTAACAAGACCTTATATTGGTACTGCGCCTTTATAGGCAACCAATGTAGAGACTCAAGTGTAGGAGTGATAGGTTGCCAAGGTCTGGTGTAGGTTAGTAGTCCAGCTGCAGAGCTTTGGACATATTGCAACTTGTTGGGGAGCCCATAAACAGTTGGAATATCAAGCCTTGATGTTATAAGTCCATGAATCAGGCACTCAGCATGGGACATTGATAGGAATTGCCTAATGTGCTTAATATTTCTAAGGTGAAAGATGATCTGGTGGAGTCCCGGTGAACTCTGCCCCCCTCCCTCGGCAACGGGAGTGACCGTTGGCAAATTTGTTCCCTTCCCAGATCTCATCTTGGGGAGGATCAGCCTGCTGATCTGTTGACCCTGGTGTCACAGGGAGACGTGTGTGGGGGGGGTTCTCGGAAGCACAGGGCCTTGTGCCAGTGACTCTATGCTCCCAGGGGGGTCGTGCTCTTTGGGAGAGGAAATTGTTTTATTTACTTTCCGGCTGTCACAGTACCCCCTGTGTCCCCCCCCCCCAGGGGTCGGCAGTGCCAGACCAGGTCATGGCTGCCTTCTGCCTCCCTGGTTCGCAGCTCGTGTGGGGGTTCTCAGCCGTGTGTGTGTGTGTGTGTGTGTGTGTGTGTGTGTGTGTGTGTGTGTGTGTGTGTTCTGGATCAGTTTCAGCTCAAGCACCGGGGCTCTCCTTTTCTCTGGCCCTGTTAGGCCTGTCCTGACAGTCTCTTGGCTGTCTCTCGCGCTCCTACAGTTGTGTAGATTTTATTTTTGATTCTCACTGTGATGCTGATGGTGCTCTGTGAAGTAGGAGGTGGTATGGCCCTTCTCCCCCTGTGTGCTGCCCAATCTCTAAATTCCATGCCTTGCAGATATAGTCACTCACAAATCGACCTCCAGGCTGTTTACTGCCAGTCAGAATGCCAGCTCTGGGAGAATCTGCTCTTGTCTTCTGGGCACTTCGTGCAAGCTTGCTCTGCAGAGTTGTGTGAGGGCTTCACTTTCTCCTGAGGAATCGTGGGAAGGGCAGGTGACGCCACTGCGGAGGTGCCGTTTCTCAGGTGCTTTTAGTAATGGGGGATATTTTACAGCTATGGGTGCAGTCAGATGGGCCGTGTGGTGTATCGGTGAATCCTGTCCCCGCTTTTCCCCGAGGTGTAACAGTGTTTGTCTTCCCCAGCAGAGTTCGGTGCAGGACTGGGGGGAGGAGGTGGAGGAGGGGGCCATCTACAATGTCACTCTGAAGAGGATCCAGATCCAGCAGGCAGCCAACAAGGGAGCACGGTGGCTGGGGGTGAGCACAGTCCCATCTATTCTTTAAATAGTGCTTTTAAAATGTTTTATACAGTGTCTCCTGTTCTTTCGTTACATGAAGGGTTGTAGGAGTGGGGAACAAGCTGCACAGCCATGTGCCTGGTGCCGTTAGTAACGGAAGGGGTTGTTAAATTCCACTCTGGACTTGAGCAATCTGGCTGCCCAACAGTCCCCACTAAACCAGTGTCTGATCTGGGGGTCTCCTCCATGCCCCGGAGCTGCTGCTGCTGCTCTGTGACCCCGACAGGCCCTGGGGCAGGTTTGTGGACGTCTCTGCCACTCCCAGGCAATTGGCTCCTGCCCTGTGGGTGGTCTCGGTGCCAGTGGTGTGATTAACATTGACTGTGGGATTCTTCACTGCAGTGGTGGAGTGCCAGGACGGTCTCTGTGCTGTTTGTTTTGATGTGATCGGAGTCACTCTGTGGGCTGCTGGTGAGTCTAGAGCCTGCCCCGCCAGAGATAACACTGTGCTGATGGAGATCTTGAGCTCCTGGTGTGATCATGGCTCTGGTGCTGTTCCTCTTGCTGCGCCTTTAGTCACTTGACTCATTCTGGTGTTTTGAAATGTGAGCCCCCATGGTGGAGGAGAATGGGAGACCCGAGTACTGTATCGACTGACACACTGAGCGAGGTAAATGGAGCCTGGTCTCTAGGGTCACTCAAGCCAGTGGATGTCGGCTTCAGCCTGAAAGCAAAAATGTCAGATTGTCTTCAGCAGAGACGGCGGAGGTTGTCTTCTGGGAAAGACTTGAGTTCCTGAGATTCTGGGCTTCTTGAAGGTGTTTGTTCTCTGTGGTGCCAACGAGGAGGCCAGAAGCCACATACTCCACTTTAGATTAAATAAAATCCAGGACATTTTCTACGCAATTGCTGTGTGGATTCATGGAAAAGCAGATGGGCAAAAAAATAACATTGCACAGTGCTTGGCACTTATTGGCAAGTTATTAATGTGACTGAAATGGAAGTCAGGAAAGACGGAGAACTGAAGTTGAGTCATCCAAAACGTGGTAGTGCTTTCATTCAAGGTGTAGGATTAAGGAGAATCTGTTTACAGACAGCTGGTGTGTTTAGTAATGCTTTGGGGGGGGGGAAAAACTCCCTAGAAAAATGAATCTGGAAGTGGAATTAAGGAGCTTAGATTGCATTATTCCATATGTATAAAGCACAAGTAAGGGTTCTTTTAGGATACAGTTTATAATATTGGTCACCACATTGTAGTGTTGCTCTGGAATCAGTCCAGAGAAGAGCAACCAGATAGTCTGGATTTTACGGTGAGGGGCTGAGACAACTGAATTGTTTTAGTCTTGAACAGAATGTTGTGAGGGGACCTGATAGAAATTTTCCCAATCCCCAAGAGATATGGCCAAAATCAACCCAGTGGATTTCTTCAGAATCTGCAATGAAGGACAAAGCAGAGGGCACAAGGGAAAATGATGTGGATGTGCACTGATAACCAAGAAGAGGAGGCACTCTTCTTACACAAAGAGTGGTAGGAGAATGGAACAAGCTGCCTAGCCATGTTGTTGAAGCTGATATCTTAGTTTCTTCCGAGAAATGGCTGAAGGAGATCTTAGGATCAGTTGCTACTAAGTGTCCTAGGTGATCTGAATGGCCTCTTCTTTCTTGTAAGCTTACTTCAGTTCTTAATGGTTGCCCCTGACCCCAGCTGGCTCAGGACTGTGACCTCCGGGATAAGAACACGTTCGAGCTGGCACCCCTGCAGGGCGGTCGGAGGAGCTGCCAGGGAGGGGGGCGGAGGTGGGAGATGGGAAGGGGGTGGGGCAAGTCCTCTGTTACTGCTGGCCCCTCCCCCTCCCTGCCCCCGCAGAGTGGGGGTTAACCCCCTGGCCAGCTGCAGCTCCCTGGCGTCAGGGGTGGGGCGTTGCTGTTCTGCACTGAGCCGATGGGTGAAGGAGGTTGTTTGTGTACAGGACTCTTCCCCAGCACTGACGCGCTGAGCCGGGCATGCGGAGGGTTAGAACAGAGCGCTGAGCCAGGTTAATACAGACCGCCTGAATGCTGCAGTAGATCAACACAGTGCTGAAAAACAGAGGGGGTCGTACTCACACAGACCATCTTGACTGTAAAGTACATTAACACCAGACAGAGAATGAGAGGGAGGAGTTAATACAAACATATCAGCTCGCGAGGCACCGCAGAAGCACAGCTGGTCCTGAAGCTCACTGCCCTGCTGACAGTTACACCAGCCACCTTCAGGAGCACTGTTAATACAGTATACCAGGAATCTGAGTCAACCCGATCACAGCACAAGACAAACAGCTCTACACGCACTAGCCAGATGGGTATCTGAACAGGGTAAGGGCAGCAAGGAGAAACAGACTCTGATGAAGTATATGCCTGGCTGTAGAAACTGGACACGGGCAGTCTTGGCTGTCCAGGGAGGACCATAGGCTGAGTCAGCATTTTCTGCCACACTGCCCTGGGATTTTAGAGTAATTTTCTTCCATGAAATAGCCAGTCTAACCCCAGACTTCCAATACCTCCCAGAATCGGAGCAGCCACCAGTTTTACTGGGGGAGGAGAGAGGAAACTTTCCACAGTCAAGTTTCCTGTGTTCTGTCACGGCTTTTGTTTAGGCAACAAAGAATGAGCCTCAATAGTAATAATAAAGATTTTGTTGTGAGGGTCTGTGAAAGCGTCTGCTCACTGCCCCAGCAGCAGTGGGGTTCTGGGAGAGGGATAGGGGGTTAGTGTAGTTCACGGCTGCCTGCGCTGCGCAGGAGAGGAAGGCCAGAGCAGCCTTAAACGGGCCGAAGGAGGGGGTGGGGACAGTGTGCGGAACTGGAGATACTGCCAAAATCTCTTTCACTTCTGTCCACCCGGATCAGCCCTCCTGCCCAGATGTAGTATGTTTTGCAAGAAAACGAGTGGAGACTTAAAAAAAATGGCAGGAAGAAGGCACCCCCTCCTCCACTTCGTTTCCTGGGGCTCGATGGAAGACTCTCCAGCCTCTCTCTCTCTCGTGCAGAGTCCCTGATCGGGGCAGGCCGACGGGCCGCGCTCCTCTTTTCTGACAGCTCTAGCTGAGGGGGGGGTGGGGTTGGGCTGTGATTGAAAGCAGATTGTGGTGTTTCCTGCTGCAGCGGGCCCTGGTCTCCCCCTCTCCACCCTGGTCCTGTGCGAATTTCAGACACGGCGCAACAGGACGTCAGGCCCCGAGAGATCAACACGAGCAGTGACGACCCGGTTTTCTTGGCGTTCCAGCGGTAAAGGATGAAGTGACTCGGGGGTGATCATGGGAAACGTTATGGCCAGGAAGGAGAAGTGGCTCGAGCAGAAAATAAGTCGTTCGCTCGGGGGTTGAGCAAGGAAGAGACAGACCTTGTGCCCCAGGGCAGGGAAGAACAAAGCTATCCAGGAGACGTCGGTGTTTAAGGGGCAGATGTGTCACAGGTCTAAGAAAGAAGCACTTATCTCTTATTGCACTGGAGGTGTGTCCAGTGGGGCGTGAAAAAAACTCCTCCAGCAGTTTCCCGAGACGGGGGACATACCCAGGCACTGGGAAATTGTCAAGAGGACAGGGCTGAACAGTGACTAGTGACCAAGAAGTCTTACTACTGTTGCAAAGAACCAAACTAGGGGATCATCCGGATGGCAGTAAGATTCTAGAAGACAGTCACCTGGATTTAGAGAATGTGGTCTTGTTTAATGTTCTTAGTGGCGGTCTGTGAACAGGCGGCACCAGTGGTGGATATAAACCGAGCAGGCGACAGGGTTGGTATGTGTAGATTTTCATCAAGTTCCTCGTGAAAGAATAATTCTCAAATCGCAGGAGGTGGGTATTAAAGGAAATGCCTGTATCAGAGTTGCAATCTTTACAATCGCTGAATTTTCTTCCTGTTTTTCACTCTTCAGATGCACGTTGCTCGCTGCTTGTCACTTACGGGCAAGGTCTGATGCTTGGCGTGTCTCAGAGCCCTGGGCTCTTGCGTGCGTTTTGGATGCTGTACTATTTTCTCCCAATGGGAATATTGAGTATTGCAGGAAAGCCGAGTTTTATATAAGCTTTTGGTCTCCATCGCCCAATGCCAGATCTCGGGTGGAGTAGTGGGCTCGGCATGCCGCTAAAAACTGGGCGACATTAGGAAGTGGCTCTGTGTTGATAGTTGTCTTTTAGGAGGGCCGAGCAGGCGATCCCCTGAATCGCTTGTCTGTTTGCACGCCCGGTGAGCTGGATACGGGGGCCTCTCGGCACGCCTGTGCAAGCTGTCCCGCAGGACGCGCCCCTGACCGCTCCCCTGTCCCTCTCGCAGGCGGAAGGAGACCGGCTTCCCCCCGGCCACACGGTCAGCCAGCTGGAGACCTGCAAGATCCGCAGCATCCGGGCGGGCACGCTGGAGAGGCTGGTGGAGACGCTGCTGACCGCGTTCGGGGACAACGACCTCACCTACACCAGCATCTTCCTCTCCACCTACCGGGCCTTCGCCAGCACGGCCGCCGTGCTGCGTCTGCTCCTCGACCGGTACGTCCCGGAACGCGCGCGGCCCTGCTGTCCAGACCTGTTCCCTCGTGCGCTGTAACGGTCTTCCTCCTCTCTCTCTCTCTCAGGTTCGGGAATGAAGGTGAGGGCGTGGAGAATGAGCCCCCCAGCCCCACTGACACCCGCGGAGCAGTGCGCAAGTAAGACCCCACCCCCCGGCTGTCCGTCTGTTTCACTCCAGGCCCTGTGCAGTCTGCCTTTTCTCCATGCCGATGCGTTTTGTTCTCATTTATACTGCTGGGCGCTGTGAGGGAGTCATTGAAACCAAGAGCCTGGCTCTGCAGAGCAGGGGGTTTGAACCCGCAGCCCCGCAAAGCCCCGAGCACAGCTGCTGTGGCTAACCCTGCTCACCTGTAGCTCTGATGAAGCATTGAGAGGGAGGGGCTGGGCACGGCTGTCCCATCATTCCTTGCCTGTCGCGTTGTGGCCCCGCTGTGCCTCTGTGTCTGTACTAACCCTCCCTGTCTCTGTCTCCGTCTCCGTCTCCCAGTGCTCTGGCCTCCATCCTGCGCGCCTGGCTGGATCAGTGTCCGGAGGATTTCCAGGAGCCTCCGGAATACCCCAACCTGCACCGCGTGCTGGGGTACCTGCAGAGGGCGCTGCCGGGGTCGGAGCCGGCGCGGCGAGCTCGGAGCCTGCTGGAGCAGCTCCGGGGGCAGGCGGCCCAGGACCCCGACCCGGAGGGTGAGTGAGGGAGCGGGGCAGAGCGGGTAGCCCGAGCCTGGGCACAAATCCCGGGGGAGAAATCACTGGCAGGGACCTGCACAGACGGCGCGGTTTACTGTAGTGCCACGCTTCTGGCTCCAAAGCCTTGTCTGGAGACGTGCCACTGTGCCCGGAGAGCTCCAGTGCCAGTGGAGTGTGGTGGGATGGTCATGGGCATGGGCACAACTGGGCACCACTGGCTCGCATGTCTCACCTTCCTGACCCCCACCTCCTGTTCAACTCAGGTGGTTTCCAAGGCAACACTGCCTTCTGCTTGGGAGAAGAGGAGGAAGTAGAGATCGAGGTGCCGGAGGACTTCCTGTCTTTCGAGGCCGACCTGGTGGCCGAACAGCTGACGTACATGGACGCGGTAAGTCTGTGGGCCAGGCTTGTGTTTTTGCGGTGGTGCAGAGGGCGTCTCCTCCTCCCGTCCTTCAGGGGGGGGTTCAACGCTCTTCTCCCTCGCCTTCCCAGGAGCTGTTTAAGAAGGTGGTGCCCCATCACTGCCTGGGCTCCATCTGGTCCCAGCGGGACAAGAAGGAGAACAAGCAGAGCGCCCCCACCATCCGCGCCACCATCACGCAGTTCAACGCGGTGGCGGCCTGCGTGGTGAGCACCGTGCTGCGCGGGCGCGAGCTGCGGCCCAACCTCCGCGCCCGCATCATCGAGCGCTGGATCGACATCGCGCAGGTACGCCGCCGGCCCTGCTCCCCGGGTCTGCAAGCGCCACTCGGGAACCTCGTCTTCAGCAGACTTAATGACTCTGCAGAAGACCGATGGTCTGTAACGTGTTTGTGAAAGGGGCGTATGACGACCAGCACGGAAGGTAATCTGGTCGTCGGCCCTGCTGCTTCGCAGCTCCTGGGCTAGAGGTGTTATTCCAGCATAGATCACCTCCTGTGTGGAGTTTGCACGTTCTCTCCTATCTGCATGGGTTTTGTTGTTTAGCTCTGGCCCTTGCGCTTCTCTAAATGGCCCCACTAGGCCAGCTGGCTCTCTGGCACAGCGGTGGGCTGTGTGTTGGAGTCTGGGGGTGGGAAGCAGGCTTTGTTATGGACCTGGAGCAGAGGCCCAGACAGCCTGATTAGCCTGATTGCGTCCAACAGATTATCAAAACGCAACGCAGTTTACCTCGCTAATTAACATTAGCGCGTGTACGTCCAAGCCAGCTTTCACCCTGCTAGACCACGCTGTGTGGCGGTGCTGACTCCGATACATGGCGGGGGCTATTTCCAGAGTGCGTTTCCTGCAGTTTTATCTGCCTCATTAGCACGACTTCTGCCATGCGCACACTGGGCAGTGCAGTGGGGCTGGACACGGTCTCTGGCCTTCCCAAGCTGCCTTGCGAATGACCTCTCCTCCCCTCAGGAGTGCCGAATCCGGAAGAATTTCTCGTCCCTGCGAGCCATCGTCTCGGCGCTGCAGTCCAACCCCCTGTACCGCCTCAAACGGACCTGGGCCTGCGTGCACAAGTGAGTCCCTGCTCCCGTCTCGGTTCCGTCGGTCCATCCACCAGTCCGAGTGCCTGCTGGCCTGTAGGTCTGCATCTGGCATTGGATGCAGCTTTAATCACTGTCATTAATAAGGGCATAAGAGTGGTCCCCGAGAAGAGAATACTCTGTGCTTTTAGCTTGTTTGGTAGATAGCGATACAAAGATCTCATCCAGCTGTTAGCTGATAGTGGCCTGCAGGATGTCGGCTTCTATAGGGTAGCTGTGCAGTTTGTTCCACTCTCCCGCGACTCTTGGGGTAAAGTGTCTTGTGATTTAAAGGCTGTTCCATGGAGTAGCCCCTTCAGAGACGTGTTCTGATAAGCTGTGCTCTCTGCCTCTCCCCTCCCCCCTCCGCCCTCAGGGACAGCATGCAGACCTTTGACGAGTTGTCTGGTATCTTCTCAGATCATAACAACTACCTGACCAGCCGCGAGCTCCTCATGAAGGTAACCCCGTAAAACGAAACCGTTACACCTCATCCCAGTCCTCTATACCTAAACACGCACCTTTGCCATGAGGGGTGGCACCCCGAGCGCACTGGGAAAGGGCCCACTTTTTGAGATATTTTCGTGTTGCGTGCTGCCGGCGAGCTGTGTAGCTGTTTCTCGGGGAAGCTTGTGTGACTGCGCAGTGAGCGAGCCTCTCTCTCTGCCTTCAGGAGGGGACGTCCAAGTTCGCCAGTCTGGAGAGCAGCGTGAAGGAGCACCAGAAGCGCACTCACAAGAGACTGCAGCTGCAGAGGGACACGGTGAGGGACAGCCGAGAGAGAGCGTGCGCCTCTGTGTGTCTGTGTGAGTGACGTGTGACTACCCGTGTGGGGACGGTGCCAGCCTGGCTCTGCTCGCCCACCCCCACTGACCGCGTCCCCTCTCCCTTCCCAGGGTGCAATGCAGGGGACAGTGCCTTACCTGGGCACGTTTCTGACGGACCTCACCATGCTGGACACGGCGCTCCCCGACTTTGTGGAGGTGAGTCATCGGGCATTGCCCTTGTTGCCCGCTCAGCTGCCCCACTACTGCCCTCTTCGCGAAAGACCCCCATCCCTGCCCTCCTCCTCCTCTCTCAGGCCGGGTCCGATGCAGGGGCTGCCCCGCAGTGAACTCGCACCCGAGCGAGGGCAAGGAACAGAGGAGCTGGGGTGGAGGGCGCGTGCGTGCGAGCGCAGACTCTGACAGTGCCTCGTTTTCTTTTGCAGAACGGCCTGATCAACTTTGAGAAGAGGCGCAGGGTGAGTTCACTGTCTTCCAATCCCCTCCCCCTTTCCTGGAGCCAAGAGTGTAGGGTATCGGGGAGACTCATCCCGCTCTCTCTCTCTCTCTCTCTCTCTGCCCCCCGCCTCCAGGAGTTTGAAGTGATCGCCCAGATCAAGCTCCTGCAGTCGGCCTGCAACAGTTACTGCCTGACGCCCGACCCCGGCTTCCTGCGCTGGTTCCGCAGCCAGCCACAGTACAGCGAGGAGGAGAGGTAGGCCGCAGCCTGCTCCGCTCCTGCCCTGGCTCGGTCCCTCGGTCCCTCGGGTCCGTGTCCGCCGTTCTGTATTCCTGGCGAGCCCGATGCACTGCCCACACGCAGGAACGATCCCCTGACACGCTTGGTCCTAACGAACGACTACACACCCTTTCCAGAGCAACGCATTTAGTGGCCTGACAGCCTGGAGTAAAGACGTGTTAAAATCCAAATTTATTTGACCTCCATTTGCATATTGTAACACAACATCCAAGTGCCAAACAAACACACAAACGTTCTGAAAAGTAGCTGTAAATGAAAATCTAGGAAAAGGGGGGTGGGAGAGCCTACACAGCCCTGAGTTAGTATCTGGCAGAAGCGCCTTTTGCTTGAATTGCAGCCCATGGTCCTGTTTGGGTAGATCTGCCAGTCTGGCAATTATATAAAGGGATATAAAGGATATTATATAAAGGAAACTGTTTATATAATTGCCATTTGCAGCTGTATTTAATTCTGTTCTGTTTTGATGGGATTGTGATGGACAGCTTATGCCTTTTTAGATAGGCCCTTCAGATTTGGACAATAGAAATAGGAGTAGAAAGGAGATTGTGCTGGTCTCTCATTTCCTCACTTATGTTCTCCCCTCCACTGTTGCTTTGCAGTTACACTCTGTCCTGCGGCATTGAAGGACTGGGCGACAGCAGCCCCACCTCCCCGAAGCCACGCAAGAGCATGGTCAAGAGGCTGAGTCTGTGAGTATGACCGACCCCTCCTGCCCAGCGCCGCTGGGGCCGGGATATACTGGCCCGCTGTCGGACACTGACCGAGCCACACCTCCAGCCTGACGCGTGGAGAACTTCTCATTTCTCTTCTGCGGTTTCTGGAGCCGGTCCACCTGCTTCTCTCCAACGCCTCCCTCTTGTCTTCCCTTGCCCGGCCAGGCTGTTTCTGGGGTCGGAGGCCGTGGTGAGCAGCACGCCGGTGAAGGAGAGCCCGAGGTCGCCCCCCAGTGGCAGCTCTGGGGAGAGCATGGACTCTGTCAGCGTGTCCTCCAGCGACTCCAGCCCCTCTGAGCCCGAAGGCAGCCTCACCCCCACCCACTCGCCTGATGGGCCCCCCAAAAAGGTACTGAAAAACGGACATGGGGATCCCCGAAAGTGTAGCCGTGGCGTGTTCTTTAGATCGGCTCTCGGGAGGCAGGGCGGTCCGTATGAACCTCTCCCTCTCTCTCTCTCTTCCCAGCTCTCGGAGTCCTCGTCCTGCTCGTCTCTGCACTCCATGGACACGTCCTCGTCCTCGGCCAGCGTGACGGTGCCGCCCTCGCCCTCCCTGCCCGCGCCCCCGCCCGCGCACCGCCGCTCCTGCTCCCTGTCGCCCACCTCGCCCGGCCCGGCGCCGCCCGCCTACAACCCGCAGGGCCAGGACTCCTGCATCGTCCGCGTCAGCCTGGAGCAGGGCAACGGCAACCTCTACAAGAGCATCCTGGTGAGGCCCTGCCGCTCCCCGTCTCCCCGTCGTGTGGTGCGAATTGGCACCCCTAGCGCTTTCCAGGCAACAGGGACTCCCCTCCACCACCGCCAGTGTGCGGCCCCACCTGGATGGTCATCAGTCCACTCTTCACATGTCAGCTGTCAGTGAGGAGAACAGAGTGATGAAGCCAGTTCACAGATGGGGATTATTAGGAGGCCATGATTGGTAAAGGCCAATGGGGAAATTTGGCCAGGACACCAGGGTTACACCCCTACTCTTTTCAAGAAACACCCTGGGATGAGCGCCCTCTACTGGCCCCTCTAATACCTCTTCCAGCAGCTTTCCCAGGAGGTCTCCCATCCAGGTACTGGCCAGGCTCACACCTGCTGAGCTTCAGTGGGGCTGCCAGCTGTGAGCTGCAGGGCGATAAGGCTGCTAGCCCAGTGGGAGGTGGGTCAGGTGTGGACGGCAGCGGCGTGGATTGTCGGTGACCCCTCTCCCTTTCTTCCTATCCAGCTCACCAGCCAGGACAAGACCCCGGCCGTGATCACCAGGGCGATGACCAAACACAACCTGGAGGGGGAGCCGGCGGACAGCTACGAACTGGTGCAGGTCATTTCGGAGGAGAGAGGTAGGCCTGCCTGCCTGGTCTGTGTAGGCTCGGTCTCCTTCACGCCCGTCCCCGTTTCCACCTCTCCCTCCCGCACGCCTCTCCGCCTGCCTTCCCATCATGCTCTCGTTTCCTGTCTCGAGCGTCCGTGTGGGTTAGTGGCCGGGAGGGCCCCGGGGGGCTCGGGGAGGGAGGGCCCCGGGGGGCTCGGGGAGAGAGGCCCCCGCAGAAACGGACCCGCTCTCACGCCCTGCCCTTCCTGCGCTTTCAGAGCTGGTGATCCCGGACAACGCCAACGTGTTCTACGCCATGAAGAGCTCGGCGGACTACAACTTCCTGCTGCGGCGCCGGGGCTCCCCGGGCCGGCCGGTGCAGCTGCGCAGCCGCTGCAGCTCCACGCTCCCGCGCGCGCACCGCCGCAGCGGGCTGGCGCAGCGGCTCAGCAAGGTCACGCTGTAGGGGTGGGGGGAGTCGGGACCCGCGCGGAGCCAGGGGGAGGAGCCCGAGCTGCACGCTGCTCTGGAGGGAATGCTGGGACTGGAGTGCGCGGACACACGCACACGCACGCACACGGATGTCATGGATGTACGCACCCACCCTGGGGGACACGGAACTTTCCTGCTCCGCTCGGTCGTCGAGGTGATCGCACGTTGGGCACGGACAATCACTCCCCGTCTTCCAAGAGCACCTGTATCCCCGCCGCCTCCCAGCATCCCCTGTTCTCTCCGTGTGGACTGACTGACAGCTGGACAGAGCGACCGGCGGAGGCCGGAGATCTCCATGGACACTCCGCCACAGGAGAGGACGCCCCTCGTCCTCTCGCCCATCAGTATTCCTCGAGGTTTTTTTCCTTCCTGCCTTTCTTTTTGGTTTCCAATGAAGAAGGAAAAGAAGAAGGAGAATTGACAATTTTTGGCCTTGTTGCCGAGTTACGCCGTGGTCTCCCCTGGCGACGGTTATGGCGAACGGACTTGCACTTTGCCGCTGTTTCTCGGGTGTTGTGGGGGGGGGGAGGGGCGGGAGTCTGGTGTGACCCCCCCACCCCCCCAGGGGAGGGGGCCGTCCTCCGTCGGTTCCCCCGCACGCCCCGAGCCGCTTGACGAACGCCACGCTTGGCGTTCCGATTGGCTCCTGTTGGCGTAGTTAACCGAGTACTTCCTCTTCCTGTGCCCAGGGGCTGGCCGTTTATCCAGTACGGTTGCACTTCTGAATTTTGGGGTCCTGAAAGCCACCCGAAAATAGTTTTATTCGTTTTGTAAATGTCACAGGGTGGGGGAGGAAAACCAGAAAGTGAAAGCACAAGAGCAGCCGGGAATCCTTGTTACCGTTGAGTTCTGAAAACGCATACAGAGCACAAGAACAGAAGAATTGTGTGAGGGGCTTGGGGCTGTGGGCAGCGGTCAGGCAGTGAGGTACAGTGGAGCTCATCTCATGCCAATACCCCTCCGTACTGCTGCTGCCTGGACGCTGCCCCTCCCTACACACAGGGCACGCTGCGGAGCACAAGGGCCAGTTTCCCTGTACGCAGTCCATCGTTTGAGCTTTCAGCCACGTGAAGAGCTATGCTGGCTTTTGCAACACTGTGCCGACTGGTCACTCAACCCTGTCTTGTGGACAGAGCAGAAAAGCAGCCAATGTACAGTACAGCACAGTACTGGGAGCTGGCTGCCCTTCCCCTGCTGAAGGGCTTTTGTTAAAACTGCCTGCAGGGAGACTGAATTAGGGCAAACCCTGTGCTTGGTTCTGAGATCGCACTTGTCACTGAGTTTTTTTACCATCTACTTACATATCTATCACTGCCAAAGCAGTCTTCATTAAAGCCTGCCATCTGCACATGCGGCACTTCTTCTGCTTGAGGGTGAGAGAGGGCTGAGTCTTAGCCACTCCGATTTTCTGATCAAAGCACCCCGTCCCCCTCGCTGCTGCTCCCTGGCACTGGGGACCCCCAGCTCCTACTACACAGCTCCACACTGCCTCCCGGTGGAGCCTGGGGAGAGGGGTAGATCTGACGCATCCTGTCAGTCCTCATTTTGAGCAATGGTGTGCTGATGCGCTTGTTCTGGGTAGAAAAGGGGGTTGTTCGTAGTTCCATTTGCTTGCAGAGTTAGGATTAGGTGGCAGAGAATTTGATCTGCGTGGTTTTCACGAGTACTTCCGAGTCACTTTAAAACCTGAAGTTCTGTTTAAAAACGGCACCATTTGCTAAGACAGTGCAACCTTTGCACAGTGAAGCCCTCTGTAGAAAATGAAAGAGTCTGTTTTCTGCATAATTATTACCAAAGTCCGGAACAGGTTACTGCCATTCTCCTTGGGGGAGGGGGGTACAGGTTACCCCAGGGTCAGGGCTGAAGAGTGCAAGGGACTCCCAGTGGCTACGTCACCAGGTGATTTCAGTTTCCTGGAGTATATCACTTTTCACGAAAAGCACAGTGTTTTGCAGAGTTGTCGAAATGCTGCAGCAGTACGTCATCTCCTGATCCCGCAGAGACACCAGTCCTGCATCTTAATGACTGAAGAGATTGACGTGCTGCCTTTGTTGGCCTTAAATTTCACCCGTGAGGTTTTTATCCATTGTGGGTTTTAAGCTACATCTACTGCAGAGCTGTGACATTCCTGTGTGCCTCTCAGTAGAGCACCCTTTGAGCACACTACATGTCCTGTGGTAGCAAGGCTGGAGTCCGGAGCACAGCTCTCAGCACCTACCCACTCTCTCCCAAGAGAGCTCCGGTTAATGTCTTTTTTTTATAAAAAAGAAATGTATCGAAACACTAGTATATATATATACTACCCAGTTTTTGTAAATACTTTTTTCATATTATCCAGTTGTCCTGTATAGTTCCTGTTACCTAAAAATGAAGACGGTAGCAAAACATAAAAATAATTTGCAGAAAAAAAAATCTGACTCATCTCCGTCCTTCCTTCCCGTTTGTCTGCGTGTGTCCATGCGTGCGCGCGTGCTTTCTTAAGAAATTCACAGACTAGCTGACGGAGGAAGCCTGCTGCCTGTCTGTTGTGAGGTTGTGCGGAGAAACGAAACCTCAGCGCAGCCCCTGGAGGTGTCGGGTCTTGATGCGGTTCCACCGACACTGGCAGTGGGCCAGTACCACGGTGGCTGTGTTGTGAGAGTGTGCAGTGTTCGCCCATCTGGCTCAGGACAGAGATACCCAGAAGCCCTTGGGGCGAGCAACAGTGAGCGGACAGCCGAGTAGCAGGAGGGAGGACACTGTCCAGAAGAGGCCAGTCGCTACCTTTAGAAACTTGGAAAGCAGACCCTAAATTAGCTCCGCTTTTAAAGAGCGGATACATTCCAGTGCTGTAAAGCAAAGTTAAAAAACATCTTTAGATGCTTAAATAGATGACGCCCAAAAGCCAGTTGGATTTGTACCCCTTCCCCTTCAATTTTATTCTTGAGTTAACAGAAAATTTGGCTAATGTATTTCAGTCATACAAAACTCGTATACGATGATCAATAGGCGCGCAGGCACTACTGAAACAATCACCCTGAGTGTGACAGTATTTCCTCCTTAAACTCAACTTCTTAAAGGCATGCAGATGCGCACTGGTACACTGATAAGGGTCTTGTTATTGCTGTCATGACAACATCCTGCCAACACAGGGCACCCACGGGGGCTCACCCCAATCACGGAGAGATGCAGTCGCCCTGGAAACGGCAGGGGACACACCAACCAATAATAAATATGGTCATGGCAACGTCGGAGTGGAAGGGGAAGTTGTGGGCTCAGGCCGCGAGCACATGGCAGGAAGTGATCACGGCGGGATAAGCAGGGAGGAGAGGAGTTCATAGATGACTGAATCTGATTTTGTGCGACTTTGCTGTGAAACCATGACGACCGAGGGGCTCTGCCTTTTGCTCTGTACCTCTGCGGCGCGTACTGTGGCTCTGAGCAAACGTGGAGCAGATGAAGGCCTCGAAACCGCTCCTCTCCAGCGCATTTCAGTAACTCCTCTCATTCCGGGCTGAACTGGACACACTGAACGGTACTCTAGGACATCCTAAGAAAGCTTACGAGGGATGTAATTGGCCCATCTTGCTTATTCCACTAGAGCAGGGATGCACAACTGCAGTCCTGGCATGCTTTCCATCTGAGCTGTTAATTACCTAATTGAACTTGTTACTGCTTAATTGGAGAGGTGGAAGCTTCTCCTGGCTGTGGACAGCAGTGTGGCTGTTGCTGTGGTCCCTGCGGTGCTGCTGTAGGTCTTTGGAGCTCTTGGGCGCAGGGTGCTTGTACAGTACAGAGGTGCCTCACTGGAGGGCTGCAGGAGCCGGACAGAGGGTCTTTGTCAAAACTGGCCCTCAAATTCATCCTGGCAAGGCAGGGGCTGGGATTCCAGGTCCATTAGAATAACATCACTTATGGCCCATGCCTTTTCTATATTATTAATATTTCTATAATATTATTTGTTATTAATAATTATGCAATGCCTTGCTAAAGTATTACCCCCTTCTGATAATGAGCCGTTTTATTGAATAGCAAAAGGGGGGCGGTGGAGAAGCAATCAGCATGGTAGGGTTTGATTTTTCTTCACGGACATTTCTTTCAGCCGCCAGCTGGTTGAACACGCATCGCTGGTTTGCTCCTTTTGGAATTGGGCTAACTGGCAGGTGACTGGAAGGGGGCGAGTTCTGCGAGGTGCCGTGTGCAGAGAGGAGAGAGTGATGTTACCCGAGGGCATGACTGTGTATTCATGTCCGAACTCTCCCCACTTGAGTGACTGCAGTCCCCCACCGCAGCCCGGATCCCACTGCTGTCTGCTCTGCGCTTAGCCCTGGCCTGGGCCACAGAGATATTGCAGCTCTGCTGGTGAAAGTGAGGTTGAGATAAGCTTCCGTCAGCGCAAGCACAGTGAGAAAAACAGCACCGTTTTTTAGTCTTGCTTAACTGGATTTTAACATAAAACTGAACTGTGTCCCACGTGGCTGGTGAGGCCAGTCGATTCCTCTCCTACCTGCAGGATTGTCCTGAAGGAGCAAGGTTGTCTGTAGGTCTTAAGTCAACTTAGTTCTTAATGAGCTAGTAAAGGTTTATTCCATGCTGAAAAGAGAAGAAAAGAAATAATTTTTCGGCTGTGGACACCTGCAGAAGGCACACAGCTGAAACATTGTTTCTTCTGCTGTCGGCATGGAATAAACCTTTACTTGTTCCTTTACAGCCCACGCATGCTGATGCAGCTCCCTGCTTGAACTCTTAACGAGCTAAACCAGCTGGTGGCTGGCTTAACTGTGCCAATCTAACAGCTTCTCCCAGCTCCTCGGGGGCTGCAGCTGAAGAGCGCTTGAAATCCCCCTGGCACCAGGGCTGGGCACCCCTGCTGCCTGTGCTCAAAAGAATTGCCCACTCTGAGCGGTGAAATCTGTGCGCAGGCGCCTGGAGAATTTCAGCTCTTTTAGTTCCTAATTTAGTCTTCTGAACACAGCAGTGGAGGTGCCTCCAAAACAACAGGAGGAGTGTGGAACAAGCTACATCCCCGTGCAGCTGAAACTGATACCCCAGCTTCTTTCTCGAAGGTGGACTAGATAAGCTTCTGACAGCCCAACAGGCTAGATTCGCCAACATGGCCTCCTCTCGTTTGACACAGTTCTTACTGTAGGTCTTGCGCACTGGCTGCTGCAGAATGTTGATTCACACGCTCCCTAACAACCCAGCCTTGTTCCAGTCCCAGCTCATTCAGAATCACACAGCGGGAAACACTGCTGGTTTGCAGGATCTTTCCTCATCCACATATACAGAACGTCACCCTCAAATTGGGCATATTTGCCGATTTAACCCAGGCCCTGGCCTGTTCCTACGATGGTGTGTTCCATTACTAAGGACTGATGCTGATTTATACCAGGAAAGGATCATCTTTCAATGTTAATAACTTAGTTATAAAGTCTTAATAGCCCTGTTGATCATTAATTATCTTTAGTCCTTTGAACATAGCTCCTGCTGGAGGTTTCAGGGTATATGTTAAAGTAATGTGCACAGGTGAAATCTAGCTTTTAAGGATCAAGGAAGGGTTGAAAAACTCTCAGAAAATAACATTGGCTAGAGCCCTAGTCAGGGACACAGCTGGAATGGATCTGGTGCAATCTATGTACCCAAACCCCAATCTAAGCATTTATACAATCGAATTAAATATTTAGGAGCAGCACCAACTAAGCCAGTGGCTATTAAAATCTTTTATTTGCAAACGATCATGATCTCGAGCCCTGAGTCAGCATGTCTTTAAGAGACTTGATAAATCTTGGAAAAAAAATGTAATTGCCGATGAAGAAAACAATTAGACGAAGTGAGTGTTTCAATGAAGTAATGAAGACTCTACACCCCTGCCCTCCCCAGGAATTGAGACTGAAATCCCTTCTGCACCTCGGCTGATTTTTCTCTCTCTTTTTTTTTTGCTGGCCTGGTGTCCACTCTGCCCCAGTGACTCCTCCCTCGGTTACCCGAGGACAAATCGACTCTGTTCGTGTTTCCAGGAAGGGCCAGTCCTTCTTCAGAGCTGGTCTCGGTCCTGGTTTAAGTCAGCTGTAAACCAGTCCTCCAGTCCCTTTAAGGAACAGTTTCTTTCTTTCTTTTGAGCTGGTTGCGTGCAGCTGTCCTGCAGTTACCTCTGCGTCTCTGCTGGAAGACTCAGCGCTTTCCAGCTGAGTTTCTCCTGTGGCAGCACACGCTGCTCATCGCCTCTTGAAGAGGAACCAGAAACGGGCTCTGGTTTCCTCTGGCTGAAAATAACCTTTGGATTTTTTGTTTTAAGTTGCAGAAGAGCCTCTCTCTTCCTGTCGTGCATTTCCGAGTCTGCTGGTTTCTCGTGTGCGCACTAATGCAGGTGTTCCCGGTCCTACTGCTGGAGGCCCATGCACACCTGCCAGCTCTTCACTGTCTTATTAACTGCACTGTTTTGAGCTCTTAAACGTATAGGAGCTCAACTTCCCATTACTGCGTTTCCTAAAATAAAATCCCAAACATAAGAGCAGAAAAAAAAAACATGCAAATGTTCCAATCAGGTACGTTTAGACCAATTAAGACTTAATTTAAGTAATTAAGGTCAGCTGGAAAGAAAACAAGAAAATGTGCAAGCCTACAGAGCTACCCATGCACTGATGGATAAATTTAGAGGTTTAAAGAATCAGGCAGTGGAGCAAGCTGCAGTTGAGCTCGGCAGTGTGAGCCTGGCCAGTACCTGGATGGGAGACCTCCTGGGAAAGATAAGGTTGCTGTTGGAAGAGGTGTTAGTGGGACCAGTAGTGTGGTCTATGTGGGTCCTATTGCTCCAATATAGTGACAGGGACACTATACTTTCAAAGGTGCCCCCCTTTGGATGTGACTTAAAACTGAGGTCCTGACTCTCTGTGGTCATTAAAAATACCAGGGCATTTCTCGAAAAGAGTAGGGATGTTACCCTAGTAGCTAATTCCTGGCTAAATTTCCTCATCTGGCCTTTACCAATCATGGCCTCCTAATAAGCCCCATCTATGAATTGACTACATTACTCTGCTCTCCTCCCCACTGATAGCTGGTGTGTGGTGAGCGTTCTGGCGCACTATGGCTGCCGTCGCATCATCCAGGTGGGGCTGCACATTGGTGGTGGTGGAGGGGAGTCCCCATTACCTGTAAAGAGCTATATAAGTGTAAGGGTGATGATGCTGCTGATGATGGTTAATATTAATGTCACATTACACGCAGAAGCCACACTGTACCTGGCTGCAGGGCCTCACTGGTGCCACTAGGGGGCGCTGTGAACTCAAGCCTGTGGAGCAGAACATCGGGTTCCCCAGGGATGAGTTAGTAACAGCCTTCACGTGCAGTCCTCCTCGCTGTTGGGCGGATCTTGGCGGCGAGTTTGAAGGCGAGAGCAGATGTCCGCGGCCATGGGCCTGCAGGGTGAGTGTCTCTGCCAGCTCTTCGCAGGAGCTGCCGCGTTTCGATTCTGGGGCCTGGCAGCCTTCTTCGCAAGGAGAAGTGAGAACGTCTGTCTTCAGCACTGAGGGAAACCCCAGCTGCGTCACGGAGCCCGGGCTCTTCCTGGAAAAGTGCTTCCATTACGGCAGGGAGGCTAGTTCCTGTTTGTGCGCGTGCTCGATTCAGCAACCATGAGCTTTTTGCTTTCCTGCTTTGCGGCTGCAGCCGATGCCCCCCTCCCCCCGCCCCTCTCTGACAGGACAGGCAGGCTCCCAGTCTCCTGAGTCGGCAGATTTTAAAGCCTGGTGCCCCCAGACCCACAGCAGTGCAAATCCCAGTTCGCTTCCACATACCAAACTACGCAGTCATCACAATTCGCTGCAGCTGAGCTCTCCCTCTTGCTCTCCCTGGGGTCTGCCCAGTGTGACAGGTGTCTGAGACCAGATGGCTGGGAGACAGGCATGTCCTGACGCGGCTGTAGCAGAGTCCCACACACAGGAACAGTCGCACACGAGAGATCATTTAGCCCAGTATAGCCAAGCACCAGCAGCCATGTCACCCTGCAACTCACAACTGATAACCCGCTGCAGCCCATCAGTGTGGGCTTGGCCTGTACCTGAATGGGAGGCCTTCTGGGAAAGCTAAGGTTGCTGCTGGAAGAGGTGGCAGTGGGACCAGTAGGGGTCTGTGTGGGTCCTAATGCCCCAGAATAGTGATGGGGGACACTACATTGTAAAAAGGCGCCGTCCTTCGGATGAGATGTCAAACCGAAGTCCTGACTCTCTGTGGTCATTAAAACTCCCAGGGCGTTTCTCGAAAAGAACCCCGATGTCCTGGCCAGTTTTCCCATTACCGATCATATGATAGCTAGTGTGTGGTGAGTATACTGGTGCACTATGGCTGCCGTCGCATCAGGTGGGGCTGCAAATTGTTGGTGGGGGAGGGGTGTCTTCATTCCCTGTAAATTGCTTTGAGTGGAGTGTCCAGAAAAGCGCTATATAAGTATAAGCAATTATTATTATTATTATTATTATTATTATTATTATTAACTGTTGGTTGGATCTTGGAATGTGGTGGGGTTGCCTGTTCCATCCTCCCACAACTCTGTGTGTAAAGAAGTGCTACCTATTCTCAGCTTTAAATGCACTTCCATCTGTGTCCTTAGGTTTGTGTCACACTGCCCATTCCAAAGAAGCCCGCTAGGCTGACAGTCGCTATCTTTGATGATTTTTGAGCACTTGCATTAGGTTCCCTCGCACTCGTCTCTTGATAAAACTGAGAAGGTTCAGTTCCGTCAGCCTGTCATGCGGTGAAGGACTCCACAGCAGGAACACACAACCGCATGTTTCTGCTGGTATGGAGTGGATTAATACACAAAAACAAAGTGCTTAAAAAAATCAACAGGCACACAGGGCTCTTTTCCTAACAATAAACAGACCCCCAGGATGAAACAATTACAGTATCCATGTCTTCCGGGCTCAGGCTGGCAAGCATGAGGAATCCAGAGCGCTCTGGAGAGTCGGCTCCCTGTGCTGGCTCCGGCTCTGGCAGGGAGAGCCAGGGATTTAGCCGATCCTGCTGTTAGGCTCAAGCCTTGGCCAAGGGATGTTTATTATTGTTGTTATTCTCGGAAAGCCCTGCATTTGCTCTCCAAACAGTGATGTCATTCACACATCCCATAATAGTCCCGCTGCTCCAGCTCTTCCTGCATGAGCTCTCCCTCCTGGACGGCAGCACAGCGCCCTCTGCTGGACCAGGAAAGTGCTTTCAGAAGTGCAAACTAGTTAACAGGATATCCTAGTCTGGGCCGTTTCCTTCCAGGTCCTCAAACCCCAGTAAAAATGATTGATGTAGGTGGCTAAACAGCACCCTTCCTCCCCTGACTCCGAGATGACATTGCTTTCACTTGTCAGGCTTTAGAACAGAAACTACTGACTTTTTTACATTGTTCTGCTTATTGAGAAATTAGTGTCCGATTCCCCGAGTGCTATTCAGAGCTGTCTTTCAGTAATAATTATTGCTTACACTTACATAGCACTTTTCTGGACACTCCACTCAAAGTGCTTTACAGGTAATGGGGACTCCCCTCCACCACCACCAGTGTGCAGCCTCCTGTAGAAGTAACATCCGAGTCTCCCCTGGAGTGACCAAGGGCTCTGCAACATCACAGACACTGCCCACCACTCACTTAGGCCTAAAGTGGGGGATGGGACCCCAGGAAACCGTGCACGGCTTTGGCAGCAGATGAATTAACCATGAATACTTTTATTACAAGCGCAGGGGGTCCCTGCTTAACATCTCCAAATATTATGGTCCCCATTAAGGACGTTAAGTGGGGAACCCCTGCTCTACACTTGTCTCCAACACATCTGAAAGATTACAATGGGAGATTTTTTTTTGTTACTGGTGTTTTTTTATTAGATTATTAACATTCCAGGCTTGAAAAAGACTTTTTCACAGGGGCCCCCTTGTGACTCAGCTTGTAAAGGCATTCCACCGAGGGCAAGCTAAGATCTATGAGCACGGGTTCAAGGCTGACTGTGGCCAGGATCCCCCAGGCAGTGGCACAGTGCCACTGGTGGCAGGGTGGGAGGGAAGAGACCCCTGGGGCCTCCCGGGTGCCAGCAGGCTTGTCATGCTGGCAGTGAGGGATGAACCTCCCCTCCAATCAGAGCTGATCCTCTGGTTGTGCTGCCTCTCACTGTGCTGCCTGCGACATGCTAAAAGATGATTGGCTCAAAGGTGGGTGAGTGGGAGGAGTCTTCTCCACTTCCTCTTTCTCCCCATGTGAGGCCACATAAAAAAAAACACAGTGAGCCATTCCCAGGCCGCTGGGTAAACAAACTGGCAAAGATGACTGGCCGTTCCACGTGGAAACAAAGATGCCTTGACTGACAGGCAACAGTGCTATTTTATAAAAGAACACGGGTTTGAGCAAAGGTTTGAACCAAGGGAAGAGAGCAGTCAGCTCTACTGATGCACACACACCAAACAAAACAACTGCAGCTAAGTGCCTTCCTGTGTTTTATTGCAGCTGTGTAACGCTGTTAGTGCAGGACTTTGTCCAGGACTGGGAGGCCCTGGTCTCAGTGTTCAATACTTCAACATGGGAAAGAGGGAGACAGGAAAAAAAAGTTACACAAGGAAAGGGAAGATGAAGGTCACATGGAGAAGGGAGGTGGAAAAGACCAGCACTTTTCCAGAGGGTAGTTGTGTTTCTCTCTCTCTCACTCTTTCTGCGGTTTCTGGGCATAGGGCTCTCTGCTGCCCCCTCATGGCTGGGGCGTGTAGCGCAGGTACTTCTTCCCAGAGGGCAGGTCTTTGGTGAAGACCCCAGCAGGGAAGAGGGTGGCTGCCTCGGCCTCAGGGATGTTGGGCAGAACCATGACGCACTCGCCAGGCTGTGGGACCGAGAGGGAGCCAGAGGTGAGGAAGAGGAGGGGCGAGGGAGTGGGAGAGAGCGGTGTAGCTGCCGACGCGTCGTTTCAAGTTTCACACGCACATTTAATGTTTTCTAAATAGAGTGAATGTTCACAGCGTCTCAGTCTAACATTCTGTAAGACCGGCGATATCCTACCTGTAACAGCCAGTTGATCTATTGCTGTATTTAACATGATCTACTTAACCTTCATTTGGTAACTTTATATCTCTTCTCCTAACTGGTCATGGTGTCTAGCACCTACTCAGAGGCTCGAGGTTTGGCCTGTAGCAGGATATGACTCAGGACCTAGAAGCTAGAACAGAACAGCCCTGGAAACCCAGGGCAAAGGTGCGGTTGTCCACCATGTGGACATGTTTTATCAAGGGCACAGGCAGCAGAAGACTGGGGAGGGACAAAGGCTCGCCTGGGGACTGAACCTCTAGTCTAGTCCACATGTCGCTGGCTTCTGTGCTTTATCCACTGGGGAGGAGGAGGTAACCTCGACTCATGTGCTCCACAAGCCTGTGGGATCTGATCTGGGCTGCGCTTTCAGGCACCGACGCTGTGGTGTGGCTCAGGAGCAGGGCTGGATGGGCGTGCCGGGGGAGAGAAACAACGCAGCACAACAGCGCAAGACTGAGGCCTGTCCTCGTGCACCTCTGCAGGGGTCAGAGTGGTGAGAGGAGTCCCAGCTGCCACAATCTAGACTGGGGAGGCTGTAAAAGAGAGCAAATTCTGCTGCTGGGGGCTGTGAGAACCGGTGTTGTCCTGGTCCTCCTGTCTCGTCAGCAGGGGGTTCTGGGACTGCACTGACCTTCCAGTCGACGGGTGTGGCCACGCGTTTCTGCGCCGTGAGCTGCAGCGAGTCGATCACGCGCAGGATCTCGTCGAAGTTGCGGCCTGTGGTAGCAGGGTAGAGGACGGACAGCTTCATCTTCTTATCGGGGCCGATCACGAACACCTGGAGGGGCAGGCGGACACACGGAGAGGCACGTGAGCTACGGGGCACTGTGCTGCAACCTGGCGCTGTCACCACGGCGACCGGGACAACTCACGCAGCGCGCAGTCAGGGGCATGCCGTCCTTGTCCCTCTCATCGGGGTCCAGCATGCCGAGCTGCACCGCCAGCTCCCGCTTCGCGTCCGCGATGATGGGGAAAGGCAACTTGGACCCGGGCTGGTCCGTGTTGTAGGCAACAATGTCCTGAGCAAGCGGGAAGGAGGGAGGGAGTGAGCACCGCGCAGTGACCGAGCGAGAAACCAGACCGGCCCCTGTACAAGCCTGATGGAAATTGTGCTGCCCTGAAGATGCCGAAGGAAAGACACCCTAGCACTGCCCTGGCCAGTGCTCAGCACACAAGGCCTCAAGAGTGCAACAACCAAACCCACCACTAGGTGGGGCACGTGCACTAGCTTTCCCACTATTTGTCCTAAATGTCACTTACAGGCACAAATCCCCCAACAATTCCATCTTGTGCATGGGTTGTAAAAGTTTGTATTGCTGTGCTTAATGTTAAAGAGTGGGCTAATACTTCTGACTACTATAAAAATATATAGTTTATAAAGTGGAGGCATCTACATGATGTCTACAAGACGGTCTGAAATAATCAAACCTTACATCTTTGTATTTGTGATGTAGTCTCATTGGCAATGGTCTTGATGCGAGTTTTAGCAACATTCTCCTTTTCAATACATTTTTAAAGTTAGGCTGTGCAACATGTGTCCAATTTGCATAAACTGATCAGATTTGCCACTTTCAGCTCAGGAAGAGGACTGCAGTTCCCCCCACTAAAGCCTGTGGAGCACATTACACTCTGATGACAACAAAGTGACTGACTCCAGCCCGATGTATTCAAAGAGCTTCGCTGGCATGACAGACCAGTTACAGCACTGCCACAGCAGAAGAGAGAACGGCCACGGTAACAGACGATACTGTCAAGCCCAAGAGACACGCCACAGGAGAGTCAGATACACTGCACTGCAGGAATGTCCAGCCCTGGTCTGGACCAGTCCAGTTAGTCTCAGTGGTCAGCTGTTGTTAAAGATGGTCAACACCTGTAAGCTACTGATGAATCTCAAGTGATCTGCTCCACTAAGAGAACTCTGGTCCTCGAGGGCTGAAGAGTACTTAAGACTTAATCTTCACACTGTCATGAAAATAACTTAACAAATCGCCCATTTACTTGATCATAGAAGAACTGCAGTCCGTTTCTCTAGAAACTGGCAAGTCCATGGTGACTTTCAAACCCTGTTGGATCAGGGCTCTCCAGGACCCCAAACAGTACTGCGAGTCTGACTCTCTCCGTTTCTTGGTCTTGAAGATACTGCATTACCTGTTACTGTGGCCATTCTCTGTTGGCGTGATCTGATCTGTCATGTCCACTGAATTCAGTTATGCACTGCTGTATTGGCTGTGTTGGCTTTTGTATGTAACTCTTCCCCCCCAGGTCTTCATGTTAAAAGCTCTGCTTGACAGCGCACCTTGCTCCAGCCCAGGTGATCCTTCACGCTGTCAATGGAGAGGGCGATCATCTTGACATTGCGCTTGGCGAACTCCTCGCTCAGCTTGGCTGCGCGGCCCAGCTCCGTGGTGCACACTGGGGTGTAGTCCCGAGGGTGAGAGAACAGGATTCCCCACCTGCGGGACAGGCGGGACTGAGGACCGCAGTGACGGCGCACCGGAGGTAGGTGCTCACAGGGAAAAGGTCAGATCGGACAGAGACGGTGAAGTTAGAGACAGACAGGAGGGAACGGACGGGGAGAGCTCTTCCCAGAGCAGAGGGGAAATTACAGGAGAGGACTGTGTCACCGCTGGGCTCCAGAACAGCATCCGCACAGCTACCAGCAAGACAGTGGAGAAAGAGAGGGCAGTGAACCCGAGACGGAGAGAGTGCAGATCAACAGTACAGCCCGGCTGTACACAGCTCAGTGTCTTGGGACTGCTTATCAGCGCAGACTCAGCCCTTCGTACACAACAGGCTTATTCATGCTTCCACAGCGGTTGGCAAGATACACGCCCCAGAGACACAACTACGCGATGATACACAGATTCGCACAGCATGGCTGGCCGAGGCTGAAGCTGCCCGATCTGAACAAGGCTAAATTTGGTTTTATCTTGCACACCCACACTTAACGTGACATTATTGCCTACAGATATAAACATTTGCCAGGCCCTGTATCTTGGTGACCTTGTTGCTGCAGAAGCCCCGATGTAGGCATACATGTATACGTTTCTCTGTACCCATTTGTAGATGGGGAGGTGTTGTCTTGGAGATGGAAATCCCCGAGGACTATCGCCATCCCACAATTCCCCTTCGAATTCACTCACGTCACGAGTGAAGCACAGCGTCAGCTCAGCGGCTTACGATTCTGGTCCTGCGGGACCCCTGTGGCCCCAGATCTTTGATGCACCTGGACCCTTCGCCCTCAGTGCCCCCTGGTGACCTGGAACTGATCGGCCTGCTTGGGGAGACTTTTTCTTGCAGCGAGGCCTTGGTTTGAAAGCCAGCCTTGCTGAAGTACAGGGTTTCCAGCAGCTTCAGCACACAGGACTGCAGGCAGCCTCTCCCCAACTGGCTGATTAGGACCTTGCTCCCTTAATATACAAAGAGCCCTTAGCTGTGTGACCAGTTTCGGATGAACACCGTATCCTGCACTGTTCTTTCTTCTGCTGAAGTCCACCTGGGCAGATCTGAGCTCGCACAGCTCAGCCACTCTCGCGCTCGAGCCGTGTTCACACTCCTGCAGGACCGCAGCTGTGGCTCTGCCCTGGCACCCTCGGGTCCCAGCGTGGCAAAGAAGCTGGCAGCCTCAGACTGAGCTTCCCTAGGGCCAAACGGGCCTTTCCAAGGACATGAAAAGTAAAGGAACTGGCCAGAACAATCACACAAACCCGGCCCGATTCAGACTGCAAGCAAGCGTTTACTGGAATTCGGACTGCAAGCAACGTTCAAAAGCCAGATGACTCAACCGACCGCGCACACCGAGGGGGGAAAAAAGGCAGCACAGATTTGGATCTTTGGGCTCTCCTCCGCCCCCGCAGGCCTGTCGGTCAGAGAGACCGAGACGCAGCTCACAGAGGGCGTCCTGCCCTGCGGCCCCTCCCCCCTCTGGTCTGTCCAGGAACCAGCAGACCAGTCCCATGACATCAGGCGCAGGGCCTTCTCTGCTTTAGCGTTCCCTCTCCACATAACTAAAGCCAGTCAAGAGCCACACCAGTGACACGGTTTTCAACAGCATGAGAGAATGAGGTCACTGCGAGAGGAGTGCTGATGAGGCAAAGGCTGGAGGAGAGGTGCTGACTGCTTGGCGATTGAGGCGTGGGACCTAGAATGTCTCACGTACGCACTCAGCCCACAAAGGACACAGAGGTCACAGTCTGTACTACATACTGCTCTCATTCTAGCTGAACTCCAGCCTCACCCCCACCCTCGTTTGAACTCGCGTCGTGTCAGACCTGTACTTCAGGATGGACTTTGGAAACGGCGCCCGCTGTGAATAAAATCTCCCTTAGATCGATCCCACGAACTTCCGCTCTGCACCACGTTCAGATTTCGATTAAATGGGAACAGAACCTTGTGAAATAAACGTTACATGTGATGGGACATTTTCAGAGCAATCAGATATTGTGGGTGGTGGGTATTCAAGCGCTCGCAGGTCTGAGAGTTGGTTAATGGACAGGCAACAGAGAGCACAGGGAAGGGGTGAACCACCTCAAACTGGGGTGACACGATTAGTGAAGTTCCACAGGGACCTGTATCAGAACCTCTTTGTACTTTTTATCGATGTTATAATGTTTATATCACTGTAACACTTAGTAGAATAGTCAGGTTTGCGGATAATGCAAAATAGGTAGATTATCAAACACTAAAACTTGAAAAACATATCCAAAGATGTATATAATCCTAGACTGGGGATATGCAGATAATGTTCAGTGTAGACCAGTGCAGAGCATTACATGCAGGTAGGAAAAACTATACAAACAGGAAACACCGAGGCTACTTCTGAGAAAAACGTAAGAGTTTATGTGGGCCATTTCTATATTCTAGGTACATTGGGGAAGCAATTTTACTAGTGACACTAGTCAGACCTCATTTTGGGTCATGTGTAAAGTTTTGGTGATCACATACCAAAAAAAGATATTCCTGCTCTGGAATTATTCCAGAGAAGAGCAGGGATCTCCAGTCCTGCTCCTGGGGGGACCTGCAGGGTTCATAACACCCTGAGCCAGTTCAACGGGTTTACTGCAGTTAGATGGGCCCAGTCTGTGGTGTTCGAACAACTCCGCTCTCCCAGCTGCACGGTTCTTAAAAAGAACCTTGTGAAACCTGCGCTGACTCAGTGAAACTCGGCTGTACTAGTCTATACTAGGGTTAGAGCACAAAACCACAAAGCTGCATCCACAGCTAATTGCGTAGAGTATAGCGCCAAAACACCGCCAGGACAAAGAGCGCCTTCTGATCGGATTCGGAACTTTAAGAGCTGCCCTGTCAGTCCGCGTCTCTGAACATTTATTTAAATGAGTGTCTAAATACTCCCAGTGAAGATAAAAGCATTCTTTCATTACAATTCCGAGCAGAGAGAGGCCCTAAGGAGCAATGTCTCAAGAGATCTTTCACCATGCTTGAAACGGACTTTCCTCACTACCTCCGCTCACGTCTCGGCGAGAATTTATCCTCGGCTCAAATCAGACACCCCTGAAACAAACCAGTTTAGGCACTGCCGCCCCTTTCAGGTTAATCGCAGCATGTGAAACCACTGCTTGCAGGCACAGCCGAGAGATGGTAATCTGTGAGCCATGTGTGCACTGAATTTGCATGAGTGCTGCCAAAGTCCTGAGCCGCTGTTCTGCTGACTGCGGCGTCTGCACACGTCCCAAGAGACCGGGCCAGGCCTGCTCTCGCCCAGCCAACAGCTGCTGGGCGATGCTGACGGTCTTTTGATTGGCTGTCAAAGCAGAGGTGCAAATGGCACCTCACTCTTTGTGCACTTCCTCTCTCCTACGTACAGTACAGTGTAAATACTTGCCGCCTGCCCACGGCTCTGTGCTCACCTTTCCTAGCTCCCCTCCCTCCTCCCCAGCTGCACCCTTGTAGCTGCCTCCCTAGCTCATTCCTTGGAGCTGAGGGCTGTGTGACAGCGCTGATCTCCAGCCAGTTGTACTGAATACACTGTCCCTTTTATATTCCTTGGCTCATTTCGTCCTTGGTAGAATCTGGCCAGCTCTTCGCTGAGCTGTTTGCTGATGAAACTGAATGCTGCTTTCACTCGCAGGGCACCATGTAAAAAAAAATCTAACATCCAGGTCCATCATACCCAAGCACAGCTTGGACAACAGCTGCCTCACTCACACACACACGTCTGCTCTCAGAGCTGCACAGGCCTCAGCCTCACCGGAGCACAACGAAGAAATGTGTGCACCCAGGTGCGTGGAGACAGAAACTTGGGGTCCTCTCTCTCCCCCTTTTCCCAGCGAGATCTCCGTCTCCAGAGAGAGTTCCTCGGAGCGCCGTGGACAGCGGCTCCTCTTGGTTGTGATGTGGGAACACCGCAAGCACGGTCAGAGGTGAGGGGCGGCCAGCCCCAACTGGGACGTGCTCTCCGAGCCCCGCCGTGTGGCTTGTGGTCACATGCACACCCCGGTCGAGGGGGAGACCACCGCTCAGAGCGACAACTGGGTCAGAGGAAGAGCCGCCCCCCCGGGCCCTGACCGTGAGGGGATCATGGCCACCAGCCTTGGCGGAGCCACAGACATTCGTCCACCAGGGACCGTCTCCAAACTGGCGCCCAACAATTCCGGCAGGACCAGCGCAGGAGTGTCCAGAAGAGGAGCAGTATGGCGCGGGTTAGTTTCGATCACACGCCTGCAGGTTTGCCTGGCCTGGCCTGGCCTGACCTGGCGGGGCACTCTGGAAGCTTCTAGAACAGGGGTTCCTCATTCTGACCCTGGAGAACACACACACACCGCTGTTGTTCATTCCAGCCCAGCTTCGTGACCTCACTGAACTCTCCACTGAACCAGCAGCCCCCCGGGAAACTCGTTTTTCATTACGCGCGGACAGTTCTGCAACGTCTCCCCCAGCGAATAATGAGGGCTAGTAGGTGTATCGTTAATACAACGTTAAACAACAGAACTCTGCGTGCCTGTCGCGGTAGTTATTTTAACATAACACGACGCGTTAGGGAACCGGGTCTTAATTTTCTATTTTACACATAATTTAAAAAGGCCATTTTCAGTTCGTCGTGCCACATAAAGCGGAAGAAATTCTTAGAAACGGGTTACGCGGACGCGTGTTTGCCGCACAAGTTACACAAGTGATGAAGACGATATTTATAAACATCATAAGAGTAGCGAGGCTTTAATAGTATGACGCTGTACAGCTGAACGTCACCACCGCCACCACGGCTTCAAAACCACCAGTGGGAGAAACGTTACCACTTCAGGGACAGATACCTCTATCAAAGGTAATAATAATAACACGGCTTCTGATGTTCGCCTTTCAAGCACCGTCCAGCCCTGGTTCACTGCAGCGCTCGGCCGATCTCGCCCGTCTCCGCTCTCGCCTGCCATGTCTGAAGCGTGGGTGCGAGTGGATTAAGGCGCCACGGTTTAGCACAGCTATTTCTCAACGCGAACAGAAATTATACGATTATCACATAATACACTAAATCAAATAACGAAGTAGAATTGAACAAAAAAAAACAGTTCTAATCCAATAAATTAGCAGCCAAGAACAGTACTGTGCGTAATGTACTGTATAATCTCGCCCGCTGTTCCCGATTAACACACGCTCATACGAAGGCGCAGCTAGAGAGTTACTTACGAGTCGCCCAGAAAATCGTGGAATTTAATCTTGCCGATGGTGGTTTCGGCTTCAAAGTTGGGGAACACGTCCCCCAGCAGGATGCCGGGCATGGCTGCGCTGCTACAGGGAGCGAGCTCGGTCTGCGACTGGGGCAGGAGCGCTGCGCGAGCGTGAGGGCGGCCGCACGGGCCGGGGGGAGGGCGGAACCGAGATCCTTCAGGCGCACGAGCCAGGGGCGGGGCGGGGGACTTTGCTTCTGCAAACAGAGGGGTGGCGCGGGCGGACCGTCAGCGAGGTGTGTTTTAGTGGGCGTTGCCCTGGGCAACATTGGACAGGTAGACCGCCCTGGTCCCGCTGAAAGTATTGGTCATGGTTAAATGACGATTTTTTAAAACCTTTGGAACAATTTCGAACTGACGTGTTCGGTTCAGTAGTTTAGAGATGGAAACTCCAGTATTGTGTAACTCTCAGGGCCCAAGGGTCGTTCCTGAATTTACTGAACCAGTTATATATATATAATTTCACTCGAGTGGTGTCCCAAGTCTTTACACACTCTTGGTCGAAGTGGATCACAGGCGGTTTTGCCCCAGGGTGTCTGGGCAACAGGTGTTTGTCTGATCCTGCTGATCTCTAATAATCCGCCGCCAGATTTATAATAATTATATAATTGCTTACACTTATATAGTCCTGTATAAGTGTAAGCAATTAGCCAGTCCTGTAACCCTGTCTGTAGATGGCTCTGTACTTGAGCTCCAATCAAAATTGAAAAACCTTGGGGTTATATTCGATTCTGGCTTAACGTTCGACCCACATGTACAGCATACTGTCAAAACATCTTTTTTTCACCTTAGAAATATCGCAAGACTACGCCCTATGCTATCATTAACTGTGGCTGAAAAGCTAATCAACATATTTGTATTCTCTCGAATTGACTACTGCAATGCTCTGCTCCCTGGGGTATCTAAATCTAGTCTGAACAAGCTGCAGTATGTCCAAAATTCAGCAGCCAGAATCCTGACCAGGTCTAGTGCAAGTGTTCACATTACTCCTATCCTGGAGTCCTTGCACTGGCTTCCGGTCAAATTCCGCGTAGACTTTAAAATCCTCATGCTCACCTACAAGGCTTTACATGGCTTGGCACCTCAATACCTGTCTGAACTTTTATCGCCCTACTCCCCACCTCGCAACCTCCGCTCTTCAAATTCTGCCCTCCTTACTGTCCCCCAAGCCCGTCTACATTGTATGGGCGACAGGGCCTTCTCCTGCTATGCCCCCAAGCTCTGGAACTCTTTGCCCAAGGATATTAGAGAGTCACCTTCTCTAAACTCCTTCAAATCCAGACTCAAAACCCTCCTTTTCAGAAAAGCCTTTACTTAATTGGTTCCATTCTTCACCCCTCTGCTCTTCTTAATACCATCTTCCACGGTCTCCTCTATTGTTATTGTTGTATTGTTGTAATTATAATTGTGTCCTGTCTTGTGAAATTTTCTTATTTATTGTTGTAGTCTTCTTATTTATTGTTATTGTCATCCTGTAAAGCGCTTTGAGAAGCCACCTTTAAAGGCGCTATATAAAATAAAGTTTATTATTATTATTATTATTATTATTATTATTATTATTATTATTATTATTATATAGCGCTTTTCTGGACACGCCACTCAAAGCGCTTTGCAGGTAATGGGGACTCCCCTCCACCACCACCATGTGCAGCATCCACCTAAATGGATGATTTAGTTTATAACAAAAGGCAGGGTGACACTTGAATATATATATTTGAATACATTTTTCTCTTGCTTGTTCGGCTTTACCCGAATCAGAAGTATATTTTTAATAGAATATTCGTTTTAAAAAATACAATATATTGATCGCTTTCTTTGTGAGATAATGAGTTTATGTATATATTCAAATAATATGGATTACATTCAGTCTATTCACAGCGCTTTGAGCTCAGTGAAGTGGCACAGCGTCACCTGTGTGGCTGCCTGACTTTTTATACCCAAGTATCAAATCCTGGCTGCTGTTTGAGGCACTGTGCTGCGTTTCCGCTGCCCACACTAGCAATGGTCACCGTGGCTTCACTGCTGGTACCGCCAGCCTTTAATGGGGAAGGACTGCGGCAGGTCCTATTTCCCGAAGAGCGTTGCGCTGGGAACAGTAAAGATGGCGTCGTTGTGTCGTTAGGTATAGGAAGTTAAACGCTGTCACTCGTGTCCTGATGAAGTGACGGGAGGGGGAAAATTGTCATCATTGTCTTTTTCCCTCTCCAGTGGGGCTGCAACACCGGCAGACACAGACCGAAGGTAAACAAAACCATGCCTTCGCCAAAAGCAAAAAACAACAGCGGACGCAGCGGTAGCGTACCGGGAATCGGTAACAACGGCCGTTACGAGTTCATGTCTCTAAACCGGACCCCCTCGCCGCACCTGCTGCAGCGGCAGGGCTCGGACCCCACGTCGGCCCGCCTCAGAGCCTCCGAGAGCCCGACCCGTCGACGAGGCTCCGGCTCCTCCAACGCCTCCTCGTCTTCCGCAGCCGGGGGGCCGCCGCTGCCGGAGGAGGACTGTATGCGCCTGAACCCGTCCTTCATCGGCATCGCGCTGAGCTCCCTGCTCGCCATCGACCTGTGGCTGTCCAAGCGCCTGGGGGTGTGCGCCTGCGAGGAGTCGCCCTGGGGCAGCATGCGTCCTCTCATGAAGCTCATCGAGGTCTCCGGCCACGGCATCCCCTGGCTCGCCGGCGCAGCCTACTGCCTGTACAAGAGCGACAGCGCCGCCGGCCAGGAGGTCATGCTGAACCTGCTCCTGGGTGAGTGGGGCAGAGGCGCCCCCCCTTCTCTCGCATCTCGCTTGTGGCCTCACTCACTTGTCTCGGACCCTCGCCAGCCCTCTGCTGTCCGTCACCTTCCACCCGACCTCCTTCCTCCTGTCTCCATCCTCCCATCCTTCCATTAACCCGCCTGGCTCTGTGACTCCCTATCTCCCCCCCCCTCCAGAAGTTGCCCTACCAACTGACTAGCTCGGGTTTACTGTGCAGAAGGGGTTGTAGAAGGTACCCCTGACGTGCATCCAGAATTATATGTGAGTGGGTTTATATGCTGTGCAGATCTTGCATGTATGAGATGGATAACTGGATTGGTCCTGCAACAGATGCACTCTCCTCTCTCCTAGAAATTCTGGAGAGCCAGTAGACATTTATCTGCCTGTCCACACTCCCTAGGGAAGGTACAGTCTGATTTCTAGGGATTTCACTTTAGGATTTGCAAATAGTGTAGCCTAATCAACCCCTTCAAATATTCTGGGAAATGCCTTTCTCAAGCACAGTTGTCTCCAGCACTGGGTACAGTGCGGTGGTTCTGTGGCTAAGGATCTGTGCCTGTGGCTGGAAGGTTGCCGGTTCGTATCCCGCGGCTGGCAGAGGAATCCTACTCCATTGGGCTCCTGAGCAAGGCCCTTACCCCCAACTGCTCCTGGGGTGCTGTATAAATGGCTGACCCTCACTCTGACCCCAAACTGCTCTCCCTGTCTGTGTCTCATGGAGAGCGAGTTGGGGTATGTGAAAAGACAAATTCCTAATACAAGAAATTGTATACGGCTAATAAAGTGATCTGATCTATGTACAGGTAAGTGAAGACCAGCTGCTTTCTCTGTGCATTATACTGTCTTGTGCCTGTTGCTTATTAGGATAGGCTGTTCTGGATAAAGTGGTTAGAAAATTGATGGATTTCCAAGTGCACAAAGCATAGCTTGATGCACTTCTGGTATTCACTTATACAGCCCCCGTGTGTGAGCTTTTTCTGACGCTAATGCTATAGCTTTCACTTAACACAGCTTACTCAGCCCAGTAGGTCACAGCCCTGCTGTACCGCGATGTGCTGTGTGCTCTGAAGTTCCTGGTGATACCCCTATTTCATTTCACCACGGGTCAGCGAGCAGCCCTGCAGTGAAGGAGCAGCTGTGTCCACAATAGCCCCGATTCGAAGAAATAATGTAACATAAGGTGACAGAGCGGAGCTATTTGTCTTTATTGTCTGGCTGCAGTTAAAGGTCACGCCTCATTTTTAAAGTGTGTCTGTTTGCTGGACGTATACAGCGTGATGATAAGCAGTGTTGATTCCAGCTGCTAGTCTAATTCAGGGGTAATCTGGCACTAGTCCTTGATAGCTGTGGTCATGTAGGCTTTGAAGGTCACTTTGAATTCGTTTTTAGCCAGGAGTCTGCAAGGACTTGGAGCACATTGGAGTTTTGACCAATATAGTGAGGTTTTTGGTTCAGAGATGGACACTCCTGACCTAACCGGTCCTTGAAGGCCTTATGGTGCAGGTGCTTTAACTTCCATTGAGATCTAAACCACCTGCTTCTGAAGTCACCATATTGTCCCAGCTGTCGGGAAGTTGATGATTTGCAGGTGACCCTTAAAACAAACCCACCAGGGTTGACCGCCCCAGGTTAATTTATAAGATTAAAATGGAACTCGCTGCCACTGATGCGTAGAACCTGCTCAGGCACGCTGAACAGTAAATGTGCTGCAGTACTAGAAGTGCTGAAATGCTAGCAGTCAAAATTGTATTGTAGTTGCACTTATCTATTGGGCTTTATAATAGTGCAAGTCACATCTGCTGAGCAAACGAGTACACGCTGTAGAGCAGCTCAGTGAGGCATGCCAGGCAGGCCACTCCAGACCATGACCGATAAAGCCTGGAGCTCCCAGACTCCCCGCAGGGCCAGTGGCTCCCTAGTAATACTCTCCAGGTCTGACATGACCAGGGATTTAACAAACAGGAGGGGCATCAGTACCGCCTCCCGCCAGCTCCGGTGCCCCTGCTCAGATCCCCCCCCATACGGTCAAGAAGAAGCCCCTTGTTCGTGTTTCAGCACGGGCCTGACACGGCGATTGGCAGGAACGGAGATTGTCCTCTGCCTTTAAATTCCTGCGCGGGTGCCGGCCAGCAGCAGTCGGCCATGTGTCTCAGACAGAGCTCTCGGTTCACAAGCTGCAGCCTTGTGATTAAAGAGCAACGGTTACGATTCTGGGACGTTTCTTGGAGTTTGGGCGTTTTCCCATAGGTGATAATTTTTTTGTTGTTTTTGGACTTTGAAGTCTGCATCCAAGCCAAGTTTAGAACAGTGGTGTGAAGGACATTGGGATACTCCCTGTAAAGCATCATAAAGGAGAGATAGCTTCCCACATAAAATGAAGACGAAAAGCGTCAGGCAGCAAGGTACTCATTTGTTAAGACGACACTTATCCGTGCTTATACAGACACGAGCTAGGGAGAAGGAGTGTCCTGGCACTGATGTTAAATCTCTGGAGTCGATCAGAGCAGCTCTACCCAGTGTAGCTCACGGAGAACGTCTGGCTGCTTGCGAGGGGGGGCGGTCAGGAGCTGGGGAGTCTGAAATGGGGACGCAGTGGCAGGTGCACACCTAGCTGAATAAGTGGGCCACTGCACAGCGTCGGAGCTTTTATGCCCGTAAGAGATGCTGCTCTGAGCTATCAGCAGCTTGCCAAGTACCGTTTGTTTTCTGTGAAATGTATTGGTGTGTTTATGAAGGCACCAGTGTGAATGCAGTGTTTTGGACTGTAAAAAGATGTTATTTTGCACCTACCCACATGAAACTGCACATTACATCACTGGCTGGGCTTTATGATGATGATATCTATAAATCAAAGCGCTGAGCAGAGATGTTTATTTCCGTAAGCATTTGGAGAGCCAGCTGCCTACACAAAGGGTTGATTCAGATCAGTGCGAAAACCCAGATGAAACATTTCGGGTGGCAGTGGCTGGATCCGATCTTTATTGAAATGCAGAACACTGCACCCGGCTCGCTGCAGGTTTCACTTCACAGGGCAAACACTGGGCGTTGCCAAAACTGTTCCTCTCTTTTTAAAAGGGGAGCCCAGTGTTTGACTTGATGGTGAGCATGGTTGTGTGTGTCGTGCTTTCACGTGTCCACAGAGAAGCGTGCCGTGTGTATGTGACGAATAGACACTGAAGTACAGCTAGTCCCAGTCAGGCTGCAGCACCTAAAGCCCGAATTGGGTCAGGTGGATGCTGGGGGGTGTGCCTGCAAGTGACCGGTCTTCTGTCTCTCCTCTCGGCAGCCCTGGTCCTTGACGTCATTCTGGTGGGCACGGTGAAGGCCGTGGTCCGGCGGCGCCGACCCGCGCACAACCGCATGGACATGTTCGCCACCTTCTCCGTGGACCGCTACTCCTTCCCCTCGGGCCACGCCACCCGCGCCGCCATGTGCGCCCGCTTCCTGCTGGCCCACCTGGTGCTGGCGGCGCCGCTGCGGGTCCTGGTGCTGCTGTGGGCCACGCTGGTCGGGCTTTCTCGGGTCATGCTGGGCCGGCACAACGTCACGGACGTGGCCTTCGGGTTCGGCATGGGGTACTGCCAGTACAACCTGGTGGAGGCGCTGTGGGTCTCCCCCGCTGGGCTGCAGAGCACACTGGGACTGTGGGGCTGAGCAGGAGAAGGAAGGGGGGAGAGGGGTGGGGAAAGGGATGGGTAGAGATGGGAAACAAGAGGCTGGAGAGGAAGAGGTTCAGCGCACCATGGTGGTGTCAGCGCTTGCCTCAAGTCTGAACGGAACACACCTGGTATTAAGGTTTGGTGGTGCCAAGGTGGGATTTTTACTGTGCTCATTCCAATTTTCCTGTAAATCTACATATAGTCCAGGTCTCTAAGTCAAAAGATGTGCCTGTTTTGTGTGCATGATGGAGCGGGGATATGTTTGTTGGGCTTGAGGTGATCGGACCAGGGAGTGTATATGTACCCAGATGATGGAGAGAAGGGCTTATCCACTTGTTCGCTGGGATAACTTCATTCGGATAAGGAGAGAAGGGTTCATCCACTTGTTCGCTGGGATAACTTCATTCGGATGAGGGGGAACTGTAGTAATTCGTTCTTCGCGGTTCATCACAAGGCACACTCCAGGCCAGCTTTACTCCTCTTCATACCAGAGCTGAGAAGAGAGAGAAATGGACATTCTTGCATCACAAGAGTAATTCGTTTCTCACTTTATCAGAAACATCCGTGATGAGCTCCAGCTGGACTGTAGCTGGCTTTGTGGTGTTTGATCAGAGCTTTAAAACCAAGCGTACCTAAATCAGAGTGAAATAATCAATAAACACTTAGGGCCCCTACCTACATGTTCATTCCCCCTGCCCCCCAACACTACATCCTATTAGACATCTGTTTTTTTAATGTTGCTTAAAGTTGGTTGTCACATTTACAGTGTCTTTGTTTTTTATATGAAGTGGTTCTTTTTTTTCATAGTGAAGACAAACGATGGTTAAACTGAAACGCCAGCTTTTTACTTGTTCAAGTATTGGTAGTCTGTTTTTTTTCCCCTTAGACTCCTAGGGAGGTCAGTATCGATCATGTGCGACATTATTGCAGACTTGTATTTTGATACAACTTTTATCCATTTTAAAATCCTGTAAATGCATTTTATGTTGTAATTATAAATACAATTCCACATACTGTATGCTGTAAGGCAGGGGTCGGCAAACTACGGCCCGCGGGCCAAATGCAGCCCGCTGAACTTTTCTGAGTGGCCCGCAGCTCACTACTGTTTACCGAGATCTGCTGCTCTCTCTCAGCACTAACGGTCAATTGCAGAACAACACCTATTGCACGATGCATTTTACTTTTAGCCTATCAGATGTTACCTTTAGCCTAGGTTACATACGCCTGTTGCTACAGCTGATTCTTACTGTAAATTCATCTGAATTTTTGCTGCTGCGATTGGCTCAGTAACACAAGTGATGTCTAGTGTACGCCATCTTGTTTGAAAGCAGGTAATGATTTCAAACAGTTCTAAAAGAACAAGAGGCTAACTGTAAGGCTTTACATGTAAGATGCTAACTGTAAGGCTTTCCTGCCATCTCTGAAAAAAGAAAGATCGATGCAGAGGGTCGAAAATTCAGTGACAAGCGGTTTAGAAGACTACTTTTGTGTCCCATGGAAAGAAAAGGCAATGTGTCTTATTGCTGTGATTAAAGAATACAACATAAAAAGGCGTTACGAGAAAACATCAGGCTAAGTTTTCGGAATACACAGGAGATGACAGAGGGAAAAATCAGAACAGTTGAAAAAGTCGCTATAGGGGCAGCAGAAACTGTTCAAGAGAAAACTCGAAGAATATGTTGCGGCTGTCCGAGCCAGTTATTGGGTATCACAACTTCTAGCAGCAGCTGGCAAACCCTTCACGGGCGGAGAGTTTATTAACCAGGGTATGCAAGGTCACGGAGGAGATGTGCCCAGAGAAACGCAACCTATTCCTGTCGTTGAGTTTATCGGCTAGATAGAGGATTTCACTCAGGCGACCCAGCAAGGTTAGTAAAAAAAAAAATGTTAGTGGCCCTTGCTCTAAAAAGTTTGCCGACCCCTGCTGTAAGACATTAAAATGTGTCGGGTTCTGTTGGTTCCGGTTCTCATTTGTTGATCTTTTAATGCCTTGCAGTATGTAAACGTGAATAAACACAGATAGTAAATTAAATCAGTCAGCCCACTGGCAGCTGTGGAGCTGCATCAGCGGGAATCTGCTTTCCTCAGCGTGGGTAGGTCCTACGGCCTGTTTCATCATTGGCAATCGGGCACAGAGAATTACTTGCTGTGCTGATGTGTGTAACTGCTCTTCGGCTAGGTTTTGTATTTTAAGAGGAATGTCTTTGCTTTTGAAGTATAGCTGTGATTTTACAACAGGTTCTGCAGCGATTTCCTTTTCCTACAAGGGCCTTGCCAGTGAGGTGCCAATACGAATGTTTAAGTTTTGATTTTCATTTGCAAAGTGCCTTGGGATTGTCCCGAGAGATATGATCTCTTTTTTTTGCACTTTTTTTAAGTGGCTGTTAGTATGCTTGATCCATACTGCTCCAAAGGAAAGCAAGCATTCCAGCTGGTGAAAATATGAAATTGTTAGCGGGATATGGCCAGGTATCGCAGGAGAGAGACAACAGCAAACAGGGCCATAACCAAGCACATTGTGCAGACAGTGCAGCCGAGATGCACGGTTGTGCGTGGGTAGTTTTCGCTGGAACAGCTGTTGACCTTGGGAGGGTCCGCTAGTGACGTGACCCAGGCTCGAACCCGCCATCGTAGAGCTTTGGCAAGAGCCTTTCCAGCTGTTCATCATCCCTGCCACACCGCTGAAGAGTCCGAGTCTGACGGCATGCTGGGAGCCTGCCGGGAGGTGTGGTCTCCCCGCCTCTCGCTAACATCGCTGGTGGCCTGTGGGCCCGTGGCAAGTTCCTGAAGGAGCAGTTGCACTGCCCCTCTAGCCCTGGCTTCACTCTGCCAGGTGTGCCAGCTGTGATCCGCAGCCAGAGGAATCTTGCCAGAGAGCTCAGCCTGCACCCTGAAGCTGGGGGAATCCCGCAAGTGACCCTGGCTGGAATGAGCCATGTCACAGCCAGAGAGCTCAATCTGCACCCCGTCTGAGCACTGCTGCTGGTGGAGACATCTGGGAAAACCCCTATGTTTCTTATTATCTTAAACTTTTCAGGCCAATTAATGATGAGGCTCTTTCGATAATGGTTCAACTACTTTGCATCCCAGAGCACGCGTCCTCCAGGGCTCTTTGCTCTAAACAGGTCAGTGCATTGTAGTGTTTGTCACCAGTTCCTTCCTGCCAGGCCTGGGACAGCGGCAGTAGGGGTGCAGTCGAGGTTCAGCTGTGGAGCACCTTAACATGTACAGTACTGGTCAAGCTGAGTGTGCTCTTCCACAGAGCAGAGGAAGCTGGTGAGCAGAGCTGAGGACAGGACAGGTGGCCGTCAGTGGCTTGCATGGCAGATGCAGTACAATGTGACATGTAAGATAAGGAGTGATAATGCTATTAAATAATCTGCTTTCTTGGAAAATGACTTAACTGCATAGAGAGCTGTGTCAGGGGGTGTGAACTAGAGTGAAACCTTCCTTAATCTGAGATAAAGTAGGAGGGTTTGTGTTTAGAGACCACTTCTTCTTAGTTTCCATCCTGGAGTCTTCCGCCATCTTCTGCTGTAGCTTCTGAGCTTAATTACATTTGATGACCAAACGAATTCCTTTAGTTAGGCCCTTTTCTGCTGTTTTCTGCACAGTGGTTTCAGAATGCTCTCTTTTAGGTTTGTTGTCACCAAGAAATCTAGCTAGCAGATGTGTTGGCTTAATGAATGTTATTCCAATGTGTAATCATGGGTGGGAACTCTGCTACACTTTGCTACACTGTTTCACTACAATTATATAAATAAATAATTCTGTATAACGAAGGTCCCATTCAGGCCAGACCAGAGCAAACGCTAACAAATACTGTAAAGTGTGACCATCTTGATGTTCTAACGTGGGTGTCAGGATCAGCCTACTGTGAATCTGCTAGAACTGCAAGGCAGCTACGTGTCCAGGAATACTTGAGTTCATTTCATAACCATGATTATTTATATGCACTTGAAGTTGTGAAATGGATTGTAAAAAAAAAAAACAGTGACAAAGTCCAGCTCCTCAAATCGCTTCCAGAATGAGAAAGAGTGGGCAGATCCAGCCCTCCCACAATGTGCAGTCTGATTTCTGCACAGTATGTTGTGAAAGAGCCTGATGCCTGGGAACGGTTGATTGAAGTGTTAGGTCAGCCTCATTTCAGGACTTCAGGATTTAGGAAAAGCATGCAGTCTGAGGTTTCCTGTGCTGACTTTACCATGTGCATTGTGAAGATTAGTAGTTTATATGCTACGGACAGCTAGGGAAACTGGTTTAGTAGCTGTGGTTCTTTAATGGTTTGTGAAGCATGGGTGATGTCCAAAATTGCACCCATTGTAGAACGGGGTGCCACTCGCAGTGCCCTGGTGGCCCGAGTCCGCCCTGTGTCAGACCTTCCTTACTGCGCTACTCCACACATGTGGGCTAAGTCGACATGGGCATCCAGGACATTGCTATGAACGTGTTGCATCTTGGTGCACTCACATGTAAATATTTCCAAACAAATACTGACCTGCAATAAGTGAACAGGCACCAATTTGTAATACTGTGATAATAACTCTCGCTGTCGTTGTTAGTGCTTTCCGGGTTGGCCTGTGGGTGGATCCCTTCACATCTCATTATGGTGGTAAGAAGGCAGTGCTGTATCTCCACCAGGTAATGATGCAGGGAATAAGGTCACCTTCCCATCATCCCTTCTGTTCTGGTGGGAAACGTTGAAAAAAAAGGGTCAGTGAACCACCAGCTCTTTTATTTCTCCTTTGAGAAAGGGACTGTATTAAAGTTGATGGCAGCTCTTTAAGAAGAGCCTGATGAATGGCTGGTGTCTTGTCTCCTGTTGTTGTTTTGTTTCCTTCTGGTGTTGGGGAAACCGGGACACTGACCTTGAATAACCTGCCATCTGTGCAGTTGTTCAGCCCTGGTCTTCAGTGCCTCACAGCCCAGCTTTTCCCCCGTGTGGTGTAAATCTCCTGGAATCATGTCACGGCAGGACAGCTGCTTTCACAGCTGTCGAGGGCAGGGAAGCAGTTGAGGGGGGCCCAACTGGACGATGCTTTGGAAATGATCTGGAAGTTGTGCAACGCAGAGCTTGTAACTGCACACACTGTGCAGCTGCCCTCATGATATTATGGTCATTACTGAAAAAGACTCCTCTATATCCCTAGTGTTTTTGGTCAGGATGAACAAGGTGCTGAACGTGTCCCACTGGGCTTCTGGGAATCCGCTGTGTTGCAATCCAGGACGCCATCTGCGAAGCCTGAGATAGATCCGTGTCGAATGAGGACAGTGCAGCTAGAAAGCTGCATCGTCACCTGCAGCTGACTTGTGGTGTTTTTGTTTGAATTGTCTTGTTCCCTGATTGTGGCCAAACCACTGATTTTTACTTTTGGATATCCCATTGCCTTCTTTTTCGTAAGGGGGTGTACATTACACTGTACAGTTGACGCACCTCGGGGCGGAGTGGATCAGTGCTGCAGGTGTTGTCGTCAAGAGGCCCAAGTCGTGGAGATGGAGGTTTGCTCGGGACAGATCTGTGCAGGGTGGCTCACAGGAGCTCAGAAACGATTGGCTGGGGAGAGTGAACACGCCGCTTCTCCTCTGCCTTGCGTGCCAGCTCACTCCAGTCACACCATCCTGGGAAAATGTCTTGAGTACAGATTGGCATTTGATTCCAACCAGCCCTGAAGAGATGGTTTAGCGCGAGGAGTTTGTCTCCTGTCTCTCCAGGCGAGGCAGTGTGTTTCACCTCTTTTACTTTTTCTGTGTTACGTTTTGAACTGAAAGTAATGTAGACAATGGTGGATGTTAATGAAGTTCTTGATTAACTGAATGTGGACTTAGTTCTGTGTGGAGGAAATAAGACCCTGGGAGTATCCCCCATTTATAGTAAACCTGCAATACATGTGAGTTCACCAGCTATAAAAACATAAGCCTACTGTATACTTGTCTGTGTAACTTATTTGCAGCATTTATATGTGTGAAAAAAGATGTGTGAAATTTGTTGTATAAAATGAATATTAATTTTTTTGTTACATCCCAAAGAGACCATATTGTGATTCTTACATATTTTTTAAATAAACAGTGTGTGAAGTTGAAACGGGGTGCTTGTGTGGTATTATTGTAGCTGAGCAGACGGCCGCAAACTCCTGTTATGAAGGCACAGGCTACTGAATGGATGTTATACAACCTGCTGCTGCTTGTGCCCTTTGAGGTGTTATTTCTAAGAAGCCTAAAGAAAAATTTAAAAGAAAAATTATTTTATTCAATGTACAAACTAAGGTCCTGGTTACAGTTCACAAGTTTGAACTATATTTCTGATGTGCAGTGTTGGCTGGTTAGTTGTGATGCTATGTACATGTATTGATAAATACAGATATGTTAGTGGGAATCTGACTTGTTCATTCCAGGTGATTTTACTCTGTAAGGACAATCCCGTTCCTGGTGACTTATTGCCATTCCACAAGCATGAAAGAGGCAATTGCTAATTAGTCTGTTCCCACTTGCTGTGTTAGACACTGTCTGTTGGTCACTGTTTGCTGAATAACAGCTTTTTACAGGGATTCACTTATAAACTCTTTAAATGGTTTAAACAATAACTATACCTTATACTGTAGTTCTTTTCACATGCATTTCAACGACCGGTCACATGCTGAATAATGCATTGGTGAGCACACTTGCTTTCACACTTGAGAAGATGTTTTTTCAAAGTCTGGTCCGTGTGTGTTTCAGGCTGGGTAGACGTGTTCAGAGAAACCATTATGAGAAGTTAGGTCTTCATGCTGTCAGAAAGTGATAATCGCCAAGTACAGGATGCCACTTCCTCTGTTTGAGGTTTGACGGTACTGTGCCCATACAGATTACCATCATCTGCAAATGTAAAACCACTTTCAGCGTCTGAAAGAAAAAAACGTTTTAGCAGTTTCAAATTCTTGCTCAAGGAGGCCTTCAGTTTGGTTATTGATTTCCGTTATTCTCCTATATTCCCACAAACAGGCACTCTGAAAGCTCCCTTCTGCTGAGCATTCCCTTTTTATCCCGACTTCCTGCTCACACTGCAGGATGAGGACTGGACCGGCTCTCATCCCTCCCTTCCCATCACTCTGCTCGCCTCATCCCAACCCACTCCTTCTGCTGTAAGCTTATATCCTCTTCACCCACCCAAAACAGGGGGACATCATTCGGCCCTTATAGCCTCCTACCCTGGTAATTGGTAATTAATTGATCCAAGGATTTCACCCTAGCTTCTTCCCAGAAAAGCCTGCATATCACCTTAAGCAACATGAATGAGTAAGTTGTTCCACACTCCCACAACCCTTTGTGTAAAGAAGTGCTTTCTGTTCCACACTTTATCTCCTTGTCCTCCAGTTCATATTTCCCTGTTCATCCTGAAGAAATCTCCTGGATTCGGTGCTTTTGGATCGGGGACCCATGTGATCTTCTCTGCTTCACAGGATTTGAAAGGTTCTCACAAACTCTTGTACACCAGACTGCAAGCATATTTGTGTAAAGTAGTTTTTTTTTTTAAACTTAATTCTGTTAGGAGTGACTCTAAACTGATTTTGTATTACTGCTTCGAATGTTTCTGTTTATTTTCTGCTAATATTTTTCAGTGACTTGTTGTTTATGGTCTGTGAAAGAACCTTGTGGGTTGAAAGGCTGTCTGCAACTGCTAAGCGGACGGTCGTGACCGCACTAGGAGACGGGTCGTGTTCGCCTTTTTCCAATCGGTAGATGGCGCTGGGTTTTCACAAAGGTCACAACAGGGTTAAACCGGTGAGGAGGGGCCAGGGGAGACGGAGGCTCTCTGGCCTGTGCAGAGGCTCAGGGGGTAAAAGAACAACTCACAGACACTGCAGAACGCCAGGGGACAAAGTGCGAATTGCATCAGCTCACCACGGGACCTTGCCCACCTCTGGCTCCTGGGCTCACTCGGACCGGAGCGCGCGCTGTCGGCGCCAGGGAGCCCCTCCACGGCTGGCCTGTTGGAAACCCAGGTGAGCAGCTCTTTTTTACTGTTGCTCCCGGCGACGGTCTTGCAGATTGCTGGTATGGCCCAGGGGCCGGAGTCCACATGCTCTGTGCGCAGGTACTGGCCCAGAGCAGTCACTAGTCAGGCTGTTTCTCCTTCCCCCTGACTTGACCGGTCTTTGTGCAGATTTCCTCCTGCCTCACCCTGGGTCTGGCCGCGAGCTCTGGATCACAGACATGCGCCGCGGGTTTGGTTCGTCAATGCACAGGATCAGCCCTCTTCTCCTGAAGTCGAGTAAACAACACACAATTACCCACAACTGTGCACGGATATAGAACTCCTCTAAGGCAACTCTCTGCTGGGCAGGGCTGGGGCCTCCAGACTGGTGTTGCAGGAGAGGTTGAGTGAGGCACTGGGGTTGAATTATTGAGACATACTGAATAAGAAAGGTCTCTGGGGTTTTTCTCAGATGTTTGTGCTAAAAATGCTCAGCTCACAATCCTTTTCTTTCTTCAGAACTTTTCTCTGCAAAGACTTTCCAGAATAACGACCCTGGACTTTACCCAGTAATAAAGTGGGTAACACAACCAACGGAAGACTCCCAGTTACAGACGCCCTCGCTTGACTGAATGTCAGAAAGGGCTTTATTGTACATCACGTCAATAGAAATACGTTAATACTGCCAGACAACCTCGGTCCTGTGCTCTGACCCCCATTTCCCTGAATATCTTTCACGCCTCTCTCTTTTTATCTCCCTCCCACCCCTCTGTCTACCTCCGCCCTCGACCTGCGTCGGTGTCTTCCTGCTCTCCCGCGTCGGCCCCGCCCGCTGCAGACGGCATGGTGCGGCGCGTCGCAGTGATCGGAGCCGGGCCCTCGGGCCTGGTGTCCATCAAGAGCTGCCTGGAGGAGGGGCTGGAGCCCGTCTGTTTCGAGAGCAGCGACGCCATCGGGGGCATGTGGCGGTTCAAGGCAAGACCCGGCTTCACTCGCGGGTGTTCCGCCAAATCAGCAAGTCCGTATGGAGCTTTTCACGGATTCTGGCTGTGCAGGGGGAGAAAAGCCGTCTTTTCTCCGATGGACACAGCATTACACACGGAAGAGATTTCTTTGCACTTCATTCGTTGATGCACATTAGAAAAGTAGCATTTTGAGCTTAAATCGTGTAAAATGAATAACCTTTTTTCAGCTGGAGGGTACATAGGATCTTGAGTATGCAAATCCACGTTTCTTTTTAAAAGATTTTGCAACAGGCAATTGAAAGACTTATAGAGACTGTGAAGATCTTTTATAGTGATTCATGAGTGAATTTAATATATACAGTGGTGTGGAAAAGTAAGTACACCCCATGGAAAGGCTTGTCTTTTTTTACATTTGTGGACAAAAGGATATTTGATCATCGTTTCAACAGTACTGATAGATAAAGTTGATCTAAGTTTAAAAAATAACATTGAAAAATCACATTTTGCACTCATACTATTTAAATCAACAGAAATGCAGTTTCCTTATGCAGAAAAAGTGAGTACATCCCTACCTTTACCATTGCATCAAATGCCTAAAATTAGAATCAGGTGCACCAAAACAGGTGCAAATGATTAGAACATCATTAGAGAGTAACTTGGACGGCACTGCCTCATATAAACACCACAAACCTGTGGGCTGATTTGGTCTAAGCAATTGAGGTGCGTGGCTACATCATGCCAAGATCAAAAGAGCTCTCTGAGGCCCTCGGGAGAAAGATTGTTGATGTCTATGAGTCTGAGAAGGGTTTTAAAGCCATTTCCACGCAATTTGTAGTCAATCACTCCACTGTCCGAAAGATCATCTACAAATGGAGAAAAATTCAAACCACTGGGAATCACTCCAAGCCGAGTCGTCCCACCAAATTCAGCCCAAAGCTGACTGAAAGATGCTGCAGGAAGTCTCCAAGAACCCCAGGATAACATCCAGGGATTTAAAGGCAAGTCTTGCCTCAGTCAGTGTCGAAGTGCATGAGTCAACCATCTGAAAGAGACTGCACAACTTTGCCCTACGTGCAGGGTCAGGAAGGAAGAAGCCTCTGCCCTCAAAAAACAATATAGATGCACAACTGAAGTCTGCCAGACAACACCTGGGTGAAGATCAGGACTATTGGAACAATGTGCTCTGGACGGCTGAGACAAAGGGAGAGCTGTTTGGCCACAATGCCAGGGCCTGGTCAGCTTGCCCATCATAAAGTCAACCATGAATTCCCCATTGTACCAGAGAGTACTTCAGGAGAATGTGAGGCCATCTGTCAAAAAGCTGAAGTTAAACTGTAAATGGACCTTGCAACAAGACAATGACCCAAACACTCCAGCAAATCCACAGAAGAATGGCTCAGAAAGACGAAATGGAGGTTTATGGAATGGCCAAGTCAAAGCCCAGATCTTAACCCATCGAAATGCTGTTGGGGAACTTGAAACAGGCAGTACATGCAAGTAAGCCCTCTAACATCACACAGTGGAAGGAGCTCTATAAGGAGGAATGGGAAAAACGTTCTCCAAGTAGATGTAGGAGACTGATAGACAATTACAAGAAACGCCTACAAGAAGTGATTTCTGCCAAAGGCGGCAACACCAGTTATTGAAGCTAGGGGGTTTTCTTACTTTTTCACAGCACTGTGTATACATATGCTCAGGGCTCTGATTTCTGCCTTGTCAGAGGGACCTGGACTTTATGGTGCTGGGGTTACAGTAAGGTGCTTACCGTCAGACCCAGTGGCCCCAGGTTCGATTCCCAGCTGGGGCTAGCCTGTCCCCTTTCAAGACTTTCTGTTTACAGTTCTACCTGTGTGATGCCTGATTTTTTAATTCCAGTAAAAAAAAACAAAATAGTATTTTTTCCTGCTTAAATTTCAAATCGAGAAGAGGCTTTTCAGCCCATATTGCTCATTGGGTAGTTAGTAGGTATTTAATCAGAGGATTTCATCTACTGCAGCTGTTTTTGAAAGAAGCCAGGGTATTGACTTCTATACCATGGCTGGGTAGCTTGTTCCCCACTCCTACAACCCTTTAGGTAAAAAAGTACCTCCGTTTACAGTTAAAATAGTAGGTCTCACTTGTGTTCTCTGCTTGGTGAATGCTGTTGATTCTGGAGAAGCCTACTGTGTTGACCTTAATGTCAGTGTCGGTGACCTTAATGATCTTTTAATACTGTACTTGAGCCGGTTCCCTCAGATCTGTCTCTGCTGGAGAATAAACAGACTCAGTTCATTTAGCCTGTCAGTGCGGGACATTCTTTTAAGCCCAGAAATGTGTCTAGCTGTTCTTTTCTGGACAGTTCCCAGCACAGCAGTATCATTTTGTGAAGTTGATAGACGTTCTGCACAGTATTCTAAAAAAAGGTCTTACTCGTTTTAGAATATTGTGTGTCCTCATGCTCTGTTTGCCTTTTTTTATTGCTTCCACACTTTGTCTACCAGAGGTAAGTGATGTCAGCATGGACCAGAGGTAAGTGATGTCATCTGTCAGGTGTGAGCCCAGTAATTCATTTTTGTTTCTAGGTCTATGTGCATTTCATTAGTTTTGGTGTCATCTGTGAACACAAATCTATCACTAACTTTCGCACAAGAAGTGTTTTGCACTAGATGTAGTAGAAGTACATATAAAGTCTTAGAAATTGTGTAGTATCTGTATTGCTCTTAAATTCATACTCTGTTTAAGGTTGTTGGTTTGTTTAAAGGTGCTCTGTAAAATCTGGTAACATACAGTACAAGCAGACCCAAGTAATACATTGGACTGCCAAGTTACAAGCCGAAGGGTGTTGATGTCCCCTGTCGCCACTAGGTGGCGCACAACCCACCCTTAGTTTGCAGTGTGCCAGGTATGGGTGATGTTGGAGTCCTCTCTCTCTCAAGCTCAGCCTCGCTCACGACTGCTCTCGCTCCCTTCTTGGCAGGAGAAGCCCGAGCCCGGCAGGGCCAGTATCTACCGCTCCCTCGTCGTCAACACCTCGAAGGAGATGATGTGCTTCAGCGATTTCCCCTTCCCCGCCCACTTCCCCAACTACATGCAGAGCTCGCGCCTGTTGGAGTACTACTGCCTGTACGCCGAGCACTTCCAGCTGCTCCCTCACATCCGCTTCCAGGTGACTCCGGTGTCCCGGCCCGCGCTCCGCCCAGTGCGCCGTGAGGGGCCCTTCTCTGGGTCTCAGGGTCTCATCGCGGTGCTGCCAATGGTTTGCTCTGCAGAATGCTGCACCATCTAATTGCCAGCAGAGATATCACACACCCAGCTGCAAAATGAAGGATTCGACTCTGACTGCAAACAACGCTATCATATTTTTACACGAATTTAGCACAGGTACTCAAGTGAATAGACATCTTACAACAGTGAAAACGTTTCACTCTGGGTCAGTAATTGCAAGTAGTCCCATGTTCATTCCTCCCTTATAATGCACTTAAAGAGCACAAGAACGTCTACAAACGAGAGGCCATCCACTGGTTCTTCTGGCCTGTTTACTGGTTAGTAACTGATTGATCCAAGGATGTGTCTGTAGAGAAGCTGGAATATCAGCTTCAACAACATGGAAGAGCTTGTTCCACTCCCCCACAGCTCTTTGGGTAAAGAAGTGCCTGCTGTTCTCAGTTTTCAATGCTCTTTCGTGTAGTTTCCATTTATGTCCTCTGTTGATGCTGAATGTGTCTGCTTGGTTGACTTTGTCAGTGCCTTTAGGGATCTGAAAAAACCCGTATCAGGTCCCCTCACAATCTTACAAAGCAGTTTCTTCAGCCTGTCAGTTTTGCTCCCCAGGAATATGTGTAAGTAACAGTATGTGCGCTGTGTGATTCCCTGTGGCTGTCAGACCACCGTGCTCAGTGTGAAGCAGCGCCCGGATTTCTCTCGCTCCGGCCAGTGGGAGGTGCTGACGGTTGACAGAGAGGGACAGGAGGAGAGCTTCGTCTTTGATGGGGTGCTGGTCTGCACGGGACACTATACTCAGCCAGCTCTGCCCCTCGGAGACTTTCCAGGTAGGCGCAGTCTTCCCACCGTCCCCTGCAACTTGCCGATGATATGACCTGAGGAGGAAAGAGCTCGGCTGGGTAGTTATCTGCCGAACAGGAGAGGCAAGGCAGGAAACCCGAATTCAGAAACTAGCTGAGGGTACCCGGCGCTTCTTAATGCTCTTTAAACGGCCCGAAACCAATGACCCTGTTCTTCTCACTCCATGGGTCAACGCTAGGCATCGCGACGTTTGAGGGACAGCACTTTCATGGCTGGGAGTACAAGGATCCGGATAAATTCCGTGGGAAAAGGGTCATGGTGGTGGGGATTGGAAATTCTGGAGGGGACATCGCTGTGGAGATGAGCAGAGTGGCTGAACAGGTGTGTACAGTTCCATGCAGTCTCAAACCCTCCCTGAAACTAAAGTTGAAGGCGCAGAAAGGTGACACTGCAGAGCTGTGTGCTGCAACCTGCCTTCTGCAGTCCTTCAGAGACCAGCACCCGTACAAATTTACATTATTGCTTCGACTAGAGAATGGAATTGTCTGAGACACTGCACGGGGACAGTATGGTGTCTGACACACACTGTGCACAGGGACAGTGTGGTGTCTGACACACTGTGCAGGGGGACAGTGTGGTGTCTGACACACTGTGCACGGGGACAGTGTGGTGTCTGACACACTGTGCACGGGGACAGTGTGGTGTCTGACACACTGTGCACGGGGACAGTGTGGTGTCTGACACACTGTGCACGGGGACAGTGTGGTGTCTGACACACTGTGCACGGGGACAGTGTGGTGTCTGACACACTGTGCACGGGGACAGTGTGGTGTCTGACACACACTGCACGGGCACACTGGTGTCTGACACACACTGCACGGGCACAGTCTGGTGTCTGACACACTGCACGGGGACAGTCTGGTGTCTGACACACTGCACGGGGACAGTCTAGTGTCTGACACACTGCACGGGGACAGTATGGTGTCTGACACACTGCACGGGGATAGTATGCTATCTGACACACACTGTACAGGGGGACAGTCTGGTGTCTGATGCACACTGACACCAGTGTGCATCACTGAAACTCCTGATGTTTCTAAAGTATTACATTGCAATGTTCTCTCACAGACGTTCCTGAGCACCCGTAAGGGGGCCTGGGTCGTGAGCCGTGCTTCGGACAGAGGGATGCCCCTGGACATGACGAAGATCTCACGGATCGTTGGCTTCCTGACAGAATGGCTGCCTGCCTGTCTGGTGAACTGGCTCTGGGAGAGAACGCTGAACCAGAAATATGACCACAGCATGTATGGGCTCCAGTCACAACAGAGGTATTGAGCTCACCTGAGAGTCTGCGCATTCCCTGCAGCTACCAGAATGTGTTCCCTGTAGATAACGTGTTTATTTGGTATTATTGTTTTGTTCATAAACAATTACAGTATCACATGTACAGTATATAGCAAGGTGGATAGCAGGCCTTTTCCTTTGCTTAATGGTTTTATTATAGCCAGAGTAAATCAGAAATTCTTCTTAATTCTTACAGTGCATCTTGACATTCATGACAAGTGATTACTCTGTAGGAAGCTGAAAGAACAGGAATCTGTAAAAGCAATTAAAGAAAGAAGAAAGAAAATGTAATTCTAGTTAAGAAATGTAGCTGTTTCCCAAATCTTGTATCAGCTGTGCATGTGTAAGTCACTTTGGACAAGAGTGTCAGCCAAATGAAATAACGATATTAAAGTATGAGGTAATGATATTAAAAAGCGATGAGTTAACAATGTTAAAGTAATGATGTCTGTGATCGCAGCTTTAGACTGACTGTTTCTGTCTCAGCTGTGCCCTGTGATTTGAACTGCAAAGAACCCGTTTGCAAGCCACTGCCTCTCCTGCAGGGTGTTAAAACAGAGGCCGCTGATCAATGACGACCTGCCCTGTCGGATCCTCCTGGGGGCGCTCGTCATGAAGCCCCACGTGCGCGAGTTCAGGGGCTCCAGCGTGGTGTTCGAGGACGGGACGGTGGAGGACGGGATCGACGCTGTGGTCTTCTGCACGGGGTACAAGTACAGCTTCCCCTTCCTGCCCGCCTCCCTCTTCGCCCCGCCTGGGCAGCGGCTGGCCCTGTTCAAGCACCTCTTCCCTCCCGCCCTCCAGCCGCCCACCCTGGCCGTGGTGGGCCTCTTCCAGGCCAGCGGGCCCATCATGCCCATCGCAGAAATGCAGGTGCGCTGGGCGACACGAGTCATCGCAGGTAAGGGTCTCCCTCCTCACCCCCGAGCCCCGCTCTCGACTGGAGGCCCCCCTCCTGCTAGTCTACCGCATGTCAATGCGCAAGAGACAGCGACACACTGTGCTAAGGTGCGGGCAGCTCTGATTGCTAACAAAGGAGGCAGTTTGATAAGGGAAAGTCCGAAACTGCAGAACATTTTTCCTGCTGCGTGCTTCAGGGTCGGAACAGTCTCACACAAAGCAGTTTTTATGAAACCCCCAGAGGTTACTCTGAGCGATCATCTGCTGTTGCTTTATAAAGAGAGCAGAAGGGGAGTGTCCACATAGTAACTCATCAGGACACCAAGGTATGAGACTCTGAAGGAGTTCAAATGAGCAGAATCGTCCTGCTCCCAGAGGGGAAAGAACACAGTGAAATCTCTGTGGCAGAGTCCTCTTGGATCGATTTTAGCATCGCCTTGAGCCCTTCCAGTTGTAGCCATTCCTCGTACTCTCAAGTGAAGCTTTAAGTGGTAAGTGACTTACGGATTTGCCATCTCTGAGAATGTTTGTTCTGTCGTGACTTAGGGCTAAACAAGCTTCCCACAGAGGAGACGATGCTGAAGGACATCGAATGTGAAACAAAGAGGATGGAGAGGAGGTAAACTGCACACAACCAGGGGACAGCACGTCCGGTAGCTTGACTGTGCATGAGCACTGTACATCCCTCATCACTTCTGTAGTGCAGGTATAAAAGTGGCTGAACAGGCATTCATGGGCCCCTACACTGTCTGTAACATCTTTCAGGACCTAGCATTAAAACCCCTCCAATGGACATATTTTTAAGATTTTACCACCTTTTAATTTAGTATTCCTGTACTGTACATTTCCTTTACCCTCTCAAACTGGCATCAGCTGTCACTGCCTTGTACCGGCATGAGAGGAGTGTAAAGCCAGCCTATGCAGCCTCTGAAACAGCTCACTGTCAGGTTTCATGAGCTTCTTCACACAGAGCACAAACAGCCCTGCCCCGGTGCCAGGCAGAGAGGCCATGTGGCTCCCTGATAACTCCGTGAGCTCACTGCTGTCCAGCCAATCAGAGAGCTGCCTGAGAAGCCAATAGAAGCCCAGCAGACTTTGGACTGTCCCTAGCAGTGCCTGGACAGTTGTCTGCCCCCCAGTTCAGACACGCTCAGACTAGTGACCCCTGGGCTGCAGAGCCCAGCCTCTCCCTGCTGAGCAGCTCAGGGGCCCCTTACATTCTTCACACAAGCTGCTTTTGTGAAATTCTAAAAAAAAAAAGTCCATTAAAAAAAAATCTGAGGAAATGGAAGATTTTAAAAAAGCCATTTAAGTTTTGTGCACAGCAACAATAATGTTTAAAGGAGAAATGTGATTGTTAGAGCTCAGACCTCTCCTGCTCTAGGTGCCCGCAGCTGTGTGAGCTGGGTGACCGGCTGTCTCTCCCTGTACAGGTACACTGCGAAACTGGCCCCCCTCCAGGTGGACTACATCCCCTACCTGGACAGCCTGGCCGCGCAGATCGGGGCGCGGCCCAGCCTGATGGGGCTGCTGCTGCGGGACCCCCGCCTGGGGCTGAGTGTGCTGCTGGGCCCCTGCACCCCGTACCAGTACCGGCTGGCCGGGCCGGGCCAGTGGGCCGGGGCTCGCAGCGCCATCCTCACGCAGTGGGAGCGAGTGGAAGAGCCGCTGAGGACGCGCAGGGCCCCACACCGGCCCTGGGGCCCCGGCCTGGCGCTGGCGCTCAAGGTGTCGGCCGCTGCCCTGCTGCTCTCTGCCGCCGTCGTCTACATCCGCGGGGACCCCCCTGCCCTCCTGCGCCGTCTCTGTGTGCTGCCTGGAGCCTGGACACTGTGAGGCTGAGCTGTCGGAGTCCCGTCTTGTTAACACGTATTAACACATCAACCTCTGCTGGGATAAACGAAAACAAAACTCACAAAAAAATCACAGCGCTGGTGCAGAGTGCTTGACTGTGTAACTTTCTTTCTACTATATAGCACAGATTTTCCATCCGTGTGGCTCTGAGGTGTGTCCTCTGTACTGGACTGGGTGTGTGTGTGTGAGGCGTGTCCTCTGTACTGGACTGGGTGTGTGTGTGTGAGGCGTGTCCTCTGTACTGGACTGGGTGTGTGTGTGTGAGGCGTGTCCTCTGTACTGGACCGAGTGTGTGTGAAGTGTGTCCTCTGTACTGGACCAGGTGTGTGTGTGAGGTGTGTCCTCTATACTGGACCGGGTGTGTGTGTGAGGCGTGTCCTCTGTACTGGACCAGGTGTGTGTGTGAAGTGTGTCCTCTGTACTGGACCGGGTGTGTGTGAAGTGTGTCCTCTGTACTGGACCGGGTGTGTGTGATGTGTGTCCTCTGTACTGGACCGGGTGTGTGTGTGAGGTGTGTCCTCTGTACTGGACCGGGTGTGTGTGTGAGGCGTGTCCTCTGTACTGGACCGGGTGTGTGAAGTGTGTCCTCTGTACTGGACCGGGTGTGTGAAGTGTGTCCTCTATACTGGACCGGGTGTGTGTGTGAGGTGTGTCCTCTGTACTGGACCGGGTGTGTGAAGTGTGTCCTCTATACTGGACCGGGTGTGTGTGTGATGTGTGTCCTCTGTACTGGACCGGGTGTGTGAAGTGTGTCCTCTATACTGGACCGGGTGTGTGTGTGATGTGTGTCCTCTGTACTGGACCAGGTGTGTGTGTGAGGTGTGTCCTCTGTACTGGACCAGGTGTGTGTGTGAGGTGTGTCCTCTGTACTGGACCGGGTGTGTGTGTGATGTGTGTCCTCTGTACTGGACCGGGTGTGTGTGTGAAGTGTGTCCTCTGTACTGGACCGGGTGTGTGTGTGAAGTGTGTCCTCTATACTGGACCAGGTGTGTGTGATGTGTGTCCTCTGTACTGGACCGGGTGTGTGTGTGAGGTGTGTCCTCTGTACTGGACCGGGTGTGTGTGTGAGGTGTGTCCTCTGTACTGGACCGGGTGTGTGTGTGAGGTGTGTCCTCTGTACTGGACCGGGTGTGTGTGTGAGGTGTGTCCTCTGTACTGGACCGGGTGTGTGTGTGAGGTGTGTCCTCTGTACTGGACCAGGTGTGTGTGAAGTGTGTCCTCTGTACTGGACCGGGTATGTGTGTGATGTGTGTCCTCTGTACTGGACCGGGTGTGTGTGTGAGGTGTGTCCTCTGTACTGGACCGGGTGTGTGTGATGTGTGTCCTCTATACTGGACCGGGTGTGTGTGTGAGGTGTGTCCTCTGTACTGGACCGGGTGTGTGAAGTGTGTCCTCTATACTGGACCGGGTATGTGTGTGATGTGTGTCCTCTGTACTGGACCGGGTGTGTGTGTGAGGTGTGTCCTCTGTACTGGACCGGGTGTGTGTGTGAGGTGTGTCCTCTGTACTGGACCGGGTGTTTGTGTGAGGTGTGTCCTCTGTACTGGACCAGGTGTGTGTGTGAGGTGTGTCCTCTGTACTGGACCGGGTGTGTGTGTGAGGTGTGTCCTCTGTACTGGACCGGGTGTGTGATGTGTGTCCTCTGTACTGGACCAGGTGTGTGTGTGAGGTGTGTCCTCTGTACTGGACCGGGTGTGTGTGTGAGGTGTGTCCTCTGTACTGGACCGGGTGTTTGTGAAGTGTGTCCTCTGTACTGGACCGGGTGTGTGAGGTGTGTCCTCTGTACTGGACCAGGTGTGTGTGAGGTGTGTCCTCTGTACTGGACCAGGTGTGTGTGAGGTGTGTCCTCTGTACTGGACCGGGTGTGTGATGTGTGTCCTCTGTACTGGACCAGGTATGTGTGTGAGGTGTGTCCTCTGTACTGGACCGGGTGTGTGTGATGTGTGTCCTCTGTACTGGACCGGGTGTGTGTGTGAGGTGTGTCCTCTGTACTGGACCGGGTGTTTGTGAAGTGTGTCCTCTGTACTGGACCAGGTGTGTGTGAGGTGTGTCCTCTGTACTGGACCGGGTGTGTGATGTGTGTCCTCTGTACTGGACCGGGTGTGTGTGTGAGGTGTGTCCTCTGTACTGGACCAGGTGTGTGTGTGAGGTGTGTCCTCTGTACTGGACCGGGTGTGTGTGTGAGGTGTGTCCTCTGTACTGGACCGGGTGTGTGTGTGAAGTGTGTCCTCTGTACTGGACCAGGTGTTTGTGAAGTGTGTCCTCTGTACTGGACCGGGTATGTGTGTGATGTGTGTCCTCTGTACTGGACCGGGTGTGTGTGAGGTGTGTCCTCTGTACTGGACCGGGTGTGTGTGTGAGGTGTGTCCTCTGTACTGGACCAGGTGTGTGTGTGAAGTGTGTCCTCTGTACTGGACCGGGTGTGTGATGTGTGTCCTCTGTACTGGACCAGGTGTGTGTGTGAGGTGTGTCCTCTGTACTGGACCAGGTGTGTGTGTGAGGTGTGTCCTCTGTACTGGACCGGGTGTGTGTGAAGTGTGTCCTCTGTACTGGACCGGGTGTGTGTGTGAGGTGTGTCCTCTGTACTGGACCGGGTGTGTGTGTGAGGCGTGTCCTCTGTACTGGACCAGGTGTGTGTGTGAAGTGTGTCCTCTGTACTGGACCGGGTGTGTGTGTGAGGTGTGTCCTCTGTACTGGACCAGGTGTGTGTGAAGTGTGTCCTCTGTACTGGACCGGGTATGTGTGTGAGGTGTGTCCTCTGTACTGGACCGGGTGTGTGTGTGAGGTGTGTCCTCTGTACTGGACCAGGTGTGTAATCTGTGTGACCCCAACCAGAGGTATAAGATTTACATCACATGGGATTTAAGGTGGCTGATGTTGTGGTCATCTTGATTCAATTGCACACAAACGAATGAAACTTTTAATTGAGTGGTGCCTCCATGTCAAACAGTAGTTCTACCAGTGATCACAAAATCACTGGTCAGGTTTGTGTCCCACGTTTAACCTGTACTGTGCAGTAGACTCAATGTACAATAAATCTACTTAGGTTTGAACTTTCCCAAATAAAACAAATTACGTAGCCATTAGAAAGACAACACTATTTAGTAAGTGCACTCAGTCTATTAAAAAGAAAGTCGTTGGTGCTTGTTGAGGGGAACAATTATAAAAGTCCTAGGTTTCACAAACTGATTTTCTTCAAAGAAACGCAGAGTAATGTTAATGTCTTGAAAGCAGTTTCTAAAGACCCAGACTCATCCGCGGTGATAAAGTGGAACATATTGAGTCACAGTCCTTATGCTCCAAAAAAACCCACAGCACTCCCGGCAAAAACAGTATATTCTGTCCTGTGCCCAACTGTCTTCAGCTGTAAGTAAACAGGTTTACTCACAACCTGGCGAGCAGGAAAACTTGCTGCTGAAACTCTCCTCTGAGCCCCACAGATCCAGTTTTTTGGATCCTCCTCTCTGTACATGATGTTTTCCACACCCATTGTCAACAGGTCCACCTCAATACTCCAGTACAGCAACATTTTACGTATTATATTGCAATAAAATGACAATCCTCTTCAACATTATATCCACTTTTTCTCAAGTGCTAAGACACTTTGAATGCAACTGTGGATCATGGCAGTAAAACCTCATCCAAACGAGCAAAGCAGGAACACGTTCCATAAGATCTAATTATTTATCATTGTTTAGACACAGATATCAAATGCCAAGCACCTCTTGTGCGAAACAGTAAAAAATTATGCTCTACAGATGACAAAAATAAATTAGAAATATCTCCTCAAACAAAACTCAGTCATTTGCCCCCAATTAATAACCACTCTCACGTGGGTGACACCCTATTACACACATGCAAATAATCGTTCCCTAATTGTTAACTAACCACTCAGTTCATAATCACGTATAAAAGAGGTTGGAGACAGATGGTCAAAGAGGAGGAAGAAAGGTATCTCAGGCCCAGATAGAGCTGGTCAAAGGAGTAGAAGAAGACCTGCGTGAAGCTGGCCAAAGGATGCAGCCTGGTTTCACTTGTTCAGCTGTGGCATAAACTCTTAGAATATTCAGACTTGAGAATACTGTAGGTAAGAGATCATATATTACTTCAGTTTTGCAGGAATATGTTACTGTGTGAAATGAATGTAGTTCTCTTTCTCTTCCTTTTTGGCTGGCAGAAATGTATGGTTCCCCATAAAAGAACTGACAGAAAGCCACTCTCTGATGGCCGAGACAAGGTTTGCAGTGCTGAACAGGATGCTGCTGCTGTTGAAATGCTGCTTGCAACTAATGTCGTATATTGGCAGGAAATCCAGGCTGCTATGTTTGCAGACAATATTGCCTTTTTGAACGTCAGTAGTGTCAGTACTGCAACAATTGACCAGGTGTTGAAACAACACGACTTCAGAGTGAAGCAGCTCTGCAGGAGGCCTTTGAAAGAAGCAGTGACAGAGTGATGGAGTGGAGGTACCAGTATGTACAGGTAAAGTGGCATCATAGTTCTGTTTTGCCTTACGTAGAGTCACTGTATTTAATTGACGCTTAATGGTGAATTCTTAACCATATTTCATTTATTGCCCCCTTGGAGGATAATGCAAGTGGAATTGAATGTGTTGCCACAGGTGTTTGTATATAGTATGTGAAGCTCCATTCAATATGTGAGGAGGTGTGGGAGAAACGTTATTGGATATGGGGCTACAGTTAAGGTAACAGGTCAAAGAGGTGAGAATATATGTATGTCTCCGGCTGTCAAGAGATGCTGGGCTTGTTCACATCATCACAATTGGGCCTTACAACACAACGCCTCCGATTGTGTTTTTTGATGTTCTGTATGTAAAAGTTGGTGAACTTGGAGAGGGACTGGGTATGCACACCTGACAGTGCCTGTTTAACCCTTTACTGTGCAAGAAACTAAACGGACAATTAATCGAATTAAATGTTTTTTTCACATTTGAACTTAAACACGAGTATAAACCATATATTTTACATAGTAAAATTTCACAAATAGAACAAAATACATACTCATTAGAAAAACGGTACTATTAAATGAGTGCTTTTTGCTTTTAAAACAAAAGAAAACAAATCGTTGTCAATCTTATGAGGCCTCAAACTTTCTTCAAAGAAACACAGTGTTATATTAACATCATGAAAGTCAGATTTCAACGCGAGTTTCCAGACTCCTCCGTGGTGATACAGTGGAATATATTGAGTCACTGTCCTTGTGTTCCAAAAAAACAAGCCCACAACGCTCCCGGCAAAAACAGTATATTCTGTCATGTGCCCAGCTGTTTTCAGCTGTAAGAGACAGATTTAATCACAACCTCAGACAAGCAGGAAGACTTCACTGAGCCGCACAGATCGTGTTGTTTTAGATATCTCCTCCCTGTACACGATGTTCTCCACACCATTCGTCAACAGGTCCATCTCAATCCTACAGTACAGCAACACTCTGTTTTCATCAAACAAGGTTGACCTTCAACATTAATTAATACCTCACTACAGGGAGTTGTGTACTACATTGTTTTACAGTAGGGTGGCTGAGTGTATCTCTTGGATCAGGCCGGGAACTGGGTTTGTAAGGCCCTGCTGGTGCCGTTTCCTCCTCTCAGCCTCAGCCGCTCTGCAGATCAATGAAGGACAGACACTGGACGAAAGAGAAAACCCTTTCAGACATGAAAACATCCCCAACCTGTATGAGTCACCTGTTTTTTAATAAAACTCAAACATTAAAATTGCACCTCCTATATTGTTTGTGCAATTACATTGCCAGCTTCTTGTCTTAGAAAAAAACAAACACAAGGACTGCCAGTCAGAAGAACCGTCTGGAAACTGACATATTGCTAATAAACATAGTGCTCTGAATGACACTGCACTGACAAATCTCTGTCTTTTTAGTTTTTTTTTAACATTAACATTTGTTCCTATAACCTTAACCATGTTGGCTCCTATGTTTTGTAATGCAAAGTGTCCTTTTAATTCAGGGGAACATTATACTTCATGTATTCAAGAATGAGTGACCAGCACATGTTTTTACAGAGGGAGAGGCTGAGCGAGTTTTGCAGTGGAGGTCGGCGTGTGAAGTGCAGAGGATTTATAAGACTTGGAGATACTCTTGTGCCTGGGAGTTGTGCACACTGCCTGCCTGCTGTGAGAAGGAAGGTCAGAACTCATGAGCAGTCTCTTTATTTTCATGTGATCTTCATGTCTAGAAATGCACAACAGATAATGAGGGGAAGTAGGTGTCTGGTCTGTCACTGTAGTGCTGAAATAACCTGTGATCCAAGTTTGATTATTTCAGATGATTTTCTAAATACATTTCTGCATGTATATTTGGAATTTGTGTTCTGGGAGTAGATCTGTCTTGCACACGGTGTATTTAAAAGATAAAGCAATCCAGGGAACATCTGAGCGTGCCTTTCATTATGCAGTTCTGTAATACGAGAACTGACATTTTCAGTAATGGTGATGAAGACAGATCTAAAAGCTGTCTGAAATACTAATCTGAAAGGCACTAATATTTAAAATGCCGTGTGCTGTGTAGGAATTGGATTTTGGACTTTGAATCAAAGGTGCCCAAGCTGATCTGCGCTGTGACCCAATGCACTTTTTAAAACCAGTTGGCTTGTTTGAGAAACGTTGGCTTTTTTCTGCAGCGTTTTCCAACTTGCAAATTCCTTACAGCTATATGCCTTGTCAGAGAACATTAATTGTTTGTAATTCTTTCTCTCTATAAAATAAGTCTATACATTTGCAACGCGTTTGGTAACGTATCTAATTGCATTTGGTGATCTCTTGTAAGGGTGCTCATCGCACGCAGAATGTGGTGCGAGGTCTGAAGCACACATGCACAGCAATGCTAAATGTGTGCATCATTGTTAGTGTTTCTTCTGTTTAGATGGAAAATAAATCAAGACTGTCTCCTATATCACCTTCTGACTCCTTCTAGGTTCTTCGAGTGTAATCAGGTGCAAAGAGGTACATTTATTATTTCACTTACATCACGACTACATGAGCAAGACTCAGGTGCTGTGTTCTCCCAAAGTCCGGTCTACTGTAGAGCTTTACAACTTTGTTTGGGGTTTGGAGGAACAAAAAGAACTGCACACCAACACCAAAACCTCATCCCAACCGTGAAGCCTGATGGAGGGAGCATCGCGGTTTGGGGCTGCTTTGCTGCCTCAGGGCCTGGACAGCTTGCTATCATAGAGGGAACAATGAATTCGAAATTGTATCAAGAAATTTGAAGGGAGAATGTCAGGGTAGCAGTCCATCACCTGAAGCTTGATAGACGTTGGGTGATGCAACAAGACAATGCCCCGAAACACAGGAGTAAATCAACAACAGAATGGCTTAAACAGAGGAAAATTTGTGTTCTGGAATGGCCAAGACCTCAACCCAATTAAGATGCTGTGGCATGACCTAAAGAGAGCTGTTCACCCAAGGAATCCCAGAAATATCGATGAACTGAAACAGTTTTGGAAAGAGGAATGGTCTAGAATTTCTCCTAACCATTGTGCAAAGCTCATCAGCAGCTACAGGAAGCATTTGGTGGAGGTTCTTGCAGCTAAAGGAGGTTCTACCAGTTACTCAATACATGGGTTCACATACCTTTTCCAGCCTGGACTGTGAATGTTTAAATGATGTTTAACAATGACAAGAAGTACAGTTGTTTGTGTGTTATTAGTTTAAGCAGATTGTGTTTGTCTATTATTGTGACTTAGTTGAAGATCAGATCGCATTTTTATGAGTAATTAATGCAGAGATCCAGGTAATTCCAAAGGGTTCACAAACTTTTTCTTGCAACTGTATCTACACATCTATGTGTTTGCGCCCCAGTGTGTAATGAAACACCAGACCCTGGTGCAAGTTTTGGTAAAGAAAACAATGAATTGAACTAAAGTAGAGAATTATCCGTGTGGAACAGAACCCAATGGTTTGAATAAAAGCTAATTACGTATGTCCTATTAGAAATCTTTATTTTCATCAAGATCAAGTAACAGCAGTAATGGAAGCAGAGCTTGTGATGTATGTGCTCTGATACTTCATATCCCTTTTGATAAAGCTCCTCAAGAAAGAAGTTCTCAGATTGTAATTCGTAGTCATTAAAGTTAATATACAGTATAACTGGATTGATAACTGAATAATGGGCAGAAAATGTAAGATGTGAAAGTACTGTATATAATTAGTGGTAGCTCTTCCACCAAATTAAGCAATGCATTAGTACAACCTACCTTGTTTACAATACTTTATACAGTTGTGGGTACAAAAAAATGTATTTTGCTGCTCTGTCCAGATAAGAGCATCAAGATACATTTGTGATTTCTGCTTCCTCCTTGTCTCACTATAACTGGAGGAACCTGTTACATACAGGTTCATTAAGTACATTATTCAGCAAAACAGACATAGCTTATTACAGCAAATACTTTGAACTTAAAACTTCTTTCTGAAAAGAATTACCAGGTGTGTTTTACATTAATGCTCGGCTTTTGCTCACAATGAGACAAGAAAGGGAAATGAATGGCCCTGCAGATAAGGGTTTAGAATGAGACTCCACAAGTAAGGAAAGCCAAAACAATCTGAACCGACAAACACCAATCCGGACCAATCCCTCATCCACAACACCACATTGAAGAGGCAAGTGACTCGCCATTATGTTGAATTCTACTACCGGAAAACAAGAGAAATTGGAAACTCCGACAGCCCAGCCTCACAGTGTCCAGGCTCCAGGCAGCACAGAGAGACGGCGCAGGAGGGCAGGGGGGTCCCCACGGATGTAGACGACGGCGGCAGAGAGCAGCAGGGCAGCGGCCGACACCTTGAGCGCCAGCGCCAGGCCGGGGCCCCGGGGCCGGTGTGGGGCCCGGCGCGTCCTCAGGGGCTCTTCCACTCGCTCCCACTGTGTGAGGATGGCGCTGCGAGCCCCGGCCCACTGGCCCGGCCCGGACAGCCGGTACTGGTACGGGGTGCAGGGGCCCAGCAGCACACTCAGCCCCAGGCGGGGGTCCCGCAGCAGCAGCCCCATCAGGCTGGGCCGCGCCCCGATCTGCGCGGCCAGGCTGTCCAGGTAGGGGATGTAGTCCACCTGGAGGGGGCCGCGCTCTGAGCAGGTGTACCTGTGTGGGGGAACAGCAGCATTAGAACAGAGAACTGCTTCTGACTGGGTCTTGTCTCCTCACGGCAGACTTACTTTTGCTCCATTTCCCTTACTGTCTTCTCAATGTCCTCAAGCATGGTCTTCTCTGGTGGCAGCTTTACTAATCCTAGAACAAACCCATGAAAACACGCATTTATCCCTCCTTAAGAATTCCTTTCCTGCTCATGTCCTCACACTGACACAAATGTGGAGTCCAGTTTTAACAAATAAGGACATTTACAAATGAGGCTATCCCAGCAGTCTAGCCTGTATCTCATCCAGATGTTTCTGAAAAGAAACCAGGATATCGATGCCTTTGAGGATTTTGAAAACTTGAATTGGGTCCCCTCATAATCTCCTCTATTCAAGACTAAAACTGAAATGTTTTTCTTCAGCCTGTCAGGATGCTTCATTCCCATAAGCCCTGGAATGTATCTGGCTGCTCTTTTCTGGGCAGCAGAGAAGTCCAGAGCAGCAACATCTTTTCTTTCATGTTGTGACTAAAGTTGTACAGCAAGTTGTTTTCTTGAACTTATTTCTTTCGCTTCTGCGGTACATCAATGTATGGCTTCAGGTGAGATTAGTGGTGGGGTGCATAAAATGCAAACTTCTGTGAAAATTTCTTAATTTCTGCTGCTTTGTGAAACATCTCTATAAACCTGAGAAAACACTCCAGTAAGGTCAACAGCCAGATTAATGTCTTTATTTCACACTTGAGCTACTGTATTCAGTGCTCTGCTGCAGCCAGGCCAGGACTTACCTGCGAAGACTCTTGTAGCCCATCGTGCCTGCATCTCGGACAAGGGTATAATGGCTTCCGTGGTATTAAGGCACCCCACTACAGCAAGAGTGGGGTGCTCCAGCCTGGGAGGAAAGACGTGCTTGTACAGAGCCGGTCGGAGCCCCCTCTGGTGGGAAACCAGAGAGGCAGGGAGGAAGGGGAACTCATAGCTGTAACCTGTGGCAAAGATCACAGAGTCGATCTCTGTCTCCACCGTCCCGTCTTCAAACACCAAGCTGGAGCCCCTGAACTCGCGCACGTTGGGCTTCACGACCAGCTCTCCCGAGATGATCCGGCTGGGGAGTTCGTCGTTCGTCATGGGGTTCTGCCTGTAAAAGCTACAACCGAGAGGGGAGTGCTCAAAAGTCCATCCATCTCCTAAATTTAGACTATATAAGTGGCTCTAGTATTAAGTATAAATGTTAAATTGAAGCTGGAGGAGTTAAAAAAAGAGACATCCGCTCACTAGCAGGAAGGGAGTGAAGTGGAGCAATATTACTGTACTTAATCGTACTGTTAAGCTGAAGGCTGCTTCATTTCCATGGCTCTCGAGCAGATGAGGAAAAGATCGTGGCCTTTAAATCTGGCCTTCCGTTTTGATGTGGGCTTGTAAGTATTGCCAGCCCCTTCTTTTGAGGTTAGCTTGCTAGGGCCCCTAGTGCCACTGTGGAACTAGTTCTGAACGGTGTGAGGCTTTGAAAGATGAGTGTTTCATGTGAAAGCCAGTCCCTCTCTCTCAGGCCCAGAACCTTACCTGTGCAGGGGCTGCAGCCCGTACAGACAGTGGTCAAACCGCTGGTTCAGTTTCCTCTCCACTGCCCAGTTCATCAGGGAAGGCAGATATCTGACCAGCAGGGCGGCAAGACGTGTGGAAGACACCATGTCCTTCGGGAGTCCATTGTCTCCAAAGCGACTGGCCAACCAGGTGCCCCGGCGTGTGCTGAGATAAACCTGCACGAGGAGAAGAGAACAGACTAGAATGCTCTGTCTGCCTCTGATGAGAAAAGAGGACAGGTCACACATGAGAGGAGCCACACATCTAGCCCGAGTAGTACTTGGTAGCTATTTCATCCAGACATTTCTTTAAATAAAACTGGGGTTTCAGCTTAAATCAACATGACTGGGCAGCTAAAATGTGCCTTCTGCTCTTGGTTTTAAATGCACATCCACATCGTTTGCATTCTGCGTCATGTTTCACGGTTAATTTAGAGGAAATCTTCTGGCTTGACAGTGTTTGTGCCTTTGAGAATTGTGAATAGTTGTGTCAGGTCTCCTCTGTTCCAGAACAAGCAGCACAGTATCTGTAAATGTTGTTGTATTAGGGCTGCATACAGTCTAATCTAATAAAGGGTGAATCCATGTCATGGCTAATGAAAATAACATTGCATAGTTTAAAAACAAGCATCTCTGCAGTAGATCTTGTGTATTCGTGAAGTGTGTATATGTGTTATGTGGAGCAGGGTTTCTTCGTGCCCTTGTGTAGGAGAGAGTGTGAGGCTGTGACAGTGGTTGTTGTTGTTTCTCTGTTCTGCACTCTGTGCATGTGAGGTCTTTTCCTCAGAGAACAGAAGTCCCACCTGTTTTGCAGCTCTGCTCAGCTCCACAGCTATGTCCCCTCCCGAATTCCCAATCCCGATCACCACCACCCTCTTCCCCTGAAAGTCCTCGGGATGTCGGTATTCCCAGCTGTGCAAATACTTTCCTTCGAATGTCTCGATTCCTGTGTGACCGGAAGGAAAATGTTTCATGTCATTTGTGCACAATATAGAAATATAGAAGTTTCAAGATTTCTAGTTTCCATCAGTGCTACATGAGGAATCGAATCACCCATCCGCAGTGGAAAACATTTTGCAGGCCATTTCGGTGTCCAGAGTGTTTCTGGGCATGAAAAAGGCTGCACTGTTTGCCTGCATTGCAAGTGGCTGTACAGCAACAGATAGTGGAGAGCTGTGAAATGAAGGGTGAAGAAATAGTATCCTACAATCCTGCACTAGACTTCCTACAACGAATGATGTTTTTTTTCATTCATTAACAGTACGCGTAAACAAATGTGTATTGAAACATAACGCATAAAAAACAAATGATATAATTTACACACAGTGATGGTGCCATCAGAGAACTTACAAAGCCATTAAGACAATATGAAAACAGTTATTTTGACTGCCACCACATGTGTTTGTATTTATCCCATATGACAGGTTTCCCATGCTGTGATATATATGGCATATGATAATGTCTGTGAATGCTGGTGTGTTCTGAAACTTCACACTTTGTTAGAAGAAGAAACAGAAATTATAGTAAAACCAAGTAAGGCAAGCGTTATGTTATGTAGAGTACAGCTGGTTTTGAAAAGTTTTGACTGAACCCTTACTGATAGAAGATTGCACTATTCAAAAATTAACTGTTAAGTCAATTTCTGTCGTAAACTGGGTAAAAACCTAATCTGAAATAAGACAAGAACTAGAGATTTAAAGACTTTTGCAGCTCAACCGAAAATGAGCGTCGGTAGTATTATTTGCTTCCAAGTTCAAGTGTGAAGTTCTGAACCAGGTGTACAGTCTATCTACTCCCCTGTTCATTGGTACATAGAGTATTTAGACACATCCTCCTGCTGAATGGTGTTCAGCTACAGAAATATCTATTTCCAGATAAATGTGGACTTAGACAAATGGAAAAGGTGTCAAGAGAGTCTCTGTGAAAGACGGATACCTGCAAAGTCATTCAGTGGTAGGTGTGGGTGGGTGTAGACTCCCGTACAGACCAGGACCCGGTCAAAAATGTAGACTTCCTGTCCATCTTTGCTCGCAGTAACTACCTCCCACTGTCCGGAGTGGGAAAAATCCGGGCACTGCTTCACACTGAGCACATGGGTCTGAGGTACACACACACACACATACAGTACAGACACAGAGGAACCCAGTTAATTATGCTCACACCTACCCTGCACGTGAACATCTCTTGTATATGCCCTGTCTCTCTCACACCTGAAGAAGGCTCCACGTCCGAAACGTTCTGTTCTCTTTCTTCTTTTTTTCAGCATGGAATAAACCTATTACTTGTTCCTTTGCAGCCTACGCATGCTGACGCAGCTACCCACCTGAACTATCTCTTGTATATTGAAAGCCTGGGTTCTGGCTGTGACGATAGATGATTCAGTAAGTATTTCTGACTTTATCATCCCTGAAAACAAATATCCCAGGAACCTTTCCAACAACTCATCTTCGTGTTCAAGGTGTTCTACCATCCATCAGCCTTCCTTAGGGCTGCTATGGAAATCAATTGAAATGAGACATTTCTTGAAGGCACATGACATATGGCACGAATATTTCCTCCTGCCCCTGTCCTTCATACTATATCAAGATTTCTGCTGCCGAAGAAATGGAATCGGCCATTTTTTACCTTAAGAGCACTCTTCTCTATTGATATTTCCATAACAGTCATCTTCACATTTTTTTCAGAATGACAACCAAATTTCTCTCTGAATTATGCAAACTGTCTGTAAAAACACATAAAGAACTTGGCACTTGCAGAGTAACTCTCCCACTGAGCAGTCAAAACTGTAGGTCTCCAGGTGTCGTGAGAAATATCGATCCAGGGTGCGCAACAGTAGGGGAAAATCAGTCCTGAACATGCCGAATAAGTACAAGTAGGGAATGAACAGCCACAGCCGTGCTGCAGCTCTTTGTCACTGTGGGAAGGAAGATTGACACGAATAGTAAATTGTTCTGACCTGGAAGCGGATGTGAGGGCGCAGCTGGAAGTGCTCAGCGTACAGGTGGAAATACTCCAGCAGGCGCGAGTTGTGCATGTAGTTGGGGAACTGTGCCGGCACAGGAAAGTCGCTATAGGACATTATCTCTTTGGAAGTGTTGATAATGACAGACCGATATATGTTGGCCTGGCCAGCCTCAGGCTTCTCCTGAGAGATAGAGGCAATGAGGGGGTAAAGTAATTAAATTGGGCAGCGGGTCATCATTGCAATGTGTACCTTGAAAAGAGGCCAGAGAAGGCGGAAAACGTGAAATTTAGCTCTCTCCTTGAACCATTCATCTGAAGTCATCATCTTGACCTTACAGTACACAGTACATGTAAAACTATAATTTTCTTCTGCTGAAACTGATTTTAACTGAAAAGGTTAAAAACTCCAGCCTAGACCAGCGCAGTCCTAAAGTCCTAAAAATTAGCATCTTAGTACATTCAGTAGGTGAAAACATGCTGGCACTACCAAGGATAATTAACAGTATGATCAAGAAGAACTACTTAGACTACTGTCCAAGTTAGAAGTTATGCACACAGAACTTTTCACTCGTTCGCTGGCAGTTGTGCTGCTGTATAACCAGTATCTTGTTCTCAGCGCTGAAATAAAAGCTGTTCTCACCTTGAACCTCCACAGACCCCCGATGTCATCGCTGCTCTCGAAGCAGACTGGCTCCAGACCTTCGTCCAGACAGCACTTGATACAGGCCAGCCCAGAACACCCAGCCCCGATCACAGCAACACGACACGCCATCTCAGCTGTGCGGAGAAGACAGGGGGCCACAGAGAGGGAGGGGGGGAGTTACTCTGAATTAAGTCAAACTGCACAGACTGAGGGACATTCCTGTGAGCGGAGCACAGGTACTGTGCACATCCTGCCCTTTGATACTTCTCTGACCTGAGCCTCTCATCCAGCTGTTTCCTGAAAGCAGCCAGGGTATCGCCTTCAAGAACATGAGCTTGTTCCAGACCCCCACCACCCTTTACGTAAAGAAGCGCCTCCTTTTCTCTCTTTGGAACTGTAGTTCCCACTTGTGTCCTCTGGTTTGTGTTGTGCCGATTCTGAAGAAGACCATTGAGTTGATTTCCTCAATGCCCTTTTGAATTCTGCCTCTTTAAATGGGATTTCTAAGCATTACCTCTGTACTTTAATTCATTAGTGGGAAAATATAAATGATGCAACCAAGATGACCATAAATACGTTTTTCTTGCAGCCAAAATGTTGAAAAAATATTAATATTATATTAATATTATATTAAGTAATAAACCAGATAATACAAATATACGACACTCAACAAACATTCTATTTCGAGTAAAACATGAGTCGCATGCTCCATTTTAGAGTTTACAAGAGGTACTTAAATGGATAAGAGAGCTTATAAATGGATAAGAAGACAAAGTTTATATACGTTAATACGGTTCTGAAGTAACAGAGATGGAATGAGTTACCTTCTTTGAGCAGTGTGTTTTTTATCATAGGCAGTTTAGGTTATTGTCACATTCCTCCTGCTCTCTTAATGCTCGACATATTCCCCGTTTATAAAACATGACAAACATTAAAAGTTTATTCAGATGCATATTCCATAAGAAAATGTTTCTTACCCTCTTGTTGTATTAAAACTTTGTAGAACAAGTCTTGTGTGGCACCACTTCTCTCGTCTCCTTGCCCAGACTGTTGAATGGCGGTGACTGGGTGTCTTCCTCTGATTTCCCTTTTCGCGACCTCACCGTCTCTGCTGTCCTGCCTCTAAACTCCCTGCATTTATCCTTTTCAAAAACTGTGACAGCCTCTGGTCCCTGTTAATTGGTTGCGAGTACAGTATGTAAGTCGTGACCTGGCAATGAGCCTGCCAATAAGTTACACAAGCGCCCCACACCTAAAGCCAATTTCTTTTCACCACGGCTTCAATCGATTACCCCTCCCTGTCACTGCTATTACTACCCCTGTCTGAATTCATACGAGGCTTACATACTGTATGTACATCATATTACACAAAATGCTTCAAACGTAATAGAATTGACTTTAAGTATAAGTCTACGCATTAGCACGTTACAAAAACTTGTTCTATATAATTTTCATAACAAAAACTGTGAGGAGCCTGGGAGGGGCCATCGGGGGCCATTGCTATAACTTCTTGTTCCTGCTGATGGTTCCTCCCAGGCTCCGTATTTTCCAGCTCCAGTGCGACAACTTTCATCCCAGAGCCTGGAAATGTAAGTTGCATAGACCGCTCGACCCATGCACTGCTGCCTAAATGAAATTAATATTCTTGCCAAACAGGAAAGTCTTGTCTGACTTTCAGCGTGTAAAGTCTGAGCATACATCAGATTGAGTCATAAAAAAGGAAAATGTCTTACTCTGTGTACAAGAAAAGATTTGGCAATTTCGGACAAAATCCTACCTGTCTACACTGATCTCCTCAGATCTCAGAAGCTACACAATGCTGGTCCTGGTCAGTACTGTACTGTTGGCCGCCTAGGAAAATCAAATTACTATTGAAAGTGGTGTCAGACCAGTAGGTCTTTACCATAATTTTCAAACCAACGCCCCTGTATGGTGACTGAGGTCACTGCTGTAGGAAGTGCTAGCAAGCAGATTCCTTTGAATCTGATGTGATACCAAGGTCCTGACCACTTGGACATTAAAGATCCCCCTAACATTGCAAGAGCATGTTTGTTAACCCTAGTGTCCTAATTAAGCAGGTCTTCTGGTTAAATTCTGCTCTTGGGTCTTCAATATCTAGCCTCCCCGAGTTTCCCCCCTCAATTCAGCTGCTAAAGTAATGTCTTCATTACCTTATGCCACCATGTGTCACTCAGCAGAGGGTTGTACTTTAGTGGAAGAGGAAGTGTTTTGTTTAAAAAGAGAAAACCCTTTGTGATCCTCTCGCATGGCCAGCAATACAACAGATGTAAGAATTACTGATATCTGCCTTTTTCCACAGGAAACTACAAGACATCTCTCTTTCCTACCATTGATGTTGGCACAGGCCCAGAGTGCAGGAGCTTCCAGGTGAGGACCAGAGCACACGGTGAGCAATCGCCAATTGTGTTAATTGCTCCTGAAGGCACATTTCTGAACGTGCAGAGGGTAACAGACACCTGAACAAAACCGACCCTCAAACGCTCTGAGAAATATTACAAGACAGCAGGGTTAACATAGGGGCAAACAGATACAGAGTTAAAGTAGGACTAATTGAAAAGTCTATGGATTACACACTACCTACTGTCATGTGATGCACGACACTGTTCTTCTGGTCACGGGTGACCTAGATGTAATCATTTCTTAACATGCAGTTTTACTGGTCCAGTAGATTGTAAGAGGGGTCTGTGTTTGATGGGGTCAGCAGGGAATCTGTTTAAACTCCTCTCCGATGACCCGCGTCATCACATCTCGCTCAGCCCCAGGTGAGGGTGCCATGGGAGCACCTCCACTAGCACCTCAATATAGAAGTATTTACCTCTTCCCCCTTCGCTGTGAAGCTGTACTGGTAAAACATATTCTTAACCTTTAGAGACAGCGTTTTTTATAGATCATTCATCTCCATACATTAGAGTCATTCCAAAGGCACACGTTTGCTCAACTATGACTTTTATACAGGCTGCTTTGTTTTGCAATTCAGTGAAACCCGCTTGTGAGAAGAATGTAAGGGGAGACTGGGCTCTGCACCCCAGGGGTCACCAGTCTGAGCCTGTCTGAACTGGGGGAAGATGACTGTCCAGGCACTGACAGTTTCTGATCTAAGCTAGTTTACGTTAGGACATTTTCACACAACATTACAAGAAAAGTTTTTTAGCAAACACAAGTCCATATGCACTGCCGTTTCACACAATAAAATACAGGGAATATTCTGCTTAAAAACTCATCTTCTGTGGGTCTACCTCCAGAGTCTGTATGATTTGAAGCTGGCAGAGACTGAGATACTCTTAAACCAATAAACCAGTAGGTTGGGAAACACTGCGTTTGGTTGTGTGTGTTCCCAGAACTTCTCATGGGGACAAGACTTCATGCGTGTTAATACCAGCCTAGTGGTTCTCAGCTCTTGAAAAACCACCGTTCCTTGTGAACTCTAACTCACTCTGTGTGCAATATACAGGAATAGCACAGAATCATTTATTAAAAAAACAAATGCAAACACAAAAAGATGAGAATGAGACTGTGGCCTTGGCCTTTTCACTTCTATAAGAAGAAGCAGTGTGGCTTTATTTTATAGAGAAGGGCAGGAACAATAAAATCAATCTGTTCACATGGGATTGTATACATTAAGAGCAAATCAAAATTACTATCAAGTGTTAAGAACCTGAAAAATCATATCATTAGACACCACCATCATCAGCAATAAAGTACCATTAGAGAGCCTGTGTCATAACGACACATTCCGTTCAGATACAGGTAATTTAGGACAATTCCAAACGCGTTGTTTAGAGATATTAAAAAGCGTATTTTTTTATGCTAGTAGCACAGAGCACCAGAGAGCTCTATGTGCATTATTTACTGTTAGACGCCCAACAGTGAGCATTGTCTTAATATGAGTCAGCACGGCCAGCAGGCTCACTGCTCCACTGTGGAAAATGTAGAGGGAAGGGGTCTGTTCCCAACTTTTCACCATCATTCTCCCTCCCGTCTCTGTCCCAGCCGGGGCAGGGGAGGCTGTGGAGGACGTGGCCCCTGACGCTCGCTAAAAGGGGAGCCGCAGCCGGAGAGCCCCCAGGAAGGCAGAGGGGTCCCGCAGGAGGGCAGAGGGGTCCCGCAGGAGGGCAGAGGGGTCCCCGCGGATGTAGACGACGGCGGCAGAGAGCAGCAGGGCAGCGGCCGACACCTTGAGCGCCAGCGCCAGGCCGGGGCCCCGGGGCCGGTGTGGGGCCCGGCGCGTCCTCAGCGGCTCTTCCACTCGCTCCCACTGCGTGAGGATGGCGCTGCGAGCCCCGGCCCACTGGCCCGGCCCAGACAGCCGGTACTGGTACGGGGTGCAGGGGCCCAGCAGCACACTCAGCCCCAGGCAGGGGTCCCGCAGCAGCAGCCCCATCAGGCTGGGCCGCGCCCCGATCTGCGCGGCCACTTCATCCATGTAGCTCATGTAGTCGACCTGGATGGTGTGTCTCTGGGAGGCCACATACCTGCACAGGGAGCACAGGAAGCACCTGGGTAAGTTCACAGGCCTCCAGCAGCAGCTGACTGCACGCAGCACAGACACACACCGAGACACACTCATTCACGACGGACAATTACAAACAGAGAGGGATGCATGCCGTGTCATCACGAAGCGCAAGAACCCTTATTGGACTGTCTACTGCAGGATCCTTCCTCTGCGGAGACATCACAATTCAATCACCGCCACGAGCATGGGTTTCCAGGATTTGGAATTTCCTGTTATTACAACAGGTGTTAGCCCTGTATCCTCGTGTTCCAGAGCAGGAGGGGAGGAGGATCAGGAGCTTCTTTTACCCTCAGATGTGTGCTGTCAGAGCCACCGTGGCCACAGCAGACTGAGCCCGCAAGGGCACAGGGAGCCAAGCAGGTCACTGTGGCGCAGGCAGCTGAGGTCACCCTAGCCAGCACCAGCTCAGAGCTCAGACTTGGCTGTGCAGATAGGAACTCTCTACGGCTTTAGCCACATGGGAACCCCAGACTCAGAAAGCCCAATGGGTTGTGGAGAGCTACCTACGACTGCGAGCAAAGCCTCCCCTGCTTCCCACATAATCACGACCACAGGACACGTCATTGAGAATAAAGTGAGGCTCTAGAGGAATGTGGAATACAGTACCCTGATGTGATATTTTACCTTTTGGCCATTTTTTCACTCTTCCTTTCAATGTCCTTCTGCATAGTGTCCGCTGGGGGAAGTTTATTTAGCCCTGTTAATCAAACGCATGATTTCAGTACTGTAGTGATACACAGGGTCCAGTGTTGTCCAGTGCAGGAAATCACTTCAGCACAGCAGGACTCCAGGAGTGTCAGAGTTACACATCTCATGGGGTCTCATGAATGGATTGACTCGCTAATGGTGGTTCTGGCTGAGCCGAAACTTGATTTACACCAACTGCTTGTGTTTTTAATTCTTCTTCTTGATTCTTTTCCGGTTAGCAGTTAGGTTTTGTGCACATTGTCAAGGCTCTGCCTCAGGCAGTTATGTATATTTACTTTCTGTTAAAGAAAGTCTGTGCAGCTCAGCTATGGAAATAGTTACCTTAACAGGAGCATTACTAAAGTCCCATAGAGGTTTCTGAAACAGAAGTCACCTGGAGTTTGTCTGAGGAGTATGCACTTGAGGTGTGTGTGTGTGTGTGTATCCCAGTCGGTCTCAGGTGTGTGTATGTGCGTTCTCCAGTCTGTCTCAGATGTGTGTATGTATGCGTGTTCTCCAGTGTGTGTGTGTGTGTGTGTGTGTGTGTGTTCTCCAGTCTGTCTCGGGTGTGTATGTATGTGTGTTCTCCAGTCTGTCTCGGGTGTGTATGTATGTGTGTGCGTGTGTGCGTGTGTGCGCGTGTGCGCGTGTGCGCGTGTGTGTTCTCCAGTCTGTCCCAGGTGTGTGTGTTCACGAGTCTGTGCATGCGGGAGCAACAGTACCTTTGAAGACGCGTGTGGCCCAACGCGCCTGCATCTCAGAGATGGGCATGATGGCTCCCAGCGGCTGCACCAGGCCGATGATGGCCAGTGTGGGGCGCTCCAGAGCTGGGGGGAACACGTACTTGTAAAGGGACACCCTGTTGTCGGATACGGACACAACGAATGACGGCAGGAAGGGGAAAGAGATGCGGTATCCCGTGGCGAAAACGACAGCGTAGACGTCCTGCTCCACAGTGCCGTCCTCAAAGACGACGCTGGAGCCCCGGAACTCCCTCACGTTGGGCTTCACCGCCACGGTCCCCGACAGGATCCGGTTGGGCAGCTCGTCGTTAACTGTGGGGTGCTGACTGAACAGCCTAGGCAGGGCAGATGGGACACAGAGGGAGGAGCAGGAGGCAGAAAGAGGGGGAGAGAGCGAGCAGTTTGTCCACAAGCTGGTAAAGCCACAGAAAAACACTCACCTTTCAACACTTCACCAGATTGTTTTTCAGTTTCTGGTTAGATCTGATGCTTAGCGACGGCTGTCCTGTTTCCTATTTGCGTCTTCCCTGTGACAGTCTGGCTCAGAGAGGGGTGTGAGCTGGGCGCGAGGCTGCCAGTCCCTGGCCTACCTGTGCTTGGGCTGCAGTCCGTACAGGCTGTGGTTGAACCTCTTGTTCAGTAACCTCTCCCCCATGTTGTTGAACAGGCTAAGAGGCAGAATCCCCTGTATGATCATCAGCAGCCTGCTGAACCCCATGTCTATGGGGATCCCGTTCCTCCCCACCCGGTTCAGGATCCATGCCCCACGGCGTGTGCTGAGGAGCGTCTGGAAAACCAGAGGGGACGCAGGGAGGGGGAGAAAAAGAAGGGAGGACAGAGACGGACAGAGGAAACAAGTAAGGAATGACTACACCTGATGTGGTACAGTACCTGTGGTGTATGGAAATATTTTCTAAGTTGCATTATTGCATGTGATCCAACTGTTAACACCAAAATGTTTAGCAGTCATTGCATCCAGGTTTCTAGGCTGAGCGGTAAGAAACCTCACCTTCTTGGTAACTCTGCTCAACTCCACTGCAATGTCCCCTCCAGAATTCCCAATTCCAATCACTACCACTTTCTTCCCTTGGAATTCAGCAGGACTCTTATAATCCCGGCTGTGAAAGTACTTCCCTGTAAAGGTTTCAATCCCTGCAACAGACATGGGGAGGGGTTAAATGCAGTTCTGGAGCTACCTAATTACTCTGCTGTACTTTAAACCAGGACCCTACATTTCACCTCCACTCCCCCAGGAGTCCTCAAAAAAAATCTAACACTGATCCCAAACTTCAACCTCAGTAAAAAATAACTTACCTTTGTAACTACTTTTCCCTTTGATACGTTATCTTCATGCTCTGTTAAAGATAAACCAAGTTCACCTCCATGTAAAACTGCTGGCAGCAAAACCTCAGGTTCCCCAGATAAGACATTACCAGTCCACCAGACAGCAAAAGAGCTCAGTATGTTTTGTGATAAAATTGCACTGAACAAAATGTTCAAGTTTAGAGAGTGTACTATTACACTCTTAAAGCTGTGTTCTGTCAGCTTTGATTTCCCTTGTACTTTGTAACACTGTTCATGTTTAGGCCATCAGAAAACCTGTACTTCTGCAGCACATGGAGGAAAGGAGAGGACAGGGTCACCTGGGAAATCTGTGAGAGGCAGGTTCGGGTGGACATGATGTCCTGTGCAGACCAGCACCCCATCGAAGATGGAGCTCCTTTCCCGTCCATCTTTGTTTACAGTCACCACATCCCACTGCCCTGAGCGAGAGAAATCCGGGCGCTGCTTCACACTTTTCACACGGGTCTAATACAAACGCAAAGGAGAGGGAACACTGCTCATGTCATCCACCTTGCAATTTGTTAAAAGAAACAATTTCAGGTAATCTAGTTTTAGAACCTTAATCAAATTCCTCTATGTTGTTGAATTTAAAGGACAGGAGAAAATAGCTCTTCTGCCTTTGAAAATAGCATTTGGAGAGGTGAACATACGGCTCATGGGGAGAGCACTCCAGCTTCCTCGATGTGCGACCTCTCACCTGGAAGCGGATGTGAGGGAGCAGCTGGAAGTGCTCGGCGTACATGCAGAAGTAGTCCATGATGAGTGAGTTGTGCATGTAGTTGGGGAAGTGGGCAGGGATGGGGAAATCGCTGAAGCACATCATCTCTTTGGAAGTGTTGATGATGACGGAATGGTATATACTGGCACGGTCGGGCTCTGGATTCTCCTGAGAACGATATAGGACCAGGGGGAAATGGAGTAGATTTAGTCAAATTACAAAGCCTTCTGCAATCTACTGAAGTGCTTTATTGCCAAGATTGCCGAGTTTGATTTTCCAGAAGTAAGAAAAAGCATAATCTGTGTTAGGATTGACTCATATTCTGGGTGCACATTCATTAGATGAACACATCTGCAGACACACACTGTAGAGTGTCCTGATAACTGTGCAGACCCGAGTTCTTTCTAGGTACATAGAATCTGTTCAGCAGTGAATGTTGGAGGAACCTTAACATACCTTAAATCTCCACAGACCCCCGATGTCATCGCTGCTCTCGAAGCAGACTGGCTCCAGACCTTCATCCAGACAGCACTTGATACAGGCCAGCCCAGAACTGCCCCCACCTATTATAGCAATGCGGCGTGCCATGGTGACTACAGAGAGAGCACAGACAAGGTAACTGGCTTTTCATCAGCTGAAGCAGGTGGAGAGCTTTTGACATGTGACACAGGACCAATGAGTCAATTAACCCCCCATGGTTAGGGGTGGTCCTGTGGTCTCTTGGTGTAATTAAAGCAGCTTGGCCTGCTTATGCCAGCAGACAGGCAGAATAGTATTTCTCAACAGTCAGGGATTTTATAACTAACAATAATTTGCAATAAATGCACTAATATGCCATTATGTGGAATGTGTATAGCCTTATATAATCAATCGGGGTCTTAAATTGTTTGGTTTCTCTGATCACTTCTTTCTCTTACATATTAAATGGATTTTCAAATAAGTTTTTCCTCATAAGTAAAGCAGAAGTTCACGTATATACCTTGATCTTGACTTACAAGGAAGCACTTATATACCCAGTTGTGCAGTTTTCCCAAGATCCACCTGAGAGGGAGGAGCCATTGGAGACCTACTCTGTGTCTCCAGAAGGGGAGGAGCCACAGGCGGCACACTCTGTCTCCAAAAGGGGTGGAGCCATAGGCATCCTACCAAGTGTCTCCACAAGGGGAGGAGTCACAGGCATCCTGCCCAGTGTCTTCAGAAGGGGAGGGGACACAGGCATCCTGCCCAGTGCCTCCAGAAGGGAAAGAGCCACAGGCGACACACTCTTTGTCTTCAAAAGGGGAGGAGCCATAGGCATCCTGCCCAGTGTCTGCAGAAGCGGAGGAGAAACAGGCATCCTGCCCAGTGTCTCCAGAGCTGGAGGAGCCACAGGCGACAAACTCTTTTGTCTCCAAAAGGGGACGAGCCACAGGCATCCTGCCCAGTGTCTCCAGAAGGGGAGGAACAACTGGAAAGTTTAAGAGGAAAGCAGATATAAAAGGATATGTAATGGATTGCCTGCTTGAAATATGTAATTTTTAGCCAGCAGCCATAGCACTCTGCAACTCACAACTGGCAATCCAGTGCTGGTAAGCAGGTGTGAGCCTGGTCAGTACCTGGATGAGAGACCTCCTGGGAAAAACTTAGGTTGCTGCTGGAAGAGGTGTTAGTGGGGCCAGCAGGGGGCGCTCACCCTGCAGTCCATGTGGGTCCTAATGCCCCAGTAGATTGATGGGGACACTATACTGTAAACAGGCGCCATCCTTCGGATGAGACATAAAACCGAGGCCCTGACTCTCTGTGGTCATTAAAAATGAAAAGAGTAGGGGTGTAACCCCAGTGTCGTGGCCAAATTTCCCATTGGCCCTTACCAATCATGGCTTCCTAATAATCCCCATCTATGAATTGGCTTCATTACTCTCTGCTCTCCTCCCCACTGAAAGCTGATGTGTTTAGTGTTCTCGTGCACTATGGCAGCCCATGGATGCACATTGGTGGTGGTGGAGGGGAGTCCCCATTACCTGTAAAGCACTTTGAGCACTTTAATAATTATTATTAAATAATAATTTTGAGCTTTGAGCACTTGACTAATTGATTGCCATATGGAGACTGGTTACATATGAAGTGTGCTTACAGTTCACAGTTTATTGGTAGACCAGACTGCTGGACATCTGTGAGCTGGGAATGCTTGGGCAAAGGGAAAAGGAGAATGGTTTGAGATGTGTTTTTGTGGAAACAAGATAGCCGTCCCAGCCTGGAGAGAATTACCTACTGCAATTAACCTAATGCAATCAATCTAACGAAGCCAGTAATCACTCCCACATCTGTTAATTTCTCTGGTTTAATGTGTGAAGATTCCCACAGCCAGTCCGCCACAAATGCCAATTTTACCCAGTTGCTTTAATGAAATAATGAGATTATTTTCAGTAATATTAATATAAATATTAATAATCAAAACGTTTCTACTCAGGAACCTGCCACATAATAGTCTTGAAACTTGACAAACATAATTGACAGCCTAACCTGCTTCAAAATATACAAAGTATAAGCTGCTAAATTTTAATTGTGGGAAACTTTTAAAAGGTTTATAATCACTTCTGTTCAGCCTGTGAACTCAGGCTTTGAACTCAAATTATTGATTCATGTTTGAACTTTGAACAACGCACGTTCTTGCATAAAATAAGATTCTTGCCTGATCTACTTTCTTTAAAAAAATAGAAATTCTTACTAGTCAAGGACATTATTTGAACTTTCTTCAACCCTATCGCTGACAAGACCCCAAGAAAGTCTTGCAATGCATAAACTTTAGCACTGTAAGACAGCCACACTAAGAGAGCCAAGGCCATCTATCCAAATTACAGAAATAAAAGACTCCCCACGCTTCAGAAACAAATCAGCTCTAAAACTAGCATTCCTTTCAAACAACAGTATTCGTAAAATTATCACTGTGTTAAATGTAAAAAAACATCATTGTTGGCTGGTTTGTAAAATCTTCCCGAGAGCTACAGTATGTTATTCACGCATTATGGTACTGACGAGCTGTGTCCCTAAGCGTTTTAAAGCAATATATACAGTACACATAGTCATTTACCAGGTAGACGAAGAGCTTGCGAAGACATTCAATATCCTTTTTTACTGGCAATGGAAAATGTCCATACTGCACAAATCCAGTGTGAAAGATGACTAGGGTCATTCTTATTGAACCTATCTCAAACAATCTAGTGATTACTAAGAAGAATCGAGAATGAATATTGTGCTAATTTGCTATGCTTAGTTGTTTACCGTTCCTGGGAAAACGCCAGCGCCTCCGTGGTTTCCTTCCTCTGTGGCTCTGGAGATTCAAAAATCGCTGCCGAGGGCTCAGCAAGCTGGACTGGACCCGGAAAGGGCGAGGGCTGTTGATACTTCGCACACAAGACCAAACCGTGCCAAGTGACAAAAAGCGCTCATCTTACTCAATACTTTCCCCCACGCCCGTTTACCGCTTGTAACCAGGATAATGGTTAAGCGGATCCGAAACCCGCACAGCGGTTTAACATAGTTCAAGCGCTGGTACTGTATTCAGTGTTTCCGGTATAGTATCAGAAGCAGGTGAAAGTCGAGCTGTTCAGCTCAATTCCGAAGCTACTTCTTCTTTAGAGCTGTTGAAGCGTGTGTTTTTTGGCCAGGTCCCGAATATTGGTGCAAAGCAACTTTACTTCCTGGGTCCAGTCGCCCCGTACGGAACTGCTTAAACTCCAGCCCTGTCAGTAATCGGAACCACGCCCGCGATATCCACCCTACACGACCACTCCGCTTAACTACAGGAATAATCACGACTGTTTCACGGTTGTAGGCGCACCTAATCAACAGGCACGCAAAACATTTTGGTTAGGTACGCAATTTGCAACTTATAACATAGTGTCCATTTAAACGTCCACGGTTTAAATGGTAATTTGCTACTGTCAAGAAAGGCCTTCTAGGTAGTGCGTTATGTTAAAGCCTGTAAACTTCCGCATTCAATTACTTCAACGTGCTTCACGTTACTATGGATATAGGGAATGTTCGCTTTCTGTCAACTCGTTGTACATTTAATAAAGACCGCGACGTAGCTTTCTATACGTCTCATTTAACCGTTTACCGCCACCTAGTGAAAATCGTTGCAGGTGTTGTGTTTTATGCAGGGCCTGACGTAGATGGTCATTGTGTTGCGGATATTCATACCACGGGGATGCATACATTCTGTAGCGCCCTCGCCCGGTGGTGAGGAGGAGGCGCACCTAGGCACTCAGGGTACCGCGAAGCAGGCTTGGAGTTGTAGCCCGCGGAGTCTGAGGGTCAGCACGATCACCAGCAGCTGACCCTGCTTATGTAAATAGTGTTATATTAGTGTTAATTACAGCTTAATTTAATAGGATATACGTGTTAAGTAGGCATCCATCTAAATTTCATTAAAAAGTAGTTATTATAAGGTACAGGTTTCGTATGCATTGGTGTCATGATGTCCAAATCTACAAATCTTTCACCTTCCGCTCACAAATATAAGGCCTGTTCAGAAATAAACATGATGATTTACTTGTGCTCTGTAAGGCTGGACAGGAAACTCCGACACGTGTAATTGTCAACAGTATAAATACTATACAAAGTTATTTTGGATAGACTGCAAAACATTTTAAGCGTTTAAATGTACATTTAGATGTACTAAATGTTAGGTTTTATGGAATCTGATATTATTTCATTCTTTGCAATATGTAATACGGAAAAAGAACATTTACTTTAAATTAGTCTGGTAGTAATACTGGGTAGATATCTATGAAAGCCCGTTTCCGCCAGGGAGTAAAAAAATGCGCTATGGTATCTCGCAGCTGCAACTTTGTGTCTCAGAATTCCGACTTTATATCTCTCCATAGGATATCACATTTACACAACACATTGGTCTGATGCTGCTCCCTTCTTTAATGCTTATGAGATGGAAATGCAATATGACTTGAAAAATTACAAAGCCCAAAACACAAGGGATGTATGTAAAAGCTTTAACTCGTTGTGGTCCTGCGGTGTTAAACGTGTGAAGCAGAGGGCTACGCCTCGGAGTCAGCGCCTGGATGACCCTCCGCGGCGGCAGAGAGGCGGGGGAAGGAACGTCTCTATGGATCTGTGCAGGGAGGGGCTGTCGGGAGACACAAGCCTGAAATAGATCCTTCCCCAGCACTGCGTTTAAAACACACACCGTAGGTCCTGCTAAAAACAAAATGCGGAATCCAATCTATATTCTTTGCTTATTCTAGCGTAAAATAATCAATAATATGCTCCGACACACTTCATATATGCTGGAAAATACTCTTTTCTCATGAGATATATATGGGCTTCTGTTGAAAATACGTTTTATAGATAATGTACCTACGTTAGCTGCAATTATATTCGGTATTTTTATAGTTAATTTGTTTTTAATTTTTTATTAAATGTCTAAAGAATTTACAAATACAAATAAAACTAGAGGAACAGAAAGAGGTAATGGGGTAAATTATATTTTTTACATACAGTATATCAAATATTTTCCTTGCTTTGGCATTTTTCAATTTTTTATAGAATTTAAATATTTTTTAACTCCATCTCAAAAGTACTATAAAGGGAGTAATAATAATAAAAAAACTTTATTTTATATACCACCTTTAAAGGTGGCTTCTCAAAGCGCTTTAAAAAAGCAGTAGCAAGTGGTGAAGGTATTATTGGACCATTTTGATTTATGAATATGAAATTTACCCAGAATTACTAAAAATGTATTATACTTCTTCCAAATTTCCTCTTACACATACAACAAAATATCAAAGTCCTTAAATCTACAAACACCTTTAAATGCCTGGAAACAAAACTCTGCAAGTCCGTCCAAAACAACTTCACATACACCTAACAAATAAATGCACCTAAGATTCTCCTCCAGCCCGACAATATATATTCAGTATTTATGTGGTCTGAGCACGTTTTGCTTTCGTCTTAAAATTGGTACATAAAACAGAGAAAAGCTGTGATTGCACATTTGTGCATGTCATAACCTCTTGGCTTGTGATTAATTAAGGTGTTCCAAAACGTGGCAGGAGAAATGAAATGCAAAGTTCTAAATCAAAGAAAGGATTATAGAATAACGCTTAACCGTGAAGTGTTAGTGCAGCCGTGTGATTTATCCCGCTCTGTTCCACTCTGTATCCTAAACGCCAGGGTGCTGTAATTAAGACTGTCCGCACAGTCTCGCGTGTCTTCTGCGGCACACCGACCGCCGCACTTCTCTGATTGGCTGGGAGGGCCCAAGGAGGGAGGGGAGATTTCGGACGTCCCCTGACGTCTGGACGGAATGACGTCAGACGCCGTGGATTGGCGGTCTGCCATCTTTGATTGTGCTATAGGCCGCGGCGCGAGCTAGGCCCGTGTGAGCAACAGCAGCTCGGTCTCTCCCACGAGATTGCTCGAGACGCTCTAATCCTTTGGCGAGAACCGGGAGGCGAGGCGCAGGGGCAGACCGTCACCGTCCGCTCCACGGCGGACAAGCACACAGAGGAAGAGGGACTCGGCGAGAGAGAGAGAGGGGCGCAGACACAGCAACGGCAGCAACACAGGGCCCCAAAGGCAGTGAAAGGAGCCCGCAGTTTCTATTGTAACCTGCCGGCCGCACTGACTGGGAGAGCGGGCCGAGACCCGACGCTCGGACCGTGTGCAGCGCGAGAGGCGAGCGCAGGGACCGGCGGAGACAGGTGGGGGAGACCGGAGCTCGGGTAGGCCCGCCGGGGGTGTGTGGTTCAGGGAGGCTGCAGAGGTCCCCGGTGCTGGAGCGTACAGACAGAGGAGACCTTGTGCCTGCGGGAGAGGGGAAGGTGGATGTGCTCTTGTGCGGTTAGAGAGGAGGAAACGGATAAGGCGAGATTAAAACCGGTCCTATTTGGGTTATGCGAGACGGGCTGAGTCGGAGGCGTTTTTAGTGGAGGGAAAAAATGGCAGGGTTTTTTTTTTGGGAAAAGCGTGCTCGTCCAGTCAGCTGCTTTGGCCGCCCGGCCCGTGTTGACGCATCCTGCCTGCTGGAGACGAAGTGAAATTTTTCAGAAGCTGCTGGCCGGCCTCGTCTCGCCGGCGGGGACAGAGCCCTATTGTGGTGCTCGCCCGGCGGTGCCAGCTAACCACTGAACCATTACACGCGAGGAAGGGCACCCGGCACCGCTGGGGTGATGCACGGTTATTTCAGGGCGGCTTTGGGAAAAGAGCACTACGGATGACGATGAGCATGGAGATTAAGACATGACGTTGCTCCAGCTTCTTATCTATCGGGGGGTACATTGATTTTCGGTGCAATCAGGCCACGGGCGAAAGTCTTCGGTTTCTGTTGCTTAGATACTTTCACTATCCCTGCCTCCCCCGTCTTGTTCCGTAATGCCGCTGTCTAGCTGGTGCTGCCCGGAAGGACAGTCTGTGTGACTCACGACGCGGTCGGTCGTTACGGCCCTTTGTGATAATAAAAGGCTGCAGTAATGTATTATTTCGTCCATTTCCGCCAGCCAGACTGCCATTGATTCTGTCTGAGGGGGAGGTGGGGTTGTCGATCTGTCCCGTTCGCCCCCTTTTCCTGTTATTTTTTTGCGCCACACACATGGAGCGGCATTGCACCGATGTCGGGGTGACGGCTGTAAACCCTGGCCTGAAAGCCGTGGTCAGAGCGGACGGCGAGAGAAGGGCTTCTCGCTCCACCTGAGCGACAGACAGGGGCGTGGAGTCTGCTGCTCAGACGGCATGGGCGTGTAGCAAAGAGCCACCTGGCCCGGCGCTGAGCCCAGGAGCCAAGCGCGGGGAGCTCACGGGCTGTGCGTCCCCTTGACATTTCGCCATTGAGCATCGCACCTGCTGGGGTCCGTTCGCCCTCTTCTCTTGCCTTGACATCTTCACAAACTCATGGAGTGTGCAAGAAGCTATTTTTTAGTTCTTGTTTTTTTTAGACCCAAGAATAGGCATGTCCTTATCGTAGAAGGAAATGGGTCTTCTATAATAGTTTGAGGTCTAGGCTCCAACGGACTGGTAAATTGTTTCTTTTCAAACTGGTTTTTTGCAGGCAACATGGTAAATGACCAATGGGAGTAGTTCTGTGCTGCCTTTTTACGGACTAATAGATGACATGGGAAGCCTTAGGTTTTGCAGTAACTTGAACTCATTTTGATCCTTATTCTAATCTAGAAGATTTTATTTTAGACTCCCGTGGCATTTATCAGATTAAGAGGTGCGAGTCGCTGAAGAGCAGCCACAGGGTTTTGAGTTCAGTCCCTGAATGCTCAGAGCTGGTGGAGCTTTTGATGATAATGTACGGGTAGAATAGGAGTCTTTTAGCAGTGGGGAAGACTGTGATCCTCACGTCATATAGCACACTCAATTCTAAGTGAAGATCTTAGAATTTCAGCTCAGAATGTATTCCTAGGTGTGGGAGTATGTGTGTTTCAGTGCCTGAAGTAGAATTTGAAACGAAGGGGCTCAAGCACAGTGGGAAGATTGTTTTATGTCTAGAGCTTTGACCAGAACCTAGTTAAATATATTGCACTTATTTGCAGTGGGAGGCTCTGGGTTAGAACCTTGTTGCCTCAAGATGCTGAGTTTTGGAGTGTATTTTGAATCCACCTCGTATGACACAAATGCATTCGTCTTGCATGTATGTTTTAAGTAGTATCCTTCGAGAGGCTCCGGACACTTACTGTCTGTCCAACTTCATCGCTTCCAAGATGAGAGTACAAGATGCAGTGGTGTCGCTTGGCTGGTAGAGCTTGTGCCATGTATGATATGTTGAAACATTTAAAGTTGTGTTTTAGCCCATAGGTTTGCAAGATCTGAAAATCCCATGAAAGTAGAACTTTTTTTTGTCTTTTTTTTTGTGGGAGAAAGAAGGAATTATTTGGTTAAGTGGGCATAAGGCCTTTAAGACCAAATGCTTATATGCCACTGCCGTGGTTTTTATCATGTTGCTGAGATCTGAGATGCAGGTCTTGGTGAACCCCAGCCTTAAGACTTTCTGTCCAGTGCACTGAAAATGAAGCCGATGAAAGCTGGGTAGAACGTCTATCCTCTTCTCAGCACCTTGGATGTGGGTTCCAGCACTTCCCATGAAAGGCTCGGATTCCATCTCTGCTGGAGTTCAGGGGTCTCTCCTGCCTGCAGGCTGTAGGGGTGTACAGTCTTCACATCTGCCTGGCAGCTCAGTGGTGAAAGTGAGCTAAGCCTAAACCACGAGGAAGGTAGAGAGTTAGACACTGGAGCTGGGCAGATGGGGGATATATTCTGTCTTGGTGTCCCCACTGTCCCGTCCCGCCCTCCCAGAGACTCGCTGGTGTGCTGGCTGGGAAGGATGTCTCCTCTCCGTTTCCCAGAGTGGCCTTGAGCTGCTTTTAATACCCTTCGTCAACACAGTTGAAATTGGAGTGCCCCGCCCCAGCAGACCGAGTGGTTTTTGCACCTGCAATCAGTGCATCGGCTCTGCTAATGATTTTTCTTATGGTATGTGGTTGGGGGCATGTTAATCAGGATTGACCATGATCGGTGTATAATGCTTTATACTGTAGCTTAAGCGTGTGGAATATGACGCTTATCGCATGAGCCTCAACACTATTTTTAATTTTTTGTTTTGTTGCAAAACAGTGAGGGCTAGTGCATTTGATTGTTTTGATTAGTTTTCAGTGCAAACATTGTAATGCTACTTTGGAAGTGGCCTAGTTCTGGCCAGCACACAGAAGGTCAGGAAAAGGGATGTAGTAATTCTTCTCATTGGCAAGGTGGGGAGAGGTGTGTGTGTGTGTGTGGCCTTTTGACATTAGCGATTGTGACCTCCTTGGCTTGTGTTGTCATGGCTGGACCGATGCCTCCCTTTTTTTTACTGCAGCGATTCAGCTGGGAACGCGTCCTTGACTGCCCTGCTCGTTCTAGCACGCTTTATCTTGCCATAGTGACAGTGGCTGTCGGCTCAGCGCAGGGGAAGAGGGATTGATGCTCTCCAGAAAAATCTGTGCGCTCAGTCCCCAGCTCCCAATAATGACTGAACAGGAGTAAAATTGTGTTATCGTTTGCTGCAGCGTGTCGGTGGTGAAGCATGCAGGATGCCTTGCGCCGCCGGCTGGACCACCTGTCTGCACTTCGGAGAGCAGTGAGAGAGGGCAGTCTTAGCGAAGTGTGGAGTGAGGGAAGTGCAGCACTCCGGCAGGCAGACAGCGGCGAGGCTATGAATTATTGAATAGCCTCCATGTGCTTTGCAGGAGACTCCCAGCCCAGACACTGTCACTCTTGCACTCTTATAAGCGGTAGCCATAGCAACCTGACATGCTTCATTGATTCAAACAATGGTGTTTTAAAGCTGCAGTGCCCCATGCTGGTTGTAACATTGTGCTATAATACTGTTTGCTTTCCTTCTTCTCTCCCCAGTATTCGCGTTACTACAGGAGAAAATCAGAACAGTTACCAAATGAGAGGAGGCTATTTAGCACGTATTCAGATTCAGGACCACGCCTGCTTGCGCGTTAGTAGCTTCTCAATGCTAGGATCGTACCCTGCTCTTTCTCAGAAGAGCCTGGGGAGTTTGTTTTGACAGCCAGGCTAGATAGATGGATAGTTTGCTTCTTAATTTTAATGTTTCACTCTTAAGCTGCATGCGCACTGAGAGTCAGTATGCTATCGGGGGTTCATTTATTCACACAGTGCTGATCAGGTGAATTTGGTACCTTTTAAACCAGATCTTTACATTTTTACATGAATAATATTGTATTTCTAGATAAAGTGATACATTAGTAATTGTCCTTATTTTCACTATTTTCCGTTAGTATGACTCTTAAAATTCAATCAGTCATTACTAGACAGTCTCATTTTAGTGGGAGTTGTTCATAGTTTTGTTAAGCATATTTCATATTCATCCATTTGTTGTGCACTGCATTTCCATCTTGTTGAAAAATATTGCATTAGTGTCTTGTTCAGCTACTGCCAAGTATAAATGTACCTCTTAAAAAAAAAAAACTAAGGCTACATTAGGAAGCTGCAGCGGTCTGGTGCACCTTAGCCTTGGTTCTGGGAGAACTGGAGAGCAGTGTCACCTGTAAAGTCTACTTTAAACCTTTTATTCTGGCCTCCAAGCCTTCCTATTCCTGATGGCCTGTTTGAGGCAGCCTGGGTGCCGTTCGTGAGCGCTTGATCGTTTCTTCATGCATTCATCTCCAAACAAACTGTGCTGAGCACTGAAAAACATCTGAGGGCGAACTTGCCCTAAGTGCTTCAGCTCTTTTGTTCTGTGTGTAGTTTTCTGAATGCCTGGTGTTTTCTCTTCTGATGAAGTGTCTTCACTGGTGTGCCCAGGGAGGTCTTCTGGCTTGGTGTGGCTGATTGCATCAGTATTCTGTCAGAAGTGCGCCAGTACTTACAAAACTTTGTACATTGTGTAAGTTGCCCAGCTTAATGGTGTCTGCGTAATGGAGTGAATAGTAGCGCTCATTGAGCTGTCTTGTCCATATTTTGATTTCATCAGTGTACTTGCACTGAAGACAAGAAATTCTTTAGCTGAGTGTATCTTGCAAAAACACTTTGTGTCTTGGAAAACTTGCCAGTAATGTACTAGTTGATTAATGTAACTGTTCTGTTTCGTTATGCATTGCTCTCTTTTTGCATTGATAACTAAATTTGCCCTTTTTTAGTAGCACAGTGTGGGGAGGCTGTACTGGAATCAGACTGGTGCCCCTGGCCTGGCGCTTACTTTGTGCCTCTTTGTCCGTCCCTGACAGGGGGCTGGTTCTGAGGGGAGAGGCCGGGGTATCAGACTCAATGAGTTTCCAGCGAAATGTCCGAGAAGTCAGGGCAGAGCACCAAGGCAAAGGATGGCAAGACCAAGTACGCAACCCTTAGCCTCTTCAACACCTACAAAGGCAAGTCGCTGGAGACCCAGAAAACTGCAGGTGAGCCAGGTTTAACTCCCTTCGTACACTTTCAGTACTGTTTCAGGAGTGCTGGCTGTGTGTAAGAGCAGTGCCACTGGACAGTAGAGGCTGTGCCTCTGTAACCCTGTATTATAGTTTGAGGGCTTGTATGAGCTTCCTGAATAGCTAATTGCAAACGTATGGATTGCTTGGTGAGGTTGTGAGTGTGTGTGCGTGCGTATGCAGTTTGTGTGACCACAGTTAACAGTGTGTTCATTTGTGGGTTCACCTAGGTTTGTGCGCAGTGGGCTGCTGTGCGCCCGTGTGAGTGTAGTGTTGAGTGTCTGCGCGTGTGTGTGGGAGTGTAGTGTTGAGTGTCTGCGCGTGTGTGTGGGAGTGTAGTGTTGAGTGTCTGCGCGTGTGTGTGGGAGTGTAGTGTTGAGTGTCTGCGCGTGTGTGTGGGAGTGTAGTGTTGAGTGTCTGCGCGTGTGTGTGGGAGTGTAGTGTTGAGTGTCTGCGCGTGTGTGTGTGGAAGCCCATGCCGGTTGTTGCCGTCCTGAGTGTGTCTTGTGCCGTCGCCCGCAGTGGCCGCCAGGCATGGGCTCCAGAGTTTGGGAAAGGTTGCCGTCAGCAGGCGCATGCCCCCCCCGGCCAACCTGCCGAGCCTGAAAGCCGAGAACAAGGGGAACGACCCGAACGTCAACATCGTCCCCAAGGACGGCAGCGGCTGGGCCTCGAAGCAGGATCAGCCCGCCGACGAGCGGTAAGAGCTGGGCGCCGCTGCCCTGGGAAGGTCCCGCCATTGTCACGGGTGGGACCACGGGACGTGCAGGCTCTCTACACCTGTTTAAATATCCACACCTTGAGACTTACGCAATGGTATAATTCTACCAAAGTCCACACCTGAAGAGCGCTCCAAAGTGTTGCATTTTTTACCTTTTCTGGTTTTCAACCTGCGCTTAACAACTGCTTGTTCTTTGCTCAGCTTTCTACTTTCCACCTACTGGTGTATGACCTACCGACATACCGTGATGGATGCATATGAAACTGTTTATATTGGAGGTGGTACGCTTCATTACAGTAGATACTGGAGCGTTAAGAAAAAACAACATTTTTCTTGAAATAAGAATAAATCTGGATGTATAAAACCTACCTGAATTCATAATCAGAATAGCAATTTAGAATGGCCGCTTCCCTATAAAGCTTTGTTTCAAACCTTTTTAACAGCAGTGAAGAAGGTCATTCTCCTTATTAATTACATCCCAGTATCCACTAGGTGTTGAAAGTTGTGAAAAATATTCCTCAGAAATGATCCCCATCTTTTTTGGCTGTAGATTATTTGATCTCGTCCATCTGTTCTGTGAAGGATCTAGTTTTAATCCGCATGCGAGTTGGTTGTTCATGCTGCCTTTTGTAATAAGTTGCATTGCTGTCAGTTACCAGGAAGTGCCAAAAAAAACACTTCTTTGACAAGGCTGCTGCTGGCCAAGAGCGCCATCAGGTAGTAGTATTTTAAGAAAAGTGCTCAGGGAGAAATTAAAAATATTTTTGCAAGATCATGCCATTTAAAGTGCCAGGATTCTTCTGGCTGCTATAATGGAACCTTAAAGGTCATGCATTAAGGGGATTGTACTTTGACAGTCTTCCTAGGAGATATGTACAGATTTGAGATGGAAGTTGAGTGCACATTTAGAGTGCACACACCCAATCTTGTCTTCTGTTGCTACGGAGACATAGGACTCCTGCTGAGCACCCAGTCTGTTCTCTAAACACCCTGTTTTGTGCCATATCAGGAGGTGTTTTAGTAAAGTGTCATTTTATCATTGAAACATGCACCATGTCCTGAGTCCTTCCCTTACAGAGTGATTCGTGTCTTTGTCTCCTGCCAGTTTTTCCTCTCGGGTCTCAGTTGTCTTTGTTGTGTTTTGTGTATTCTGTTAAAACCTTGGGATTTAAAAAAAAAACAGGCCACTGTTATGATGTGTAGTTTTGCTTACGTTTGGTGTATTAAATTGTGCTGGGCTTTTTAAAGCTGTAAAAGAACACAGCTGGGTAATTTTAACTGATTTTTATCTCTACTGATTCTCATGCCCGATGTAAGCAGGGATCTTATGTGAAGATGTCAAAGTGGCTTAGTAATCCTTCTGAAATGTTGAGATGCCCTTTTGAAGTTATCTGCCGAGTGCTTCTTGTCATGTTTAGTGTAGTAACACCTGTGCCTGGAATACAGCCTGTTCCTGTCACCCATGCTGTATTCTGCCAGTGGGGTTCGAACCCCTGGCTGCTTTATACTAAACCCAGGGGGGCAGATCTGACCTGTTTCTGTTCAGGGGGTTAGGGGAAACTGGTAAACCTCGAGGAAACCTCAAATTCCACATAGAAGCTCTTCCAGCGCTGAATTGAACCCAGCATCTTGTAGGAACGGCAGCACGCCCTGCCACGCCCCCCTTCCGCCTGCCATGCTTGTAAAAGGATGCTTTTAAAACACGGGATGCTAAAGCCGTTTCTGTTCGTTTCAGACAACAGGAGACCCCTCCACCTCCTCCACCTCCTCCTCCTCCCCCGCAGCCCAAACCAGGGGCTCCTCAACCCCAGGAGGGACCAGCAGGGGCCAGCCGGTCCTGGGCCAGTAACAGGCAGCCCAGCCAGGGAGACGGTAGGTCCGCTTCATTCCTAATCGTCTGATCGCCCCGGATCTGTGGGTACCCGACACAGGCCGGGATGAGACCAGATGGGTTGCTGGCGCCATGTGCCACAGCCATGGGCAGTTTGGGTTTCTTTCTTTGATTTACACGCTTATCGAGTGCTGACACAAGTCAAGAGAAGAGTCTTTGTATCAATTGAAAAATACTGCTGTGCACTAGCACATGTAGTGTTTGCTCTGCAGTTGGTTCCCTGTTTTTTTTTATCTTGCTTCCCTGTTTCATGCTGGGTTAATTCTAGAAATGTTTATTGCACTTTGTCCGGTAGTCATTGAATGAACTTCCCGCGAGACATTTTTTCCTTTTTTTACAAGGTAATGGAAAACTTACAAGGCGCTTTCTGTCCTTTGTTTAGAGAGAATCCTGTGGTGATGAGACTCAAGTTTGTTTGACTTTATAATTCATTATTTTCTTTCACTCCTTCTCATTCAGTTAATCTTTGTAAGTTTCTCTTGCGTACATGCACATGTTTTCCATCTGCCTCTGACTAATTTGCAGCCGACAGGAAGACAGCTAGAGCTTCAGATTGTTCTAAAGGTGGTTGGGGATGGGAGGGAGAGCCTGTGCTCAGGGGAGCTGTTGCTTTGTGTTGCAGGGACCCCCAGGGTGAACAGCCACTTCCAGCAGGAGTTCCCTAGTCTGCAGGCAGCTGGAGAACCTGAGAAACCCGCGGCCGAGAGGGACCAGGAGGAGGAGCCGTACGGACCTGGACCGAGCCTGAGACCGCAGAGTGAGTGGCGCCACAGTTAGTGGACTTGTGAGGTCCCTGCCCTCGACTAAGGAGCTCCCGAGTCTGGCTTCTCATGACGCGTGGTGTCCGTGTAGAAGCAGCATACCTGTTGAGCAAAACAGAAACAGAGGTCTGGTTGTGTTCTTCTAAAAGATAAGTAATGAAAACTACTTCATGTGAATAATACGAACTGAAGATCTTTGTCGTAATCCCCATATATGGGGGTTATATGAGATATTGAAAGCTGAAAAGGTGGTTTTTAGTATCTTTTTACACTTGAACAAAACTGATTTGTGCTTACAGGCTGATGGAAATGCTCAAAGGGACAGCATCATGCACTCCCACACAACTGTTTAGCTAAGATGTTGTGCAACAAAAGCTGCAGATGGAGTGTTCTAATGTTATTTTGCAATCAACAGGGGTTTCTGAGTATAGATCTCTTCAGATTCATTAACCTTTTAGTCCTGAGTGCCACTGTTTGTGCAATAGCTTTACATCCATCCATTTTCTAACTGATTCTTCCAATACAGGGTCTCGGGGAAGCTGGAGCCTATTTCAGCGAGCAATGGGCACGAGGCAGGGTATACCCTGGATGGGACACAAGTCCATCTTGGGGCAAGAGCACAGAAACGCACACACTCACACCTAGGGCTGATTTTCCCAGAAGCTATTTAACTTCAACTTGGACTGTTGGAGGAACCTGGAGCACCCAGAGGAAACCCATGTGAACATGGGGAACAAACATAGAAACACCACGCAGATAGCAACCCTGGTCTGGAGCTGAACCCAGGGCACCAGCGCTGTGAGACGGCAATGCTAAACACTTAACCGCCATCACCTGTAGCGCTACATGTGTTAAATTTCCTTAAAATTAAATATAGCTCAGATGCATCAAGGCAACTGTACAATCCTAAGTGTAGAGATAAAAAGCATGTTTTTCTCAGTAACCCAGCCAACCATAGTAAATTAACTAATCAATTCTAGTAATCACAATACCTTTAAGGGATGTGAACATTGTACCACTGAATCAGTCCCGAGCAGAGCAATTGGACACATTCCTAGGCTTAAAAATAAGTCCCCCTATGATGTGGTAAAAGAATGACTTCTTTAGAATATTACTAGGGAATCTGATTCAGCAGAGCAGCAGAGGCAAACCTGTACATTGAACCTCTGTGATGAGCTACGTGCTTCTTTTTTGCTATATTAATTTCTTGCATTAAGCACCAATATCCTGCTAATCTTGTAGCAAGTTACCAGTTTCCAAGTGTTGGTGTCTGAAAATACACCAGAAATTGTTCTTCAGTTTTAGTCTTCCAGTTGAACCTGCGTATTATAAAATAGGGACTGCATTGAAGAAACCATAACCATATTTTTGAGATCTTAAAATTTGTTTCCGTTCTGAGTGTATTCATTCTGATGTTTAAAACGGGTGACGCTGTGGTCGGGGACCGTACCCTTACTGCAGAATTGTCTTGTGATTTCCTGCAGATGTGGCCAGCTGGCGGGAGGGTGGTGGCAGGAATCTGAACACGGCACCCAGCTCCTCAGAGACGGACAGCAAGGCCGTGGAAGAGGGGGTGGGCGGCAGCACGCCCTCCCCCGTCCCGGAGCCCCCCGATCCAAGCAAGCCCCCCAGCGAGCCGCGGGACAAGCGGGAGGGCCGGGAGAGGCTGCCCCCCTCTGCCCCACCCCCCTCTGCCCAGCCCCCCTCGGCCCCCCAGCACAAGCTCAACGGTGGGCAGCAGCCTCAGGCTAGCGTGGCCCCCCAGTTCCATCCCCAGTTCAGGGGCCTGATGCCATCCTATGTGAGTACTGAGCTGGAGTAGGTTAGACCTGAACCTTCTGTATGGGCTGTAGTAGATAGAACAATCGATAATTATGATGCACGTTATTTATCATAATTATCATGTTCTGGGGCTTTGGCCAGGCCAAAAGGTTGAATCTGCGGACCTTTAGGAAAATGTGAATTTATTTAGATGCTACAAGATACAGTTCAGAAGATGCAAAGTATATCCGCCTTTTTTAGACCTGGATCCTTTAGCCGGTTCTGTCTTTCTCGCTTACCTAGTGTGGCATCTGTTGCAAGGCAGGCTGATCATCTCCCAGCAATCAGATTACATCATGGGACCTCTTGTGTCAGGACTTCGAGTAGCAGGGCAGCACTTGAACTAATCAATTTCAAAAACAGTTCAGAAGTGCTAGTTTTGTACTGTATGTGTACTGTATATGTTAACACTTAAGTACATGGCAAAAGTTTTGCTTTGCTGGAGTAGGCAATGATTAGGGGTAATAGCTGCTGCCAGGCTAGTGGGAGATTAGATGAACGCAGGTTGAATAGTGTTGAATCAGCCACACATTCTCAGGAACACACGGACAGCTCCATTTCAGCACTTCATATATTTCAGTTTTGACCTTCCTACTGTGGTTTTTTATGTTCTTTATTCAGAATGTATTTTACATCTTTCCTGTGGGACTCCTCATTTGCATTGTGAGTTAAAACAATCTAGCCTTGTTGTGCGCATGCTAATATTTCTGACCTCGCTGTTTTGGCACCACTGACTCTTAAACGTTGAGGTGTTATCGATAATATCAAATTTGCTTAAAATATTAAGCCCCCTTACATTTATATACTGTGTAACACAGTTATATTAAAGCGATGTATTTTGTGGAATGCTGTTTATGGATCTACAAGCGAAGGGTAAGCGTGGAATAACATTCTGATAATGTGTATCTTCCCCCAGATGTTCCATGCTTATCCCCGGATGTCATATCCGCCTGTGCAAGGGGCTTACAGATACCCAGTCCAACAGCAAGATGGAGCAAAGTAAGTCCTCTCTGTGCTTCACAAATCACTGCAGTTGCTCTTACACCCTCAGGGGATTAAAGGCGCATCACCCTCTCGATTGTTTTGATCCTCCATTTGATGGGTTTCCAGTCATAAAGTTCACCATTGGCTTCCGGATCCCAATGCTCAGTGTTTCCTTTTTGCTTGTTTCTATGCCCGGGGGGAATTCACTTGTAACACTCCTCCCTCTCCTTTAAAATAATGGAATGAAGTGTGTCTTTGCTCATTCAAGTATACTGGATGACTTCACAAGGCTTGATCTGGCATCTTTAAATCTTGATGCTATGGGTCAGATTCTTTTTTTTTCTAATTTGTGTTCAATCATTTCTTGGTTCAGATTCTCAGTGTCTTTAAAGGTTCCTAGGACCTAGTACCTTTAACTTCAAGGCTTACGTTTGAATGTGAAATGTGATTCGATTGAAAGGGGAACAGGAATTGGAGTAGAAGACATGGGTCTTGATCACAACTCTGTTTGTGTCCATTGTTATCTGTGGATCTAATACTCCTTCCTCCTGCGTTGCCAGGGGCCCCAGACCAGCTAGCCGCCCTCCTCAGTCACACAGCCAGGCATGGTCCCAGGATGCCGACCGGCCCTCCATCATCAGTGCCACAGACCTGAAGGAGCTGGACAACCTGGACACTGATGCCGATGAAGGCTGGGCAGGTGAGAGTCTGGGGACAGGGGATGCAGGTCAGCAGACAGGGTGGAGCTGTGTGGACTTGGTGCTACAACATGGAGAGAAGAGGCGGGGATCTTGCTTGTCCTACAAAACCAGGGGTTGTTGCCAACTTTATTTCCATCCCTGTTACTGAAATGAGGTTAGAAAATGTCTTGAAAAGGTGATGGTAAACTGTGACGGAAGGCAACAGGATTGATTTGACACAGCTAGTCTTTCCATTCAATAAAATATTGACGTCATCATTTTCTCTTCTTCAGATCCACATTACGAAGATAATTGTTTCACAGAGGTTTCATTTGCTACATTGTGATCATACTAGGGCATTATAGAATAGGTCTCAAACTTAAAGCTTGGAGATATCAAAGGTTTGATCAGGGCTTAGGTCAGTCACAACTGGAGCAGAGAGGCGAGTGTGATTTGAGGATAGAGAATGTAGAGAAGTCATTGTGGAAGGGATAAAAGCCAGGGGGAAATATGAAAGCATCTCCTTACGTATAGAAAATGTGATCCACAGTGGCTGTTGAAGTATAGAGAAGGCATGCTAATAATTTAAAAATAAGCATTAAAGATAAGCACTGGAGCTTTGTTGTAATGGTAAATTTGTTCTGTCTGTCTGCTGGATGGTCAGGAGCCCAGATGGAGGTGGACTACACAGAAAAGCTCAACTTCAGTGATGATGAGGAGAACCAGTCTGGGAAGGACAAAGGAGATAACTGGTGAGTGGTCTGGAGTTTTTCAGACTGTTGGCGGTCTTACTGTTCTTACTCTACCTAAGTGGATGATGTGTTCTTGGTCGGAGTCTTTATGACGTGTTAGTTAATGTGTAAACCACCAGCACGGATGTCTTAGTACCACATTTATAATGGGATGTATATTAGATGAGATGCTCATTCTCATTACAGAAACAGCTTCTCTTCATTTCTAAACTTAAATTAGTCCATCAGCATAGTCATTCAAAGGAGTGGGGAATTCTCACTGTGTATATGAGAGCTTAACGCTTTGCCCTGTGCCACAGGGAGTGGGTGAACAAGGTGGATAGCCTGCGTTCGCGCGGCTCGGAGGGAACGGAGGGGTGGAAGGAAGGCGGCGAGGACAGGGCGAGCGGCAAGGCCTCCAGGGGCGACACCGGAGCGCATAGGCCCCCCTCCCCCACCAGCAGAGGGCAGTACAACAAGGGCAGTCAAGCCCTCGAGTACCAGGTGAGCAGGAGCCCCCGGGACCTGCAGGCAGAAATGACTGATTGCCTTACCTCCCCCCGCCTTGAGGGAGGTGGGTGCTGCTTGTCTGTCTGCTTGTAGTTGGACCTTTTCCAGACAGTGGCTCTGAGAGGTGTCGCAATACCGGTCTGCCTGCTGCAGCAGTGAAACAGGGAAGGTGCGAAAACTGGTACCTGACAGAGGTGTGACGTAATCGCAAGGCTTTCAGCAAAAGAAACGGAATTACTAGAGTGCGTCAAACTCGAGTTTATTAGAAAGGCACGTTTTGTCGAGAAAAGGTGGGGAATCCTCAACTTCAGCCACTGCCCCTTTGTTGCTTTGAATCCACCTCCTGGTCCTGAGACTTGCAGTGATATGCGAGGTCTTTGAAACCATCTTTAAGTACAGTGCACAGATAGCCTGTAGCTTTATTCTTGGTGCTGATTTACCACGCTGTTGCCCTTACAGTGCACTTTGTCTGCTGTGCTGCTGGGCTAATTCAGCTCCTCCCCTCCGTAGGCTGCAGGGCGTGTCTCGGTGGCCGGGGGGCCGCGGGCCGGGAAGCCCGGCTCCTCGACGCTCCCCGCCACAGAGGAGGACGCGGAGGCGTGGCGGCAGAAGCGGAAGAAGCAGTCGGAGCTGTCGGAGGCGGTGGAGCGCGCCCGGCGGCGCCGCGAGGAGGAGGAGCGCCGCATGGAGGAGCAGCGGCTGGCCGCCTGCGCGGAGAAGCTCAAGAGGCTGAACGAGAAGCTGCGGGGCCCTGAAAGGCAGCCCTCCCCCACCCCCGCCCCCGTCCCCGCCCCGCAGAACGAGGGGGATGCCACCGCCGTCGTCGCCCCCACCGCCCCTGAAGCCCCACCGGCCCCGGCGCCAGCGCCGCTGCCTACTCTCGTCGAGGGGGAGTCCAGAGGAGAGGGGCCAGAGGAAGAGCCCCAGCCTGCGCCGCCCCCGCCCAGCTCCCTGGACAGGAGCGAGGGAGAAGGGCCCGTGACGGAGGAGAGCGCGGGAGAGCGAGGCCCCAGGAGAGACTGCTGCAGTGCGGAGGAGAACAGAGGTGAGGGGGCAGCAAAATCAGCTCCTGTCCTCAAGAGCACCTGTCCTGTCCTTTGTTTTCAATTGTGATGCTGTATACTACTGCATCTGCTGTGATTAAGAAAACAACGCGTTGCTGCTCGGGAAGAGGCGGTAGCAGGTTTGGTTCTTGGGGATAATAATACATTTTCATACACTTAACAGCTGAGGGGAGAGCATCGCCCAGAAGTTGCTTGGTATTGACACATCACCTCATGAATTTATTCGTCCTGTAACATTGCATGGCTTTGAAAGTTGGAACTGGGATTCCTGGATTCTAGCAGTAGCTAAGTGTCAGTGCATGTTGGACAGAAGTCGGGAATTATTTCTTTACACGCAGAGTTGTAGGAGTGAAGCTGTCGTTCTGTTGAAGTTAATTCTCAGAGGTCCTTAAATGTCTAGATCAGGAGAAATAAGCTGGAGAAAACAAATGTGCAAGATTGAATGCCCAGGCCTCCTCTAATTTGTACGTACCTCTCTGTTCTTTGGTTCCTTTCTAAATCCTAGTTAAACGGTTAGCTTTCAATATTCTGGATTCTCGTGTTTTCTTTGTGATGACGAAATCAACACTTCTGTAAATACTTGTTAATGACAGTGCATGTGTGGCATCTTGATCTTGGTACAGCTAAAGGTACAGCCAGTGTCCAGTTTCTAGATTACTAGGCCATTGACAGAGGTTTCCCTGGCCTGTTTTCAGTGGAGGAGCCCCTGACTACTGTTTCCCACCTGGATCAGCCGAACAACGAAGACCCACCTGCCCTGACCCACGAGACCGAGGGCGAGCCAGGGGCGCCGTTGCGTCCTTCCATTACCTCTGGATACTCCAAGCAGTTCCAGAAATCCCTGCCTCCTCGCTTCCTCAGGCAGCAGGTACTGATGGGATACATGTGCTTTCTGCTTTTCGGCTCCTTTCAGAATCTGCTAATTCTTAGTTATGTCACTCACTTTTTTTTTAATGGTAATAAATTCCTTTGTCCGGCATATTTCAAAGATACCTGTAAATTGGCAAAGGGGGCAGAAATATTTGTCACTCTCCTTTCTAATTTTGCCTAAAGACTTGAATTTCTTTTTTAATTATGGAAAGACTTTGTTAGTCTCTTAGTGATCACTCCCATGTCTTGTAAAATGCTGGTTTGTGAATAGTTACACACCAGAAGCGATCTTTAAATGAATAAAGCAAATTGCTGGTTTGCTGTATGTGAAACGTTATTTCCACTGTCATGCAATGAAATATGTGTGTTCCTATGCAACATTTTAAGGACTGCAGTGAATTGTCATCTTTGATCTTCCGTGTTTTAGAATACATGGAAATGAATGAAAATTCAAACCTTTTGTCATACAGTTTCTGATTGAATTAATGTAGATAGACATTATATGAGGCATTAAAACTGCAGTAGATGTTTCAAAGCTTCATTTTTATTAATTCAATCCAGAAACAGAACAGTACAGGTAGCAGATTAGCTAATAAATACAAATTTCAACTCTAAAAGTTATAAATCACATTTTTACAGTATTAGTTGAAAGTAATAAAGTCTGTGTATGTCTGTGTATTGTTTTTGGATGTGTACGTAGGATCTTTTCTCCTTGCACCCTTTCCTGTTTGTTCTTGTGTTGAATCGGTGTGGCTCTGTCCCAGGAGCAGCTGAAGCAGCAGCAGCAGCAGCAATGGCAACAACAGCAGCAGCAGCAGCAGCAGCAGCAGGGCAGTGCCGTTTCTCCCACGGGGGCAGCAGTGCCCCCTCCCCAGCACCGCTCCCTGTACCAGCCTCTGGGGCCACACCACCAGCACCTGGCCTCCATGGGCTTCGACCCTCGCTGGCTGATGATGCAGTCCTACATGGACCCCCGTATGATGTCGGGGCGTCCTCCTATGGACATGCCGCCAATGCACCCAGGTACACGGGCACCCCCTTCACCCACCCTTCCTTCACACAGGGCAGATTATTTTCTGCGTTTCATCTAGTGGCACAGCAGAGTATAGCTAATGGCTGCATCACTGGTGCTCTCCCCTGTCCTCAGATTGCAGCACTTTAATGGTCATCCTCACTTTTTGTTCTGTTCATGCAATGCTGGAAATTCCCGTCGTTTTTTTTTCCACCCCTCCTCCCTCCTCTGCTGGAGGCCGAGCCTTGCATACATACTGGCACCATGCCATTATTGACTTATAAAGCTGCTTTTTGTCAGGTACGTTTTGTGGACCTTGATGAGAACACAACTGGCATGCTTGAATTTATTATTCAGGATTTTTTCCCTTTTCAGTTTTGTTTGTGCTTGTGGTGGTGGCAGTAGTATTTATGGGCTAACCAGTTGTCCTGTGCAGTGGGTGGACAAGCCAGTGTTATTGCTCTGTCAATAGGAAACATTTCCCTTTCAGCCTGGGACCAGACCTGATGGGTGTTCTTATGTCCGCACAGGGAGGATGCCCCCCAAACAGCTGGTGCGCAGAGACCCAGCAGAAAATGCAGCTTCAGGATCGGACGCCTTTGACCACATATCCCGTCCCGTTAGGGAGCACGGACTAGCTGCTGAGCCACGTGTGGTGTGGGGCTCTGAGCCGTACTCCCAGACTGAGCCCCTGCCTGCTGCTACACCCCCAAAAAGTCAGGAGGAAACCAAGGAATCCAGGTAAGAGCAGGAGTATTAGGGTACCTGTCAGTACTGTACGAGTACTTGTAGATCTTATCTTCTGACCAGTGCTATCGCATGCAAATCAGTCATTTATCGCTGTTAGTTGTATCGATGGTTGATGTTTAGTCATTTGGTCTGAAAAGATTAAATCTGAACAAGGAGTGTTTTTAGTTCATCACGAAATTAATAACCAGTTAAAGGACTTGCATGAATTTAGTTTCAGCATTGGAATGATCTCTAAAGAAGTGACTTTTGAGGAAATAAGACTAGATTTACTCTTCACCATTCTTCACTTCAAACAGGATACATCTTGAACTTTGCAGCAGATTGCCGTTGAATTTCAGGTCCCTATGGGTCTCTGCTTCTTCCTTAGGCTGGACTCCGCTCTTGAGCTGGAGAGGAGTGTCTCCTCGGTGTACCCCCAGGAGCCCAGCCCCCTGGAGCCCCGCACCAAGTGTGATTTCTTCAGGGATGCGGCCGAGCAGGGGCTTGGCTTCCCCAGTCGAGGGCCGGAGGAGCTGCCAGGGCTTCTGCAGCCCGAGAGGGGCCCCCTGGTACCGGTTTATGACCCACAGGAAGCCAGCGTGCCATGTGGAGAGGAGGGAGGGATGATGGGACTGAAGAGGAGCATCTCCCAAGGCTCAAGTCATTCCCTCAAGCTTGACGAGGCCCGCTTTGAAGGTCCATCCGTCTCCCCAAAGACGCTGGGACCGTCGGGAGCAGACGAGGAGCCTGAAGACAAAAAGGAGCCCTTCTCCCAGGGGCCCCCGTCCAGCAGCAGGGCCACTCCACCAGCCGATGGCCCACACAAAGCGGACAAGCTTCCTGTGCCAGCTGCGCCCAAACCAAAGTCGGAGACGCGATGGGGCCCGAGGTCCGGCCCGGGCCGCAGGGAGGGAGCTGGGAACGAGCGCCCTGTGCGCCGTTCGGGCCCCATCAAGAAGCCGGTGCTGCGGGACATGAAGGAGGAGCGCGAGCAGAGGAAGGAGCGCGAGGAGCGGCACGAGCGCGGCGACCGTCCCAGGAAGGACGGCGGTTCTAAAGCCACGTCCGCGCCTCCTGGCGAGAACCAGAAGCCTCCCAGCGAGAGTAAGAGGGACCCTCCTGCGGCCCCGGATCCAGCTGACCAGCAGAGTGGCACGGCATTAAAAATCAGAGGGCCACAAGGCCCAGCTGGGGTGCCAGGGCTGGCTGCTAGAGACGAGAAAACGGATAAACCCTCGAATGGAGAGAAGGTGCAACCAGAACCCAAACTGCCTTCTAGGAAGGAGTCTAACTTACCTCCCAGGGCCTACCGGAGGGAGGACAGGGACCGGGACAGAGAGAAGGAGAGGGATCGAGACAGGGAGAGGGACCGGGACCGGGACCGGGACAGAGAGAAGGAGAGGGATCGAGACAGGGAGAGAGACTGGGCCTCAGAGCCGAACTATAGGGGCCGTGGTCGGGGGGAGTACTACTCCCGTGGGCGTAGCTATCGGGGCAGCTATGGCGGTCGTGCTAGGGGAAGCCGGGGTCGGAGCCGGGGGGAGTACCCTTTCAGGGAACCACGCTCCCGGTCAGACCTGCCCCTTGTGGCACCTGGAAACCGCGGTACGGGGTTCAGGCCTAGGGAGGAGAGCGAGACGCGCAGTGAAAGCTCCGACTTTGAGGTGCTGCCCAAGCGACGTCGGCGGCGCGGCTCGGACACGGATTCAGAGAGTGAGGGGCGAGACTCGGCCAGTGACACTGGAGCATCGGACCGCGAGGGCAGTGCCAAGCCCAGCCGGCCACCACGCAGAGAGTTTGGGGCTCCTGCCCGCCGGGGATCAAAGGCCTTATCGAATTCAACAGGGGGCGCCCCTTTTTGCACTAGTCAGCCAACGGAGAAGCCAGGCTCCCGGGAGGATGAGGCGCGGCCTAAGCCGGGCTTCTTACCCAAGGGAGAGCCCTCCCGACGAGGCAGAGGGGGCATGTACAGCCGCAGGGGCAGCGGTCGGGAGCGCGGAGGCCAGAGGTCAGCCCCTCTCAGGCGGCCGGGCATGAAGGATGCCTCTCAGTGGCCCTCCAGGCCCATGGAGACCTTTCACCCCGAGGAGGCTGAAAACTCCAGGTTGGAAGCCAACGCCTCCGAGCGCCGGCCTCCTAAGTTTGAGGCCAAGAAGTTCGGGGAGGCGGGCGGGAGTAGCCGCGAGAGGCCACGCCGGCCCCGGCCAGCACGGCCCCCGAGGCAGGACAAGCCGCCGAGGTTCCGCCGGCTGAAGGAGCGGGAAGCGGCAGTGAAGGCCGGGGAGGAGGGGACCGCCGCGGAGCCCGCGGCCCCAGCCGCCGCCGCCAAGGCCCCCGGGGGAGGCCCCCCCCCGGCGGAGGGGGACGCCGCACCCGAGCTTGCGCCGGCGGGCGGGGCGGTGCCGGAGGGCGGGTCTACGGCCGTGGCCGCTGGGAGCAAGTCGCCGGATCTGTCCAATCAGAACTCCTCGGACCAGGCCAACGAGGAGTGGGAAACCGCTTCCGAGAGCAGCGACTTCAACGAGCGGAGAGAGCGCGAGGAGAGGAAGGGCGCCCCCGAATCCGCTGCCGCGGACCCTGCCGCTTCCACAGCCGCCTCCCAGAGCCCCGGGGCGCAGGCGAGGGCGGGAGCGGACAGCGGGCAAACCCCAAAACGCGAGGCGGCTGCCGCAGCCAAGAGGAGCTTCTCCAGCCAGAGGCCCGTGGACCGGCAGAACCGACGGGGGAATAGCGGGCCCAAACCTGGCCGCGGGTACCCAGGGGGGAAGGGCGAGCGCAGAGGAGGATCCGGAACCAAAGTTGGCCGCAGGGGGTGAGTTTCCAAAGTTTGGGGGTTTGGGAGAATTGGAGGGGGAAGATCAGCATTGATCCATGCCTCCAACCAGTTCTCAAAGATTGTACACAGCTTTGGGAATATTACTGCTCTGGCAATTGGAAACTAGTTACTATTGACCCTGGATATCTTGTTTAACAAGAAAAACACAGGGTTCTTAAAGTATTCTTTTCCATTTCAGTCGGTGCTGGTTTTCATAAAGGTTTGTCTTCCACAATTATGATTTAGCAAAATTGTTAATGCTTTGAGGAAGTTAAGCTCCACCTGCTAATGTACATCTCTTCACAACATTTGTTTCTTGTTAAGATATCTGCTCTGTCAGATACTCCCAAGAGCTGGGACTGCTGCTGTCAGTGAACACGTACTCACTTTTTTTCCCTGGCACCCAACTCGTGAAGTGGCATGTTCTTTTCAGTACTGGAGGTGATGGTGTTACTGACCGTTCTTCATGAGGAGAAGGAGGCACTGTGCTCACCTGTGTGCAGAGATGCTCACATCTGCAATGTTTATAGAATCTATATATTTAATCTTTAATAGCTTGTATTTTGTATATATTTTAAGATTTGAAAGTTATTTGTTCAAAGCCAGATGTTGAAGATCCCCTGTTTTTTCATGAATGATTACCAAGAGCTCATTGTAGGAGTTGCAGGAGTAGTCAGTCAAAATGAAGCTGACAAATGGTTCTTGTTAATGTTTCTTCATTCTGGCCTGTCTTTTCTGAATTAATGTACATTTATTAGCATAACAAATTGGCATTTTATGAAAATGAGAAAAACATACACCTTTTATCTCTGCGGTCTTACCCTGCTAAATGATGAATTCTGTTAGAACTCATGGTAAATCATGTATAACATCCTAAACAGTATTCATTAAAATGTTCTCTACGTTTCCGCTTTCCAATTAACAAAATTCAGTCGTTTTCAGACTATCGAGTGAAGCCATACCTTGTTGGGCTGCAAAGACCTGAAAGCTGTGAAGTTGCCTGCATGTTCTAGTGTTCTTGGGGGCACACAGTGAGCATTGCATTGCCGTTTGTGTGGCAGTAGATGCTGGTGTGAGCTGCCAGTAAGCACAGCGTGTGGGTCAGTAGCTAGACCTCCTGTCTTCTTTTCCTCTTCTCTCTCCCTCCCTCCTGTCCTCTCTCTGGCTCTGCCTCCCTCTGTCTCCTCGGCTCGTGTGCTCAGACCGCTCGAGGAGCAGGCTCAGGAACTGACTGCTCTTGATCCAACCAGCAGCGCTGCCGCTCAGAACCCGGATGTGGCCCACGGGGGCTCAGCCCAGCGGCCCGGCAAGGACTCGTCCGCCAAGCGCAAGGAGGAGGCCAAGCAAGCAGCCAAGAAGCCCAAGGAGAAGGCCGACGCGCTGTCCCAGTTCGACCTCAACAACTATGCCAGTCAGTACCCTTGCCCCCTTTCTCGGACAGCTGCTGGAATTTCATACCGTCTTTGTCATTTTGTGTTATTCGGGGGCTGTGGTCACGGGGTGAACTGCACTTGCACTGGGATGTACTTATTGGCCAATGTGCAGCTCAATGATTGCACTTGTCACATACTTAACACTTGAAAGCTTTGTACCTATCCTGAATCGGTTTTTCATTCCTTTCTGCTGTACCTAAAAAACCTGGTCCACATGAATGTGGGATAGTAAAGGGTTTTGAGTCCAAAATGTCGTCATGCATGTAGCTTTAAGCTGTTTTTATGCTTTTACTTTTGGCTAACGTTTAATTCTAGGGTTAAGAGATTAATCTTCTTGAGCAGTCTGAGAAAGCAGTAGGTTTTTCTGAGAGGGAGTCCATTAACTGCTTGAACACCTCATTCTGCCAGGTGTAGTGATCATCGATGACCACCCTGAGGTCACGACCCTAGAGGACCCCCAGTCCAGCGCTAATGACGACGGATTCACAGAGGTGGTCTCCCGGAAACAGCAGAAACGCCTGCAGGATGAGGAGCGCAGGAAGAAAGAGGAGCTCAGCGTGCAGGTGCAGGTGATTGTGGCTCGGAGGAGGGGAGAAGAGAGGGATAATAGGGGGGCTTTGGGGCAGAATCACACCCTTCTGCAGAGGGGAGGTTGGCTCAAAGATGGTCAGGATGCATGTGAGAATTTTGTTGACTGTATTAACATACAAAAACAGTAGGTTGACAGCTAATCAGTTTAAGACGATTCTTATATCAAGCGTTTTATGTATGTTCCGCCTACAGTATAGTTTGTCTTATGTCTTTCCGCATCTAATGCTTGATCGAAACCTTGTGTGTCTGTTTTGTCAGAACTGGACTAAGAAGGGTTCTGGTGAAAAGAACAGAAGTGGAGGCTCCAAGCTCCCCCCCAGGTTTGCCAAGAAACAGCAGCAGCAGGTGGCACCAGTGAGTCAGCAAACCCAGGCTCCGTCCCAGCCCACCGCCCCTGCCCAGCCACTAGAGGGTGCCGTGCCCTTGCCTGGTGGTCCAGATTTCCCTGGCACTGGAAAGACAATGTCAGCTGGTCAGGCACACAGTGCCCTGGGCACTGAGCTCTGGGAGAACAAGATGGCCGGTTCCGCCGTCCTCACCGACGTCAAGAAACGTAAGTTGGTTATTGATGCAGTCGGCACTGCTTTTCAAATTCACTGTCCCATGCGCCTTTTTCACCCTTGACCTGGCCACATGTACGTGTCAGAAGCCTTAAAAAGGCCTGTTATGTTTAAGCAATATAAGTTTGTTAAATTTTGTGCTGTTTCAGTGGGACCCATCAGCCCACCCCAGCCTCCTTCAGTCAGTGCCTGGAACAAACCACTCACTTCCTTCGCTGGCACGGTTACCCCTGAGGTGAGTTCTTCTACAATACAGCCTCCTTCATTATAATGAGAGCAGGGTGTTCGCTGGCAGGGGTTCCTTTACAGCCTGAGCCAGGACACGGGGGGTGCAAGTGTGACTTCAGACATTCGAATACATAGTGTGTTGCTTATATATATTTGTGTGTTGTATAACAAGAGGCTTATCCATGCTTGTTTTAGTTGTAAATGTCCAGTCCTGTCTGTGGACCGGCTGCTGATTTGCCTGATTTACCCAGTGTTTTTTTTTGGTGCAGCAGGGGGCCAAGCCTGCTCCTGAAGGGGGTGTGGAGATGGGCATGGACAGTATCCAGTTTGGCGCGCCCTCCTCGGCAGGCAGCACCGACAGCGACGGCGTGCCCGCCTTGCTGGAAAAGGGGGCGGAAAAGCTTCCCGAGCCCAAGGAACAGAGGCAGAAGCCGCCTCGGGCCGGGCCCATCAAAGCACAGAAGGTACTAGGAGCTGAGCTGAGCTGCCTGCTCGTGGGCTGTGACAAGTGTTAACTGAAGCCCTTGTCAAAGCGCGTCCTGTCTGAATAATCCATCTCGCTGTCCAGTCAGCAAATGGGAAGTCCTTGAATTACTTGTAAATAGCCAACTGCAATTCTAAGGTTAAACTGTTGAAAAATGACCTTCGTATGAGGTTGCATTCTTACAAATAACAGTATTAAAAGTTTTTTTTAATCCTGTGTGGGGAAGATTCTTTTCAGGCAAGGAGATCTGTGTATTAACACATTGCATGGATTGAGTCCTATAAAAGAGCTCAACTTAACTCTTCTTCTCCTTCACTCCCAACCATTCTCCCTTCATTTCCTATGTCATTCCTCTCCCTTTCTCCTCACTGTCATTCTTCCTTCTCTGCCTCCGCCCTCCAAGCTTCCAGAGCTCAGTCCCCCGGAGAATAAGGAATACAAGCCAGGCCCCATCGGGAAGGAGCGCTCCCTGAAGAACCGGAAGGCAGCGAAGGATGGCAGGCCGGCTGAGGGCGAGGGCACAGAAAAGGGGGCGCCGGGGGCAGGCAGAGGTCCGGACCCCGGTACCCCCAACAAGGACAGCAAAGGTGTTCCGGAGCTGGGGGGCGACATCGAAGGCATGATCACCGTCCCGTCTGCGGAGTACGGGTCTGGGCCCAAGGTACAGCGCCGCCGGACTGGCGGTTACTTTCTTGAGCTGCAGCTCAGTGCGAGGCTGGTGACAGAACTTGCACTGGGGAAACTGTGCAAAGCCTTTTTAGTTCAAGCAGCGCCATGCCCGTCTGTAATATTGCAAGTATAGTATTGTTTTTATCATCACGGTTCTGAGAGCTTGAGGAGAGTTTCCTCTCCTCCACTCGACTCAACACAGGAACTAGTATGCATTACACTAAGTGGGTTTTTGGGGGTATATATATACCTTTGATTCTCTGTCCTGAGGATGAAGAGGGAAGGAGACTTGTATATCTTTTTTTTTAGTCCATTGTATGTATTGAGAGAATCTAGGTTCACGGCTCTCATTAACGTACGAGCAAACATTGTCTGAATACTCGGCATTAATGGGAAGTGGCCTTTTCCGTGTTGCTCCTCAGGAATCGGTGACGGACTACACCACCCCCTCCTCCTCCCTGGCCGACACCACCCCCACGGCCAGCGGCAAGATTGAAGAGAGCCTTGTCCCTAATGTGAGTACCGACTGGTTAACAACAGCGTGCCCAGCCCCTTCTGTTCCTGGATTGTTCATGAAAGTTCTAGATTTAGTTCTTGAAAGGGTTCCGTTCTAAGTCTGCCCATGTCACACTTAATTTGGAATCAAACGGCGTGGTCAGCCGTTTTCTTATAGTCATAAGCTTTCCCTTAATCATCATTTATAAAACACGAAGAGACCCCGAGCTGCCCTCTATTGGGCTGCATTGGGTCGATAACATCATTCCATTATTCCAAGAAGTGTGTCTTATATGAGCTACTGTGTGCATGTACAGGTCGCCCTTCCTCATGCTCTGCCTCTTCCCCGGCGAGAAGCCCTGCAGCGCAGTACCAGTCTCACCCCTGTGTCGCCTGCAACTGTTGACCTGACTCTTAAGGTGAGCACTGTGCACTCTCATTCTGGCTTGGTCTTGGAGTAAGCTCTCTCTGTCGTGTATCATCTTCAAGTTAAACTTACTCTGCTCGTCTTTCTAATTCTCAAGCCTTGCCTGCCTTGATTGTTTTACTGATTGACAGATGGAGTCTGCACGCAAAGCCTGGGAGAACTCACCCAGCATTGGGGAGAAGAGCTCTCCAGTGACATCCTCTGCCTCGCCCATCACCAGCGGCGGAGGGGGCAACAGCGCCTCCTACAGCTCCTTCTCTAGTGCTTCCATGCCCCAGATCCCTGTGGCTTCAGTCACCCCAACAACCTCGCTCTCAGGTAGTGCCTGCCTGTCACTATACTTCTACTGCTTCCTTAAATGACATTAAAACCTTAGTTCCCCATATAAGTACTTCTGCACTTCATAGAAGAGCATCCAACACAGCCCAAGCTCAAGTCCATGAATCCTAGATATATTTTTGTATACTGAACATGGAGAGATGCTGAGATTTGCACAGATTACATGTGGAAGTACATATTCAGAATAGAAAGTCTGAATGCTCCGGCAGTTCAAGTTGTAAATATGAAGTGTAAATGCTTCATTTGTTTCAAGACTAGAAATGCATAAACTACAGAATCTGTTCTGCTGTTTTTTTATAGGGTGCATTCTGTACTTTTTACGTAGTTCTGCCCGTATTAAAAAAACAAGAGGTGATTATTTCCTACCAGACACTCATTCAAGTTGTGTATTTATGCATGCTTTCTGAAACATTGACAAAAAACAAATGCAGTCAACACAATTCTTTTGTAGCCTCAGGAGCAATCACCAGTCCTGCAGTTAACCAACATGTGTACCCTGTAGTGATGGCACACTCTGCCAGTACATCTACATTTGCAAGTACATGAGCTAGACGTGATACATTGAATAACTGAAGGACTTCTATACAATTGGTCTTGATCGGAATCATAAATTACTTTTACTACAAATAATATAGTATTCTATAACATCGTTTGTGGCACTTCGAGGGGTTAACCCAACGTTAGTGTGATGTGAAGTTGAGTCGGTGGTGTACTGTTACACCTGTAGCATAATTGGCTTCATGCTGGAGTAAAGTTACACTTGGGTCTCGGCTGCACACTTGTCACTCAATGAACAAACTTTCAAGCAACTTACTGGTTTGAATTTGTTGTTACCCCCCTAGGATCTGGGACCTACACCACTTCCTCTCTGAGCACAAAGACTACCAGTACCTCGGACCCCCCGAATATCTGCAAGGTGAAGCCCCAGCAGCTGCAGGGGGGGGGCATGACAGGGGGGCACTTCTCCCAGTTGGGCTGTGTGCCTTCCCTCCTACCCCAGCAGCAGCAACAACAACAGCAGCAACAGCAGACACCACAGGTCTTCGTGTCTCAGTCTGCAGCAGGTAGGCCAGTTTCTGCCCATCTGGACTAACCCAGCACATTGATTAAAAGAGGTTCCGAGTTGGTTATTGTCTGTGAATTGCCTGTGTGTGTGTTTGTGCATGTCCTGCGATGGACTGGCACCCCGTCCAGGGTGTTGTCCCGGCTTTGCCCTGAGCCTCTGAGTTGGGGCTACTGTGTCCCATACCAGGAAACTGCCTTCGACTGTGGACTGATCAGTTTCACCCAGAAAAGAAACCAAACATTGCAGCATCGATACTTATTGCAGAAGAAAAGAGATGAGACCCCTCTTAGACATCGATATGATCCACTTCAGGTGTTCAAAACACCCTGGAACTTGCTAGGTGCAAATTGTTCTGATAATTATTCATATTGCATATCGTATAAAGTTATTCATATTCAAGTACAGTCATACTTATATATTGAGAAGTATCAAGGATTTCTTGAGAAGAATGTCAGGGCATTGGTTCGAAAACCACATTGACCACCTTGAAGGGTTCACAAACTTTCAAGCACGACTGTATTAAGTTGGTCACAATGATCTCAAAACTCCAACAGATGTGACTCAGCAGTTCTAAACATCTGAAATTGTTCACCGTGCTGTGGTGTAGGGATCTTTATTTCCATTCCTTCACTGGATCAACGTTAATTGATCAAAGCCCACGGGGGCCCTTCTGACTGGGGCTTTTTTACTTATTTTTTTTGCCAGGTTCTGCAGCCCAGATCCCAGCCTTCTACATGGACACCAGCCACCTGTTCAGCACGCCTCACCCCCGTCTGGCCCAGCAGCAGGGCTTTCAGCCAGGGCTCTCTCAGGTGCGATGGACTTCCTGCCAGTCTGCGCTGTGCTGTGCCCATGAGGCAAGGCAGCTTCTCAGCGGCTCTCTTCATAAACCCTTCCCTTGTTGCTCACTGAAGTCCTCCTTTCAGCTCAAGAGAATCATGTTTAATTAAAAATAGCCAAAAAATTGATTTAAGGTGGGATTTCCAAATCGTATTAATTGCTACACCAGTGCGTCCAGGGGAATGGGATGGTGTAGTATATCCCAGTATTGATTCTTTGCCTACCCCATTTTCTATCAAAAATTAGAACTTTGCTGCTTTATAGGGATTCTGCAGCATCCTTATAGATGATTCGACCATTAGTTTTCCTGCTGTGATACATTGCTTTGCTTAAAGCGGGTCACAAGATAATTCAAGATGGAACTAGTACATTCAAGTACAGAGAAGATTGGGGCACTGCTTTTATTTACCCATTTCTTTGTTTATAAACCCTCTTCATTTTGATGTGCGCTCTTTCTCTAAGGTTTGTGCTGCTTAAAATGGTGACAAACAACCCATCGATATCGGGAGAAATTTGATTCTTATTTTGCAATATTGTTTTTTAAAATATGCCAGTTTTCCAAAGGAAGAAACAGAAATGAGTTCTTTTGTCCATGTTCCCTATAAAAGACTAGTTTTCCAGAGCAAAGCTAGTCAACGATTTATCCTAGCATCTGTCCTGCCCTTTCATATCCAGCATGGTTCATTGTGAGATTGTTCTTAGTAAGCAGTCAGTGGGTTGGGGGAGGGTGGATCTGATGTTCGGTGCTTACTTTGAATCTAGAAGTCATATCTGTACACTTAGTCATTTTTGGGAAGTGGGATATACGTTTGGGGGTGCTCATGTGTTGGCCTTGGACCCTATGCTCTTCCCACCTGCTTGTTTGGATGGTTCTCCTTAGGGCCGGTTTTCATGGCTTGACTTTCCCTTACAGCCAACTGCAGTGCAGCAGATCCCCATCCCCATCTACGCCCCCCTGCAGGGGCAGCACCAGCCGCAGATGGGCCTGGGCACTGGCCCGCCTGTCTCCCAGCCCCAGGACCTCTTCAGCTCCGCTCTGCAGCCTTACAGGTGATGCTCCTCCTGACTGTCTCTTGCACAGCTCGCCTGCTCACTTGCCCAGTCGCACAGGGAATAAGCACAGATCCTGTGTAACCTGTCAGCATGTGCAGCTGTTTGTGCATGTGCTGTGCAATTGTAAATTCCTGTTATATCTAGTTTCTTTTGCAGAACTGTTTAGAATCATGACTGTTTTTTTTTTGTGTGTGAAATAGCCAAGGCCTTGCAGAGAGAATCTGCAAACTGGGCTCATGTTTGGTTCCCTGTCTTGGTCAGGTCCCAGCAGGCGTTCATGCAGAACAACTTGTCACAGCCCTCGCCCATGATGCTGTCGGGCACCACGCTGCACAGCTACCCTGGCGTCCAGCCGCCTGACCTGGGCAAGCCCCAGTCCGGCCTGGCCTTCCAGCAGACCTCAAGCACCCAGCACATCCCCATCCTCTTCGAACCCCAGCTCAACCAGCCGTCTGGCCTGGGGGGCTCGCAGCTCATTGACACGCACCTCTTGCAGGTGAGTTAAGGGCAACTTGACTGAAACATATAAAAAAGCCTGGGGATTTTGAGACACTCGAGTCAGAATAAACTGTCAACCCACAGTGCACAAAAAATTCCAGGCAACTAGTAGACGCAATAAATATGTAACGGTATTCTAAATGTTATCACTAGGTCAGTAACAATTTACATTCGTGAGATTTTTTTATCTAAAGTTTGTGGCGTCTTCAGAAAAGTCTTTGAGCCCTCTTGTGACTGTGGAGCCCCTTGTAGTCCATCAGAATGTCTCTGTGTTCCTGTTGTACTGGCCTTGGGGCATGCATAAGCAAGAGCAAAGCAAGAATCTTTAACGAAGAGCTATAAGAGTAAATAATTAAGGCCCAAGACGCAATGGCAGATTGCTTATGAATCTACTTAGAATCAGGTTTAAATATTTTCTTTACCCATTACAGAAAACCAAGTGTGAAGTGCTCATGCTTCTAAACCAATACTTAAAGCATGAATGGACCCATTATTTAGCATTGTGGACTTCCTAAGTGGGGAAACGGGTCCCTGCAGTCTCAGCCTTGCACTTGGCATTGCAAGTTGAGCCTGGGCTAAAGCTGCCGAAAATCAGAAAAACGTTTTTGTTTGGAAAGCTCCTGGGAGATGGGCTTGGCATCACCAAGGTTTCATCTTATTCTGACAGGTTGCAGAGTTTGATTTCCTGGAACAATTGAAGGAACACAAGTACTTTGTCGACTGTCTTAAATACAAAGATCAGCTAAAGCAGTGATGAAATATATTATTTATTGCACTTTCTATTGCCAATCAAAATTGACAGTTACAAGTAAAGGCTCCTTTGCATAATCCAGGGGGTATATTATGGAGACTCATTGCATAGTAAAGTCAGTGCAGCAACCCTTTGAATTCAGTATTTGTTTCTGCCTGACGCGCTCAGACTGAAAGTGAATCTGTCGGTGGTGTTTTGGCAGGCGCGGCAGGGACTGAGCCAGCCCTCGAACCTGTACTCGGGGCAGGTGCAGCAGCCTGGCCAGAGCAGCTATTACAGCTCCACACAGTCGCCCAGCTCTGCCCTGCAGCAGGTAAACGTACCCACACACACTCACTCCGCCCAGAGCACCTATTACAGCACCAGGCAGTTCCCCAGCGCTCCTGCAGTCCAGCAGGTAAACCCACGCGCCCGCCCTCTCGCACAGCTGTGCACTACCTCACTTCCGCACGCGCACGTGTCATGATACAAGGAAGCAGCAGCCTTGCAACAACACACGCATGCACATGAACATCTTCCTGACCGTAAAAGGAGCATCTACGCTCCATCAAGACAGACACGGGGATCTCCCCTCTTCAGGCCAGAAATATTTCCAAGCTCCGCTCGCGCAGTACCAGCTTGCTGTCGGCAAAGTAACAGGATGATCGAGTTTCCCCTCGCTTTCCTGCCAGGTAACGGTCCCTCTCCCGGGCTCCCAGCTCTCTTTGCCCAATTTTGGTTCGACTGGGGGGCACCAGCCCCTGATTGCTCTGCCTCAGTCCTTGCCGCCGACACCCCCGCAAGCGCAGGCCCCCAGCATGAGCCGCCAGCCGCCGGTCAGCCAGCCTTTCCGTGGGCTCGTGGGGCAGAGTGGACACAGCATGATGCAGCCCTCCAGTAAGGTCAGTTGCGAGCTGATACACAGATCGCTCCAATGTCTGCACTCGGGTTTCTTCCTACATTGACTCGCCCACCCAGCAGTGGCAAAGCCGATTTTTTTTTTCAACGCCCAGGGTCACAGCTTCCGGTCGTGTGGGGGAGTCCTCCTTTAAGGGAACGAGGCTGGGCAGTCGTGCCCTTGCTTCTCTCCCACACACCAACGCCATTCAGCATTTGAGATGCTGGAGCGTCTGTGCCGAACCTGGGGGAGTGAGTCATTTCTCATGGACATCACTGCGAGCCTGCATGAGGGGGTCACTGGAGTGTCAGTGACGTCGAGAGCACCCTGCTCAGCTACTCTCAGCTGCAGAATCAGTTGGGCAGTGACGTAATATGACCCAGGCTCAATCTAGTGACTTCTGAGCTGTAGAGTCCTTTTACTGATGGAGTAACTGCAAAGCCAAATCAAGCTTTTTTTTTTCTATCGTTTTCCAGCTGGCTAAACTGAAGCTTGTTCTTACAGTTCCTGATAAACCGCCTAATGTATAGGCGACCTAGTAAAGCATGAGTTGATGCGTGTCGTTAAAGCAGAATTCATAGCAGCATCAATCAAGTGTTGCTTACCTTTGCTGTGCTCGCCTTGTGACCTGTTTCCGATTACTCCGTGTGTAAAGCAGGGGTTTCCAGATAGTCTTTAAAACAATTGACCTCTTTAACTATAAACAAATCGACAGGCGGTTTGTTCAATTAAATAATTTAAAGCTATGACTTTGGATTAAAAAATCAGAATATTGCTTAGCTTTCAAGAACCAGTGTTTTTCAGTCTTTCTTTCTCAACTGATGAGTTGCTTAAACAATCATAAATAATGGGCGATCTCGGGTGACCTGTAAGAACGACTGGACTGGGGATCTCCAGGAACAGGAAAAGGGAAAGGAGACCTTTGTTATGGAGTGAGCATATAATAGGTTCTGTCTAATTTCAAATATCTTTAGATATTGGATGTTTTCCTTTTTGTACAGTCAGTTGAATCTGCTCCTGTGTGTGTGTGTAAGCTGAGCGTCTTGAATTACAAAGTGAAAATCTTTACGGGTTGTGGGGCTTCTGCATTAGCAGTGTGCCACAACTGACATGTGCGGCGACTCTCTCTGCAGATGTGCGAGGTAGATCTGAAGCTGTTTGGCAGTGGGATGGATGTGAAGCCAGGGACTCCCCCGGTCGGTGCTCGGAGCACCACCCCCACCTCCAGCCCCTTCAGGTACATCGTCCTCCCCAGCATACGCTTCCTCAGCCCGTCACTCGCCCTTCCTCTCCCTGCATCGTCTTCCCCCGTGCCGCTTCGCCAGCCCAGTCCTGCTCCCAGTTCCTCCTCCGCTGACCAGGAATGTTGTGTTGTGGCTCGCAGGGCCAGCTCCACCAGTCCCAACAGCCAGTCCAGCAAAATGAACAACATTGTTTACCAGAAGCAGTTCCAGTCGGGCTCGGGGGGTGTGCGAATGCCCCAGCACTTCCCAGCGCAGTTCACCCCACAGGTGAGGACTTTGCCGCTACACGGTCTCTTGGTCACGCAACTGGATATGTTGCTCATCCAAATGGGTTTGCCCACCACCTTCTCACAGGCTTGTCACTTAACCATGTCTGCTCATTTTTCTCCTGACTAACATTCTATTTGTTTTGTGAACTTGTTTAATTTCCTAATTTATCATATCTGACTTCAAATGCAGAAATACCTGGGTACAAATAACACCACCACCATTTTTGTTTTTACTGAAACCAACTAATCTGTGAGAATATCTTGGTCTTTGCATACTTGGGTAAAAAGTTTATATCAGTAGGTAGGGTGTGGTCACACGTTTCATGGGGAGGGGGTGATCGGTCTGATTGAAATTTGTGATCCAAATCCAGCACGTGAATAAAACGTTGGCAGTGAGGATCGCAATACGGAATCCTCAGGGATTGCAAATGTATCGATGTGCGGAAGGCAAGATGGTAAATCCTGTAGACTTACAAAATAATGCCAGACATTTTATTTCAATGCTTTACCTCTTGATAGCAATTTGTGCAGTGGTGTAGGTTTTTTCACAATTACTTTTGTGGGACACGCACTGAACTAAAGCAGTCTACCCACTGCTAGAATGCAATGGACAGCAGGAGGTAGGCTTAGATTACTGAAATAGGACTGTTACAGAATACACCACCAAAGGTGCTGTCTGAAGATTATGGAATCTGTTCACTCGTTTGTGGTGGCAGTGGGGATCAAACTGTCCTGGCAAGGTGCAGGCGCCTAAGCCAAACCTTGTTGAAGCCTTTTTTTTTTTAAATGCAACCAATACCAAGAAACTCCCTGCTAAACAAGCAGATCACTGGGCACTGAGCTCTACTCATTTTAATGGAGCTTTAAGAGTTGGATTTCTGTGTAGTGTGTGTGTGTGAAGGTAGAGTATTCAATGGTCAGAAACAACAATTGGAATCAAATAGCAGCGGCGTCATAATCAGCATGATAGGCAAGGGTCCTCTTAATCTTGTCGGATGCATACATTATTCGCTCAGGAAAGCCAAACCATGTCACCACTGCTGGTGTAACATGATTTTTCCATTATAAATACAAATCGTGTCTAAATTTACATGGAGTCAGTGTTCATAGAATCTGACACTTTGCGGAGAACAGTTTAATAGTGAAATGCAGATTCTGATGGACAGGGTGAGAGTTGTTGGGTGTGTGCGGTTAGGGACGTGTACAGAAGTCTTCTGTATTGCGGATATTACACAGTTTACGTTTTGCGTCTCTCCTTTCCCCAGATGCTGTCTCAGCCCAGCCTGGTTTCTCCATTGGTGCGGCCCCCCCACCACGGCAGCTCCTTCCCTGGGGGAGTGCAGAGGACGCCCATGGGCACCCCCATGTCCCCCTCCCTGAATGCCGGGCTCATGCCGCACCCCCGGCCTCAGCACGCTCCCCGTGGCCCCCCTGGGCCCCCGCTGGCCCCCCGGGGAACCCATGCTGCGCTCAAAGCGGAGCAGGACCTCAAGGTGAGTGGCGACAAGCCGAGGGCCACAATGGTGATGAGGGACCACACCTTGGAGTCGGGGCATGGTTTTCTAAAGCTCGCGCACATGAGCTCCAGCACGTGGCACTGATAGTCACAAAGACCATCATTAAAGTGCTGTTTGATTGTCTCCGCTCGAGTCTGTGAAGAAAGTTATCCCTTTAAGATGAACAGTCTGACTCGATCTTAAATGAGATGGGAAAAGTGATTTACAAGTGGTATCCTTTCTTCTGCCTCTTCCACCTCTTCTCCGCTTTCCTCCCCGATTCCTCTCCCTCGCTGGGCCCCGTCTCTCTCCTCCTCTCCCCCCCAGGCCAAGCAGCGCGCCGAGGTGCTTCAGTCCACACACAAGTTCTTCTCCGAGCAGCAGCAGCTCAAGCCCTCCGGGAGCAAGCCGGCGCGCGGGGAGGGCGGCGGGGGCAAGCCGGTCGACGGAGGAGCGGCGGTACCCCAGGGGAGCGCCCCCGAGCGCTCGGAGGGCGACAAGGGCCCCAGCCAGGCCCCGGCCCTCTCCATGTCGGGGTCCAAGCCCGTCCGCACCGGCCCCATCAAACCCCAGTCCATCAAACCCGAGGAGACCAAATAACCAGCTGTGTGTCCATCTGCCTCTCTCTCTCTCACAGGCTCGGGAGGATGAGCCAAGACTCGCTCGGAGAGCTGTGATCAGGCCCTCGCTCTGACTTGTTCCCCCCCTGGGCTCCCGGCTATCCTGGAGTTTGTCAGGGAGAGGGGATGGGGAGGGGAGGCGGCAGGGGGTCGGGAGATGGCCTCCTGCCTCACAGAAAGATGGGGGTGCCGCTTATGGGCACTTTCAGTAGCCTTCCTCTCTCTCTCTCCCTCCCTCTCCGCCCTTCCCTGGAGAGCCTCGGAGAAGAGTGGGGTGCTGTTTCCCTACGTTCTGTGTCGAGATGGTGCCCTCTACGCCGCCGCACGGCGGGAGAGACGCCACTGCATTGGTATCTGTACAGCAATGACGAGAGAAAATTGCTGCTGAGTTTGATATTTTTTTATATATATATCATTTTTTCATGTTTTATTTTTGTTTTCCGGGTAGCCTTGAGTATCTGAGGGGTGGGCAGTTTTTTTTCCAAGAATCGTAATTTCTTTTAGTCAAATAGTGAAATTTTAGGAAGTGAAAGTTTATCACCCCCCCCTTAAGCAATGAATCTGAGACGTGTGAACTAACGTTGTGAATGACGAGCGGTGTAGCGCCACCTGTAGGGGCCAGGCAACGGCAGCCAGAAGGGGGCGCCACATACTCCTTTGTCACTGAACGGTTAAACTCCGCTTTGGCTTGAAATCGGGCTTTTTAAAAATGTTTTTGGGAAATTGAACTTGAGGTGCTACTGCTGTTATTGAAGCCAGTTGCCATTCTGCCTTTTCTGTTTTTATTTTATTTTTTCCTCTAATGCAGTTTTGACTAAAAGACGCGATCAGTGTGTGTTCCAAAGTGAATAATGGGCTAGAAAACAAATCTTGTAGAGGTAGAGCTGAAGGGGTGAGCCAGCTCAGCTGTGGGAGCTGCGTTAAACAGGGTTTGTTAATGCCAGGGTGCCTAGCACTCCCTTATCGGGGGAAACATGTAGCTTTACACCCAGGGAGCAGGTGGAGAGACGAGGGGAGGGGGCTGAAACTGCTGTTGATCCTCCATTCAGAGGAGAGCATGGGTGAGCAAGAAGAGGCTGGACTTCCACGCAAAACCATTTGATCCTAAAGCCAGTCTCCTACACTGGTCCACTTGCCCGAGACACCAGGGGATTGCATTGTGAATTGCTGCTTAACGCTAGATTAAGACACTTAAGTTGTTCGACTGGTCTTACTGTGTGTGGCAGAAAAAGGTACTAATGTTTCTAATCTAATGCGAACTTCCTCTTCCTCTAGGCAGATTCTCTGTTGTCTTTAGCTTGTCCCTCCGATCACTTATCTACGTATCTCATAGCTGCTATAGTCTACCTTCCTCTCGCAAAGCCATCTTGCAAGATCTCGGCTCCATCTGCTCCTTAACATGCGAGCTCGCAGTAGGAGGTGCTCGGTATCTGGAGGGAGTGAAACCCAGCAGAAACTGGTACATGTGGTTGTGCTTGTGCATTTTTCCCCCCCCTCCTGTTTCCTGAACTCGTATCTACGTTTGAATAACGTTCTGCTGCTGAAATTGAATCGTTTAAACAACACGCCAGTATGGAGGAGGGGGGGGACATTACGCTTAATCTTGGCGAAGCACCCAAAGCATGGCAGTTCACTCCGACCGCCGTCGTCTCTGAAGCCGCACGAGGTGAAAGCCGAGAGGAGGTGCAGGGGGCTCCCGCCTTTTGCCGAGAGACGCTGGAGAAAGGACACCCTGCGTTGCTCGGAGACTGAGCTAGAGGCCCTGCAGCCTTGCATTCCCCGTCGCTCTCCATCACCTTAACACTGCTGTCTGTTCCCTTCCACTTCCTTCCTGTCCGGCCTGCAGCTGCGTCTGTGATGCCCGACTGGCAGATCTGTCTACTGTGTGCGCCAGGGTGGCATTGTACAGACCCCGGCAGCCCTGTGGGATTAGACATTGTTCTGGGGAGGGAGGGAGACTGTTTTTGTTTCACTTGTACAGGGGTTAATCGCTGTATTAAATATGTACGGTCTTATTTACATTGGTTTGGTTACGGAAACTAATAAAATAATATGATGTAAAACAGTTTGATAGCAGATTGTTTATTATGTACTCTCTCAAGCTGTGCTCTAGTTGTACATGAGAGGAGCTGTCAATCAAATCTGCAGAAAAGTGTTTTAAACTCAACATAGACCTCTCATAATAATAATGAACTTTATTTTATGTAGCGCCTTTACAGGTGGCTTCTCAAAGTGCTTTACAGGATGACAATAACAATAAATAAGAATAATACAACAATAAGTAAGAATGCACAAGATAAAGCACAATTACAATATATAGAGGAGGCCGTGGATGGTGGAACTAAGAAGAGCAGAGGGGTGAAGAATGGAACCAGTTAAGTAAAGGCTTTTCTGAAGACGAGGGTTTTGAGTCTAGATTTGAAGGAGTTTAGAGAAGGTCTCTCTGATATCCTTGGGCAGAGAGTTCCGGAGCTTGGGGGCATAACAGGAGAAGGCCCTGTCACCCATACAATGTAGACAGGGGACAGTTAAGAGAGCAGAATTAGAAGAGCGAAGGTTGCGAGGTGGGGAGCACAGCGATAATAGTTCAGACAGCTACTGAGGTGCCAAGCCATGCAGAGCCTTATATGTGAGTATGAGGATGTCTAATGTCTTAATGTCTACACGGAATTTGACTGGAAGCCAGTGTAAGGACTCCAGGATGGGAGTAATGTGTGGTAGAGTTGTCTCTTTACAACTCTAAATAGTTGTAAAGAAGGAAACATGCAAGTTTTTCTCGGTGTTATTTAATCATTGATCTTTCCAACAAAAGTATGATGCTTGTAAGCAAAAGCTTTGTCACTCCGGAGATCTCAGTTTTGTGAAAAACCTGAAAAGCTTGTGATCCAGAGAGGGGGTAAAGAAGCAAAAAGGCAGAAAATCCTAAGCTAAAGCAAATGTCCTTTCTGAATTCACCACTAGAGGGAGGCCTCACCCTAGGATTTTCTGTGTGGGGTAAGACTACAAAACATTTACAGTAGGAGTGACAGAAGTTTGGCGTTTCATATCATGGGTGCCAAAGTGTGTTGTGGAAAATGGGCAGTTCCACGGTGTTGGGGGAAGCTTCTCCTTTTTGTGTCGTTTTGCCTCCGTTATGCTCAGTGTCGGCCTCTCTCTGTGAAGGAGTGTATTTGCCTCTCTTGGCCATGTGGAACCTTTTTACTATCTGCTTGAGTACTGGTCTGCAGTTGAGAGAAAAGGGTTGAGTGACCCAGTCCTTTTAATCACCCAGTTGAATTGTGAGCTTAAAGAAAATGGAATCAGAGAACCTGACTGGAAACCGCTGTACACTGCTGGAATTAACCAGTAAAGGGGCTTACTCAGAATAAGTGAGCTTAGATATCTTCTTCATTGGCACACAAAAGTGAGGCTGTAGGTGTGCCAGACACCCGTATCAGAGGAGAAACGGGTTGCTCTTTCAGCCTGCTGTGTTGTGTGGTGAGCAGTCAAGGTGGAGTCTATTAAGGAGTTGCCTGGAGCCCTGGGTCAGATGTCACAGTGACAACTAATTGCAATCCTGATTCAGGAGTGCATAAAGAAGAAAAATGTGCAAGTACAAACAAAAGAACAGTCCTAGACTGCCTGCAGTCCTTGGGATTGTCTAGAATAAAACAAGTATGCAACGAAGGATTGGATAAGTATACATACTCTTTATTTTTCCTTTTCCAGCATATAAATCTATACAGAATTCAGTATTAAATTAAGACACGCAGGAAAAAGCAAGTCTTGATACCGCCTTGTAGAACGGGTGTCAACACTAGTGGCGTTGCTCCTGTCAGCAGTGGTGGGGGCAGAGTTTGAAGGAGAAGGGTTGTCAGCACTGCTTGGCTGAAGTGAGCAGTAGTTGGTTAAAAAAAAACAAGTTTAACCTTTAAGGTTTGCTTGAGTTTCATGGTGTTGCTCAGAGCAGCTTAACACATTTAAGTCAGTTCAGGGAAAAGTTATCTTTAAACTAATTGAAGTGTTTTCTTGCAAGCAACTGTACATCGTTTATAGATTCAGTGCATTGCTTCACATGAGCAAATCGTTTTTGAAATCATGCCCCACACTTAGCAGCACAGACTGATCAGGATAGATTTGACAATGAGGCTGCTAGCAAGATACTATCATTGTGAATAGCGAGATTCTGCAAACTTGAATAATAGGATGTCATTAATAGGATATCATGTTTAGTTGTCAAAAACCTATGGGTGATGCATGTATATATCCACTTGTCCAGGTGTACATATTATTTGTACATACATTTTGCCAAATGGACTGTGTGTTGGGAGGGACTGACCATTTTGTACACTGAGACTGCAAGGGTGCTGTCCTGTTAAATTTGTCTAATTAGAAGAGTCTTGGATCTGACAGCAGCCATTTGTCAGGGCCAAGCATTCATGCAGTTAACTCGCTACGCCTCGCCCTGTTTCTTGAAACCCGGACCACTTTCCTCTCTCTTTCTTCCCCCACCCCATCAATGCTGTATGCTAAACACTCACACAACAGACAAACGAACATCATAGAAAAATAATTCATCTGAAATGCACGGCCTGCGAGCATGGCCCATCTCCCGCTCGCCACCTGCTCCTGCTCTGATAATCCGCTTTCTCCAAACCAACGGACCTCATCTCGGCTGGCAGTCTGGTCGTCGCTGCCAGTTTCTCTGAACCTGCTTGTGCCATGGAGATGGGAAGAGTTGACAGATCTGGTAGTTAATCTGATAAAGCCTGTCCAGGGAGGGCGAGAGCAGCTCGGAGTCTTTAATGGAGGCACTGAACTAGAAATCTGCAGATAGAGGAGATGCCTGAAGGTGGGAGGAGTGTGGCGTGGTCTTGTGTGACGTGTGACGGGACGTGAGGTGTGTGTGTGCATGCGCGGCCATCCCCTTGCACGTGGGTTCTCATGTGGCGTGTCGGATGGCGTACGTTGGAGCGTCCCTGTGTGTAGCTCAGTGGCTCTCCAGCCGCACCTCGTAGCTGACCATGTGGAAGTTGTCCCAGGCGTACAGCTTCCTGCTGGTGGGGTTGTAGTCCACCATGCTGTTGTAGCGGTAGCGGTTCCGGAAGGGCACAGCCACGGGCTTGCTCAGGCCGCTCTCGGTGTTGAAGCTGTAGTTGACGGTGGTGTCGGGGGAGGTGTAGCTGTTGATGGTGTAGAGCGTGCCGCAGATCATGAAGGCGTTGGCCACTGACTGCTTGTGGATGTTGGTTTCCCAGCTTCTCTGCACCTGGAAGGGAACAGAAAGAGGTTGATTCAGCCCTATGGAGCTTCCCTTGTCCCTGTGCAAGACCATGTGGCTTGGAAGCTTCTGCCCTGTATTAGCAGTTGGCCTTCATCGGGGTCGGGATAGTATCTCCTGCGTGTTAGTTTCCCCATGTTCTGCTTGCTGAGCTCACTGGAGATAGCCAGGGGGTGAGGTTGGCTACGCACCTCCAGAGTGTTGGGGTCCAGCCGGGAGATGACGATGGCGCCCCTGGCCTTGCTGGTGCTGTATATCGCCCAGAGGCCCTTCTCGTCCGCGGCCAGGTCGATGTCGGTGTAGCCGCCCCAGGAGTAGGGGTACTGGCCGTGGAAGCCGGCGTGCGGCAGCTCGCGGCGCGCGGCCACGCTCTCGGTGGCCAGGTCGTAGCGCAGCAGCGTGCGGCTCCGGCGGCGCTGGTAGTAGAGCGAGCCGCGGTACAGCGCGGCGCCCGTGCTCTCCACCGGCTCCGGCAGCAGCAGCACCTTGGTGGGGAAGCCACGCGCCAGCTGCTCCTCGTCCTCGTAGCCGAACAGCTGGCGCACCTCGCTGCCCACCGTGTCGACGCGCCACACGGTCTCCGGGCCGTAGGGGGCCGCGGGGAAGGGGTCCTTCATCCACACGCCGTACTTGCCCGCGATGCTGTCGGCCTTGCGGTGGGTCTTCGGCTCTCCCACCCAGACGAGCTCGCCGCAGCCTGCGGAGAAGGGCGAGGGGGGAGAAGGAAGTACTGGCGGGACAGGGGGAGGAGACGCTGGGGCAGAGCACACTTCAGTCCCGTACACAGCTAGACAGTCTCGTGGCATGGGGAGCAAACAGGGTACACGGACCCTTCCGGACGCCCTGGCGAGAGACCGCCCAGGGAAATCAGGAGGGGTATTCACGGTTCTCCGGAAATTCCCAGGATCGTGGGGAGGAAGCTGTGGAGGACGGTCTGTGAGCTCCCTGCTGCTCTTGTTTCTGATGGAGCAGCTGCTTCAGCAGGGTTTTGGATCTGTGGGGGAGCTGTAGTGTGTGGCTATGCAGGAACGGCCATCAGCCTAGAATCCCAGTGCACAACAGTTTGGGCCATTGTGGATTGCTGCACTGCAGCCTGCAGCTTGTATATCTTAATGTACATGAATATATAGTTCTTTTCTGCTATATTATTTTAAATTAGCATTAGGTGGGGCATCGATCTTTAAGTGTTTAGCCCTAGACTTAATGCACAGGGAGAGTTATTCTGTGGCCCCGCTGCGTGTGGGCAGGGGCTGGCGGCGCCGTACCTGTGTCGCCTTCAGCAGGGGCAGGGCCTGGCCCTGAGCCTGCTGGGAGGAGTCGAGACGCAGGCACCTCTGTCACCTCTGCCTTGAATTCCTGGTACCTTGGCACGCTGAAGTGCCAGGCGGGGTCTGAAACACACACAGAGAGAGAGAAAGACAGTCATACAGAGATGCACGAGGTAGGCAGGTTGTGAAACAACGATGGACAAGAGCAGACTGCGTCAGACTAACTACCCCACTTCTCTGGGCTCCATCACTCCCCTCGCTGTGATGGAAACGGGCAGAATTCCAGCTTTCAGGAGGCTGGCTGAAGCCAGAGAGCTGTTTTGGGTGTAGGAGTGGCCTGTGTGGCTAATGATTTCTCTGTAGAGATGCTGGCGTGTATAACGGATGTTGGCCTGTGCATGGCAGTGATGCAGCAGTCTGTACAGAGCCGGACTGAAAGAGCTCTGGCCCTGTGCGAATGCAGGGTCCAGTACCTCTCACCCCACTGGGGGATTCGGATGATCCTCTGGGCTGGGCCACCAGGCTGGACAATAGGTTAGATCCTGTGGAGAGAGAGAGAGGAGAATTGTAATAGATGCAGGGGGAGAAATCAAGTACAGGGCTCATGCAGAGTAACCCCCTCCCAGCACTGGCTCCACAGCAGTGATGCTCCAATTAGGTCGCTGACCCAACTGTGCAAACATAGAACTGCTGACACAGACCTGGAGCCCTTGTGAAAAATATTTAATGCAAATAAATTATGGAGCTCATCTCGATTGAGAAGATGAGGATGAAGCCCCTCCTTCATGCTGTAGCTCAAGCATGCCTGCTACTCTGGCTGAAAGGCAGGAATGCTCCAAGAGGAAACGTACACCTAAGGTGGGGGGGGCGCTGGGTCCCTACTGAACAGCTTTCCCAGCTGCTTTGGAGACTGGCAGACTGAACCCCCCCCCCACCCCCCCCTCCGGTGTAGTGAGCCACTACAGCTCCCAGGTGGCAATGTTGTCCCACTTCTCTGAGCCAGACTGGGCTCAAACCCCAGGAGGCAGTGCGAGTGTTCCCACAGCTGGGCGTGTTTACAATGACATCGCCACCCAGAACTACACAGTGTGCGGGCACCTGCTACAAACCACTTGCCCAACAACTGAAGAAAAAGCACATGAGGAGTTAATGACTAAAATACTTGCATGTGCAGATTTCATTTTTGTAATCTGTCACGTGTCTGGCGCATGTGCACAGAAGCAACATTTGCAAAAGCGCGTTGTTTTGGAAAACATTTCGAGTTGTAGCTGGTTCTATAAATGTTGTCATTACTGAATGCTTCGGCCTTTTTGAAGTTGGACATATCAGCCAGGTCTCTGGAGGGAGGGTGGTTTGTCTTGACTCACAGTCAGTTGGTAATGTTTAGCCTCAGATTAAAGTTTGACACTGACAAATGATGGAGAAATCAGTGATTAAACCCAGTTCTTATAAAACTGCAGCTAAGCTCCATGTGTGTGCTTGAGGCAGTCCTGTTCGGGATTGTATCGAACAGGATGGCCATCGGAACATCTGGAGCAGTGCTGCGGACCTTGATACTAACCATCTGGCATATGGCCTTTGTTGCCCTGGCAAGTTGTGTTTTCACTTGACAAGGGCCCTGGTATCTATTTCCTGCTTCCTGACCCCTTGAGCACAGGACATCCTTGGCCTCTCCCAACCTCTCTGACCTCTTTTACAGCCTTAGTGTCTGGAGCACAGCATGACCTCTCTAGGATAATGGTTCTATGGACTGATCTCTACCCTCCCCTGCCTTGACCGTCAGCTGCCCATCCTCCTCCCTCTGGCCTGGGAGGGTCTGCGCTCCGTGAGTAACAGCTGCATTCTGCCTGAAAGGAAACCCCAGGTTCCTGAAAAGATTACATCCGTTTCATGATGACAGGTTCATGATCCGGGTCTTTTGAACTTCAGCGCAATGCAGACGGCATTTCTAATCAATGTTTCAAGATGGCAAACATCTACTATGACTGAATCTGGAGTTCTGCACAGAGAGAGTTTACTACTGCATATCCCACTGGAAGTAAAACCCCCCCAATCAGTATAAAAGCTCCCTCAGTGCTGGCAGCGGTTTGTCTGAATGAATGAGTTCCAGGATTCTGTTTGCAGATCAGTACCGTGGTCTGTCTGTTTCAATCCCACATTGCACTCTGCTCAGCTGCAGCTCTGGCTCAACTCAGCACTGAGCTCTCTGCACCACGCTGGCTCCGTCTGTATCCCAGTCTAACCTGACCGTTAAGCCGCATCCTCATTAGTGCTCTTGTTTCTTGCATTAGAACGGGCGCATCAGCTGATACTGATACCATGAGGAACCGCAGACAGATATAGGATGAGGCTGGACAATCTTCCAGAATCCATACAGTTTGTGTCCTTTGCATTCCTAATGATCGCCAAAACAACCCCTTTACAACATCTATGAGGCGATAAGAAGAAGATTTATCCAAAACAAACTCTCCAGAATAATTGGAAGAAATTCAGTTCCTTATTCCTGACATCAGATGTGTGCTGTTCTCTGGCTGCTAGTCCAGCTCCCCTCCCTGGTCATTCTCAATCTGTCACTGTCCTCCGGGACCTAAGATGTGCCCTCCTCAAACCTGCAGAACCCACAGCGGGGAGCTGGAGCTGCGACTGGCCAGGGACATCAGGGCTGGTCAGCGAGAGGGACTCCAGCAGACCCACCAGCCTTGCCGTAGGGACAATCGGCTCTACCCCGAGTCTCGCATCCGCCAGGCTGGGGTTCGAATCTGCACTCGACTTGCTCAAAGCCATCACGACCACCGCGCCCTTCCACCACCCCCAGACCTGCCAACGCGGACGGGACGCCTGTTCAGGGACGACACCTGGCAATGCAGGGCAACAGTCTCGGAACCTTTTTATTAACATCTGAGCGGGCAAGGATCCAGAACATTGCACGGGGTGTGGGAATGACGCTCATGTCCACAGTACGAGACCTCCGAGACAGAGGGGGTGAGTGTGACCTCTGGGGACGCGAGAGCAACACCTGCATGAGCTTTCACACCTGTCACACTGCTGTCAGTGAAGCGCACAGCCTCTCGCACACGACAATCGCTTTTTCCCCTCTCTCCCTCTCTCCCCGCCCGTTTGCCTCTGAGCTGCTTCATCTCCCTTTCTGCCCCGGCTGCTCGACTCTCTCCGTACTCACCGCTGGGGGGTCTCTGGCCGCTGTCCTGCAGCGTGGCGGCCTGGGGGGCGCACTCTCCGGCCTGCAGCTTCTCGTTCTCCCTCCTCAGCGCGTCCAGCGCCCGCTGCAGCTCCTGCACCTGCCTGTCCAGCCCATCTCTGGCTCTCTGCAGCTCCCTCTTCTCCTGCAGCGCCTGGCTGTACGCCGCCTGCAGCCCCCTCTGCCCCCGGGCCCCCTCCTCGCTGCCCCCTGCCCAGCGGCTCGCCAGCGCCTCCAGCAGCGCCATCCGCGTCTTCAGCCCGTCCAGCTCCTGGCGCTGCAGCGCCCCCTCCTGGCCGGGGGGGGAAGGGCAGGTGCCCTCCTCAGGGCTTGGCACGGTGAAGGTGTAGTGGCAGCGCCCGTTTTGGTCGTTACCCCTCCGCAGCGTGGCGCTGCTCTGCGCCAGCCCCCCGCCCCACAGCAGGCAGGACAGACACACGGCCGCCGGCAGCCACATGCTCGACACAGGGCCCGTCTCCTGCCCTGCACCTGTGCCACTCTCTGCCTCGCTCCCTCTCTCCTCTCTTCCTGCCCTTGTCCTGCTCTTCTTCACTGAGCTTTCTGCTGCGTCAGTGAGAGCTCAGCGCCCTGTCTCTGCACCTGACTCCACACTCCTCCCCGGTTCCCCCTGCCTCTCTCTGCGTGTACCTGCCTTGTCTCTCTCCCTCCCTCTGTGGCGCACTGGAGCTATCCCTGATCTGTCCTGACCTGTCCTAGCTCCAGACACTCTGAGCGCTCGCAGGCAGATCAGGAGATATTTATACATCTGGGAGGGCGGGACGGTGAGGGCGAAGGAGGGAGGCGGGATGCTGTGTTTTGGGATTGCCGAGTGACAAGAACATTCCAGAGCAGTGTTTGGGAGCTCTTAAAGCAACAGTGTTTCTCTGTGTGTGTGTTGTGAGGGTTATTGTGTCTGAGTATCCACTGTCATTTCATGCACATCAGTTCATGCATTTTTGAAGGAAAAAGGGGATGCATCCACACCATACCTTTAACTGTATATTCCTTAGTTATTTTGGTTAAATCAAAATGTTGAAACCTATTCCATTTTTCCTATCGCTAGTTTATAAACTGTTCTAGTTGCAGAAATTGCTGAAGATTGATGGATTGCTAATTTAAAAGCCTAAACAACTCAATTCAATGCATTGCTGTGCATAGTAATATAAGAAAGTACTGATCCAGGTGAATATTGCCCGTCCAGCTAAACGAGCAAACTGGATTAAATGCTAAAGCTCATTACCAAGCAACAGTTACCAAGGGTTACATATAGAGAGAAGTAGATTACAATTTGTACTTTTTTTGGCTTCTTTGAAGAAATCTAGTAGCAATCATGACATTGTGTATCTGGATAGTTCGAAAACCTTTGACAAGGTTCACCATGAGACTCGTCCTTCAATTAATGGTGCACAGAGCAGATGGACTCCAATCTGGCCCCAAGGTAGGACAGAGAGGAGACATTTCTGGGATGGACGGGGAATACAGTGGAGTCCCACAGGGCTCAGTGCTCGGACCACTGCTCTTCCTAAAACTCACACGGATCGTGTCGATTTGCATAAAAATGATGGATGATACAGAGCTTGGGTGAATAACCAACATCCAGCGCAAAAGTAAAAAAAGGCAGACAGAAAGCCTGTTTATGTACCAAGAATTGCAGTATAGAAAGAAGTCTTTCTTAAACTGCAGTGCTCTAAAGTAACATGGATCATTTCAGGGCTGGAGGCAAGGCACTATGAGAACCCTTTTTTCTGTTCTCTGTGTAGATGTCCAAGAGGAGGCTTGACTGAGGTATGTTTGGGGAGCAGAACAAGGTAGAAACTGGTTAGAAGCAATAAGTAGAAAAACCTTTTTTACACACAGTAAATTACTGACTCATGGAATATGCTTTACGTTGTGGCGACAGAGACCCAGGGAACTCTCAAGTCATTGCCTTATTTTTTTGTTGTGTTGTAAAAAGTGCAGAAAAGTCAGACCTGGGAACTCTTCTGAAATCTGAAAGGCCTTTCTGCCTCAGACAGACAGTTAAACTAAAGAAACACATCATCTACAGCAGATTAACTTGAAATTGATTTCAAACAAAATTAAAACATTTACGTGTTTCCTTTATTGAATCATGTCTGCGAAGTGAAGAATATTCTCAGATTCCAATTCATTCCCTTCCAGCCCCATGTTGTGTTGACAGGCTGGGTGTCTTGAATATTCAATCTTGACAGACCCTTAACTATAAATCCAAGGGTGTTGTAAACAAGGTATTGTTTACAGACAGCTTTGCATAAACAGAACCATGTTGTTAGAAGTTTCAGATTGGATTGAATTTTAATGTCAGTAAGATCATAGCCTGATTTATGTGCTTAACTTGTTGGAAAATAACTTGGCTGCATGTCGGAGCAGACCTTGTGCTGAGATTAAACGTTGTGCTGAGATTTTTTATAACAGACCAAAGCAGGATTTGTTTGAATTTCATCGGAATGAGCTGTACTAAAATGCAGCTGTACTGTCCATGACAAAGGCTGTTGTCTGTGGCGGACGAAATGAAGGAAACGCATTCTTTTTTGGTATGAAAAATGTTCATCTGTAGGTCCCACACACCTTTTCAATGTCACGTCTGAAGCTAATTTAAATTGAAGGGTACACCAAACAGTGTCTAAGTCTAGTTGTGATGATCTTTTGTTTTTCAAAATGTAAATGTAGTTCCTTCCAAATAACTACAAATTCAAATAATCCTAATCTGTTACACGTGTGGAGTAGTGCAGGGGATTACATTACATCACCACTTCCCTTCAGCACCTGCTAACCTGCACTGTGGCATGGCGTGTGCTCAGGGAGGTGTTGTGCTGTGCAGTGCCTGACTGATTAATATCTCTTGTTGCGTTTTTTTTTTCCCAAGCACCAGAGGGATCTTTCGGACTGCTCTGCCCAGAACTGCACAGGAATGTCAGGGCGCCAGTGTTTGGGAATTCTGGAATATGCCCGCCGTGGGGAGCTGGGGATTGGATTTCCAGTTTGGGGAAGGTATGCCCAGAGGGGCAGCTGAAGGAGTGTCCTGTTACTGGGCAGAGAGAGCCAGCTCTTTGGCAGCGTGCTGGAACAGGGGCTGAAGCCTAGTGCCTTTCTCCCCGGAGTCACTCTGACTTGGCCTGTTTCCCTCGTCCACACCTCCTCTTCCGACCACGCTGAGCTTTCTGGGACCCATTCTGTTCTTCATCTTCCTCCTCTCTTCCGTTCTGTCCTGTTTTTTCTTGAAGTCCTTCAATTCCACTGCTGTGACAAAACTCTTTATGACCTCTTAGAAGGGCATTTTTTGATAGTTTGTACTGTTCGTTCAGCAGCATTAAATGAATTCTGCGTGCAGCCCACTGTAGACGCTGCTTGTGCCATTGCTGTCCGTCTCCTCATCACTGATGAACCCGCCGTGTCGCTGGGTGACAGTCCTGGACCGCAGTGGCTCCACTGTGTTTGGAAGTGCTGGACACAGAGAGGGCAGTACATACAGTGACAAATTCAGGTCTCAAGATCCCACTTATTAATAGTCCAGGACGTCTCCTCTCTGCACATTCCTTCACTCGGGGTTTGTGTGTATCCCCTCTGGGTAGGGGGACAGTTTAGTACTGCCCCCTTGTGGGAATGAGGAGCGGCGGTCTCTGCCTGCCCAGTGCAGAGCGAGTCAGCTCAAGAGACGCCCACTCAGAGCCCAGGAGGGAGATGATTGTTTTCACTTACTCCTCGCTTGAGTCTTCATGTTATTTTCTCTTCATCTGTTTTTCTGCATAAAATATCTCCTGGACCCTCACCTTCTTCCTTCCCTGCATTTTCCCACTGTCTTTGTCTCTCCAACCTCCCCTCTGTCTGCCAGCTCCTTCCTCTTTGTCACCATTTCCCTGAGTGCACTGCTGTGGGTCAGAGCCCAGGTCCTGCAGTAATTACTTTTTGGTCCTGCTTGCCCTCTTGTTCCCTGACACTTGCCTCATAGGCTTGTTTTTGTGGAGCTGTCACTCCGGCCTGAGGTAGGATTTACAGTATATTGCTGCTATTATAGTTTTAATGGGCTCTGAGCTCATTAAACAAGTAGTGTAACAAATACTCTTTATAGGGGCAGCAGATGTGCCCTACTAAGAGTGCAAGGCAGGTCTGTAAACACACGGCCCTGAAGTCACATGCCTTCAGCCTGACTAGAAAGAACATCAACAAAGAATAAAAGGAGGGAGGGAGGCAGAGAGACTGAGGGGGGGGACATTCAGTAACATTAGCAGACTGCTCTCCTCCCTCAGGAATTAGGTAATGGTTGTACACATTCTCACAGAGATCAAAAAGGTGTGCTGGATTTGCCAAGTGTTATGTTTAAAAAAGCGACACCATTTTTACTTCCAGCTGTGTCCACACCCTACGCCGTTCATGGGAATACAGCTATTCACCACAAAGCTGGCTCGCAGGCCGAGCTTAGATTTCCGGAACTGGGAAAACACCTGCTTAGCATTATTAAAGCAGAGCAATGTTTTTGTGTACTGGATCAGTGGTCCTTTCACGCCAAGAAAGCTGCAAAACAATGCTTTCATAAAAGCAGCCGGCTACAGTTTGCTGCCCAAAGGGAGCACATGGTCATCACTTGGGCCCATACATCCCAGGCAAACGATTTTCATGTTCATCCATTCACTTTGAAAGTGGACCCAGGACCAGGAAGAAAATCAGCTGGAGGACACAGCTGCTGTCTGAGGGAAAGGAAGAGCAAAGCAACTGTGACGTCAGTGTCTCACCAAGAAACAGGAGGCGTGTTCCTGAGCCCTAGACATACAGTATACATGTCTGTGCAGCAATGGGAGAGCCTGGTGACCGTAGGGCAGCAGTGATCTTCAAGTCCCAAGAAAAGATGGGCAGCGGCCTGCACTAGTCAAAGCACCCAGAAAGGGGCAATTTGGAACAGCCACTCAAAGTTAGCCTGCTGTGTTTGGTAGGGTTCCACTTCCCACAAGCACAGTCACCCAGGTAACAGTAGAATCAGCTGCTTTACCATGGTACCAGGAGGGTCCACTGAACATATAGTACACAGCAAAAACTATGGGGATTAATGACTCTCTTTCACATTTTAATCGGGAAACCGGACCCACTTCCAGTCTGTCAGATCCAGAGTAGTGAAAACAATGTCTCAGGGAGAACGGGATGCTGGAAATACACCTGCTTTCCTTCCGTCTCCTGGTCCACATGGCCTAGTGCAGACGAATGTGAGCTGGGGACACCAGACTGCGAAGAGAAATATTGGAACCGACCGCACAGTGGACTATGCAGATCTGTAATCGAAAAGCAGTAACAATGTAATCCAATAGGTCCTGGAGACACGAGGCATCCTGGTTAAGAACAGGCTGTTCTGGAGCAGCCGGCCCCATCCGCACCAGCTGCAGCAATCGCCCAGCTCCTCACCCTCTCCTCTAAGGTCAGAAAGAGACAGATCCTGAAGCAGTCGCTTTAAATCACTTTATTCCAAAGAAACACATTAAACAAGTCACAGTTCACAAACACATTAACGTCCTGAAATATATGCACTGAGGAGATATATACATATAAATTAAAAATGATAAAGATTAGATCCTAATTTACAATTTTTTCAGATATATTTATGAATTGAGAAAGGGAATGTTAGACCCATCTTATCATCTTAACACCATGCGATGGGCTTAATATTACCCCATCGTGTCTGGCTTTAGAGGTCCCTAGCCCAAGCACACCCTCAGCCAATCAGTCTCACAAACACTGCAGCTATACATTAAACATCACCGTGTAACCTGGAATAACCCCAGTAATTACTACAGCTCCTGCACTATCTTATTTTATACTTTAAGACACACCCGCCTGCCCCACTAACACAGCAGCAGATAGTGATGAACTAGACTATTTTCCCTGTTTAAAGGAGAGGCTAATAAAACAGCCTACATACATATAAGACCCAATCCTGCATATTGCATGTTTATATCCAGATGAAAAAAGCTCATTTTGACCAAATATGAGTCTGAAAGGATTCAACATATAGTATTCAAGCTAGGGGACCCTGGTTTGCCTTTCCATCCACCCTAAAGTTACAAAAAGCACACAGTCCATTACTGCATCTGGCCCAAACAGATCTGAGGGAGTCAGTGCTCAGTATGAACGCAACCAGGTCCCTCCACTAACCTCCGAAGTGCCGCAGGTCAGCTGCTAGTCTGGACTGGCTGGGGAGTCGGCTTGTAAAAACCACTCACTGCTCCTGAACCCAGACAGCTGTCCCCAGTGGTCCACACCCTCCCCTGCTCTCAAAACCATAGCCTCCAAAGACAGACTGCAGATGGTACTGTGGTACTTCACCAAGCAGACCTACAATACGGACAAGCACACATCAGCTCACAGGCACCCTCCCTCTCAAACAGGCCCAAAGTGTGTTTTCCATGAAAGGCAAATGTTGAAGACTTCTGTGAATCTCTGAAGAGGCAGGGAGTTGAATCAAAGCACCTAAATCAGTGGAATATAATTAGAAAAGGATCCATCCCCAAAAGCTGGAGCAGACAGAAATCGCTGTGCTGTGGAACACAGGAAGTGAGAGTTGGTCAGGGTAAAAGCAGTTCCTGCTCTTCCAACAGCATGCTGTTCCCGTGATCCCTTTGGCCCTTGGGAAGTGGTACTGGACTGTCCCACTGCACGGGAAAGGTAGGATATCAGTCTTCGGTCTCCAGGGCTGTGCGCAGGGGAGAGGGGGGAGGAGGGAGGAGATGTGGATGGGGGAGACGAGAGATGGTTCTTCTCTCCTGCTGAACTGCAGAATCTCCCTGCTGCCCCTCTCCCACTCTTCCACTAGTGGTACTTCAGGATAACAGGAACTAGAGAGAGGGAAGAGATGGAGAATCGGTTTCCTGGGTGTGAATAAGTTCATGTCGTGTGTCAGCTGTGCGGGTGCCTGACAAGGCTATGAATGTATCTGTAAACTTGGTCTGGATGAAAGAATGGCCACATTGTGTCCAGAAGGGCAGGATCTTGCAGCTGATATAGATGTCCATCGTCCTTCACCTGCTAAAAGGCTGGAAAAAGGGCAACGGTGCCCTTTTATGTGTAATTAAATGAAGTAGTGAGGAACTCAAGCCGGATCAGTAATGTTAAGCACTGCAGTCCTTGAAAAGCAGACTTTTCCACCCCAGCTACATGTGGGAGGTGTCAAAACTTACATTTCAAGATGGCTTCTACTTCCGTTCATTTTTAACTGTTTTGGGGGCTTAGGCGGCTGAAACTCAGTAGTTCTTGGGCTTTTGAAATTAACAAAGGAGTGAATTTCCATTTCCAAGAAAACAACTAATAACATAGGAAAGGTTATAAACGAGAGCAGCCTACTATATTAATAATATAGATATTAATAATAGCACATTGATCCGGGAATCTCGCTCTCCAATTTCCGATAGGATTGCAAAGATCCCTGCAGCTTCCTGATTTCAGTCATAACCACGCAAAACCAAGAGCTCTGTGTATTTAGTACGTCTTCAATGCTGGGGTCCTTGGTCTGTTTGCAGGGTTATTGGGTGTGTCAACACAGTGAAAGAGAGGCTCACCTATGATGATTAGCAGCACAATGACCACGACCAGAGCGATTATTGCCTTCATCTGTGAAGGTGGGAAAAGATTGATTCAGAATTACTTTTAAAAAAAAGTATGAGAAAAAGGTCAACAATACAAAGCAAGAACAAACATACCTGTACAGATCCATAAGTAATGGATCATGCTTTAAATCTGGCATCGATTAGTTACATCCTAGGACAGATACTTCCACAAACTGATCACCCCATAGTGGAGAAATGTGACCAATCAATCACATTACAGCACAGAAGCACACAGAGACGAAACGCACCACAGAACAGAAAAAGACTCTAGCACGGAAATGTGAAAAGCCAGTCCCAGGACAGCACAGGCAGGAGGAACCCAGCCACACTACAGCTCAGGAATGCAATCCGACACTAATCATGTCATCAGAGACGAGGAGAGAGCCCTCACCTTGCAGTCTCGCCACCACATCCTCCTGTGTAGCTGCTTGGCGCGGCTGCTGAAGGCCGAGGCATTGTCAGACAGGCTCTCTGCACAGGAGCAAACAGACAGCCGGGTCAGAGCGCAGGAGCGCAGAGCACAATCAAGAACGCACACGGCATTTTCCTTCTCACTTACCGTTTGGTAGCAATAACCTTCTTTTGTGCATCCTTAAAATGTTGCACACTGGTACACTTTCGACATGGGCACTATCTACTTTGAGATCTTGTGTTTCCATAAGGCCTATGTATCTCTGGACAGGCTTTATGTATGTATCTGTGGATATTTCTACATGACCTAGTTGGGGGTACAATTTCTTGTATTTACTGTGCCAGCACTTCCAGCCCCAGCGCATCTTTGTGGACAAGGCAAATAATCTAACTGGTCTTTTCTTGCCCCTGTGTCACTGTTCTATATTGTACTACAGCTGTGAGGCTAACTTATCCCTATGCTTCAGGTTGCTGTATAGCAGTGAACGTCAAAGATACAAATACACTACACAACCCTTCAGAGTAAAGTCACACACAAGATGCAAGCGTTTGTTGTTTCCCTGGCTGAACCTGGATGGGTCACACTACTTAAGGAATGTACCGATCTTCAGGACTTCGTATTTTCTTTTTTTGGCAAGATCAATAAATGAATAATGGGTTTTTAAAGAGTAAAAGATACTCAGCAAGTGTTAAACACAACGTGCAGCTTTTAAAGACAGTGCACTGCTGAAATAAGTGGAATTATGTGAGGGATCGGTGCAGCCAGGCAGTGTATCAGGGAAGAGGGAAAGCGATCCGTCCACAGCAGCACTCAGCTGCCCAGCTACAGCATGCCGAGGCCCTGATTCACCTGCGGATTGACTGCACAGCCCAAGGATTAACCAGGGTTGTCTGGCTTCCTGTAATTCCAGCAATGATACTGAGTGTCCAGGAGTCGGCAGGTCGCGCCAGCAGTTGTGCAATGGGGGTGGCAGCTGTCCAGCTGGGAGACAGTCTGAGGTACAGACACACCCCCCAGAGGTCACACACTGCAGCACAGAGCCGCCTGGGCCTGGGCATTGGCAGCATTCTGACAAGCCACCTCCAACAAAAACAACGGAAAATGAATAGTGAAAAGCAAAGGTATGGGGCATGGTCAAGTCTAAAGGGAAGCTGAACAGAACTTGTGAAATATGTGTTTGGTTCATCTGTTTGGTTTTGCAGCTTAAGAGTGAGCTGGACTGAAAAGGCTCAAGTGCCCAGCTGCTGAAAGACTGGTCAGCAAATCTGGCATTTTGGACTGGCAGTTGAGAGATCAGCGACTGGAGGGGGGTTTGGGTTCCAGCAGCCCAGAGACAAGGGGGAACAAGGTTGTGAAAGTACTGGTAACACAGAGATAACATCTGTAGCAGTCCGTCAGCAGGCCTGTAACTGAGGGAAGAGCGAGTGTCTGTACTCGTGTGTGCACCTCTGTTCTTTTGAGGCTAACAGTGTGCTCTGCTTTGGAAAGAAGACAGGCAGAAGACCATTGATCTACAGGTGAATCGAGGCTTTAGGGTGCCATGGGCTATGTGGCTAAGTGCTGCTGTCTGCTGCTCTTTATTATTCAGCACACATTTCTTCCATACCATTTATCAGGTGCTCCAGTTCACTGCAGATTTCTGACACAAGCATCTATGTTCATGTGAAAAAGTTCATCTGGTTCATCAAATGGATATTATGGAATGACAGACTTCAACATCAACCAACACTAGCTTAATAACTCCCAGTCTGTCCACAAGCTGTCCCCCAGGGCAAACTGTCCCCCGGCCAGTCCCATCAGTCCCCTTTCTCTCTCACCAGACTTGTCCTGCAGCTCATCCAGTCGCTCTCCTCTCTCGATCACCTTAGTGATGTTCTCCTGCATGACATCGATCACCTCATCCACCTGAGTCTGCACCCTGCCAGAGAGGAAGGGTTAACACTTAATGCAAAAATGTTTTACAAGCATGGAGGTTGATGTGCATTTTCTTTCCTTTAGAGAATGCTGTAATTTGAATAATGAGTAACCGTAATAATAACAAGAATTATATACCAGTATAAAATCAACAACATTGATTGTGTGATAAATTCAATTACTACCTCTGTTTGTAACTGTTCTTCTGTCCCTAAATTCACTGACTTGCAGCTGATCCTATTCTAAATAGTGCAACTTGTTTGCCTTATTAAAACCTATATGATTTTACATCACAAGACCCCTACCTGTTAAAATAACGGTTTCTAGGAGCCCCAAACTCCGGCATTTCATCTGTAGGAGCAGCATAGCCAGAGAGATGTATTTACTACCATCCACAAGTTACCTGAGCTTTTAACCAACAGCAGTGAAGACAAAAATCTAAATTTTTACTCACCAACTCCAGAAGAAATCCTAAGTTTTTTCTGACATCCCTGAAATACTTCTACAATCATTCCTTGACAAGTCTCCATTCAATAAATAAAACTTTCCCTGCTCGAGTTTTAGAATTTGCCGCTACCCTATCTTCTCTCTTTTTTGGTATAAACAGTGTGCAATCCATTGTCCGTCCACTTGCTCTGGTGAGGATCAAAGGTAAGGCAACTAGTAACTACTCTCTTTCCTCCTCAGACATCAGTTTCTGACCTGTATTGACAGGCATGTCGATACGTTTCTTTTAACTGGAGAAGCTGGAAGAAATGGTTTATTTGGGTGGTGAGGTGGGGGTCTCTAGGAAAGGGGTGTGGGTGTGGCATTGCCTACTATGAATCAAAATGATGGGGCGTATTTGTGTGACGTGTATGAACTAAGCAGCTAACTGGGCTCAGTCGAAACAAAACTGAGGAGACACTGAGGCTCGGTTTCACTTTTCCTGGAGCTTCAGAGTCACTTTGGTCAAGGTGCCGTTTGGATAGGTGTGGCAAGGACCGGGGGCAGCCAAGGAGCGTTCGTTATCACCACCGCCGACAGAAAGAAGCTTCAACGGCACACTTCAAACCTGCACACGTGCTCCGCTCCCCCGGCCAGGCGCCTCACGTTGAGTAATGCGACTTCCAGGCTCCCGCTCACGGTCAAGAAAACAGACCAGTGCTGAAATCCGAAAGGCGGAACAATACAGAACTAAAGGCCAGGGGGGGAACGCTGCTCGGAAATCATGTGTATGAAAGTGGGGGGCTGTTTTTCCAGGCTGGTTGCCCCTAAGTCGGTGTTGTGCTGGCTTGCTCCCCACACACCGTGCCTGGGGAACATCCCACAGGGGAACACAAACATGCCAGGTGGGGTCTCGGGGCGCCCCCTCAGTTTTTATTGTGCCGCTTTGTTGTCTCCCCATCTGCAAAATCCTTTTTATTCAATACCACCACTGCCTGGAAATGGAGGGAAAAAAAAAAAGTAACACCTGCTGACATTACCGGTGCCCAGCCACTGCAAGCAGAGCCAGGACAGCCTGGCATGCTCAGCCTCCCAGATCAAAATCGGCGCTTTCCCCGCCTCCCTGATATATAAAGCAGGTGTCCAACACGACTCCTGGCTGAGCCGTAACTAAACATATCACGACCCAGCCGGGGGTACTGCGGGGCCTGATTGGTCAACAGCGGAGGTCTGGAAAAGAACTTAGGTTTTCTTCCAACTCCGAGACACTGAAAAACACACTGCAGCCCCACTAACAAGCAGGCAGAGGGGGGGAGAGACGAATGGAGGTGGGATCAAAGAGAGAGACCAAAAGCACTAGAGAGAAAGCGGTCTGCAGACACATTGAGAACAGTATTATGATGCCTTGAAATGCTGCCGGTTTTGGATAACAGCTCCATACAGAGCCCAGTCACAATGCACTGTGGACCCTTCACAGCAGCATAGCCTTAATTGTTTAATTTAATAATTTCACTACCAGATGCACATTTACATGTCTACACGTCTGCTAACTGCCTAATTCTACTTGTAGGTGATGTATAAAATAAGAATGCAGAAAGTGCTGTATTTGAGTCTGTTCCATATTTTGGACAGTGTTGTGTCTCTCCTTTATTTTCATAGGACAAGGCTTTTTGGATCACCCCTCCTCTATCCTGTCTGCTTCCCCAAGTCCAGTCATGATGAATGGTTGATAATTCCACTGATCCACTTTGGATCAAGTTATTCAAGACTGATCTGGTTGAAATAAATGTATTACATGTGCCTCATGACTACCTTTCTGTATTCTGTATTTTATGTTAAAATCTGTAATTAGTAAAGAATTGGGAGCTCCGTGTAAAGACAGAAAAAGGTACAAGAGTGCTGGATTGGGGTTAAATGGACTGCATTGTTTGGGCTGTGTTGTGTAATACTCTACTGACTTCATCAGCTCAGGAAAACCCCCTGGTGTGAGCCAGCTATCCTGCAGGGCCCGAGCGCTTGCTGTTGTTGTTGATGAGAAGATTACCTGTGGAAGGTGTCTATTACAGGAGCTGCCATCTGTGCCTACAGGGTGAGGTGTAATCAGAGCAGACAGCTGTGGGGACCACTCTTGAGTCACTGAGGGCTCTACTGGGCTGAGGTCACAGACGCCGGAGACAGACTACCATGGATTAGGGAGAGGGTGGCATAAATACACGGCCTTAGCAAATTAAAATAAGAATACCCTTATCAAAAAGGTATCGTAGATTGTCCCTTATGCTCCACAAAATGTACTATAAATAACTCACATCTGTCCCTGCATGGCACACAAGGACAGGCTACCAGGAGCTGCTGTAATGGTGTCTGCATCCTTTTGTGCTTGGTGTCACACACATTATTGTTATTCACTTTTAAATGGCAGGTGAAAGACCTTTCTGCATATAACAGTGTCTCTTGTAAAATCGGTATGTTAAAAGGAAAGTGGTTTTTCCTTTGACACTTTCAATGAAACTGTCCACATCAATTTGTGAATCTCACCTTAAGCATTCTGATACAGGGAGCAGTGCAGTTAACTCTGCTCTGATATGCTACGTTTGAAGCTAAGCATGCCTCCTAAGGGAAATACAATATGATCAGCTTTCCTTGAATGGAGAGATGGTTTTCAGGAACAGTGGGAGGGATGTCCTATAGTGGCTCAACAGGACAGAGAAAGTTCTCCTTTCAGGCCTCCTCGGACAATGTCTTGGCACAGGCAAATCATCTATGCAAACATAGAATTATCAAAAGGTCTGTCAGTGACTTACTGTCTGATCTTGTCATTTTTGGGTCCAAATTTAGGTCCTGTAGGTCCTCTCCTGACAAAACAGAAAAAAATGAAAGTGAGTCTCATTGTTACAGTTGCACCTCTCCAAACCTTCCAGTCGAACACATTAGAAATATGTTTATTATGTAATATGTGTAATATGTTTATAGGACACAGATAATCTCACCCAACAGACACACACACAGAGGGGCATTTCAGTTAACCAGCAGGAAGTGTCCATGTGTCACCACGTGTCAAGTATACCTTGCAACTCTGAATACAGCATCGCTCCACTGGCAACTGGTAGCTCCATGGAGAGGAACCAGCTGGGGGAAATGTGCACAAACACACAGCACAGCTACACACACAGAGACAGACACACAGCACAGCTACACACACAGAGACAGACACACAGCACAGCTACACACAGGGACAGACACACAGCACAGCTACACACACAGGGACAGACACACAGCACAGCTACACACACAGAGACAGACACACAGCACAGCTACATACAGGGACAGACACACAGCACAGCTACAGACAGGGACAGACACACAGCACAGCTACACACACAGAGACAGACACACAGCACAGCTACACACACAGAGACAGACACACAGCACAGCTACACACACAGAGACAGACATACAGCACAGCTACACACAGAGAGACAGACACACAGCACAGCTACATACAGGGACAGACACACAGCACAGCTACACACACAGAGACAGACACACAGCACAGCTACACACAGAGAGACAGACACACAGCACAGCTACATACAGGGACAGACACACAGCACAGCTACACACACAGAGACAGACACACAGCACAGCTACATACAGGGACAGACACACAGCACAGCTACACACACAGAGACAGACACACAGCACAGCTACACACAGGGACAGACACACAGCACAGCTACACACAGAGAGACAGACACACAGCACAGCTACACACAGGGACAGACACACAGCACAGCTACACACACAGAGACAGACACACAGCACAGCTACACACAGGGACAGACACACCAAAGCTACACACAGAGACAGACACACAGCACAGCTACACACACAGAGACAGACACACAGCACAGCTACACACACAGAGACAGACATACAGCACAGCTACACACAGAGAGACAGACACACAGCACAGCTACATACAGGGACAGACACACAGCACAGCTACACACACAGAGACAGACACACAGCACAGCTACACACAGAGAGACAGACACACAGCACAGCTACATACAGGGACAGACACACAGCACAGCTACACACACAGAGACAGACACACAGCACAGCTACATACAGGGACAGACACACAGCACAGCTACACACACAGAGACAGACACACAGCACAGCTACACACAGGGACAGACACACAGCACAGCTACACACAGAGAGACAGACACACAGCACAGCTACACACAGGGACAGACACACAGCACAGCTACACACACAGAGACAGACACACAGCACAGCTACACACAGGGACAGACACACCAAAGCTACACACAGAGACAGACACACAGCACAGCTACTCACAGGGACAGAACACCACAGCTACACACAGAGACAGACACACAGCACAGCTACACACAGGGACAGAAACACCACAGCTACACACACAGAAACAGACACACAGCACAGCTACACACAGGGACAGAAACACCACAGCTACACACAGCTGGACGCAGAGACGCTGCATAGAGAGAGACACACAGAGCTGTAAGAGGGCGAGTGGAGAGGGGATCACAGAAAGACTAAGTATGGGAGTGAAAGTGAAAGACCGAATGATGAGGAGCAAGACAAGTGAGAAGAAAATAAAACAAAAGCAGACAGGGCACTCTTTGCAGTTTCCAATTCATTCCACTGGGAGATTTTCTTATAACCAGCTTCTGACTGTTTTAATTGTTAGTTAAAAGGATCTATATAATAACTGAGGTACTGGTTGCAGTAAAATATTGCAATGGACAATAGTGATAAAGCTGCTCGCTGAACAGCCTAAGCAAGAGATTGAGATCAGCAGAGCTGTGGATGAAAGGATGAGCTGAGTAACTAACACAGCCTCCTGGTGAATGCTTACTTTGCTTTTGTTTAGCCCTGCTGTGCTAGGAGGACATGATCCCAGAGTGTGCCAGCAGGAGAGAGCTCTGTGGTGTGTCAAGTCTTAAACACAGAACACACAGATATGCTGCTCTGGACTGCAGTTTCACAAAGTGTTGTCTGCCTTGCCCACACACACGCAAACAGGACAGCACACACTGACAGCACAGTCCAAACACACACATGAGGAGAGCAGGGCTGCAACTAGGGAGCTCACAAGAAGAAGTCTTCCTCTTCATCTGAATCTTCCTCCAGCAGGTTCCTCTGAAACACAGACAGCAGCAGGTCAGAGAACTTAAACTTACTGGACCCTTTATTTCATGGAAAAAAAAACATTTTTCCATTATATTTTTAGACTGCTTTCTACTGAGTCCTTGGTTGCAAATGTATCCAGTTTTCTGTACATTCCTACAATATTCACTTTTTTAAAACAATTTTCCTAAGTCCTATTTTCACTTGTCATTGTTTATCAGACACTCTACTTCAACATAGAGCAGGAATAAGTGTCTTACGCATTTTCTTCCGAATCCCTGGCAGGACACAGTGTGCTGTGTGAAGTGGCTCTCATTTACAAGAGCACATTTAAGATATGTGGGCTAGATCAAACCCCTCACGAGAAGAAACCCAGGCCTTCACAGTGGATTTCCGTGCATTAAGAGCAGGAACCAAATGCAACCATCAAGTGCAAGGCCTACAATTTGAACCAAGCCATGGTCATTGAAATAATATGCTTCAATAGCTCAGTGTGCAGTAGAGGCCACATGTTCATTTCTAACTACATGTTGCACTGTTTTAGAACTTTATTAAATGATCTAACCACAAATGGTTCAATTAAATGTCTCAGTTAGACTATACATTTACAAATTAAGAATGAGCAATATGGCTCTCATCTGGTTAGAATGATAACCAGAAAAGACCAAGGATCCTATGTACCTGAATTTGTAAGCCATGTATATATATATAAGAAAAGAGCTCAGGTTGGAATGTCCACAGGCTACAAGAGTATAGCAGAGACATTACTAATTTGTGCCAAATAAGAACTGCGATGACTTTTCTCTGAAATCAAATCAATATAAATAAACAGAAATATAAACTCAGAAGTGCGCTGTTCAGGCTCTCGGCCACAGTAAGGACAATGTACACTGACAGATCTGGAGCTCCAGAGATGTGATTTTTAATGCGAGGGCACAAATCTTACAGTATTTCTCAAGAACATTTAATTCCAGGAAAGAGGAGGAGAAGTCACGGCATTTACAGTCACCCTGTTACATCACAGTTCTTTCGTCTGGAATTCATAGTAAATTATATTTTTAACATTCCTGCTCCAACTGGCATCGACTGCTGCTCATTGCAACAGGATCAGTGTAATGCGTGTGGCTTGCGTGCAGAGATCACACTCAGGGAAAATGACCCTGGGTGAGGATTCCCCCCCCCCCCGTCTTCTAAAGACATACTGTATCATCTTGTCTTGTCACCAAGACGTTTCAACAGCTGCCAAAACCAACAGAAACGGCAGATGAAAAAGAGAGGGGCGCGGCCGTGTCATTATCTCAGGGCACACCGGGAGGATCATCGGTTGTGCAACATCCCCGCGCTGTGATCATCCTGGCCCTAACACGACGCGGGGCCGGCCGATACTGGTGGCCCAGAAGGTGGAAGGGACAGGCAGGAATGTCAGGGAGAAAGGATCCAGAAAGAGGAGGAGAAGGCCTCATCTTCCCCATATCTCCCAGCTCTGCCAGCCCCACATCAGCCCAATGGGCACATGCGCCCCTCTTCTGTACTGCGTACCGTCTCCATTAACAAGATCTCAATCAGGCTATCCTCTGATGAGGAAATCTAAAACAGCCTGGTGCCAGACAGGTGATCCAAGGGCTCAGGTCTATTTATCATTTACATCTCCTCACGTAGTAGAAATAAGACTTTCATGTCTACGCCTGGGTTTCAATTTTTGACTCTTCTTCTGGATGGGTGCTACAATAAACATGTTTTCAGTCGGTGGGCACTACCCCAGCGGGTGGAGGTTTGGTAACAGCCTATGAATAACATCTCATTTCCTGTAACTGGCAGAATACCAACATGCCTTTGAGGTTTATATCAAGTGTTCCTGAAACCTGTTAACACTACTGCCCCTTCAATGCTAATACGATCTAGCACAGAACTGTGGCATTGCTTATTGCAATCTATTCACTGATCAACACCCAAGTGAAATATTTATTTAATATATTAGCCATTTCTCCTTATTTGTCCAAATCTTGCCTGTTTTTTTTACCTCGTGGCTTCCCTTGTGAACCCATGTTCGTAAATAACACAACTCATGTGGAGCATTCATGTGGAAAATTAAAATAAATGTAACTTAGAAAGTTACACCATCTGTGAAAGATTTTATCACAATTTATGAAGTCACGTTACTGATACACCAAGACTACACCTTCACAAGACAGATGTCTTGAGATCAGACAGTAACTTCAGCTGGGACATTTCACCCACTAGCTGTAATTAAATACAGTTCTCAAATGCAATGTAAACAATATGCTGTATTTCATGCTGTCAGCACTCCACATTAATATCCATAAAAATATCAATTTGATTATATCTAAAAAGGCTGGTGCCTGTTCTGCGTGGGATTAATGACTCAGGTTGTTGCTGTCTAGATTAAGCTATATTATGAACAAAAGGTGCACTAAATTAGGGGTTCATAGTCCTGGTGACCCACATACCTCCTAGGTTCATTGCAGTTCAGCTGTTAAGTTTAACAGCTGAGCAAATAAGTTGCTTTTCAAACTTTTTTTCCCTTTCACAAAAACTGGTGATTTTAAGCCAATTTTGAAATGCAACTCGTGAAAGGCAACTGTTACGGAAAAAACAGTTTAGGAACCAAAAGAGCTCAAATTAAACCCATTTTCACCAGCAGGCGAGTGAGGGCCTTGAAACCCAAGGACCAGGACAGGGATCCTCAGCACTAAATAATATGTAAGGTGTGTGCAGAGCCTCTCTTTCCCTCCGTCGCCCTCTCTCACCCTCTCGCTGCGCACTGATCCCGTGACGTCATCGTCGTTGAGGTGGCGTTTGAACTTGGGCGGCATGGCGTCTCCGTGCAGCTCCTGTCCCTCCAGTTCCCCCTGCAGGCAGACACGGGCAGCGCAGCCCCAGTTAGACCTGGACACAGCCAACACTCACAGCACAGAGCCAACTCTTACCCTTTTTCTAATGTTATTAATATTTTCCCACAGTTTCTCAGTTCAATCCCCAAGCCCACACTGCCTCCCTCCACCAGCCTCTTAGCTCCAGTCTCAAGCCCACACTGCCTCCCTCCACCAGCCTCTTAGCTCCAGCCTCAAGCCCACACTGTCTCCCTCCACCAGCCTCTTAGCTCCAGCCTCAAGTCCACACTGTCTCCCTCCACCAGCCTCTTAGCTCCAGCCTCAAGCCCACACTGCCTCCTCCACCAGCCTCTTAGCTCCAGCCTCAAGTCCACACTGCCTCCTCCAGCAGCCTCTTAGCTCCAGCCTCAAGCCCACACTGCCTCCTCCAGCAGTCTCTTAGCTCCAGCCTCAAGCCCACACTGTCTCCCTCCACCAGCCTCTTAGCTCCAGCCTCAAGCCCACACTGCCTCCTCCACCAGCCTCTTAGCTCCAGCCTCAAGCCCACACTGCCTCCCTCCAGTAGCCTCTTAGCTCCAGCCTCAAGCCCACACTGCCTCCCTCCACCAGCCTCTTAGCTCCAGCCTCAAGCCCACACTGCCTCCCTCCAGTAGCCTCTTAGCTCCAGCCTCAAGCCCACACTGCCTCCCTCCACCAGCCTCTTAGCTCCAGCCTCAAGCCCACACTGCCTCCCTCCACCAGCCTCTTAGCTCCAGCCTCAAGTCCACACTGTCTCCCTCCACCGGCCTCTTAGCTCCAGTCTCAAGCCCACACTGCCTCCTCCACCAGCCTCTTAGCTCCAGCCTCAAGCCCACACTGCCTCCTCCACCAGCCTCTTAGTTCCAGCCTCAAGTCCACACTGCCTCCTACACCAGCCTCTTAGCTCCAGCCTCAAGCCCACACTGCCTCCCTCCACCAGCCTCTTAGCTCCAGCCTCAAGCCCACACTGCCTCCCTCCACCAGCCTCTTAGCTCCAGCCTCAAGCCCACACTGCCTCCCTCCACCAGCCTCTTAGCTCCAGCCTCAAGCCCACACTGTCTCCCTCCACCAGCCTCTTAGCTCCAGCCTCAAGCCCACACTGCCTCCTCCACCAGCCTCTTAGCTCCAGCCTCAAGTCCACACTGCCTCCCTCCAGCAGGCTCTTAGCTCCAGCCTCAAGCCCACACTGTCTCCCTCCACCAGCCTCTTAGCTCCAGCCTCAAGCCCACACTTCCTCCCTCCACCAGCCTCTTAGCTCCAGCCTCAAGCCCACACTGCCTCCCTCCACCAGCCTCTTAGCTCCAGCCTCAAGCCCACACTGCCTCCTCCACCAGCCTCTTAGCTCCAGCCTCAAGTCCACACTGCCTCCTCCACCAGCCTCTTAGCTCCAGCCTCAAGCCCACACTGCCTCCTCCAGCAGCCTCTTAGTTCCAGCTCAGCCTGAAGCTCACACTGACTCACCACCTCTCTCCCAGAACCTTAGGTCTAACCACTAACCCACACTGTGTTGACAGTGGAGAGGTACCATTTATCAATAGGGTTGTCACAACCAAAAATATGTCAAATTCTAATGATTTATGATTAAAATTGGAATTCTATTTTGTTTCCAGCTTTCCTGGCAGGTTTTTTGGAAAACTGTTTTCCCAGGAAACCCTGAGAGGCCAGAAGCAGCCCTGAGTTTTCCAGTAAACAAGGAACACAACGAGAGAGAGAATGCAGAGAGAAGGGATACAGAAAATGGGACAGAGCTCAACTGGGGCTGCAGGATGAACTGGAGAGGACAGAAAACAGAGAGAGTGTGATGGATGGAAAAAAGAGAGATAAGGATCAAGAAATACATTTTATTCAAAACAACTTACACAGGTGACAAATGTGATGCATGGTCGTGTGGTTTACATGCTTGTAAAATCAGGAAAATAAAACACTCATATTCAACACAGCAGCAAGTATAACTAGTAGACAGGTATCTCAGGTTCACTTACTGCGAAAATAAATTGCTGTTTGTTACAGTGTTAAAATAATTATAATTGATGGTGGTGGTTTACTGCAAGAGATGCACCTTGCCCAAGGGTTAGAGTAAGCCTATAAAATATTTATACTGTAAATACCCCTTCCTATAAAGTCCCAATCATACAGACTTTAGAGATGACGTTTAATCAATAGCAGAGAATACCATGAACCTTGACTAATTAACCCTCCAAAACATAGTTAACCCAAGGGGAGAACTGGATAATTTCCCCCAATTCAACACATAAATGAAACACACAGCAGTCTTAAAGAGGGTTTTGGTTGTTTGCAGGCGTTCTCACTGGGTGCACCGATGCCCAGACATGCTGACAGTGATTACTCAACACTACTGATATCTACACAGAAAAGACAGGGCTGCAATGACACAACCTCCAGAGGCGTCTTCACAAGTGTAGCCACATGACTGCCCACACTGTCCCAACCCTTCCTGCGCACGACAGGAGTCTCCACCTCCTGAATTACAGGCGTGATGGAGGCCTTAAAAATCAGAGCAAGCTTACCCTGGTCCTGGAGAGTACCTGCCCTGCCCGGGTTACAGGTTCCTTTACATCACCACCGGGACAAAAGGACTGGGAAAAGCACGAATTCTGATCAAGCAAAGAATTGATCCCATTACATAGTTAGGAAATCAGGGTGTAATGAAAACCAGAAGACACAGTGACAGGCTTTAGCCACCCCAGACTGAAATAATTAAGTGGAAATGGGTCCAATTATGCTCAATTTAATGATGGCGCAGTAATCTCATGGTGGTGCGATGTGCCAGTCAAGGGCAAAGGGAAAACTCCCACAGCAACGACACAATGGCAGCTCACTCTTGATAGACCCTACCCAAGTAACAACACCTCACTTTTTCTCCTGATGATTAGTCTACGTTGTGGAGCAATCAAGAGTCATTGCAGCAGCGGTGGCCAATTCCGTCAGTGGTTCCAAGCAGATCAGCGCTTTCCAAGATTGCTGGGCTCCAACCATAACTCCAGATATCAGACACCTGAAGATATCAGCAGCGCAGTGCTGGCAAGACATGGCTTACTCACTTCCGTAACTGTCCCAGATGGGAAATGTGCTTTCCAGGCAAGTAAAATACATTGGAACAGGTAAAGTTTCAGTCCATGCTGAAAAGAAAATAGGCTTCTTCTTCAGGATCCACAGCTAAAACGCTGTGTCTTTTTGCTTCTCCTAAACCTAAACCTAAACTTTTACCTGTTCCTCTGCAGCCTACGCAGGCTACCTACTTGAAGTAAAACACATAACACAACACATACAGTTGCAGATGTAACACAACATGATCCCCTTAACAAATAAGAAACATACTTGCATAAGATGAGAAAAACAAGTTAGCATCTTAAATAAACTTTTCCATTTAGACAGAAAACTGAAACTTGATGAGACAGTTGCACAAGACACAAAATATGATCAAATCTAAGCATGATAAAAAATAAAGTAAAATGTACAATATCGGTTGTCCAAACAAAGCAGGTTAATAGCTTTGGGAATAATGGGTAAATTAGTTCTACTGCACCTAAATCTGGGTAGTCTAAATCCATATCCTGACGTACACGCTCATATTCACTCTGCAAAGGCAGGTCATGAGTCAGTGATTATACTGGTCTTCTGAAGTACTGGTGTGGTACAGATGTCTGGCAGCAGTAGCTGTTGTGCACCAATGACTTTACTGACTTCTTTCACTATCCTGCTCAAAAAGGAATAATAGCACATCAACCTTCCCATCCCAACTGAAAGGCCAAAACCCCACGAGTCTTCAAACTGACCTCTCAATCACTTAACTGCAGTAATTAACCATTTTAATTAGTTGATCCCTAGTCAATGAGTGCGGACTGCTTTATAACGACAAGAACTTCGAATTGAGACCACTGTTGTGTGATGACCGAGTGAAAGAATTTAACCTGCTCATGCTGGAGAAATACACCCTACAGGAGATTATAGTAGCACGTTTAAAATTCTAAAAATTGGACAGGAAGGAGTCAAATCTTGAAGACATTAAATCTTCCACGTCACACTTCGCACGGAGACCAGAACCAGGGAGTCTCAACGGAAATTAAGAGCAACTAATTTTAGTTCTGAGGACAGGAGGCACTTCTGTTCAGGAAAACCAGCCTGCGATCGATGGATGTGTCAGAAATTAACACCTGCACACACGTTGGACTAAAGACGAGTAAATGACCAATCTGTTCGACTTTTACATCAGAATGCAATGATAAATGTTCCTCAATTGTGAGGAAGAACCAAGGGCAGACGCCAGATGCAGAGAGGCACAAACCAGCAGTCGCCACTGTTTCAGTTTGAACTCAAAATCTGAACTGAACTCGGCGATGACAGGCCAGGGGACAAAGATCTTTATACCTGCGTTGTGTCTGACGTGTCTATCGGCCTGGTCCACTCGCAGTCCCCGGAGTTTAAACTCTCGATTATTCAGAAAACAACTGTCACTCTTCTTTCATCATTGAACAGCCTCTGAAAAAGATCTGACCGAATAACTGTGACTTCCAGCCTTGCCGGCCTGCAGCTGCTGTATCCGTAATTCAACTGGGAAACACTCTTCCTGTTCACTCACAGCTGACCGGGAAGCTAAACAACTGCCTTTCGCAGATTCTGTATTCACCAACCAAGCACGGGGAACTACGCCAGTCCGCAGCGCTGTGGGGAGCGTAAAGTGTTACGCAAAAAGACTAAAGATCTTCGCTGACGGGGTGTCACGTACTGGAAGATTTCCTGTTGCTATGGGTACTGACGGAGGAGAAAGCGGAAGTAGCGGGATCAGATTGTGTGGACCTGAGCATCGTTGGCATTTGTTTCCAAACGCCCCAAACTGCACAGTCTACTAAAGAGTGAAGGCTTTTATAAAGCTTTACTCTTCCGTAACGATCTGTGATGACGGCCCACTGCAGAGGAGAGAAATCTTTGAAGTGTAAATAAGTGGTTTTCGACAGCCTTTTTTAATTTTTTGATTAATATGATAAAAAAGAGTCCCATTTTCTTATGGAGCCGAACAGTTGTATGGGCCGAGTCACAACTGCACCCATAATGACCCACCATCCGGTCCCAGTGCAGTCACATCCAAATCTGATTTGTCATGTAACATCATCCTCGCAGTGCGTGTATAAGAGCCGATGTGACATTTTAATTAAACTCGAGACTTAAATTCAAGACTCAAAACATTCTTCTTTAGAATGGATTTTATTTTCGGCGTCCGCCCCTATGCTTTTCCACTGTATTCCAAATCCTTATTGCAATTCTTCAATTCAAAATACTTTATTCAAAATACTTCAATTACATTGAGGGAGGCAATTTAATTCTGCTCCTCTCATTGTGTGCTTTTTTTTTTCTTCTTGCTAGAATATGATCATTATTGGTGTTATAACGATTGACCGGGTACATATTGTTCCATCAGCAGTAAATCACGTGAAATTGTAGTAACTTGACCACCACCATGGTTTAAAGGTTCAGATGTAACGAGAGATGGTCAAGACATGGAAATCGTATCTGTGAGTCTGTATGTACACGGTGCGTACCAGTACGCAGTCCATTAAACATAACTGGAGTTAGAAATACTGGAGCGAATTCTGAGCCGTGGCAAAACACAGCCGTGAACTTCTTGCACGTCTCCGCAGTTTCATCTCCAGGGGGTTTGGCTGAATGGAGTCCAACAGCTGGCGCCCTGCGGAATTCTCTTGTCCGTAAGGAAGTTGGGTGAAGGTCTGTGGATAGCTTCCCAGCTTCCTGCCGGGCCTCAGATGCGATATTAACAACCTGTCTGACTTGTGTTTGTGGATTTAGAACGTGGTATGGATGGGGAGGTCATGGAAAAATAAAAACAATAATGATACGAAGGAATGCTCCTTGCAGTGGGTTTATGAAATGAAGGCCAGATTGTTTGTCCCACGCTGCCACTGTGTGGGCTTTGCTCAAAACAGTCTTGATTTCATTATCCGGCAGACCGCTTCCAGGCCAGCAGTGCAGCCTCACCACATCAAACAGGGAGACCGCAGCAATCGATGGTGATGTTCCCGCATGGCCCGATGTCGCACGGGATGGGACGAGAGCCACAGGGTGTCGACTGGGGCCGGTGTCACCTCCCCACAGCTGTCCAGTCCAGACGTGCGTGGGAAGGCATGTCAAAAGGGAGAGTGGTGGGTGGGTGTCAGTACAGATCCTCAGGGGTTCAACAGCTGTCACTGCTGCTCTCTTATGAACAGAGCGCCTTTGTGATTGTGTGTGTCGATTGACCCTCTTCACAATACTAACCATTCTGTGGCCCCTGTGCTGTGACTCAGTATTGCCTATTCCCTGCAATCTGTGTGGCAGATGTAGTCCATTCGTGAGAGCTCAACACCAAAGGCATTTCTAATACCCTAAAATTTCCCCCTTTTCTTTCTTCCTAAGGTACAAGACGTACTGTATGGATTCCCTCTTAATATGGATTTGATGGATTAATCTGTTCATGGGCACTGTACAAATGAAGCAGAGGAAAAATAAACCTTCCTGTAGCCGTCAGAACTCAGCTGAGAACAAATGTCCATTTACATTTGAGACCTGGCCAAGAGACTCACAGCAGACTTGCAGAGAAAACAAAGCAGTGAAAGAATGAAAACGGAAATCAACAAGAAGTTGATGATGCAACAGGAAGTAGTGAAATGGGATGTGGTAATGTCAACAAGAAAACAAATTAAGGAACCAGGCCGAAAATATTTAATTGTGTAATTTAAAATGCTCTCGGATATGAAAGTGGACAGTTTCAGCACACCTTTCATCTTGCTCCTCTCACAATAACGGTGGCAAATTGAAATGACTTGGTCCTAAAGTTGGGAGGTTTGGTTTACTAAAGCATGCTACACCGTAAACGATGAAAGACAGGAAGGTGTTTCCCACTTAAAGATCTGTTAGTTTTAGTGGTGATTCATGTCAACCAGTGAGAGGAATTTTGATGTTAAATTGCATCTCGAAGAGATCCTGTTTCAGCCCAGCCGACTGCCTGCTGTCCCCTGATGGAAAAGGCCCAAAATGTCTACTGGGAGCAGGAGGACAGTGCTGACGTGGACAGGCTTCAGCTCCTCCTGGAGCAGGGAGGGACAGTGCTGCCCTGGGTGTCAGGCACCGTGCTCATCTGTTTAGAAAAGTGTCTTTAAACTCATGGCTTCACCTTGTTCTTAGTTACTTTTTTTGAGGGTCCATCACAGCCACGTCTCAGTTATTGTTCCTTCCATAGTCCCTTGTTTTGGATATTTTGAAGTTCATCTTCTTCAGAAGATGTCTGATGGACGGGCTGAAATCTGGCTCTACCCGCTCGGGTGAGGTCTGGCCCCCAGGCTGTGGGATGAGGAGGCTGGCACCTCCATGCAGGGGCAGCAGCACAGGTGGAAATAGCTGGAGAAGGGGAAGAGGGATTTGGGTATGATAGAGATCTAGAAATAAAGCTTTGAGAAGAGAGGTTGGGAATGATGATTTAGCACAGCTGGGATGAAGGACTTGGTTGTCATCATCTCTCCCAAAGCTAAGAGCCTTTAGTTACCCTTTCATCCTCACAAGGACAGGGTCCAGAGCCCTCCTGAGGGGATCCACCAGCCAGATGAGCATTCACAGATGACAGATACAGCTTTGGATCTCCTCTCTCTAAAGCTTAAGGAAAAAATACTCATCCATTCCATTAGACAAAGAGATGTTGGGGCTCTCTGGACAAATTTGGTTGCATTGTTATTGTTTTGGATGGCTTGATAGTAGCATTGCTGCTTCACAAACCCAGGGGCCCTGGGTTTGATTCCAGGCCTGGGGTGCAGCCTGCATGGAGTTTATGTTCTCCCTGTGTTTGTGTGGGTTTCCTCCCGCAGTCCAAAGCCATACTGGAAGGTTAATTGGCTTCTGGGAAAATTGGTCCTAAAGTGTGTGTGCACCTTGCCAGGCCAGGCTCTGGCTCCAACACAACCCTGAAGAGGCTGAAGCCGTTAGAAGAAGGGTGGGAGTTACTGTTTGATGTTCCAAACAAAACTAAACAAGCTACAACTGCGCTAGTGTTCAGAGTGTGTATAAACTACCCCCTCCTCCGCTAGCTCTGACAGGCGTCTTCCAGACCTCAGCGCTGGAACGTCTCCCTGCGAGACGTCGGAAATAAACTCCAGAGCCGCGCTCTGATGAGTGGAGCAGACTTCCTGATCCTTTCCGAGCTGGGAGGTAGGAGGGAGGCCTGGAATAGGCAGCTCTCCTCGCTTCTTTCCAAACACAGAAGAGCAGTCACCTGTTTTTAATAACAAACCGTGCGAGTCCAGGAATACTGTGACTGATATGTCCCAGATGGTCTCCCTTTTTCCAGGCCCTGGGGGCATTTCTTTGGGATAGAAGTTTATTTATCACAACTCCTCCAATCTCCACTCCTTCTCCCCCTTTTTTGAGGATTCTTGATGAATGTGGTGGGGTGCAGATAATTTTATGTACTTATTAAGGGCTCATTCAGTTTTTGTGTTAAGCTGGATTTACATGAACACAAAAATGCAAATGCGAAGTTTTGTTCCTGCACAGTAGAGTTCCCAGCAGGCAACCTGCAACATGACCTATGGCCTTCCCATAATTCATTGCAGCTTCTGGAATTGACAAGAGCTGAATAGGAAATAGACAACACTTCCATCCTGAAGTTGTGCACTGAAAATAAAAAATTAACTTGTTTTTTAACCAATACATTTTATACTAACAAATTCAGAGTACCGTTTTGTGACAATGCCATCAATTAATCACAGCCCCTGTACGTCTTCAGTGTAAGTTATAAAGTAAAGATACAATTTTTCAGACAGCGGACTCCCGTAGGAAGTTGGAAGAGCATGGAAACATTACTTTTAGCATGTGTGTGCAGTGAAGTTTGTTCTAACAAAGAATATATCAATTCTGGTTTATAAATAAGTGGACCTTTATCATTTCTAATAAATAATTTAAATGAATCTTTTGCCACACATTTAGTTCCGTTTTCAGATTATATATATACTAAAATCCCTCCTCATAAGACCCTTTGTTGTATCACCAAGCATCTCTGTCCGCGTGACTGATTATCCAAAGTGACCCAAAGGTAACTCCATCTTTGTTAATCTCACTGACCTTCTCTAAAAGAGAGCATTAATAGACCTACAGCCAGCTTTTTTATTTATATTATTTCTGCAGATAACATCAAGTCAGGAAGCAAAAATTTGCCAGAATCCCGAGGCTGGAAATTAATCTTGACCAGTCTGTTTTGACATAAGAATAGAGAGGAAAGGTTATAGACAGGAGGTTCAAGCCTGCCTTGGCACTTCTGGCTAATAATTGATCAATCAGCCAAATATCACTTGAAGCAATTTTTCAAGAGAGAGATGGGCAGCTCCAGTCCCTGCAGGCTTAATTACTTAATTACTGAATTGAACTAATGTACTGAGTCTGAATCAGTCGCAATTTAAAAGTACCTGTCAAACCTGCAGGACTCCAGGACTGTGCTAAAGGATCACAGGCCTGGGGAGACTTGGCAGTAATTAGGGAGCTACCCTAGTTGCAGACTCAGTGCAGAGAAGGGTCTCTGTTTCTTTATGTTGAATGTGCCACGATCCGTATGTACTGTAAGTGATCTGCAGCACTGTGAACTTCACACAGTGAACAGAAGAAATGCACTAACCCATTTTCTCTAGAAGAGGGCAGTACAGTGTACAGTACAGTCTACCACAGGGCACCAGCTTGTCTTCTGGGGGGTACTACACCTTTTTCACCCCAATGTTCCTGGGGGTTTGCATCTTGAGTATGGTGCTTCTGAGAGGGAGACAGAGTACATCCCATCACTCCCACCTTCCTGTACCCCCAATTTCATCCATCTATCATCCATTTCCTAAATATTTCCGATGCAGGGATGCTGGGGAGCCAGCAAGCAACGGGCGCAAAACAGGACGCACCCTGGAGAGATACTCCCAGTGCAGGGCAGACACACATACACATTCACACCAAGACCAGATGCCAATTACCTTACCAGCAGGTCTTTGGACTGTGAGAGGAAACCTACAAAAAACACAGGAAGACCATACAAACTCCACACAGACAGCACCCCAGGTCAGGAACTGAACCCAGGGCTCCAGCACTGTGAGGCAGCAATGCTACCCACTGTGCCATCCATCCCAAATACCGACGTCTCCAATTGTTTTGGCTCAGTTTGGATGCAAGTGTCTCCTGAGAACCATCAGGATGAATGTGGTGGATGCCCGAGCCAAACATGTTTAAATAAAATGCTTCCAGAAGGTACTCATCTAACTGACTCACAGGAAGAAACACCAGAACCTACTCACCTCCTGTACAGCACAACGAAACACACACAGACCACAGCCTGCCCCCTGCACACACAGACAACTTGCAGGTCAGGTGTTTATGTAGACAAGCTGCATTAAACAGCCTTTGGGGCTAATCAAAAACCTGCTCTAAATTACTGCTGGCCTGTTTAAAAGGATTCAGCACATGTAATGCCAGCTATGCAGTGACAGTGGAGTGAGTGAAGTCGAACCTAGTTCCCCCTGTGAGCTCTGCACACCCTGAGGAAGCAGTGTGTGGAATTGGGCTGAGCTTAGGAAACCTGCCTAGAAACGTTTATGCTGGTTTCCAGTGATTAAAGCACATTTTCCTTAGTTCTTAACACTGACCTAGAGATACTTCAGGTGCGTTTTTTAATACACAGAGGTTCCAATGGTGCAATATTGACAATGGCACACTCCGATCTTTAATACTGATAAAGAGACACCCTGATCTTTACTACTGACACCGATCTTTAACACTGACACACCTGTTCTTTAATTCTGATATCTAGGCACACCATTCTTTTATATTGACACTGAGATACTCTGTTCTTTAACACTGACAATGAGACACCCCATTCTGTAATACTGATGAAGAGAGACCTCAATTTTTAATACTGTCACTGAGATAACCCATTCTTTAATTCTTCCTTTAAGATATGATTATATATTTTATGATTTCTTATACATTTGTTTTGCATCCATGCAACTATGTTTTATACACACAGAGAGACTTACAAAAAACATACGAGCAGTACAAATATTACATAAAAGACATCATCCATTACATAGTCCTCTCCCACAGGAATCCGCATTAATCACCAGAACCTGTAAGTTTACTCCCCCACAATTGCCCTGAGCCCTTATAACTGCACACACATAACCACTCATTGCTCTTGCCCATAAACCATCACTCCTTAATTGTGAACTCATTGATTGCACAGTTGGACTGAGTGTGGGATAAAGGAATTCCTCATTCTGTTACATCTACATTGAGGGACTCTAAAATATTGGGTTGAAGGCCAGTGGCTATTGTTCATGCAGAACATGTGGGGGATCAGAAGATATGCTAACAGCTAACCTCAACACACTCTTAATGTAAGCAGTATGAGCGCTCTGCCCACAAACGTAGAGCACTTCCTCAAGAGTCTGGACATCTCGGCTTCTGGTTGCACAGAAAGACTGTTTTTGTGTTTAAAACTGGCACTGAGACATTCCTTTCTGTAATACTGACACCGAGACACCCTGTTCCTTTTTCAATACTGAGACCATGAAACTCCATTTCCACATCCCAATGGCCAGCATGATTTCACAAAACTAATAAAACGACCGGATTGAAACACTTATGCAATATTAAAAAATGCAGTGAAGAATGCAGTTGTTTTTAATAATAAAAAATAATACAGGCAGTCTGGTATGAAGATAGACTGCGCCGACTGTCTGAAGCTCGGTTTATAAGCTTTCCCCTCGTTATCCTGGGGTTTTAACGATCGGGGAGGTTTTACTGCGCCCCACGGCCCTGCCTGCCCACCCTCCCTGTAAACTTTCACTTCTCCCGGGGTTGGTGGGGGGCGGTTTGATGTGGCTTTAATGCCACACTTTGCAGATCCTTATAAATGCCTAGCATAACTCAAGAGTCATACTCCGGGTTGTTTTCACTTGAATGAAAACATTCAAGCAGGCTGGAGCCCCTGTGCTCCTCTCCAAAGCCTGGAGCAGGGAGAGAAAGAGACAGGATTAATAGGAACAGTACAGTCCAGTACAGGGAGGATCTATCCATCATAGAGTGGCGCCCTCTACTGAGGGGCTGCCATGGGGCAGGGGAGACACTGGCAAGTTGAAGGACCGCTGTCTTTATGCAGTTGTCTGTCTGACTTTTAAAGATTTCTCTAATGTGTCAATAGTTTGATATACTTTTCAGATGTTTTTCTGGTACAACTTGTGTATGTGCTTTGGTAGTGAATGCGAAATAAGCATGCCAGCAAAGCACCATTGAATCAACTTTGTTATATTTAACACAATAATTGCTAACTAGTGATCGATAAAGCCTATAGCAGTTTAATGTCCTTCTACTCTGCCCCCCAGGAGCACGGCTTTGTTAAACACCTCGAGATCTGCTCACTATGACACATGATGTGACTGTGAGCAGTCTGCCTTTGTGCTCATGTCTCTAATGAAAGGTATAGCTCACCCAATCATCACATCTGTTGAACAATATTGAACACGAATGCGGTCTAGCCCATTCGTAACAAGAAAACACTTCATGATCTGTACTAGCTTCTAGTCTCCAGACTCCCCCCAGTAGGGTGATCATGCTGTATTTAAGATGGCAGGCTGGAGACAGGCGACTAGCAGTGTGTGAAATGCTACTCAGCTCAGAGGGATGATAAATCCCAGGGCTGTGCGCTGGCGGAGTGAATCAGCGCTGCGCGGCTCCCACACTCTCACACAGCTGATCCATGTGTAGCATTGAGAGATGGCACCAGAAAGAGGAAGGTGGAAGAGGGGAGTGATAAAGAAATTAACTTTCAGTGCTGTCCTTCCACCATGCTCCGGTTGCATTGTGAACAATTCATTAAGTTACATTTAACTTTAGATATGTCTCTTTCACTGGGCAATAACACAAGGGTGCATTTGTGTGACACTAGTCTGTGCAAGTGGGAGTTCGTTTAGATTGTTCTTGACCTTTCTTTTTGTGGGTAGTGCATCATTGTGTGTCTGGTGCAAACAAGCAACCTCTGAGACTGTGTAAAATCAGGCTGTTTATTACAGGTCCAGACACTGAGGGAGAGGGGAAGTGGACTGTGTGTTGGCCCAGCTGCTAAACAGTACTAGAAATCACTTAGCCTACAGACAGGTGGCCATTTCCCCATGTTCCAAGTGAGGGAACCAGGACAGGGTAGCTGGTAATGTGCCAGCTTTTATGGCTATTCATGAACTCCAATAAAAGACATTTTCTCTCAACTGCCTACATAATTACCACCATGACTCTGATAAGGTGCTCTGTCGCCATGTCAGTGATATGCATAGCACTTTAAGAGAAAATAACTCATTTTGACTGAGAAATGGCAAACATACTTTTTTCAGAAAATGTTAGCATCAGGGTGCTGAACGTGACACGTCCATGCTGTGACACCTTATCTTCAGATTCACACAATACATTGTTGATAAGACAGGCATCGTCTTGGATGGTGGTGGCAAGAGCTTGTGATTGGCTATAGCCAGAAGCTCTTAAGCCTCGGTGCATCTCGTCGCCCCATGTCCTGGTGATGTGGGGGCCTGCATGGCCATGTCCTAGCTGTTCTCTGTGCTCCCAAGTTGAGAGAAGTGTTCAGACATGGCAGCCAGAGCACGGTATCGGTGAGAGATGGAGTTCTTCACTTCCTTTGGCAACTCCGCATAGCTGGGAGAGGAAGGCAGAGGGGGTAAGGGATTGCAAAAGGTAGAAGGGGAGAGAAGAGATTTGGAATGGTGTGAGGGAAGGAGAGGAGAAGAGTAAGATAATTAGAGAAGCACTAGAGGAATCACAATTCCGAGGTACTGTAAAGGTTCTGATTTCCACAGCATGAGAAGTCATGTTCTCACGTAATAAAGAGTTGGTTACAGTTTGCTTATCGAGTGATCACCAGTCCATAATGGCCTTGGGAAACACTGTGATCTAGTGTTCTATTAGATTATCAAATGCATGCATTTCACAAACAACTGGAAAAGATTGAGAAAACAATGACACTCACGTCTTATCATACCCATCTGGCTGGAAACATGGGTCCCACCCAAAGTCCCTGGGTCCCCTGGGCTCGACAATGCGCCCCTAAGCACAGAGCAATACAGGTCAGAGTAATACAGGTACCATGTTCCAACTGCACAGCACAAACAAGGTACCTCTGTGTTTCGTCACTGTAAACTCATGTCTGAGAGTCTGAACATATTACAGACCCTCTGAGCATCAGTCCGTGTGAGTAAGTCAGTGTGAACATTCCAGGCATGTGTGCCTCAGGAATCCAGAGGGCCCTGTGTGTAAATTGGAGGGTGTGCTATTTACTCTATGCTGCAGTCCTGACCTCTGTTTTCCCCCTGAAGAGCAACACTGGCTCCTCTTTTCCAGCGCTGTAGGCAAAGGTGCACAGAGCCCAGGCTGACTTGTCCTCAAACCCAGCCAGCAGCTTGTGCAGACCTGAAGGACAGATCAACAGAGAAAGTGGAGGGAGGGTAAAATCATGAGTGAAGCTTTTCATTTAATGATTTCGTACAGCATCTGGGAAGAGACTAGATTAATAGACAGGAGCTCCCTTACTGGTACTTACTGGTGTTGGGGAAAAGGGACGGGGAAAGCGAGACTTACAGAGAGACAATAATACAGACAAGAGAGACGGTCAGTGTTTTACCTTCAGGCTTCAGCTTGTCCAGAAACCACTTTCTGGAAGAACAACATGCAGAGGACACAGTTAACTGTGGATGAAGACACGTGAATATCTTGTTACATAGTTCTTATTCATTTTCAAAGACCTATCATTGATCTTCTTTCATGACATCATCCAGGTGGGGCTGCACATTGGTGTCGATGGAGGGGCTTCCCCATTACCTGTAAAGCGCTTTGAGTGGAGTGTCCAGAAAAGCGCTATATAAACGTAAGCAATTATTATTATTATGCAAAGGAACAAGTAATAGGTTTATTCCATGCTGAAAAAAAGAAGAAAGAAAACACAATGTTTATGCCGTGGGGCCTTCTTCAGGTATGAGAAAGACAAGGCCTGAGGTTGACTGAGGTATGTTTGGGGAGCAGAACAAGGTAGAAACTCGTAAGAAGCAATAAGTAGAAAAACCTTTTCACAGTGGACCTAAATATGCTATTGAATATATGCTTCCACTCTTCAGCAAATTACACCTCTTGGCCACTAGAGGTCAACATTGCACCACCGACAACCTGTCAGTTAGTCCACTATTGCCCTGTCGCAAACACACACACGCCATACTCACATATAAGGTCCCGGCAACCCTCCTAGTGCTCGAAAACATAGACAGGTGTCCTCCACTATCACTGGCCCGTCAATCTGTGAGATTGTGATTAACATAAAGGATCAGTGAACAAGAGTGAAAACCTGAGTGTGTCTGTGCCTCATAAGCCTTTAAAACATCACAGCACAAATGTTACAGACAAGGGGATGTCATTCCGCCAGCCAATCTTGTTTGGTTGCTAGTATGTGTTGTTTAATTTCCTGTGTGAAGGCGTGTTCAGGAATATGGACCTGTCTCTGACTGCCTCACTCAGTAATTTAGAGAAATCAGTGTGCACACAGATCAGGCATGCAAAACAGTGTGATTCATTGCAGGATCTGCAGCCTGCAGGCTCATGTGTAAATTATACTAATAAAGAAGAGAAAATGAATAGAGACATGCAAGATGATTCGAAGACCAAACCTGTCCATCCAATTTTACTCAAAATCAAAAAGCAGCTCGCAAATCCTGAAACATCACAGACTGATACACAGTAGAAGTCTTAGTTCCACCCTCACAGTACACAAACTCCATACTCTGCTGACCTGTCTGGCAGCCTCCTGGCACTTTTGTATGGAGATCTCATCAGGTTCGCCTTGGTACTCCGGCACTGAAAACACACCACAGTAAAAACTAATACAGCTCTCCCTGCAAGCAGCATCAGGACCACTCCCTTCATATTCACTGATGTGCTCTACTGATTGTCTACAGTTACAGCCATACACTGACTGAGCTCTCTCAGTTCACATCAAAAGGTTCTTTCTTGCCATGACGAAACATTTTTATGTCTGGTTGCTAAAACACACAGGGACCAAGTTCGCTTTCTCTGTACTCACAGTCAATCTTCTTGGACATGAGCCTGTAGGGGAACTTGTCTCCCAGTATCTGAATGACCTGTGTAAGACACAGAGATTTAATACAAGAACTCATCCGCAGCCACTGTAATATTTGTGTGCGTCAGCAGTGAAACTGCATGTTGATTGGTGGAGGGCTGAGCGGGAATAACGGTTACTCAGGGTCACAGATCATAGTGAATGTAGGAGCTAACGGGTTCGGAGTTACAGGTGAAATAAAGAGTTTGTTCGAGTGTCACATCGTCGTCCTGGGTTGTTAATTTCTACAGTATACGTGTACGAGAAACAAGACAGGCACCTTCACACATTGCACAGATATGTTCACAACAGTCGATGCGACACTCGGGATAATGATGGGTTTTAAAGTTTCTTCCTCTCCCTAGCTAGTGATGCACCGTGACGTACCAAATACTGTACTTTACGCTCCTGAACGACAACAGTTAGAAAGAGCCATTTTAAAAGAAGTGCTGCTAAAAACGAAGAATAACACAAACCGAATGAAATGGGTCTCACTCGATATTACGTGTTGTGGTTCATTCATACACTAATCTTTAATACGGTGTACTCAAATAACTAACACAACTGGTCAAGCCAAACAGCTTTAACCAATAAAATAATAGCTTGGTCATATTCTTTCTTTCCATGTTCAACTCCTGCACTCATTTTACTGTTTTCTCTCCCTCAGTTCTCACCTCCTCCAGTTTCTTGGCATTACCCGTCACAAACACCACCGACCTCCCAGCCGGCGCCGCCATGCTTCAACTTCCAGCTACCAAGCACGAAGGAACACACAGACATCAACAACATCCGGTGCCGCTGCGTATCAGCCAATCATCTGACAGAATGCGGCAATTGGCCAATCGGAAAGCGAGCTAGGAGGCTACTCGCCGTTAATACGATCCTATCATATGTGTCGTAGCGGATTGTGTTCTACACTGATTATTGTCCGTGTAGGAAACAGTTCTGAGAAACACATGTGGGAAGGTGGTATGCGATATGAACCTGGTGACTTGTAACTGTAGTTATAGATTTTCTATAAGAATCAAGGTGTAGGGTTTAAACAGACGATCGAGTAAATGTTGATTACAGGATGTTGCCTGTGTAGCTAGGTTAGATACATTTTGTAAGTTACTCTCACTGGTAACTAGTCGAGTTTCTCCCACTGGTATCATTTAGGGTGCATTTTACATGGGTGTCGTATTAGTGTTTTAACAGTATTGCAACAACTGTAGGGGTCACTAAAGAGTCCCTAAAAGTAAGATTACCAGAGATTCACAGACACGTCTGTTGAGCCTGGTTTATGGTGAGAGACAGTGTCTTCTCATATTCGCAACGTCTTTTATTTACTTCAACATGGAGTTGTCCACAACTGTAATGTGAAAGGCGTGCTAGCAGAATAGAGCAGTGTAGTGGCGGGACAGGTTATTGGTAAGTTTAGCGCCTGTGTTGCTACAGTATACTGAGTCCTTGACACAAACTCAAACCCTGTCGCTCACGCGGCCCCACGATGAGTCTGTTGCCACGCACCGCGGAGGAGTTCAGCTCAGCGGAGTACTGGGAGCGCTTCTTCCGCCGGCGCGGTGACCGTGCGTTCGAGTGGTATGGTGGATATACTGATCTGTGCGGGGTGTTACACAAGTACATCAAGCCTCGGGATGAGGTAAGTATGTGAAACTACATGACCAGACCGTTCAGTGCTTGTTATCCTTGTTATTCTTAGGATTGAAGTCTCTCCTTCAGTCGCAGACCGCACCACTGTGATAATAATTATAATTGACAATTTCTTGGATTTATTTAGTGCTTTTAGTTTCAAAGGATCCCAGGAAGCTTTACTTATAGGCTGGGAGAGTTGCAGAATACCAGCAACCCCCCCCAGATCAGGTGGAGAAAAGAGAAATTGCTTCTCCGTTTTAGTTAAGGGGGGACTTTCCAAGGTCCAGATTGTACAACTGCAGAGTGAAATTTAGCCAGGACACCAGGGCTAACATCCGTTTCTTTTAAAATGTGCCACAGCATGTGTAATGTCCAAAAAGTCAGGACGTCTCATCTGCACGATGAGATGCATCCTGTAGCAGTGTCTCTGGTCATTGCGGTTTAGAAATTGAGGTCCAGATAGAAGTTTTATCAGCAAATGCACCTGATGGCAATAGAATGATTGTGTAGTTTTGTTCTCGCATTTTTGGTCCTCTAAAACTAGGATAGTTGTTCTTGATCTTGTCACAGCCCAACAAGTTTCCCATAAACATAAAAATGTAATTCAAATATTTGTTTCAAAGATTCCAAGAGCAAGAGGTGCCCTCACCTCAATGCTTTTCCTCATTTTCCTCCACCATTGTTAATAATTCCTTACGCTTATTTAGTGCTTTTCTGGACACTCCCCTCAAGGTGCTCTACTGGTAATGGGGACTGTTCTCCTCTCTCTCTGGAGTGTGTGTTGTTGCTTTGCACTGCCTTCGTCACTGAATATTCCGTTCCGTTCCCTTTCCCAGGTGTTGGTGGTGGGCTGTGGGAACTCGGAGCTGAGTGAGCAGCTGTACGACGTGGGGTACCAGCGGCTGACCAACATCGACATCAGCGAGACGGCCATCGCGGCCATGAGCCAGCGCAACGCCGCCCGCCGCCCCGGGCTGACCTTCCTGCGCGTGGACGCCACGCAGACGCCCTTCGAGAGCCAGCAGTTCCGCGCCGCCCTGGACAAGGGCACGCTGGACGCCATGGCCTCCGAGGAGGGGGGTGCCGCGGAGGGGGGCCTAGCGAAGAGGATGCTGGTGGAGGTGGGGCGCGTGCTGGGCGTCGGGGGGCGCTACGTGTGCGTCTCGCTGGCCCAGGAGCACGTGCTCAAGCTGGCAGTGGAACACTTTGTCGGGGAGGGCTGGGCGGTCAGGGTGCACTGCCTGGACGGGCAGGGCGGCACCTCTGACCCCGAGTCGTCCTCCTGTGCCCTGCCCGTGTTCGTGCTGGTCTGCACCAAGTTCCGACAGCCCCCTCCAGCTCCGCTGCTGGAGCTGTGCCAGGGAGAGGATGGCGCCGCCCAGAGACATACCACGGTCCCCGCCTTGCTGGGGGCGGTCCGGGAATGCCAGGCCTACGCCCTCCTGCGAAGCCGCCTGCGCACGGGCACAGATCCTGCCCACAGCCCCGCCCTGCAGCTGCTCCACGCCCCGTCTGGACGGCCCCGGTACACTCTGCACGTCCTGGACAGTCCTCCTGGCACCAAGGTGCCCCGCGCCAACCACTTTGCCATCTTCATCGGTGAGTGAGACTGGCACTGCTCTGCAGCAGGACAGAACCAGACACACAAGCACAGGAAGGATTTCGCGTTTTCAAGATCTGGAAGTGGTGGTTCTTTTTTTTAGTATAACTTGCAAATCTGGTGTTCCCATCTTCACTCACTAACCCTGAGTGTGCTTTCCTCTAAAAGGTGTACTTGCTGCAGCCATCGTAGTTAGGCGTGCTACAGCCTCTGTAGTGCCTAAGTGCAAGTTTGTGTCATCACTTTCATTAAAACGTTATTTTCCTAGTCATTTTAATAACAGTGGTGTTTCTCATACTAAAGTTTTTTTATTGTATAATTTAGATTAAGTGCCTTGAGAATGCTCTGTATCAATAAAATTGATTGATTGCTAGATAAAGCTTAAGGAAGCCCAAAGGTGTTTCGCTGGTTGTGCACCAGCTATTGGGGAATTCAGGTAACAGTTAAGTAAAAACCCAGCGCAGGTGGGAGTCACCTGGGCTGGGACTGTAAGGTCCAATCTGAATTTTGAATGCTTTTACTAGCTGAGACTTTGGAGCTCATTCTTCTGTAGTGCATTCAAAAAACACAGCGTTGCGCTTGTGCAGGATTAATTTTGACACATCACTTCAGATCCTGTGTTATTCTTTTTCAAGGCGTGATCTAGTTTGAAGTTCCTTAAACCATTTTGTTTGTTTATTTAAAATATATCTGACTTATGTTAATTTCTACATCTTTCCCGTATTGCGCACCTACTGTGGTCGACATAAAAGAAGCTTGCTGGAAAATCAGAATGAGTGCTCTGATTGGCTGGTTGTGCCTGCAGTTCCTCAGGGCCGGGAAACCGATTGGCTGTATGGCTCGGCTGAGGGGCGCGGCCAGCTGGCACGAAGCGCAGCCTTCCGGCGGCTCGTCGTCGTGGCGATGCACAGGGACCAGCATTACCAGGACATGCAGGCTGTCCAATCAGAGCTGTCGCCCATGGTGATGGAACTGGCTCCGCCCGGGATGCCGACCAATCAGCAGGTAAAGGGAGGGGCTATTACCTCGCGAGTCTGTGGGTTTGCAGCTGCCTCAGTCACCACCCGTTGTTGAGTAAAGCAATAACCATTGTTGAGACGCATAAGCAAAGGAAAGGAAATCCGCCTAGTAATGTTTTTACAAGTGAAGTTTTGAATTATCTATCAAATATGCTTCACATTAGAGAGCCATGTTTTATTTTTCAGCATAGTCTCCTCATGCATTCCACTTGGTCCCTGAGCCAGTCCTTCACTGTTTCCTGGCCCTCGTTGTCAACCCTCCTCCTCCTCTTCCTCTCTCCCCCCCCAGGTGCCCTTCCTCTCGGTGGGCGGAGACGTGGGCTGGCGCGAGGTGGTCCACCGAGGGGTGAGCACCTTCAGTGGCGAGTTTGCGGTGGAGGATGTGCGCGGCGAGGACGGGCAGCTGTACCGGCGCCTCATCTTCCTGGACAGCGCCGGCGTGGTGCAGTCGGAGAGCCGGCTCGGCCAGCCCAGCGGTAAGGGAGGGTGCACGTGCGGAGGCCTTTCCTTCAGATGAGACGGAAAAACCAAGGTCCTGACTCTTTGCGGTCATTAAAAATCCCAGGGTGTTTCTCGAAAAGAATAGGGGTGTCGCCCTGGTGTCCTGGCCATATTTCCTCCTGGCCTTTACCAGTAATGGCCTCCTGATAACCCCCCTCTATGAATTGGCTTCATCACTCTGTTCTCCTCCCCACTGAGAGCTGATGTGTGATGGGTATAATGGCAACTTTGGCTGCCGTCACATCATCCAACTGGTAGTGAAGGGAAGTCCCCATTACCTGTGAAGTGCTTTGAGTGGAGTATCCAGAAAAGTGCTGTAGAAGTGTAAGGATTATTATTTTTTCCCTCAAGGACATGTTCAGGGGACTCTCCTGGCCTCCCTCACCTCATGGTCTCTGCATGATGCTCAGCTCTGGCTTTCCTTTCCTCTCCTTCTCTTCCCACGTCTCTAAATGTCTCTCCACCATCTCCTTCCCGGATACAGTCATGTCGCGTTGAAACTCGGCGCTACAGAAACACCTTCATCTTCCTGTACTTCTTCCCCCTGTCCGGACCTCTCTGTTCACTCCTCTGACTCTCTCACGGTATCGTTATCCGCAGCGTCAACACGTAAGAGGAACAAGAAGAAGAAGTCCGGGCGGCCAGCCCCCACCTCACCTGCAGCCCCCCCGCCAGCAGAGGGCGCTGCTGCCCGTGTGGACTCCAGCTTCCTGTGCTGTGCTCACCACAGAGTGATGGTGGCTGGACTGGCTGTGCTGCAGCAGGGAAACACCCACTGGACAGGTAACGGAGATCAGGCACAGCTTCCAGCCATGTGGCCTACAGGGGGCTTCAGCTTTCTTTGCTTAGAAAATGCATGTGTTGCCCACTTTGCATGGATGATACGCGTCATCCTCAACCTAGTGTAACTTTGAGCCTAGACCCACCATGTGTCCTTGTGTTCTTCACTGCCTCTGTGCATAGATGCATGTCAGAAGGTTTCTGCCCATGAACATGTGCCTCTGTGTTGCAGACGCCCCTGTGTCAGTGCTGATTGTGGGGCTCGGCGGGGGAGGGCTGCCCCAGTTTTTGCGGGACTGGGTGCCAAAGGCTAAGGTGCAGGTGGTTGAGCTGGACCCTGCGGTGCTGGAAGTGGCCCGTGATTGGTTTGGGTTCATGCCGGATGACAGGTTGGGCGTCACTCTGGGAGATGGGCTGGAGCACATCAACACCTTGGACAAGCAAGGTCAGTATGACTTGACATAAAAATGGTGACAAACGAGTGCAGGCCACTCTGGCTTGTTTGGTAGTTAGCAGTTAATTGATCCAAGAATCTTACTCAGCTGTTTTTTTTAAAACAAAAAAATAGTGTATTGGTTTCAACAATTTGGTTGGGTAGCTTGTTCCAGTCTCCCACAACCCTTTGTGTAGAGAAATGCTTTCTGTTCTTGATACAAAGACTTGGGGGGTTGGAGAGCATTCAGGGGCCTGTACAATACTTACTATTATTGTCCCAGATGGGTACTTTACTGTGCAGGCAGATGTAGGAGATAACACATTACACAATACATTTCACACAACATGAACCCACAAATAATAAACTTACATGTATGATGAAAAAAATATATAAGTATAAGTAAAGTAAAATATACTATCAGTTGTCCAGAAGAAGGTGGTAAATAGCTGTGGGAATAAAAGATAACTTGGTTCTATCGCATTAGAATCTAGGCAGTCTAAATCGCCACCCAGATAGGTGCTTAAATAGGGAATAAGTAACAGTTTGGGGTCAGAGAGAGATTGGGAGTCAACACATGGATTCAGAAACAGGTGAGGATTATGGGGATAAATACTTTTCTGTAACTTCATTCCCATTCTGATTTCTCTTCCATCCCCTCTCTTTAGTCCTCCTTTCACACCTTCCCCTTTTTTGTTTTTCCTTTTGACTCTGTACGTCTCTGTTCGTTCGAATGTCCTTTTCTCCCTGCCCCTCTTTCTTGCTCTTCATCTCGTCATTTTCCTTCTCTGTCCTCGCTCTTACGGGGCTGTCTGTTTCCTGCAGGCGGGCAGTCCTATGATGTCATCATGTTTGATGTGGACAGTAAGGACCCCACACTGGGCATGAGCTGCCCTCCACCTGCCTTTGTGGAAACATCCTTCCTGGAGAAAGTGAAGAATCTGCTCACCCCCCAAGGTACTGCCACCCCACTGACATCAGAGGGATCAGAAGGATCCCTGTCACGACTGCTTGTTAAGATGGAGACTATCCTGAAAACAATACAGCTTCCCACTTCCCAGACTGTAGTCCAGGGCAACAGCGCCGATCAAATGCCCTCTGTTCAGCCCTGCACCCCAGAGAGCCAGAGATCCCCTCTGCTCAGCCCTGAACCCCAGAGAGCCAGAGATCCCCTCTGCTCAGCCCTGCACACCAGAGAACAAGAGATCCCCTCTGCTCAGCCCTGCACCCCAGAGAGCCAGAGATCCCCTCTGCTCAGCCCTGAACCCCAGAGAGCCAGAGATCCCCTCTGCTCAGCCCTGCACCCCAGAGAACAAGAGATCCCCTCTGCTCAGCCCTGCACCCCAGAGAACAAGAGATCCCCTCTGTTCAGCCCTAGACCCCAGAGAGCCAGAGATCCCCTCTGCTCAGCCCTGCACCCCAAAGAGCCAGAGATCCCCTTTGCTCAGCACTGCACCCCAGAGAGCCAGAGATCCCCTCTGCTCAGCCCTGCACCCCAGAGAGCCAGAGATCCCCTCTGCTCAGCCCTGCACCCCAGAGAACAAGAGATCCCCTCTGCTCAGCCCTGCACCCCAGAGAACAAGAGATCCCCTGCACTGACAGCATCAGCTTGTTTGTGTTATTGCCTTGATCTGCATTGAGTTACAAGGTTGAATGGCTTCAGATCTGAGCTTGTTCTTTCTCTGTATGTCACTGCAGGTGTGTTCATGCTGAACTTGGTGTGCCGGGACTCTGCACGGCGGGAGGGGGTGCTGGCGGGGTTGCGAGAAGTGTTCCCCTGCGTCCTGTCCCGGGGGATTGAGGGGGAGGTGAACGAGGTGTTGCTGTGTCTGAGGGGAGACCAGAACACCCCACCAAGCCCCCCTGCACTGCGCCAGGCAGCCCACAGCCTGCAGGAAGCGATCAGGGGGCGAGGCCAGCCCTGTGATCTCAGTCTCAGTGTCGCCGCCCTTCTGGAGGATCTGCATGTTGCCTGAGAAAGGGGGAGAGTTAGTGAGGGAGCATGTGCAACAGTGGGAAGCAGGTTTGGGCTAGGAAAAAAGAACGGGAGAGATGGGGTAAGAGGCAGGAAGAGTATTAAAGAAATTCAGTCAAAAACAAACAGGAAAGGTGGGAAAGCAGATGGAGAACATGCAAAGAGGAGTGGAGACAGAGACCAGCAGGAGCCGAGAGAACGGAAACGGTCTGGTCACACTGTAGTGGAGCCAAGGCTGCCCTGGCTCTCCAGCCGACCTGTCATCTGCCTGGTGTCACCGAGTCTCCAGATTGTCTTATTGAAAAGCTTTGATTCCTTCTAAAGCTACTGCACTTCCGAGACATCGTGTGCATCTGATTTCAGAGCGAGAGTAAAATCGGTTGTGCTCTTACACAGCATTCTTGTCTTTCATGATTGGTTTGACTAGTTCATTCAGACCATTACTAGACTGAGACAAATTCTCAAAATTGCACCAGTAACAATCGCTGTGAACAGGCTCAGTTCATGCATTTATTTATTCATATATCTTTATTGTCCATCCGAAAGGGTGGAGATGTGTCTTTGGCTTCACCATAAAAACAACAACAAATAAGTACACATTAAAAACAAGCAGTAGCCCTAGCCACATCTCACTCTGCCTATCTTACACTACCGTTACATTAGGTAGCTTCATACAGGGAACAATCATTTAACTAATTGAACATCTGCACTTCCACGAGAAATCTGGGTGCACCCAGATAGAAATGAAGCTCATTTCTGAGTTCAATCACTCCACTGTGACTACAGACTGTTCAGATATGTTTATTTTGTGAAAGGGACTGGACATTTAATAATAATATCCTTACACTTATATAGAGCTTTACAGGTAATGGGGACTCCCCCCCTCCACCACCAATGTGCAGCCCCACCTGGATGATCTGATAGCAGCCATAGTGCACCAGTATGCTCACCACACATCAGCTGTCGGTGGGGAGGAGAACTGAGTGATGATGCCAATTCAGAGATGGGGCTTATTAAGAGGCCATGATTGGTAAACGTTAGGGGGACACTGGGGTACCTTACTCTTTTTGAGAAGCGCCCCGAGATTTTTAATGACCCCAGAGAGTCAGGATCTTGGTTTTATGTCTCATCTGAACGACGGTGACATTTTTACAGTGTAGTCATCACACATCAGTATAGTGCCCATCACTATACTGGGGCAGTAGGACCCACACAGACTGCAGGGTGAGCACCCCCTGCTGGCCCCACTAACACCTCTTCCAGCAGCAACCCTAGGTTTCCCAGGAGGTCTCCCATCCAGATACTGACCAGGCTCACACTGCTGAGCTGCAGTGGGTTGACAGTTGTGAGTTGCAGGGTGATACAGAAGTAGGGAGTAGAGAGTGTGATCCTCACAGATGATCAGACACCTATGTCTGATGAAGGCGAGTTGTCCTAGGTTTTATCGTCTTGGGCATTGTTTGGGATTTGTTTCCTCAAAAGTGTGAGTGGATGCTTCAAGAACTAGACCAATGCATTATTTGGACTTAAATAAATATGAACAATATGGAATTGTAGCGGTACTATTGCCACAATGACATCTGTGACGGTTATCATTCTCACAATTGTTTTAAATAAACTGGGAAGTAAATGTAATTTTCCCCGATGCCACCAAATCTTTGTTGTGCGTTTGGACGTGTGTTTGTGTTACAAGAAGGTGGTTGGGCAAAATATTACACAGCGGCATTGGAGGAAAAAAAACAGTTTGTAAACCCCGCGTAATTTAGAGCATCAGACAAAGAAGCCGTTTCTCTTCCATTTTATTGTGGTTGCTCGCCAACCTTAACCTTTGAAAAGCGGTACAGTTGTTTTAAGCACAAAAAAAGATCCTGCGGTGTATGTAGAGTTTGCACGAAGTAGTTCGGGTGGGTAGCTGCGTCAGCATGCGTAGGCTGCAAAGGAACAAGTAATAGGTTTATTCCATGCTGAAAAAAAGAAGAAAGAGAACACAACGTTTCGGCCGTGGAGCCTTCGAGTCTGCACGAATCTCCTCGACCGTGATGGTGTCCTGTTCCTCGTCCGCGAGCGATCCGTGTCGCCCCGGGTCCTTAACAACTGACGCTAGGGGGCGCCACATTCATTCAATAACAAAACATGCGCGTCTTCTTTAAAAAGCTCAGAGTAAGCGCGATTAATAACCGGATAGCAAACAGCGCTTCTCCAAAGCGTTTCGTACTTAACGTGTTCAATGTATAAAACGTTAATATTTTTATTAGAGAAAGTCGATTAGCCGCCGTGCTGTTTCAAGCGAACGTTTATTTTTATTTTTAATCTCTATCGGTCGTTCTCGTTGTAACGCACATCTTATCCTTTTGTCCTGACCCTGTAACACTTCTGATTTTGCAGCACGTCAAAGAACGCATCACAAGCATGTAGATCGCATAACACGTAAAATACAAGGTACGTGGTCGTTCACAAGCGCTTCCTCAACATGTGTATGAATTGCGGTGTGGGGGTCACGTACAGCGAGCGCTTTCTGATACCACTGCGTTTACCCTGCAATTGCAGCGCGCTGTCGCCTCACTGCGACACTGTCTCATTCATTCTGCGCTGTTAGTGTTTATCACAGCTGCCTGCCCGTCCTTAGTATGGGCCTTCAGCGCTACAGACCCTAATTTCCCACAGACAGCAACTCTACCGCTGAGCGCTCCGGACCAGCGTTATTTATATGAGTCAGGCTTGCGGCAGAACTGCAGTCGCTGTAAACAGTGGGCGGGACTGCTGGCGTGTTTGTGGGCGTGGATTATATACCACTTGGGTCCGGGGGCGGAGCCGTGACGTTTCTGGCAAGATTCGCAACCTTTCATTGGCTCCTGAGTTGTCCGTCTCTTTGGGGCGTGGAGCGCCGCTGCTAAAATCGCGCATGCGCAGACTAGGGACGAACCCGTTAGCTGTCAGAAAGGAGCTCCGGCGGTCCGGGGCGCTGACGTCGAACCGAGCCGAACCGGCGGAGGCTGGACCAGAAGTTTTGCCACGGCCGCTGCTTCAGGCCGTGGGGACTCCAACGCTTGGCCTGTCATTGACACGGGAAACCGGAGGGGGCTGGAAAGCAGTCTGACTTTTCCTTCACAGCGACCCAGAACCGAACCGCTCGGGGGAGACGATTCTAACCCAGCGGTACCCGGCCAGGCTGTGGGACAGCGGCGAGCCGAGGCGCCTGTCATCCCGAAGGCCAGGACAGACAGGACCATCCCTTATAGTCCGGAGACGACAGCCCGTCTTTCATAACAGGGTAATGACAATACTGCGATTGCACGCATAATAATAATAGTCGCTATAAGAATAATGCATCAACCATCTCGATAGACGTGCGCATCCCAGTTCTGCATCATTCCTGGCGTCCTCTGATAAAAAGAATCCGCTTTTGAAACGAGAAAACGTCCCTGAAGTTGTTCTGTAGCTGCCAGTGACAATGCTACTCTAATGATATATCAGCCCGTGTGTAACAGCTCTCTCTCCTGTGCCCCTCCAGCCCCCCTGAGCGACACCCCCAGCGCCTGGATGGTGTGACTGGGCTCGCCAGTCGCCCCCAGCCCGGATAGTGATCTCGCCGTCTCACCCCGGCTTGTCGCGCCTCTCCACCGCCCCACCGCGCCTCCTCGGCCCCCCGGCTGTGTCGCCATGGGTAACCGGGGGATGGAGGAGCTCATCCCGCTGGTGAACCGGCTGCAGGACGCCTTCAGCACCATCGGCCAGAGCTGCAACCTTGACCTGCCGCAGATCGCGGTGGTGGGCGGCCAGAGCGCCGGGAAGAGCTCGGTGCTGGAGAACTTCGTGGGGAGGCAAGTATCTATTCGGCTTACTGCTACCGCCGCCAACAAGGAACAGTAACGCCGGGGCGGATACGAGACAAGTGAGCGGCAGCCCTCCTGATCTCCCTGACGCCCTCTTGCACAGCGGCGCGCCCAGCACCTCGCCCGCGCTGTTTATATATCTGTGGTGCCAATGCAGCCAACTCGTGCTGTGACACAGCCGTGCTGTATTGTACAGGGCATTATTGACCTAATCCCATCTGCGCCTCTGACAAGGGAGACTCGGGATTGTTCCCCCTGTAACGCCACAAGCAGCCCTGGTTGCCAGCAGGCCCCACAAAAATCAAACAAACATACGGTGCAGTCTGTAATGTAATGGGACAACGTTGCTTTCCTGACTGTATGGTAATGAGTTTGTACGATCTATCAATATTAATGCCATCCCATGCCATTTTGCAAGAAATACTAATGCTACACTAGAAGAAATGCTGCTCTTCCAATATCAAAATCTTGTTTCAAATTCATATTCTCTATTATTTGGGGATAAAAGCTTGGGTAAACAGTGCACTCTACTCTTTTATGGGTGTTTAAAAGGAAATCCTTTTTTCCCCTAAGTATATGTAGAAAGTCCAGATGCAGACAGTGTTTGTGAAATGATTTAGTCTTGAATGGTCAGCACCTTCACTGTTCAGTGTGAAAGGCAGTTAGCTGTGTCAGTGTCCCCCTGGTGTGCACCGTGCAGGTGGAGCTCTCTGTGAGGCCTCTGGCTGTTTTCGAAATAACGTTGCTGGGCTGAGTTTTCATGATTGAGCCGTGCCCTGTGTGTGGTGCTCTGCAGCACATTCAGACACAGAATACCTGCACCACGACTTTAATGAGCACTCAGAGTGCTTTGCAAGCCAGATTGCAGAAGGGCAGAGAAAAGAAAGTCATCAAGCAATTAGAAATCCTTTTAAAACCGTTTGCCAAAGCTGATGAATCATAGAAAAAGTGAGGCGCATACAATCTAAAAATATTTTGACTGTTTAGTGTTAATACTGGAACACAAATACAGAAATGTTCCAAGGAGTTGAAATGATTTAAGGATGATTTTGTTAAGGGAGATCTGTCCTAGATAAACATTGTCTAGTTTTATGGACTTGCTATAAGGTAACCTGCTGTCAGCTATCCATTCAGCCATTTTTAACTTTACTTCCATCAGGGAGTAAATATGTAAATAGTAGTATTTACGCTTTATAAGCGTTCAAAGAGTCTGGCTATTGCTGTCTGCTACTATTACACAGATCATTCTTTTTGGTGCTTTGTAATGATTTGCATGGGTTTACTGCTAATGAAAGCTGGACAGAACATGTACACAATAAGGTCTCCTGTGGGAATGCCGTGTTTGAAGTGCGTAGGTACACAGAGGCTTGCCTTTTTCCCCCGCGAGATTTTCGGCCATGTGGACTGAACACTGTCCAGCTGGCTGAACAGACTGGAGGTCGGGCAGAGGTAGGGCGGCATGAGTGAGCGCCAGTGGCTTGCAGCCTGGAGGGGCTGTGGTGCCTGGGCTGCGATACGAGACGTGAGGCTTGAAGGAAAGGGCCTGCCCTCCCTCGTTCCCCCTGGCGTGTGGATGCAGGGTTTGCAGTCATGAGCTGAGATGTGGATAACCCACGGTTCACTACTTCAATCCAGCAGTAGTGGAGGATTTTAACAGAAAGATACAGAAGGTTACAAATGTTATGAATGCTCGAGTGGGTGGTTTGTCCCAGATACCCACGACTCATGACATAAAAATGCCTCCCATCTATCGTCATAAATGCACCTTCTTCAAACATCTGTGTTGATCTCATGCCCTTTTTTTTTTTCCATTGTTGTCAATCTCAGTTCTTGCCTTTTTTGATCTTGGTGCACTCCCCATTTTTAGACTAGACACAGCTCCTGCCTACCTGGGAAAGGTATACATTTCTGACCAGGATTTATTGTAATCAGCGATTGATTGCTACTGGGATGAAAACGTGCAGTGTGTTCTTGAAATGGCAGTTTGAAATTGGGGAGTGGATGAGGGACGTGGCCCTGAGACTGTTCTCACCCTGTGATGAGGCAGTGCTGGGTCGTGTCTTATCACTCCTACTGGAAAGAGAGTGTCGGTACTGAAATGCTGCCAGTTTTGAATGACCTAGCAGTTGTGTGTCGAGGATGCAGACATGCTAATGCATTTGCATGCTGTCATGTGAACTACTGTACATACGTTTTGTACATAGACTACAGTACATGCATGTACAGTAACTGTGCAGTCTGACACAAGAACATGTATGCATGAAGTTACAGGCAGACACATGGTCCACACATGGGCACTGGCAGTTTAGCATTTGCAGAAACGTCCTCTCAAGCTGGTGGCATCTTGGCCTTTGAATGTTGGTAAGGATAGACTGAATAGCATTAGCAGCATGTAAAAAATAATGAAGGCAATAATGGAGACATGTTTCTTTTTAACATATTTAACTATCAGATGCTATTTAACACAGATTACAGACTAGTTCATGCCAGATGAGATTCTTCTCTCTTTACCTGATTTTCAGTTTGTGTTGTTTTCATTACTGTTCAGTGAAAAGTGACTTCTTGCAATACTTAACACAGCCCATGTCATTGCATTTCATAGGCTGATTTCTTTACCAGTTGTATTACATGACTGTATGATTTTCAGTTTATCAAGTAGTATGTGTTATTCATGAGGCTAGTTATAGTACACATGATGATGCCTAGATCCATACAGGGACACTGGGATGTTTACAGGTTTGTGCAATTCCCAATCAACTGATCTTTCCTTGGGAAAATATAGATAAGAGAAGACTTTATTGATTCTGTAGGGAAATTGGTGAAAAGAACAGTTCACAGAATTGGACAATGTAAAGGATTCATTTTTTAAATTACAAATGCACAACTAGATCTACAGATATAAGCCTATATGGGGAAATAACTGCAGATTGATAGGTACTTCCACTATTTAGCAGACTTGTAGTCCCTTCCTCAAATCCAAGAGTCAGTCCAGTTTGAATGTCCAAGTGACCAAAACTCAAAATGGTGACATTACTTAACCTGTTTTGAATCTGACATCCAAGATATGGATGCTTGATATACAGGATTACAAGCCTAAATTGTAAAATCCAAGTGTAAAAGGCATTGGTAAACACGTTCATTAACTTATAACCAAATATAAAAAAGTTTCTATTGGCAGAAAATCTTAAAAACAGGATACTTTTTTTATTTTCAGGATTATTTCTTTTCTCTGCCAAAACCGCAGTATCCTTCAGAAAAAAATTCAAACCCTGAATACATGGAAATATTGTGTGCTCCGATATTCTCTCAATATTCCCTCAGTATTACAAATATAAATTATAACACAGATCAAGTGTTGAATCCAAGGTACCATCCTTTCTGCATTGGCAAAGTATACAATCAGAATCCTCTTTACACTGTTATGCATATATAGTTTTGAAAAATAAAGCTTGCAGTTTTTATGTTTATTAAATGTTTTTGCCACCATTTAGATTAATTGATCTTCCTTGATACACAAATGAATTTTGTCACACAAGCACTAAATCAGTTGATTGGACATAAGTAAGTGAATAATCTTGCTCTATCCTGGAGAAGATCAAGAAAGAAAAGCACTGCGAAGCGCTGATATGCCACTCTTTTCAGGAGAACAAAGCTTTTGTGCCATCATTATGTTGGGGACTTTAATAAGTGACTTGCTCTCTGGGGTGTTCACAGCCAGCAATTTCTAACCTGGCAAGTTGCAAGTAAATGCAATCCATCCACGACATGGGTGACCACAAGTCGCAACACCTTATCAAAACTGACACATAATTATGCTCCACCTTTGTGAATATTTTCTCGTATCATCTGCATCGGAAATTCTAGATCACAACAAGTGACAGCAGCCTGACTGCAAACTCATCCTGAATTGATAGCGTTCCAGCAAGATGACACCTGTGAACGTGCTGCTTGTATAACAACAGTGTTTGAAATGGCTTTCCTGCTAGTTGAGAATGACTGTTGTATCGCATAGGCCTTACATGCCAGACTTGAACTGTGTTGAACATTTGTTGCATGAGCAAAGTCAACATGTGGCATCTGGAGCTCAGAGACCAGTGAATAGGCACACGCTTGTGCTGGACCTGTGAGACAAATCCCTCATCACAGTTTCTGCAAGTTAGAGCAAGGCATGTGTTACAGTACATGTTCAGCTTCTTCATCGGCTGCTCCACCTGCTATTAGCCTGTAACTTTCACAGCAGATACCCTATTGATGAACACCATTAAACATGTCCATTCAATGAAATAGAAAAGATATTATTACCACGATATACAGTAACTTTGCAAGTATTTGCACTAACAAGTGGTATAGTAAGTGTCTTTTGATGATAGTTTGTATATTTGTAATTTTGTGAGCTCTTGGTAATACAGGAACGGTTTCTTTAAAGTAAAAGATACATTTGCTTGAAAAGGACTACACTGCAAAACCACACAGGAGTCCTGTGCAATGCTGATGAGAGAATCAGCTCTAGAGGACATGTCTGTACTACTTTAATAAAATACAAATTGCAGGGAGTAACTTGACAGCTAAATCTCTGACCCAGTTTTGAAAAATCAGGCCACAGTCATCCTTTCCTTCAAACACTGGCTTTCACCAGATCCCTCCCCAAAAAACTGAATCAAAGCCTTCAGGCAGTCGCAGAGTCCACACCTGTCCAGCTAATGACACTCATACTGTCATGAGAGTTTTTCAGAGGGGTAAGGGTGCATTTCTCCTTCCCTAAAAGAGCGTGTTCTTGAAGCAGGAGAGGTGTCGAAGTGCACAGCAGCATGAGCGACCTGAGGTCTTGGCTATGCCCAAGGCTGCATGTCTTGTATCTGGAAAGAGGAGGGTTCTGCAGTGACCAGCTCCTGAAAGGGAAACAAACTCACTGATCCAAACTTCACCTTCCGGTTTACTGAGGACCACAGGGACAGGCTGAGATGATTAAACACCAGTAAAGAGAATTGAAGGCACCACTGCACAGGGGGAGGAGGTGAATGTTTTTAACGGTCCAGCCCCAGACGGATGGGATGCTGATTCACAGAGCTCCTTTGATAAGCGAATTAATGAGTTCCTGGCATCGCTGAAGGATTGCTTAACACAGAGGGAGATGGATCCATTAGCTGATCCTGTGTTCCTCCAGTATGCTCAGAACTCGGCAGTTCTGACTCCCTCAACTGGTTTCCTGTTGAATCTCACGGACTTGAATATATTGCTCTCGTCCTTTGAGGCGCTGTAGAGAATAATAGTAATAATAATTGCTTGCACTTATATAGCGCTTTTTCTGGACACTCCACTCAAAGCGCTTTACAGGTAATGGGGACCCCTCCGCCACCACCAGTGTGCAGCCCCACCTGGATGATGCGATGGCAGTCATAGTGCACCAGTACGCTCACCACACACCAGCTATCAGTGGGGAGGAGAGCAGAGTATTGGAGCAAATTCATAGATGGGGATTATACGGAGGCCATGATTGGTAAGGGCCAATGGGAAATTTGGCCAGGACACCGGGGTTACACCCCTACTCTTTTCGAGAAACACCCTGGGATTTTTAATGACCACAGAGAGTCAGGACCTCGGTTTTACGTCTCATCCGAATGTTTTCCCCCTTTTATTTCTGACTTCCTAGAAAGTTACCGCTCTTGTCATGTTGTCTAGTCTTCTGATGCTAGACTGTTGTTTGTCCCCTCTACAGACTGCAAGGCCTTCTGCTCTGCCTGGGCTGCTCTACCTCCTCATTCCCTGTCCGATCGGGAATTCTTAGTCTGTATTTTCACATTTCATCTTAAAAGCCACTTGTTTAAACTGGCTTTCTTGTAGATTTGATGATGTAGTTTGATGTACTCGTACTTGTAATTGTTTTTTTAGATTTTGTATTTCTGCAAGCTGTATTCTGTTATTATTTAATAATGCCGATGAAGTTTAAACAGTGTGTCTGCCGTAGGTACACTCGCTCCCAGGCTTTCTTTACACACATTGTACACACAGAAGTGCACACACAGGTAATGACACCCCACACTTCACAAACACACTGCGCACTGCTGAAATCCTGATCCACACTGTCGCACGCAGTCATCGGCCCTCACAGAGACGAGGAAGGAAAATGAATGATGTATGGGATTTCAGTCTGATGCGTGGTAATGAGTTCGGTATGAAACAGGGTTAAATTAGAATTGGTTTCATCTGGATTTGCTGTGACTCCCCCACCCCAAAAAGATCTGTATCATTTACTTGTGTTGCTAGGCAACTGCCACGATGAGTTGCAATTCCAGCCACATAATTGATGTGCACCCTTTTCAACCCCCCCCCCATACACACACATGAACTGCAGTTCTGACATCACTGTGGAGACTGTAGGGATGCTCAGGCAGTGGGACCACACTTCAGCACTCCAGTGCGGGCAACATGGACTGACAAAATGCACCCGAGGACATTTATTCCAAACAAGGGAATTCAGAACCGTCTATATTACTTCACCAATTCACATGTCAGTGAGGCAGATCAGTTGAAATGAGCAAACTACTGCATGATCGTTGTTTCTGCCGCTGCTAATTCTCAGCAGTCTTGTTTCATTATGCAGATTCCTGCATCTTATTTGCTGGCCTTTCGATTTGATTCGAAAGTCCAGAAGGCAACGGAGGAGAGGAACCAAAAACTCCTCTGTAAGGAGAAAAAAAACCTCTAGGGGTCCAAGGTCAACTGGCTGCCCAACCCCTCGGGGCATGCTAACATTATACAATTCTAAAAAAAACGACTAAATGTGGAGCATTAAGTCTTCCATCATGTCCTTCGGTGTTTCTACAACCCATGTTTAGTTTGTGTAGTTTGCAAAGCATGTGCAGATCTTTTCTCCGTGCAAGGAGAGAGCTGTCTTTTAGGCTGTGTGTGCCGGAGTGTAGAAGCACCAGCTGTGTCTGAGTGTGGAGCCTGGTTGCTGGACATGGGAGAGTCCAGCAGTGTGGATTACTGTTAGATGGGGGCTTATTTCTGACATGGATCTCTCCCCTGTAGGTAATCTGTGATTCTTGAGAAACGTCATCAGAGTAATGAAGGATGATGGCACAGTCTAACCATACTCTTGAAGTCAGGTGGTTTTGTTCCAGAGAAATATTTCCTTCTCGCTTTCAGAAAAGAAATGGGAAGTTTGAAGGTGTATCACCAAGAGACAACATTTCTATAGGAGAGAGAATTTCAAGGATTTTTCTGTTTAATTTGTGCTCATAGGTACAGAATTAAGGTTTGAATCTCAATATACGATGGGTTAGGTACAATACATATTGTTTGTCAAACATCTTCTAGAACTAATTAATTCTCCTCAATTCCACTTCTTGTTCTTAAATGCTACAGTACTTCCGAAGATAACCGAGTGTTCAGTAAACACAGAAGAACAATTACTGATAAATCCATTTGTACTATCAAACAGTATTGTTTTGCACAAAGTGCTACTTAATAACCATCTTTAAAAAAAGCAGGTGTCGGCACTTAGTCCTGGAACTAACTTAAGTAGTGTTGTTACAGGACTAGACCAAGCCAGTCTAGGATGGCAGAAAACCCTAGTACTGTAGTGCAGTTCTGATGCAAACGGTGATCTACAGTATATACTGTACACAAAAGCTAAAGAAGTGGTTTTTTTTTGCTATTTTTCATTAAATGAGAGTATTCCTGTGCACATACTAGGTACCATTGGTTAGGCTAAGATGGGTTATCAGTATGCTTAGTGAAATGTGATTACAGTTGTCACTGGGTGTAAGGCGGCAGTAGATCATAAGGTACATAAATATAGTCTGAACTGGTGAGGTGTGAGATGTCTAGAGCTGGTTCCACTAGCAGGGTAGTAGGGGAGGAGTACAGTAGTTCTTGGGGACATCCTGGCTCAGTGCACAGTGAGTGTTACTAAGGTACACTAGATAGAGGCCTGCTTGGAGGTTCCGGTGAGGTCTTTATTAGTTGTGTCCTGTAGATGTCTACAATGTGGATTATTTTTCATCACTGGGCACTGTGCACAATCAGAGTGGGTCCTGAGGAAAAGCTTGTTTGCCCCCTTTGCATTTCTCTCTTAAGGGCATCGGACCTCTTGTGTCAATTCATCATCAGGACCTGCCTGAATCAGGGCTTTTTCCCCTTTAGGAATCAGCTAAAGGTGTCTCGGTTGCAGAACTGTGAGCAGCACCCCAGGGGTTCTGTGTATCAGTGTCTGTAGCCCTGTCCGGCATAGGGCTGACCCATCTGTCAGGGTGACAGACAGCTGTCTGCCCTGAGCAGGGAACTGCTGACTCTATAGGACAGGAGAGGCAAGAGAGTGTGTGCCCTTCCTTCCCAGCTTCCCCTTGGATTCCCCCTCACTGCCACAGCTCTGTCTGCCCTGCTTGTCCAGTGTGGTGGCACAGTGGTGGGTGACAGACCCTCCTCACGGCCTGGGAATGTGTCGAATGTCAGGAGCTTCATCCTCGAGGCAAGCAAAATGTCACCAAAATACTTCTACAATATCAGTCTTTTGTGCTTGCATTCTTGTTCTAGATTTCACCTTTACACTTTTATTATTAATTTTCAGACATTGGAACAGCCAGTTTGTGCTTTGGGGCCAAAGCTGTGAAAGTCAGTCCCCAACAGTGGATGAATTGTCTGCATCAGAGTACTGTAGATCCCCAGTCTGCAGAGGGTTACACTGTGCTGCATTTTGTCAGTGGCTTTCTTCAAAATACTCCTTTATGCCTTTATGTTTGCAAAACTACAATCCAGAATCATCAAAAAAAAAACTTGAATGTTGTGATAGCTTTCTTTTGTAAGTTTCTGACATGAGTTCCCGTCTTTGTAGCAGCCCTGTGTTCTGAAAGACACTGTGAGGAGACATAGCTAGTGGTAGATAGTGAGAGGCAGAGAGCTGCCTCAGGGGACGTGGGGATATATAGATACTTTATTGTCCACTAGTGTGGAAATTTGTCTTTGGCTTCTCCCATCTGACAAGGTGTCAGATCCCCCAGATGTCAGTTATTATGGGAATGATGGAGAAACCTGTTGAAGACTTGTAACTTGCAAGACGAGGTTCCCTGCCTTTATCTTCATTTTCAATCTACAATACAGTGTTTTCAGCATCAGTGAGAATCTGAAATGGGAGCTCTCATAGGCTAATTTCCTTGCTGTTGTTTACATGTTTATGATTTTGCAGAGGGAATTGCAATCAGGGAATAAGCTATACATAGTAACATTTTAAATTATTGTCGTGATATCTAACTGATGCAAATCCCACTCAAGTGGAATGTTGAATGCCATTTTCTGATGATAAGAAAATGAAGAGGAGCAAATCCTAATTGGCTTCTGTATGCAGCAAATAAGCTTCACCCCAGATCAGCAAATCGCGCCTTTCAAATGCACGTTTCCATGTTTCAAATGGATTGAGTCCTATTGTCAATAACTAGAAATGAAAAAGAATGTGTAAACTGAAAATTAAGGGAAAGGCAGTTAATGCAGGTTTTCGTCAAGTGATATCTGACAAAGTCCAACGATCACAGGGAGATCGTTCAGAAATCTCTCTGAACTGTTGTGCACCCTGCCCTACCAAATGCCACCGGGTGCACCTGATATGAAAGAAGTGCAGTGTAGGTCTGTATCTGACGTCCTGGATTGCGACTGGTCGGAGTGTGTGTATATCTGTGGGTGTGGGGGAGCTGGTACTGTATGTGATTTGGGTCAGCCTCCTTGAAGAGCAATGACAAACCACATCTGCTGCTTCTCTGTGCCTCTGTCACTCTCTCTCCCCTTCAGAAAACTGGGTCTCATCCCTTGGCCATCTTTTCGTTCTTGCAGCCTTACTGAGATTCTTAATTAGATTTTCTCATCTCATTTTATAAATGAGGCAAAGACTGCTTTATTTTATAGTAAGCATTAGATTCCCAATCGGCTTCAAATGGTTGGAGCTGAAAGATTCTCACTTACTGTCCAACTTACTGACTATGCCATTGTCTTAAAATCCATATCTTTTCATGGGTGGCTTATGCAAAGCATTAAATTTGAATGCGGTAGTTTTGAATGACACTAATGACTTGGATTTTGAGAGATATACAGTACGTATATGATTTGTAAAGTCTTAATATTTATTATTTTACTAAAACATAAGGTTTCATTTTTTATCATATTGACAGGTTTCTGAGGTTTTCCAAGAAATCTGTTAATGCTGTTGATGCTGTTTAAAATGATGGAAACACAGATGCATACATAAGGCACTGCAGTCAGCCTGGAATATGTTTCACTTTACTAGGCATAGAAGGTAGAATGGACATTTAAATACTGGGGGCAAACATGCACGCACATGTGGAAACGCTGATGCACTGAAGTACACACATGTTTAGTATAGCGCGAGTCGCCGAATGTCCTGCTTATGCTGTTCCAGAGAGGCTCACAGCAGCCTGAGTCACAGAGCTGCATTGCAGGGGTCTTGCTAGGCAGGGGCTCTCCGTGTGTGGGTGTCTTGAGTGTGCATTTCCATTCCTCAGCTTGGCAGTCTCTGTGTGGCATGGAAGTTGACCTGGATGACTGATTAATTAATGTTGTGAGTTTATGAGTCTGCCTGCATTTGTGCATTTGATAGTCTGGTATACTGAGCATCAGAAGTTCCAGCGCTGAGCTGAGTGTGAGAGTTGACATTGGATGCTTTTTTCAAAAGCTGGGTTTGAGTGTGAAGCCCTGTGGGGTGATAGTGCTGATGGCTGTGTGGTCTGGGGCAGCCAGCCTGAGATTAAAATCAGTGCACATGCTGGCATGTCCCAGGTGTTCCATGCCGAGAGACGGCTTAATTTCTGCTACTTCAGGTTCGCTCGCTGCACAGCCTTGAAAAAACACAAGATCAACCTGTACAGGCCGTAAAGCTTTGTACAAAATGTCTTTACAACATCGTCTTTGTCTTGGTTTTTCACTGGGGAAAACCGAGTAACCTCAGTGTCATGTTATGTGTTGTATGAATAGGCCGGCTCCCAGTGTCCTAGCAGGCTGGCCATTGCATAATGGGGCTTTTCATTTGAGAGTTAGCTCTTTCATAATGGGACTGGGGCACAGGACTGGGTGGGGATCAAGGCTGAGACAGCGTGTGAACTGCTGGCGAGACAGGACATGGAGGAAAGTGCCAGCACTTTCTGCTTGTGTTCACTTAGGCTTAATCTCCTCAATACACATGACTAGCAGAACTGGGGAGCAGGACCTCTGTCTGGACTGAAAGCTCAGCTTGCTGTGGCATTATGTTAGAATTAAGGGAGAGGCTGAGGCATCTCTCTCAGTATTATGGTGAGGGTGGAGTTCTTGTGTTGTTATTGAGAGATGAGAATGACGTGCTGTGCTGTCAAAACTATAGGAACTATATAGCAAGGTATAGAATTATATAGGTGTACAAGTTTGGAAACGAGGAGGCCACATGGTCCATCTTGCCTGTTTGGTAGTCTAGTATTTTGAGCATCAAAAAATCACAACACTTACAACTGCAGCACCAGCACAAAGTGTTCGATGTACTGACATTGTAATTAACAGACATGGAAAACCCTTGATTTATATTTGTCCTCAACAGGAATGATCAACACAAGGTCACAGACTAGCAGCATGTGTGGCCTTTGCTGGAGGAAAATCAACTACATCTGGGAAGCGTGCTTTGCAATAACATGTTCTGAGGGATGCTGTCCCCTTCCTCTAAGAGATTCTGGACAAGCCTGTGCTTATTGACTGGTCTCAGAACCTCAGATGTCACATGTTGTCTCGGCTCATCCAACAGCTGTTCAGTGGAAAGCACGTCTGGCAAGTAGGCCCTCTATGGCATTACCAATCCTTCTCATCTGGCAGGACAGCCATAGTTACACAGGCAGCAGTGGCCAGGTGGGAACGATTCATTTTGCACCATGCAGGTTGCAATCCCGTGTTGTGACCTGGCATTTCTGATGCAGTGCAAATGTGAAAATGAGCTTGAACGATGACAAGGCAGTCTTGGCTTTTGACTTGTGGTCTCCCAGATTCTGTTGAATTAGTGATGGAGATTGTGTTTGGCTTTAACTTCTTGCTAGGTTAGTAACCGTTGGCTTTGAACACAAATGACGTAGTCCAACCTCCAACATACCAATGGAACTAAAGCACTGTTGCCTTAATAAAGGGGGGTTAGTGATCTTTTCTGTGTTCTTCTTTCTTGATATTTATCAGGCTTGGTACTCAGCAGGTTAATTCACCTCATCACCTGTGCCCAATCAGCTCTCTCATTAATGAGTTTTTGTATTTCTGTAGCAAAGCTGAGCTTGTAATGGTCAATCATGAATGATCCACTCATCAAAATGATGGATAAAATGCAGCCAATATCCAGTATCAATATACATTGTTTTTCTCCAAGCCGACACACAAACATGAGACTATGTTTTGTTTTAATATTCGGTGTAGTTTAGTAAATCTAGAATTTCATTTAACAGCTTCATGAAGAGGCCCAAATTCCAGGCTTCGCCTTTCATGGAATCCTACTCCTAACACCCACAATTCTCTTTGTAAAGAAGTGTTTCCTATTCTATATCCAAAATGAATTTCCTTATCCAAAGCGTAGTTTCCAGCTTTGACCCTATGTTTTTATTTGCTACTGAATTTGGAGTGGTCCACTGTGTGTGTATATCGCCTAGGATTTTATGGACGTGCATTAAACCTCTTCCAAATCTCCTTTGTTAGACTGAATATAGAGTAAAGGAACTAAATATCCATATATGACAGTCACTTTACACCAGGAGTCGCTCTTGTTGCTGTTCCTTGAACTCTCTGTCAAGCTGTTACAGATTTTATTTTCATACTGCATTGTTATTTATTCTGTTTTAAAAAAGAGGCTGTCTGGAGCATTGTAAAAATAAGCAAAACCATTCCTTTATTAAATTCCACACATTTAACTTTATACCCCAGCATCATCTTTGCTTTATTATTGCTTCCTCACATGCACATGCAGATCTCTTTCAAGCTCAGCTCAGAAGAACTGTGTATGTGGCTTGTATAAAAGACTTTATGTTCCTATTTCCTGCTTGGATCATTTTGTGTTTATCAACATTAAGTTTCATTTGCCAGCCCAGTTCACTACGATTGACGACCAAATGATTCCGAAGGTGCTGTTGGTGGAGCAGTTCTGTGCTGCAGAGAGACCGGTGGGGTGCCTGTATCCCTGGGGTAGGAAGAGTGATTGCAGAGGGATCTCAGCTGGGTAGCTCATGCCCTGCTGAGCTGCACCAGTGTGATGCAGTGTGTGGCGCTGTGCTCTGTTGTAGGGGAGAGCATGACAAGGTCATTGCAGGTGCAGCTCCAACACCTCTTGGGAAATCGTTCAGCACAGGAGCTGCAGCAGTGTGGCACTGAGGATACAGAGAGGCAAGAGGGACTTCATACTCAGCAGGGCAGGCATGTAAAGGGAGCTGATGCACACATCGTGCTGGATTAACAAATAGCTTTTCTGTCCAAGCATTTGAGTATATTGGAGTTCCTGTGGTTGACAGAACTGAGTTGACTGTAGGTGAATTCTCTTGTGACCCCTGACCTTGTGTCTCAGCCTGGGCCTGGAAGCTCCCTTTGCTCCTTATCGTGATGACTAAGACGTTCCCTGTCCTTGTGTCCTTTCAGAGATTTCCTGCCGCGAGGCTCTGGGATAGTCACCAGGAGGCCCCTGGTCCTGCAGCTCATCAGCGCTAACACAGGTATGACATGCTCTCAGAGCACACCTGTGCAGCCAGCACACAACTGGGCTGGTTCAAAATAGCACAAACAAAAGCAAAATATACTGCCAATCGGACATGGTAATTAACAGCTTTTAAGTAACAATATTAAAGGAATATGGAATGTTGATGTGGCATGTGGATCACTGCAGATTCATTCTCATGTGAACAGCTATTGCCAAGACGAATACATCAATGCAGCTCCGTCTGCAATACTAAGATGCTGGCAAACGTGAGGCCTTGTGTCTGTGATCATCTGAGTAACACTAGCCGCCACCAGAGGGCACTGCTTTCCTTTCCATTAGTCTTGCATCAACTGTGCAAAGAAGGCATCTTTTCCAGAAAATCTGGGGGCATTGTGAGGAGCTGGTATCTTTAGTCTCTGTTTGGGTACCTGGAGAACATTAAGACAGATGTACATAGAGGGAAAGAGATAGTGTGGGTTAGTGGTTAGAGCTGAGGACTAGCCAGATAGGCAGGAAGGAAGTATAGGTTATTTCTTATGCCCAAGGAACTGAGAGAATGAAGAGCACAGTGCTCTACTAGATAGACATGACAGATTGGGAGAGGAAGGATGGCAGCATCGTTTGGGAATGAATGAAGCCAGGCTTTGTCAGTGTCTTTAAGTCCTTGATGCTCAGAGCAGGCAGGACAAGGAGGTAAAATGACAGACGAGAGGATAAGTTACTGTACAGAATAAAACATGCAGGCAGTTTGTAACAGTTTAAGGATATTAAATCTTATTATCTCTGGCTCATTTTTTTCTCTTTGCTCTCTCCTCTGTCTCTTCTCTGCGTGTTTTGCCTCTTGTCTGTTTGTGCAGAGTATGCAGAGTTCCTGCAATGTAAGGGGAAGAAGTTCACAGATTTTGATGAGGTTCGCCAGGAGATTGAGGCTGAAACAGACCGGCTGACTGGGGCCAACAAGGGTATCTCGCCTGTGCCCATCAACTTGCGGGTATACTCCCCATATGGTATGAGCTGTCTGCATTACCTGTGACAGCCTGTGTGTCTGTACCACTGCTTGGGTCCCTGCATTGCTACTGTATGCCTGTGTGTCCGTGACATTTCCTGTGTCTCTGTGTCTGTTCATCTGCACCGTCCATAAGCATCTCTGCCTCAGTCTGTGTCACTGTCCCTAAGCGTCTCTTCCTCAGTCTGTCTCACTGTCCCTAAGCAACTGTACCATAGTCTTTCTCACTGTTCCTAAACGCCTCTACCTCAGTCTGTGTCACTGTCCCTAAGTGAGTACACCATTGTCTGTGTCACTGTCCTTAAGTGTCTGTATCATTGTCTGCGACACTGTTCCTAAGTATCTGTACCATTGTGTGTCAGTGTCCTTCCCTCAGCACCTGTACTACTGTCTATGTCACTGTCTCTAAGCGAATGCATCATTGTCTCATTGTTCATCATCATCCATACCATTGTCTATGCATCTGTACTATTGTTTGTCTGTATTCCTGTGTTACTGTACCTGTAGTTTAAAATAAAGGTTGCTAAAATAGAGACAATGTATATATTTTTTTTAATTTGCACATAGTGATGGAAGTAAAGGCATACTTCTGTGATTCTGCAGTGAGATTGAGCTTTTCTGTAAGGTGCTCGATCACTGAGGAGAATTAATCAAAATTACCTGCTCACTCACCGAGGGAAGTGCAAGCGAAAGCAGCCAAAATCTGCCTTTGACTGACTTTGTATTGAAATCATATTTGTATTTAATGCCTCACAATCAATGACAAGAGAACCTTGTCCTTTCTAGCAATGCATGTGCAGAATATGGGCATGTGTAATAACATGATCTTTCTGCCTGTCTGCCTCTCTCTCTATTTGTCTTTATATATTTGTATCTGGGCTTCTGTCTCTTTTGTCATGTCTATCCTTGTCTCTGTGCGTTTGCGTGCAGTGCTAAACCTGACACTGATTGATCTTCCCGGGATCACCAAGGTTCCAGTTGGGGATCAACCCCCCGACATTGAGTACCAAATCCGGGACATGATCATGCAGTTTATTTGTCGGGAGAATTGCCTCATCTTGGCTGTCACGCCTGCCAACACCGACCTGGCAAACTCCGACGCACTCAAGCTGGCCAAAGACGTGGACCCCCAGGGTGAGACCGCTGTGAGGGTGTGAGAGGAGCGAGAGAAAAGGAAAAGGGGCGACAAGGAACGCAGGCAGGAAGGAAAGGATGGTGCAAGAGAAAGAAGGGAGAGAGAGGAAGGATGGAAGCGAATGAGGATCCATTCAGTTAAGAGGGAAAGTGAATGAGTTGACAGAGGATGGGTGTAAAGTAGAGAGCATGGAATGGTTTGGGAGGAGGGGATGTTATAGTGAGGATGGATGGGAGAGCGGCTGTGAGGAGACAAGGGAAGGAAGAAGGAAAAAAGAGGGGGGTGTATGCATGTCAGAGACACACGATGGTGTGGAGAGGGCAGTGCCTGTGTAGTGCAGGGGACTGGGCTTTTGGGGACATGTGGTGTGGTGTGCGGGCCCCGTTGGTGATCTTCGTGGCCCCTGACCCTCAGGTCAGCGCACAATCGGGGTCATCACCAAGCTGGACCTGATGGATGAGGGGACCGATGCTCGGGACGTCCTGGAGAACAAGCTGCTGCCCCTGCGCAGAGGTATGGCCCAGAGCAGCACGACCTCTTAGTACAATACTGCACAAGAAACCCGGCAGGAATCAGCATCCTGCTTTTCTCCACGTTTTCCACATTAAAGATAATACGATCACCATTTTTTTGTTAAACCACCCAATTTTGAATATTTTTTGGGGGGTATTTCACATTTTGGATTGTAGCTACGAACCTTAAACGGGAGACAATAAGAAAGTGTAGGCAGATTCCTCTGATCAGTCCAGCTTCGAGCGTCTCATCTCTTATAGGCAGAGGTTGGGCGCTGATCGGAGGAGAGGCGCGTCCCTCCCTGCCAGCGCCGCGTGCCTGCCAGCGCCGCGTGCCTGCCAGCCCAGGAAGCCTAGTCCCTGATGGGGCCTTACCCCACAGGCGCTCGGCTGCGTCCTTCTGTCTTGTCTTATGCTGTCAGTCTCCCCTTTCTCCCCAGGGTATATTGGTGTGGTGAATCGCAGTCAGAAGGACATTGATGGAAAGAAGGACATCAAGGCAGCGCTGGCAGCAGAGAGGAAGTTCTTCCTGTCCCACCCTTCCTATAGACACATTGCTGACAACATGGGCACCCCATACCTGCAGAAAGTGCTGAACCAGGTCAGGTGGGAAAGGTGGAGAGAGCACAGAGAATAGAGAGAGAGAGAGAGAGAGAGAGAGAGAGAGAGAGAGAGAGAGAGAGAGAGAGAGAGAGAGAGAGAGGGGGTCTGAGGACTCAGGAGGGAGATTGATGGAGATGAAGAAAGACGGAATGGGTGTATTCGAGAGACAGTAAGAAAGGCTCAGCATTAGACATGAGTCTTCCACGTAAAGTCTTCAGTAAAAACACAGAAATTAAACGGATGTTCCAAATTTAGTCTCTTGATATGAATTAAGAACCGCGGTCCCGACACAGATCCTCACTTATTGTCACCCTAACTTCAAACTTTCCTCAATCCAAATGCATGCGTTACCTCGCTGTTTGTGAATGAAAATTAAAAGATTTTCCCTGTAGAATTATACCACTTCTCTCTTTGTTCCCGTACCCCAGGTATTCACACATTGTTCTCGCTCTTCCTGGCTTCCTCTCTCCGCAGCAACTGACGAACCACATCCGGGACACTCTCCCAGCATTCCGCAGCAAGCTGCAGGCCCAGCTGCTGTCCCTGGACAAGGAGGCGGAGGAGTACCGCCACTTCCGGCCCGACGACCCCTCGCGCAAGACCAAGGCGCTGCTGCAGTGAGCTGTGGGCCAGGGCAGGGGCTGGAGGGCGCAGGAGCTGTGAACCTCCCATATTAGAGGCTCAGAGAGTTGGAATAATTCTAAAGAAATAAGCCTTGGAGGTCTGATAAAACTGTGTTGGTGATTTCTGCACAGGCCTCTCCCAGCGTGTGTCCTGTTTGTGGTGTGCAATCCACGCTAGCTGTGTGTTTTAGGAGAAATGTCAGTGGCTCTTAGGCTTGACCGCCTTGGTGTGTGGATTTCTCCCATGGCCTCATGGCCTCAACAGTTTACACAACAGCCTTCTGATACTTAGTTTTTACGTGTGGAACTAGAAAGTAGTTATCGAGCCTGCCCATCCTTTGTTAGCGATTATTTTAATTATATTAATTAAATTATTCATCTTTAATGCTATTAGTAATGCTAAAAGCAGTGGACTGTTTTGTGCAGAGTGAACATCTAACAGCATCAGAAATGCCCAGATACGTCACTCTTTTCATTGAGCTCTTTAGCTCTTTATTTTTCTATTCCTTGTAAGTTTGTTTAATTCGTATTTTTTATACCTTTCACTCACTGGTTTATTAAAGCACTGTGCAAACCGCTCGCTGTTCTGTGATGTGCAGTGCGCAATGTTTTTGTTTTTCGTTTGGCCAACTCAATAGTTTGTGTGCTCCAGTGCATGTCAGTAGTGGGCGTTTACTTGCCAGGATCACCAAGGGAACATGCCCTTTCTGAGCAGGATCAATCCGAGACGAAGCAGAAGCGTCTGTGTGAACGCACCTGTTGTTTCAGTCATCAGAGTGGAAATTCTGCCTGCAAGTCTGGTCATTTTTTGTAAATGTCCATTTTTTTTAAATCCAGCACAGCTTTGAGTTGGATGGCTGCAATTGAACATTTATGTAAAATACCTTTTGATCAAATTAAATTTCTAAAAGTTTTAGTACCATTGTGGATGTAAATTGAAATATTAAGAACAGATTAGCACTTCTTAGAAACAATGTATTTAGAAAAAGTGTCTTTATATTTGCATTATAAACTTAATATTGGCCCAAAAAAGTAACTTACAAGATGCATATGCCTTCAATGTATACAAAAGTTTATTAAGTCACTCTTATAGGTTTGTATAACAATTGTTTTCAACTAGTGTCAGCTTTTAAGGCTGGTATTATGTTATGATACCTGACTGAGCTAATAGATACATGTATGTTCTGAGCTGCAGTAAAGTGAAAAGTATAGATTGTAAGTATGTTCTGGAAAATTTACTGTATGCGGTTGGAAGTCTTTATGTATAAATAGTAATAGAGTGTAGAAATGGATGTAGGGCACCTGAACTAGGACCCCAAGTAGTCCACAGACCCCAGGTTATGACATACTGATCTAATGGAATCTCTGATGATGTCTCGCAGGATGGTGCAGCAGTTCTCTGTGGACTTTGAAAAGCGGATTGAAGGCTCGGGTGACCAAGTGGACACTGTGGAACTTTCTGGTGGTGCCAAAATCAACAGAATCTTCCACGAACGCTTCCCTTTTGAGCTGGTCAAGGTTCGTCAGCCCAGCTGTTCTCACTGCGATAGACCAGCCTCTCTGGTGGGGTAAAAGGCTGTATAGTAAAGGTACCACACAGTGCAAGACCTCTGTAGCCATGTTTACAGAGGCAAGCTGCTGTACCCTTAGATGACATGATGTATCACTTTCTTTATCAATGGGAAATGACTGAACCACACTGGCTTATTCTTTGTGTAAACTAAGCCTATGCAAATATGCAAGGCATTCTGCTTGTTACAGAATTGCCTCTTGTGCTAAAGGTTCACTGTTCATCATCCAGTGTCAAAGACCACAGTAGTATAAGTGGTCAATGTCCCAGGTGACAAGTTTATTAGGATCTGTGTGACTTCTGCAGTTGTGATTTTGTTATCCAGGCAGAGCAGGTCAGACAAGAACAGGGCGTAGAGTTGGACACTCCTGAAAACCCCAGTAGTGCTGCTAGTGTGGGTGATGTTGATATTGTCGTGGGAGACCGTGTTCGTGTCTGGCAGATCAGATGTTGACAGATCATTTCAAATACAGAGTGAATACCACAGGCTGAGCCAATTCACACCCCATCTGCTTTAATTGTTCTTAAGACCACTGCGCCTGTTAATCAAAGTCAGCTTCAGGTGCTGCCAATGTTACATAAAATAATTATTAATTAAAATCAGTTATTCAGTCTTTACATTTAATATTAAACTTTAATTTACTTGAAGTACTGTGTACATTAAGATAAGTGTTATCACCATATAAACATTTATATGTGGTGTTGACCCTACAGTATAATGGATATAGTTACAAATATTAGACGTAATGTGAGAAGATGATCCATGTGTGAAAACCAAGATATACTGTCATGTTGAGTTCTGCACTGATTTATCATTTGACATTTCACACACACCAATAGAACAGAATTCTGCACAACAATAAAAAATGCATATTAAACCAGCACAGTCTCACAGCTTTGTGCTTTTGAAAAGGAATAGTAAATCACTTTCATCATCTCATTATGTTTTAAGGGACAAACACATAGTAAAAAAGAACTGCAAATTATACTTTATTTTACCTGACACAGTTCGTATTTCTGTGCAAACTTTTCTGTACCCCAGCTTGTTCACTTGTCACTTAGGATGTACTGTAGAAATTTCAAGGCCTGAACTGATGTTCTCTGACTTACTTCTCTGTGACTTTCTTTTTTGATAGATCAGATTTTTATTTTGATTTTAACAAGGAACATCTGTGACTTTCTGTGTCTCTGTATCCTTCCTGTGACTCTGCTGACAGATGGAGTTTGATGAGAAGGAGCTGAGGAGAGAGATCAGCTATGCCATCAAGAACATCCATGGCATCAGGCTAGTGTCCTCTGGGTCATCGCTGTTTCCTTGTCTCAGTGTCCTCTGGGTTATTGCTGTTCCCATGTCTCAAGTGTCCAGAGTGTCTTTTCTGGCTGTCCTCTCTTCTCCTCTCTTTCCTTCTTTTTATCCTCTCTGCCTGTTCCTAAACCTTTCATAACTCTCTTAGTTCCTCCGAATTCTCCAGCTGTCTCCTCTCCATCCCCCTGACTCCCTCTCCCTCTCCCTGTTCTTTGTCTCTCGCTCTCTCTGAGCAGGACGGGGCTGTTCACACCTGACATGGCATTTGAGGCAATAGTGAAGAAGCAGATCGTGAAGCTAAAGGAGCCCTGTCTGAAGTGTGTGGACATGGTGATCCAGGAGCTTATCAACACTGTGCGGCAGTGCACCATCAAGGTACAGCAGTGTTCCTCAACCACAAGAACACAAGTGAAAGTGATAAAGGGAAACCAGTAACGTTCCCCGCACATTGTTTGCTGCAGTGCGGGTTGTCAAACTGTGTAGGTGCAATTGTGCCTGAGTGACCGTGTGTGTCATTGCAGTTGGGGACATTCCCAAGGCTTCGCGAGGAGACGGAGAGAATCGTGACCACACACATCCGGGACCGAGAGAGCCGGGCCAAGGACCAGGTCACCCAGAAACATCCCCGCTGGAAAGCTTGCACACACCTAATTACCTGTTCACACTACTGACTTACTGTACTGTACATGCACATCCCCAGTCCCCAGACACACACAGCCAGGACTGTTGGTTCTCGTTAGATGTCTGGTTTGCACTTTGGATGCACAGCCTTAAACACACATGCAGACAGCGAGTTGACAGAAATAGGCAACAATAATTAACGCTGCTGGGACTGATAATTCCCCTTTCTCCTCGCTGTCAGCATTTCCATCTCCCTGAATTTGTCTCAGTCTCCTTCCCCAATTCTTCCTCTTCTTGTCCTTCTTCATGCCTGTCCCATTATTGAATTGCTTTCTCTCTTGGCAGGTGTTGCTGCTAATTGAGGTCCAGCTTTCGTACATCAACACAAACCATGAGGACTTCATTGGGTTCGCCAAGTGAGTCTAAGGGCACCTCCAGCTATTGAACAATAGAGAGCCTGTGAAAGAGGGATTTACAGAGAAAGGGAGTAACAGGTATTAAGTTACAGACTGGAGCAGAGAGATGGAAGTCCAATATATTTAGAAGCTGAAAGCTCCCATCATTGTAGCATACAAGGCATTTAGGGGGCAAATAGTCTGAAGTTTTCTTATAGTCAGTAAAAATACTAACTGGGGTTTTTCTTAAGTTCCTCTACCTTTGTCTTTTCCCTTCTCACTGCCTTTCTGCTGGAATCTCTCTCTCTGTCTGCCTGTCTCCTGCAGTGCACAGCAGAGGAGTAGCCAGATGAGCAAGAAGAGTTCTGCCGGAAACCAGGTGGGCGCCTCCACATCCTCCTTTCCCCCCACCCTGTCTTATCCCTCTTTCATCGTTCTGCGATGCTCCTCCTTTCCCGTCTCTCGCTTTACCCTCTCTCCTTCCTCTGATACCTCTCTCGTCGTCGTCCCCCCCCCACTCCTCTGCCTCTGCCTTTTCTCCTCTCCTCACGTTTTCCCGTGACCCATCAATGCGGGATTTCGGAGAAGCCATATTCACCCATTCCAGCGGGACAGTTGCACACGAGTCCGCTCTTGAACACGGTGTCGGGGATTGTGACTGGAGGAATATGATCTGTGTACAGAAGGGACAAAATATCTAATTCTGCAGAAACGTTGACCTGGAGTCCCTCAGATTTTCTGTCTGTCTGTTATGTATTGTATACTGTATATTTATTTTTTATGCATGAGCTTGTATATGTGATGATTTTGTGCTGGGTGTTTTCGGTTGAATCCTTGCTGTTTTTTGTTTCAGTTGTCATTAACAACAGTGCTTCTTTTATTTTTTAACTCCTTTTTATTTGGCCCTCCTTCCTATTTATTTTTTTACTCCCTGCTCTCTTGCCCCATTATGGTTTTTATCTTTAACTCCCTTCCTCCCAGCCCTCTTTATGCCCTGCACCCCCCCTGCTTGTCCCTTGTCTGAATCTCTGAGCAGCTCAGCCCCACAGCCTGCCCTGCTGGAGGGGCCAGGTGAGTACTGAGATGGGGACGAGGGTGGTGCAGTGGGGAGGCTGGAAAACTACAGTACGCGTTTAAAACTGACATCAAACCGAAGCAATGTTACACACGAGAGGAGCCTGTTTAGCAAACCCTATTAATAAGCAGGTGTGAGACCTCATGGGAAAACCTAAGGTTGCTGCTGGAAGAGGTGTTAGTGGGGCCAGCAGGGGGCGCTCACCCTGTGGTCTATGTGGGTTCTAATGCCCCAGTATAATGACGGGGACACTATACTGTAAAAAGGTGCTGTCCTTCGCATGAGATGTAAAACCAGTAAGTCCTGACTCTCTGTGGTCATTAAAAATCCCAGGGCGTTTCTTGAAAACAGTATGGGTGTAACCCGGGCGTCCTGGCCAAATTTCCCATTGGCCCTGACCAGTCATGGCCTCCTAATAATCCCCATCTGTGAATTGGCTTTATCACTCTGCTCTCCTCCCCACTGATACCTAGTGTGTGGCGAGCATTCTGGCGCACTATGACTGCCGTCGCATCATCCAGGTGGGGCTGCACACTGGTGGTGGTGGAGGGGAGTCCCTATTACCTGTAAAGCGCTTTGAGTGGAATGTCCAGAAAAGCGCTACATAAGTGTAAGCAATTATTATTGTTATATATTTGTCAGTAATTTTATGATCCCAGAGCCCCAGAAAACTGTTCTTGGTTGCTCTCATTTGATTTAGCCTCATAATATGAATGTAGTTATATTTCATTTCCATCAGTGCACGGTGGTCCTTATCATTATTTTGGATTTGAAGAAACATCTAGAAATCATAAATGTCATATCTTGAAATTTCATCATTAATGGCCCTTGTGTTTTGCGAGCTCCAGTGCAGTCTGTATGGGTTCCTTATAGCCTACGATTAGGGGTTGGGGAACATGCAGCTGCTGTCTTGTTCCAGGAGCTTCTCAGCATTATCTGAAAGTCAGTTAGAATACTTCCCAGATGTTGCAGCGTGCCAATGCTACACCTACCATATGCACCTGAAGTCTGCAGCGCAAATAGTCCCCTAAGCTGTTACAGTTACTTGATGGTACGCTACATGTTATTAACTTAACTATGTTAACAATATGATTCACTTTCATTCTTATTTGAAAAAAGGTTAAATGTACCCATTTTGATGAAGTCTTCAGGGGTCTGTTATCAGTGCTGCATGCTGTATTTGGGGCTATCTGGTTGGATTGGCCTTTAGGGTCCCAGCAAACACCCATTCCACAGCACCAGCTTTAAGCAAGTATTGAAAGTGACAGAATCATAACATAATAATACCTTTAAGAAACGAGGTACTTATTGCATCAGCTGCTGTTCCTGTCTAATACAGCATTTAAACAGTCTGCCATAAGCTCTCAGAGCAGGGCTGTGTGCTGTGTTGCCACCATGAAGGTGTGTCCTGGATTTCCTGTCTTCTCCCAGCTGTACCCCAGTTCTTAATGACTGTTTTACTCTCTTCCCCTCTGCTGCAGTTGCAGGGCGCAGGTCCTCCACCTTCCAGTCAAATTGTACGAGCCCAGTTTCTGTAAGCCTTACTGCTGCCTTCCATATAACTTGTCTGTGGGGGCTGGCTGGGATGCTAACACAGAGACCTGCCTAAAACACCTTCTTCTACTGCTGTCACCCTGTCTGGAGCTGTACTCACTCTGACACACCAAGAGACCCTCACTGACACACTAAGAGCTGCCCTCTCTGTGTGCTGATACACACTGCCATCAATTGTCTATCTTAATGGTCCATAGCCACTACTTACATAACATTCCTTGTGCCGAAGAATTCAGCTATACTATAGCTATAAATCCTTGATAGCTGAAGGGCTAGAAACAGTGGTGGATTAGACCTGATGACTCAGTTAAACCTCTGATTGATTTGATATATATTTGAACTAAAGTGGTTTCTGAGATTCACAAGAGTGTATCTTACAGTATATGTTACTTCTGCTTTCCCCTTCTCATTAGAAAATGCAGGGTAGTGCAGTGACATCTAAGAGCTTGTCTGATGTCTGTCAGTATTTGTTCTACGTGAAACACTGATTCATTTGCTTATTTGCATAATATTTATGTAATATTTAGAATTGAGCTGCAGAATCTGAGAATGTGAGACGAGCTAAAAACAAAGGAGCAATCTAAATTATTTTTTGGTGTGTGTAAAATCTGCAGAATGGACTAGGAAATTTACACACTGTGTTGTACTGTAGCTGTGACAGAGATGAGATGCTCAGACACACTTTCAACACCATAACCGGTTTTTACAATTGGTCTCAGAGTACAGCTCCTATTAATTCCAATGTAACCCACTCCTGATGTAGCTGCCTTTTGTATTCACCTCAAGTGGGAGGCATTGATGGCACAAAAATATAACTAATTCACAGCTAAAGGCCTTAAGCGTAGCTCTTTCTGCTTAGGTTACAGACAGGGCTGCAAACTGGGGTTTAAATCAACAGTATCATTCCTTTTAACATTTGTATTTGCATCGTGAGGCGTGTAAATGAGAAGGGCAGTGGCGTGTCTTTGTACAGTACATCACCGGTTTGGCTAAGGACTTGAGGTGAATACAAGTGCCGCTGTGTCTCTTTACTCATGAATTAATTGCAGCGCAGGCGCCCAGCCCTGTGTGGGGGATGCACAGACAGGGAAGGGACGAGAGGACTGGTGTATGTGTGTTGTTCTAGGCTTTTGTAATGCTGGATTTGGAGTGATAGATAAAGTGGAAGGAGTAGTTACTGACAGAGAAGTTGTAAAGACATGTAAGATCAACATGTTTTGTTACAGAGTGTTTAATTGGAGGTGCCTATAGGAGTATCCTGTTTGCTTACAGATGGGTATAGGGCTAGTGTGCTTATGTATAAAGGGCCTACAGGGCCTATGTGTATTTCTATAATTCCCATTTTCCAGCCTAGGTTTCAGGCAGACTGCTGTGTTCAGAGCTCAGGGTCTGGGGATGGGTGTGTTTGCTGTAAATGTGACTCATCCTCATCTCCCATGGCCTTCACTGAGATCCTGAATCAGCGTCTGAGGGTCTGACCAGCACTAACAGTACAATGTGAGTGTGAGACTGATCGTATCTGAAGTATGAGCGAGAGAGAGCCAGGCTGCAGTGGTGTGTGAGCGAGCTCTGCGTGACAGCTGGCACCGCAGAGAGGATCAGCTCTGCACTGACACCATCTCTGTGTCCTGTACTCAGCCCTCCCTCTCTTAACTCCTTTCTGCTCTCCTTTCCTCTCACAGCCTTCACGTCGGCTACTCGTCCTCTGTTCTTCCTCCGTCTGTTTCTCCTATCTTGCTTGCCTTTCTGCGTCTCTCTGCCCTCGCCTGCTCTCACGGTGCCTTTCCTCTCCTGGTTTCTTAAGCAACTTTTTCCACTGCCCCGTTCTCCGTCCTCTCCCACCCCCTCTCATTTCTTCTCACAAATTTATCTCAAATCCCCTTCACTACCTCCTTGTGCTTCCTTCTCCCCCACTCTGTTCACACCAGCGGGCCTCCTCGCAGTACGAAGTTATCCAAACGTGTCAGTGTGTTTGTGGAAGTGGGTGTTGTCTGTGTGTGGAGTGCACAATCTGCACTTGAATGCACACATTGTGGCTATATCAGTGCACTGTAACATTATACCTACTTGGACGTGCAGTTCTAGGAGGATGTGCAAGTATAGACTCCTGCATTTCAGTTATATATACAGTATGCCTTAGATCTAGTTTCATAGATTTTATAAATATGCAGTTGTTTACCTTTGTATTTTGAGGAAAAATAAATCATGCACAGCATTAGTAGTTTTCGTGACAGGAGATGATCATTCACCTCTCGGCTGAAACCTTTCACCAGTGCACTGTATGAGCCAAAATAAATTGGTGGGTATACTGTAGATCTTCACCGTGCACAATCTTTAATCTAACCCATCTCTTCATCTCAGCTGACAGATGCCAAATTCAACAGAAGACTATTCACCTTTCCTCAGTCTCCACAGGACGTTATGTCCTGTATTATATTAAAAAGACTTTTGTGGTTATCTTGAAACATACCATAACCTAAACATTAGGCTCCCCAAATGCTTCAGTATTCAGTGTGATGTTTGCAGCAATTTTGCATTTCACAGCAAAGGTTTATTCAATTAATAAAAATGCAGATCCATATGTCACAACAGTCACCCCCAGTAGTGCTCAATAGTCTCCTTTGTCTGCAGCATTAGAATTCATCAGCATGCAGTAAGATTAATTAATCTGTATTGGAGGGAGTTATTAAGGTGTTTCTTCAAATGTGATTTACTATAAATAATGGAGAATATTTATTATGAGCTAAATTGTAAAGTTGTGTGTCAAAAGTAGTTGACATTAATATGTCTCAAACATAAAAAAATATTTTTTATCTGTAATATTTCATTACATTGTTATTGAACACAGGTAGAGCCCTGAATGCCAATATAAAGCAATTTGATTTTTTTAGTGCATTTATGGCCTAGGGTAAATGAAGAGTATTGATGGCTTTGAAGTCAGTAGAGATATTGCATGCAAATGCTGATACAGAATCGGCATGTGGGCCATTTCATTCATGTGTGCTGAGGCTGGAGATGGAGGTGCAGGCGAACACATCTCTGAGTGAATTTGGTTTTCTGTGCTTTCACTTAGAGTTTTAACAACAGCATCTAATATTCACACAGCCCCTGTTCATCACTGCCCAGGACCCCCACTGCCATAGAGTAACACTGACACCGAATCAGCTCTCTCACTAAGAAGCAGGTCTAACTGTGTTCTCAATAGTATGCCCCTCTCGTTAACCCCTCTTTCCACTCATGTGAGGTTGTTGTGGCATGTGCTCTGACCTCTTCACCTGGCTGTGACCCCAGTTTGGGTGAAGGAGTGGTGCCGAGCTGAGAGGGGCAGGGCACCTCTTTCTTCTTCGAGTCTAACTGCTGACCTCTCACCCCCGCAGGTCATCCGCAAGGGCTGGCTGACCATCAATAACATCAGTATCATCAAGGGAGGGGCCAAGGAGTACTGGTTCGTGCTGACAGCAGAGAGCCTGTCCTGGTTCAAGGACGACGAGGTCAGAATCGCTGTTTGCTACTACTCTTCACTCTGTCTAGAACTGTATCTTCCTGTCATCACTCTTTTCTTCATGTGTTCTGTCTCTCCTTCACTCTCTTTACCATCCTCACTTGCTTTCTCTGAGGCTTCAGAGATATTTAGTCTCTCCAGCCCTTGTGTGACCCAGGCTGGTGACCTCATGAGAGTGAAAATGATGTACAAGGTGCATAATGGATTTTTACTGCATATGAGACTTACTATTACTCTTCTTATTACAGAATGGCATGAAACGTTATACAGTACTCTTTAGAAGATTTAGCTTTGTTCTGATTGTGAGAATGAGTGGTATTCCTCTTAATCCTGGAAAGATGGCTATGCGCATGTACTCAAGTAAACTGCAAATGAGTTGGAATTTTAACTCCAAACTCTATGGTTAGATAAGAGGGTTGTAAGAAAAATACTAGGGAGTGGTCTTTGAACTGAGCATTATTAGGGAAGGGGGGGCGTAGTGGGCTGCATGCTCTGTGTGGTGACATTGAGGGACCACCTTGCACTAAGCTACAGCTTGAAAGCATTACAATTGTTGTCAATAAAGGAATGAACATCTGAGCTGTCCTTGATAGAGAGAATGGCAGGTCATTAGCTGGAGTGAGATAGAAGTGGATTTCCATGGATGGCGTCCCCTCTTAATGAGCAAGGGGCAGTCTTTCCAAAGAGGTGGTGATGGGTTCTGGCCGTCTTTTCCATGGCACCCCAATTGAGGTCTGTCATCTGGGGATTGTGTATCTTTCCTCTGCTTTTAACACTGCAGAGTGTAAAATAAACAACAAGAAAACATATTGACAAAAAATATACCTTTGCACCATTTTATATGAGCATCTGAGCACTGTTCACCAGCCAAGGGGGAGATCAGGCGTCATAGCCTGACCGAGCACATTCCTTTGACTCGCATTGTCCCGTGACTTCCCAGTAGGGGGAGCTCTTTAATGGATCGCAAGCCATATCCATTCTGTTCTGCTGTCCATTCGTCTGCGTGCATGTCTGTCTGTCCGGTGGGCTGCCGTCTGTCTGCCTGTCTGTGCCTGCTGTACAGGTGCAGGAAGTTCTGCACAGCAAGTGTAGACAGGCAGACACACGACAACTCCCTCAGCCAATGGCAGGGCGGGCTCCTGGATGACATCGCAGGGTGGGCGGGAGAAGACAGTGGGTGAGAGGCAGGTGCCACATGTGCACCTAAACAGACACGCACTCTTAACCCCCTGAAGTACACACATTGAACATCTCACATGTCTATCTATTCTGTTACCTACTGTACACTGTCTTAACTACGCAGTCAAGTGTAGGCATTCTCACATGAAAGACAACTACAAGAAATATTGGAAATGTAACCATAACTGTCATGTAAGAGAAAAGGTTAACTGTACAGAGCAAAAAAATATCTGGACCTGTCAGAGATCCTGTTTGTCCTGCATGGCCTGTGGAGAGTCCTCTGGCAACTCTCCTTAACATCCGGTGTCTTTCCTTCACTTTCCCCTGCTGTTTTTGCATCTCCTCCCTCTACTCTCTGTGTAAAGCTGCCGTGTTGGTTGTGCAGTGTCTGTTGCTCCTTAGGTCTGCAGCCTCCCTCGCTGTCCCACTGTGACAGTCTGGGCAGTGGGGCCTGGTGATAGGGCTGAGGAGCCAGTGTTTTTAACTTTGGTGCCACTAGATAGAGGTCAGTTTTATCCCATGAATGATCTGCCTAGCCCTGGAGGGGATACAGTGACTTCTAAGGTTATTTCTAACCCATCTTTAAATGTTTAATTGAGGCAATTATTTAATTGATCTGTATTTCTCATGGCGCATATAAACAAATGGAAATTAGTGACATCTAGGCAGTTTTGGTGTGTTCATAGACCTTAATAGACCTGTTTAAGGTCTTTTTAAGACTACCTTAAGAAATCTTAAGGTAAGTTCAAAATTTGTATGTCTTTTCATAGGTTTTACCTGCTTCAAATGTATTATTCATATTTACATTCCTTATTAACCTGTTTTATGACCATGACAAACTGTGATATAGCTTCTTAAATATGATGTAGACACAACAGTTTTACAAGCGATTGTAATGACTTCCCTTGCTGATATTTTGCTAAGGGTTCATCTGCTTGCCAAACCTGTAACATGGAACGTAATCTGGAGAAAGCTATACTAGACAATACTGCCCGACCCATAACGTTCTACCCAAATTTCTGCACTAATAAAATGACGGAGTTTTTCATGTTAATGTGATTACTGACCTATAGATTTCTGTAGCCTGTTTTACACATACTGTAACGTGCTGTTTTGATTAACAAGTTACCACTAAAAGATTCAGTGAAAACATGCTCTCCTTTTTCAGCATCAGCATTTCCAATCTCTGTTACATTTCACCGATAACTTTTAAGAATGTTAGAAACGTACAAAAGTCTGGTAATTCAGCAGGGTGGTGTCTGGCCTGTATTTAAGGCGATGACAGACTGAGGGTCACATGTGCAGGAGGCGGTGAGTCAAGCACTTGACAAAACAGAAAATTATTTTTACTCATCATGAAATCTGTAAAAGGGCTTGAGGCCCATTTTTTTTTTTGTCTTGGACTTAAGTCAGCTTGTGCACACACAACCAGGTTTCCAATGTGTTAAAAGACTCCTAGAGACCCTGCAGAAACCTTTAGGACTGGATATATCACCTCTGGTGTACAGCTCTGGTGCCAGACAACCTGGGCTACAGAAGATGAGCTGTTTGGTGCCAAAGCGGCCTACACAGAGTCTCTTTCCTGTTCGCCCTCTGTACAGCACCCCGTTGCTCTATGAGAGCTGTCCCTGCTTCCACTTAAAAGATTATAGCTCCATTCCCTCCCTGTTACTCTCTTTCGTTCTGGAAGCCCATATTTCTCTCTGTCAGGGATTTCACACTCGGCTCTAGATCCTGGAAGCCTTCGTTCTCAAGCCAAGGGGCTTCCTCTTCTTGTGGGGACTGTGTCCTAAATTCATTTCCCCCCTCCTCCACCCCCTCACCCTGCGAGTGTCTCGTATATCAACCCCTCAACCCCCCTTTCCTCTCCACCGGGAGTTCAGGCATTTGGATCATTTCACTCTGACACAGCTGGAACAGCACCAAGCAAAACCACACACACTCCACACTCTTCGCTCAAAAGCACTTTTTCTTTCACTGGCGCTCTTGGCAGCAGCCTGTTGCTGCCTCCACAATCAACAGGCTCACTGGAAAAGGTGGTCAGAGTCACAGGTTTGTCCACACAGGCCCAAGAAGACCTGAGCACATGCAAGAGCGCACACATGTCACGCACGGGAGCAGATCATGTTCTTGCACATGTCAAGAAACACTTCATCACACATTTATACCTATATGCACGTATATGCATATGCCTATTTGCACATACCCCAGCACAGAATATGAAAAAAATAACCAGCGGACAGAAAAATACAACCATGTCTGCTGACAGACATTCCAGGATATAACTCTCTATACGTTCTCATTAGAGCTCTGTGCAGGAGGCTGACTGATGAGCTCCTGCAGTGACCCTCGCTGCGCTGCTCCCTATCATTAACCCAGTTTTTTTTATTCCTGCAGAGCATGTCTCGCACACTCCACACTGTAATCCCCGCCCAGTGCGGCAGGCCCCATGGCTCCCTGCAGCGCCTGTGCTGTAGATCCAGACTGGCTGTCTGTGCTGTCTGGCCTGCAGTCTGTCTCATTTTGTGTCCCTGTACAGTAGGTGTTGCAGTATGTTTACACATGACATTAATTGTACCCGTTCTAACATCCTCTGACTCGCCCTCTCTCTTATCACTTTTGGTATGGTAAGTTAAATTACAATAAATTGCTACAGCTTTTGCAGGGTTCTCAGTTCCCTGGCTCTGACATAGCCCCGACCTCACATTTATCATGCAGTCAGTTAACCTTATTCTGATGAGCTGTTTCTTTATCCCTTCAGTTCCTCCTAAAAGTGACTACCACAGACACTAATCCTCCTAGCACTACCCCCTTTTTTTCTGGAAATGTTGCAAATGTCCGTAGAACTGTAACAATATGTTATATCACATGACTCACTAGTACTCCGGCCAAATCTCAGACGTGCCTCAGTGGCAATCAGTATGGATTCCCTCTCTCTCCCTCCCTTTTTGTCTGTTATTGTCCCTCACCCTCCTCTCTTTTCATTTCTTCTCCCCTTTTCTCTCTCTCTCCTTGTCTTTCTTTTCCTCCTTCATCGCCCTTATTTTTTCTCTCCAGGCTTTTGGCAGTCTTGCTGGGACTGTACATTCCTGGCTGGAAAACTGTGTTTGTGTCCAGCTACCAGCTTCCAAGTGTCTGAAACTGTGTAGAGAAATCCCTCATCGCACGGCTGTTTCCACACTTATACTCCCCCCAGCCTGCTTTCACCTAGCTAGGCCTCCCTCTCCCTCCTCACATACAGTGCAGCCATGATACACACTCTGTACTCCCAAACTACACACACACAGGCACAGCATTCAGCTGCCTCCACCCAATTCAACAATACAGCAGGACAGTCACAATGCATAGGCAGAATAAACGAACACCCTGTCATAGACAGATACAAGCACGCACAGGGGCACAGCTACAAATATTCCTCATATATATTGTAATACAAAAGACACACCTGTTACTCGGGCATACAGAATAGTTATATTCCCCAAACAGATGAAAACTGTTCAAAAAGATAAATGTTCCCTCAGCCTGCATATGCACGTTTGCCTAGATGCTCAATTCAGCACTCACAGTGAAACAGTACACATAATTGAACACAACTGCTTAGGTGCAGTCTGACACAATACTCACTCACTACACTCCCAGTCTCTCCCTGCAGAGGACACAACATTTGCATACTGAAAGATAACACAGCCAAAGGCCAGGGAACAGAGAAGTTTGTGAAGACAGCCTTATCACACTGGCCACTTTTAAACCAGAACTGTCAAGACAACATCTGCTCATGCTATCTGCTGTATCCTGCACAGATCTCTGAAGACTGCAAAGAATCCTGTGCTGTCAAACACTACAATATAGCACAAAGGCTGGTGAGACACTCTCTACAGTGCTTTGACACAGCTTGTTTCCACACTGCCAGTTTCACAAAGCATCCTAGGCTCAGTGTACCCTATGATCCCTCTTGAGCTGGCTGCTTTCTCAGTCCAGCTAGGCCTCCGTCATTATAAACATCACCCGCACATCTTAGACGCCAAAGAAATTTCAACTCTGTTGTGTGTTGTTGCACACAGCAGTACACCTCAACCCAGTCTCGGAAAGCACATTATGAGGTCAGTGGGTCAAGGGTCATGAGTTTAACATATTTATTTGCTTTTCATAATGTAAAAAGGAACCGATTCATGTTTGTTAAATTCTTCATGGCAAAATGTGGTTTGTGTATTACTATATACAAACAAGCATTTTAGTTTGATGGTAATGCCAATAGCTCCATTATACTTGATTAGCTTGATTACACAGTCCCCCATCCTGCTGGTTATATCTCAGGCTTCGAAACAAAATCTTCTGCTGGTACCACAAAGTAACTGGCTAAGTGTGGATTTGACTTTAGATTCGCTTGGCTGCCCAGCACACAGAGCTGTTTGTATTATGGCAGACTGCAGGGTAACTTCCTTGCACAGTGTGATTACGGTAAGCGATTCCGACTAGCCCCTCCGTCAGGCAACACGCTGTAACAAAATTCATCTACATTTACTTTGCCTTCCTCACTGGCTCAGTTTCAGCACAATACAGTTACCCCTTACCCAGCGCGCGAGGGACTGCAGCTGCCCCATCTTCTCACAGCAAACAGACCTGCAAATACAGAGAGAGGGGGCGAGAAAGGGAGAGGCAGAGAGGGGGGGTGACAAACAGAACAAAGCCGAGTCAGACGGAGGTCCCGTGCATCCTGGACCAGAATGCACGGCGTTGTGTGTCTCTGTGTTTGTGAGTCCATACGTCCTTGGAGCTCTTCCTTGCACAGTCTAACCAATGTGCAGACTACTGTACACCAGTATCATCCTGAACAGGTAGTCTGAACACTGGGACGACGGAGCAGGACCCTCCTCTTCCTCCTCCTTCTCTTTCGCCCTGTGTCGCTCTCTCCTCTCCAGTCCTGAAGACTGGATGGGGAAAGCCCAAGGGAATCGCATTATCCCCAGGGAATGCGAAAACAGGCAGTCACTGCAGCGGTGTCCTGGAACATCAAACCTCACCTCCCCTGCCCCTGCCCCCCTTGCAGTAGTGTGCCCCCCGTCATCCTGCCGCCCCGTCCTGGTGGCGGTTCGTCCCCGGCTCTGTCCTGCCCTGTCTGCATGGAGGGGAGCTGTGTCTCGGTCTCTCGCGCTCTCTCTCTCTCAGGGCTGCGGCCGGTGGGCCAGTGTGCGATATCCAGTCTTGACGTGGCACATTTGCCGAGACGACTGGGGAATCTGGCAGTGGATTTAGGGAAGGGATATTAAAAAAACGAAAGTGGAGAGAGAGTGAAGGAGAGAGAGAGAGGGAGGGAGGGACTGACTGGCCTTATATGGATTCATGTGACCCTTGGGGAAAGACTTGGAGCGGTCTGGAGTTTCTCTCTCTTTCTGTCTTTCTGTCTCACTCTCTCCATCCATATCTCTGTCCTGTTTCTCTCTTTATGTGTATATTTGTGTCCTCTGCTTCTGTGTCTACCTTTATCCTCTCTTCCACTCTTTCTCTCACCGACACAAACTTTTCCCCCTCTCTTTCCCTATTTCTCTACAAATATCTCCCTCTCCTTCTCTCTCTCTGGGCTGTAAAGCGGTACCAGATGTTGCAGTGTAACGCCAGGCAGTCATTTCATCTTTTTTTTTTCTAAAACTCAGGCAGGAAGTGGGCCCCTCTGGAATGGAAAAAAAAATAAGAAAAATTTTGAAGTGTAGAGAGAGAGAGAAAAGAACTCAGGGTTGTGGATATTGGTGGAGCAGTTCTGTGTCCAGTATCTAGTGATGGATAAAGGGACAGAGGTAACTGGGGCAGTTAGGATATTGCCCAGTGCCCAGTGTGGGACAGTGTGTGTGCTGGATGTCCGTGCACTTTGATTAACCTCCGCCCTCCAGTTCTGATACAACCTTTCCGTTATCTCTCTCGCCCTGTAAGCGTTGTGTCTTTTTCACCCTTTCCCTGGCTTTCACTCTTCGTCTCTCATCCTGTCCATTCGTATCTTTTGTCAATGTCTCTGTTGCAGTTCCTCCTCGTCTAAACTCCTCAACCCCCCTTCTCTCCAGCCCTTGATTCTCGCTGAAATTTTAGCCGTTTCCTGAGACCCAAGCCCCTATGAAAGGAAAGGGGGAGTTGGGTGGAGGAGAGGGGGATGGGGGGTAGGACAGGGATTTTTTTGGAGAAATGCTGTGTTTCAGAGCCTCAGCCTGAGTAATGACTTCCACATGTGGGCCTTTTTGCTTCCTCTATTATTCTCTCTCTCTCTTTCTCCCTAAATGCACTCACTTTCCCTGCTTGATCTCTCCTCTTCCCTGGTTTCTCTATCGTTTTGTCTGTTCACATTAACACTCTCATTCCATGTGCTGTTGTCTTTAAATTAAACATGTACCTACAAGGATGTATTTTGGTTTCACATGGCCTGCTAAACTACCACTTCTGTGGCCTTTCTGCACCAATGCCCACCTCTTTCTCTTCCTGCACGTGTTGGAGCGTCTGGTCACTTGTGCTGGTCACCAGGTTACAGGACGTAAGCACGAGAACTACAACATTGACCGAAGCCACTGAAGAGTCCTTCTATCATAGCAATGCACTATACTAGTCTAGCATGAGACAGTCAGCCTATGTTACAGCCAATGCCATTCCTGGTCTTAAAAGCCAGCAGGTTTTATCGGTCTTTCTATGTCAGTACCATCTCAAGACTCGGTTAAGAGCAACTGCAATCTGTACATTGAGCTTGTATTAAGGTAATTGTAAGATCGTTTGAAAACAAAACTTTAAAACCCTGTAACCACTGAGGGTCATAGTGGGCTACCACTCACTTAAATGCACAAATTCTTTCTAAATCGAGAAATGTCACATCATTTGTTCCGAGACTGCCAGTGCCAACCCCTCCGGGACTTCATTTTTTTTGTTGTTTTCCGTGTCTTGGACTTGAAATTAGCTCACCTCTATCTCCAGTAGGTGGTGCACCATTAATTCCCATAACTTTAAGGTGAAGAAAGAGTCTCTCGTGCCAAACCTTGTCACAGTAGTTCTGAAATATCCAGATACAGGCCGTCATGATCCCTGCAAGTGTCCGCACTCTCTGTGCAAACCTTCAAAAAGTGTAAAACTCCGCCTTAATAAGGGAGTAATGGAGAGCAAGGCAGTAGTGTGGAATGGTGGGCAGGGCTCTGGAAGTACAACTAGAGGGTTATGGGTCAAATCCCAGGTGAGCCTTTGCCTTTGTTACCTTGACCAAAGTCCTTGACCTCAGATTGCCCCAGTGACACGCCCAGCTGCAGAAGTGGGTAAAAAATGTCGTCACTTTGGATAGAAGCATCAGCCAAGTGAATAGGATGAATGTTGATTGAAAACAGAAAGTTGATTTCCCCCAGTAATTGTATTATTGTACAAATATGATTTGAGTTTCTCCCTAATGACGGATTATTTTAGATAATTACGATGACTGGCCTGTTAGTACCTAGTTCATACAGTACATTCCCCTTCTTGTGTGGCTAGAATTATATTGTACATTTTCAGATAAACTTGAAGTTGTCCAGTTTTAAATGACTGACGAAACAATTTTTGGTAATGGTGGATAAATTACCTCAATTATCTCTCATAAGGAACCCTAGGGAATATATAGAATTGGCAGATTTTTTTTATTTTGAGTCAATTTATGCCAGAAGACAACTCACTTATTTACTTATTTTTTTAAATAAGTAGCCGCTGAATTTTATGGTTCTTTTTCGATTCATGCAATGAAATGGGTGGAAGACTTGAGTCTTTCTACCGTCAAACAACGCACTTTTTATTCCAGTGAGCAATGCCTCCTTGAAACATGTGCTTTCACACACGTTGATCGTGATATATTGCAACCTTGGTCGCGGCCATGCTGGGGTCAGCTGTGTGGCAGAGCGGATTAGTGACGGCCGCTCTCCTGGCCCCTGCGGGACAGGCAGGCCGGCGTGTGCTGGGAGGTGGAACGAGACCGTCGTGAACGGGCGGGACCGGGCAGCCTAGAAACACAGCAGCACCAACCACCACACAAGCAACTTTCAGCATATAAAATGACACCATAATTAGCACTATTCTAATAATAATAATAATAATAATAATAATAATAATAATAATAATAATAATAATAATAATTGCTTACACTTATATAGTGCTTTTCTGGACACTCCACTCAAAGCACTTTACAGGTAATGGGGACTCCCCTCCACCACCATGTGCAGCCCCACCTGGATGATGTGACAGCAGCCATAGTGCACCAGAACGCTCACCACACACCAGCTATCAGTGGGGAGGAGAGCAGAGTAATGTAGCCAATTCATAGAGGGGGATTATTAGGAGGCCAATGGGGAAATTTGGCCAGGACACCGGGGTTACACCCCTACTCTTTTCGAGAAACGCCCTGGGATTTTTAATGGCCAGAGAGTCAGGACCTCGGTTTTACGTCTCATCCGAAGGACGGCGCCTGTTTACAGTAATGTAATGGAACAACATTATCAATAAGATCATTTTGCCGAAGCAGTTGTTAAAATATCATACGTGTGTATTTAGCCTGCTTTGGGTACATCCACATGCACATAATTCATAGCCACTTCTTATCTTATACATTTTGTGGGGGTTTGAGGCAGGCTGGACTTGATAGACACAGGGTTCAAGGCAGGACTGCACCCGAAGGTGCCAGGCTATCACAGGACACAGACACACGGACAGCTGAGAGATGCCAGTTCATCAAGCTAGCATGCCTGTGGAAGGCTGAAGGAAACCAGAGGACCTGCAATATGGGGGCAGCCCAGCCCCACAATCCAGCCCGGCACCCCCACAAGCTGTGAGCCAGCAGCACCACCCACCATGGGTACAACAAAGCTACAAACGCAAAAATGTAAAGATGAGTTAAAACGCAGACAACACAAAGTAAGAATGCAGCACCGTATCTTTTAAATCATACATTCTAAATGCAGAAGGACAAAACAGATGTTGAATCTTTCTGACTCACACTTATTATTGGCTGTGGAATTTTCTCCTCCCCTTCAGGATCGCTCAAAATGGGCCAGTGAGTTAAGGATGCACTGCAGAACATGTTCTGATGGGCCTCTTTCTTAAAAGCGCTCCCACTGCAACAATAGCAGCTTGTCCCCATGGTGATGAAACCCCGTTAATCAGAAACGTACAGCAGGCTTAGAGGTTTCCTGTATTACCAGGTGGTTGTTGACGAGGTTTCCTGAACTAAGACACTTTTGTTAACACCCTGGCTATCTTTCACTGTGAGAAAGACGTATCCATTTGTTTGCAAGAAATGGCAAGATATTCTGTACTTTCATTAGCTCTGTTCACTTTCAGTCTCCTTCACCACTTGTGTTTTGAAAAATGCGGGACAAGCAACAACACCCAGCTACTCCCCAGTTCTTGTCTTCCCATATCTCTTGTGACAGTACAGGTGTGTGTTGTGAATGATGGGACTGGGAGCAAATTAAACTGCAACACCAGTGCAGGAGTTGGATGATTGACAGTGTTTGAATATGAAAGCATAGTACTGGTGTCAGAACAGCATGCTTTTCACATCTTACTTCAGTGCTTATTTATATGTCATATTTAGCAATAGGAATATGCATAGTATCTTCATTAGCAAAGACATTGATGAAGTAGATATCAAGCATATTTGAAATGTCATTTTTAGATGCCATTTAAATTGTTTTAATTCAACTTGATCTCTGGTCTTTCTTTTCCTCTTGCAACTGAAGAGTGAAGGTTGGTTGGTGCTGGTCTTTATGATAGTATTCTACAACCTAGTACAGTGGTGTCAGTATATCATATAGCACTACACTCTAGCCTTTAATGGGTATATAAATATTGCATCACTGTAGCATTATCTACAGTACAACACTGATGCAAAACTCTTGCCCATAGATTTTGTTGTTACAGTATATCAACAGTCTTATGTGCCATGGAGAGTCTGTTGTGTAGAAGCATACTCTTATGTGACAGTGTTCTATAATGTATCAGTAGCATTTTGTGGGACAGTGTTAGTTTGGTATACATCATTGCTTTGCTGTTCAAAAGTGTCAGTTTAGATCTGGTCGCTGCAAGATGGCTGTCCGAGGAACCATTACACATTCCAGTCTGAGTGAACCAGTCGGCCACAGTGTGCTGGAGAGAGCCGTCTCGCTTTTTTTCCTCTCGGGCTTCCTTTCTCCTTGTTTCTTTCACTGTATCCCCCTCTCCATTACTCTCCTGTCTCTCCCTTTCCAGCCGTTTGATTGCTGCGGTTCGGCTCTCTACTCCTCTCTCTGTCCCCTTATCTCCTCCTCTCCCTCCCTCTGCACCTTCCTGTCTCTCTGGCTGTCTTACGGATTCGCGCAGTTTGTCTTTCTATCCCTCCTACACTGTGACAGAACACAGCTGCCAGAGACACCTGGGTTTTCCCACATTCTGAGAGCTTTAGCATTACATCACACTGGGCAATCTGAACAAAGCAGGAAACCACTTCGACTTGGAGAAAAACATAACATATTATTAAGTACACTGCTGAAGAAACAAAATAGTCTGAAGGGATGTTTAAGCAGAAGAATGTCTTCATTGCCATCTTGTCTCCCTCATTTTTATGTTAACAGTAATTAATCCAGAATTCCTATAAGAGGCCCCCTGGCCCTGCTGTTCTGTAATATCCCTGCATGTATGTTGTACTTTTCATCTCCAAGGATCCTAAAGAGCTTGGCATGCAGCAGCCACAGTGCACAACAAGTGAGAAACGGCTTCACCCATCGTATTATGGAGGAGCTTGAGGGAAATCTAGATGGTTCAAGCCAGGATTGGAAATTGAAATGCTCTCAGAAAGAGCGCCGAGGAATCTTTAATTGCCAAGTAATCAGGACCTTCAGGAAGAGGGAGAGGTTATCCAATTCATTGTTCTTGAATTTCTGTTCACAGTTCAGTTATTGAGCTGCCTCTTCAAGCCTTTTCAAGGAGAATGTGGTTCTGAGGTTTTGTTCTGCAGGTCTCCGCATTAGAACAAGGTTTATTTTTCATTCATTTATCGTTTGCCATCTGCACAAGGCTGGGCGGCTATTGTGTGCTCTCGTTGTGAGTTTCAGTGTCTCCTGATGTTCCCCCCTGTTGTGTTCCCAGGAGAAGGAGAAGAAGTATATGCTGCCGCTGGACAATCTGAAAGTGCGCGATGTGGAGAAGGGCTTCATGTCAAGTAAACACATCTTCGCCCTCTTCAACACAGAGCAGAGGTGAGCCACAGACGACTCATCCTCACTAGGTGTTACATGTGAAATGGCTGGCGAGAATGGAACCATTCGGTTTGTAGAGACGTGTTCTCAGGTGGGAGAGTCAGGCGAAATTTTTTTTTTCCTGGTCACATGTAAAAATGAGCAGAAGCCTCACATTGTCTCCTGTAACAGGAATAGAAGGACGCTGTTACTGTGCCCTTGACTGTTTCCTGGGTTGCCAAAGCCTTCCGTCCTCTTTATTGAAGATGAATTCAACAGCATGTAGGAGAGGAGAGGAAATATGAGTGCGCTAATAGGGCCTCATTAACAGCGCTGTAGGATGTACAATAGCCCACCATGTGTATTCCAGCCTTTGAAGAACTATAACTGAAGGTGGATTTAGCAAAGACGATGCAGGTGTATGTCAAATTATGTCAACATTGTTAATTAAAATGTGATAGAAGCATAATAAAAAGGCAGATTGAGTTAGACAGAAAGCTAACTGTAAAAAAGAATTCCATCTGTAAATCCACAGTGTGCAGAATGTTTCATTCCTTAAAAAATTATTGCTAATACAGTCTGTAAATGTAATCTAGTTTTAGTAATGCACTAGTATGTACATATGACTGCATACACTATGTGCAGAGTAATGTTTATACAGTATATATTTGTGGCTGTGCAACATTAAGCTACTACAAAAATACAGTGCAAAGAAAAAAAGTGATCACATTAACAAATGTCTGTGTGAAACTAAGGAACCAATAATCTAAAACTGTTTGTGGAATAAATGGGTTAATCCAAGAAAAGGGCATTCTGAAGAATTAGCAGTCCAAAGTTGCCCAGACTCATTTATAAACATACAAAAAAAACTGAAAATATGTATCAAAAAGAACAAACAGTGAACAGCACTTAGGAAACCTAAATATCGATGCCACACACTTTTATAAGTTGTCTCTGTTTATTTCAGGATGTACAGTATTTACCAAAGTTACCAAAACAATATCTGCGTGATGTGTCCAAATCTAAAAATATATCTAAAACACGGAGCAAGAGCTGAAGGAGAGTCCACAGGCTTTAAGACCCAGGAAGAACAGTGGGCTTGATGAGATGCTGAAACACACCAGCCCTAAGCTGCAAGAGACCCTGCTCAAACTCTCCACTTTCCTGAGCCTTACCCAGCACCAAATAGCCTCAGGACTGCCCAGCTAAAACACCTACAATTACAATCAGATTACAGCACAACACAAAGACGAGTACACCACCTATTGGGACACCAACACAACACAAACCACAATGTTTTGGGGACAGGACTGTATGGGGGAGGAGATTCAGTGTGTGGAGGTGGCTGCCCAGGGTGTTGCCTCATGCCACAGCCAGTAGGATTGAACATCTCTAATGGGGAGGGAAGGGAAAATGGGGCAGTTGAATTGAATTGAACTTATTGCCCATAAGGAAGTTTGTCTTGCACATCAAGAGCTCGTGTCAAGAGCTTATGAGCTCAGTTGTGTCATCTATTCACTCTGGGAGTGTTCATTTTCTTGTTTTTAATGATGTAATTTGTATTTAGGGTGCTTGTAAGCAGATATTGATTTGACTGTGTTCTTGATCTTGTGTGAGTGTTTTACATTTGTCATCTGTCATTGCTGGCTGTGCTTTGGCAATACCTTTAGTGATATTACCAATAAAGCACTTTGCATTTGAAGTTATAGGCATACACACACACAAATCTCGCTTTTCCATAAAAGCCTGGCTGAGTGAGAGGAGCCCAGCCCAGTTCAGCGACGCATACAGCACTGTGTCCTTCAATAGTACTGTGTCGGCAGATGCCAAGCAGCAGCGGAGGGTTTCGGGGAAGTCTTGGTGATTGCAGGCCTGGCTCTATGGAACATGTGGAGTTTGTTTATAATTTGTACTGTCCAGGACGGCTGAGGGAGGGGACCAAAAAATACCTATTGCAGAATAATTAAGCCCCTAATTAAATCCAGACCCACAGACTCAGAAATAAGGTTTCGCTTGTTAGGAAAGAATTTCTTTGCTAGCCACAAAGAGTGAGAGGGAGAGCATGGCACTGCAGCCAGGATTCTGTCACTCTGAGGCACACAGTGTCCTGCAGCGCCCCCTAGCCTCTATCTGTTGTACTGTTCCGAGTCCGCGGGCCAGGGGGGTCTACTGTGCAGTGTCCCAGGCTGACAGTAATCAAACCCCAGGAAACTCTTAAATTAAAACCAGCTAGGGATTTGCACTGCAGCTATTCCACAGGAATTCCTGGCTTTCACAAAAACGGGCGATGAAATAACAAATTCTGATGAGAAAGAGAGAGGGAACGAAAGGTTTTGTAAATTGGTGGCGGGAGAGGCAGGAGGCAGGGCCATTTGCAGTGAGAGAGGGTAGAGCATGTGGGGTCTGTTCCTCTCACCAGGGCTCTGTGGTCATTTGTTTACTGCTGCCCTTAGACTCTCTCAGCTCAATGGCAGTCACTGTCCTGCGGGATATTCACAGGAGCGCTGCAAAGCCAAACACAACTACACCCTGCCAGAAAGTGTTCCTGCAGCCATTCTGGGTTGCACTTGGCTCACGTTTCTCAACTTCATGGCTTGGAGCATGAAGTAAAATCCACTGCTTGGTGTGTTTACCTTGGGCCTTATTGTTCATCCTACACTTTTAAAGAATCATGATTCAGCCTCAAACATAGAGCTATTTACTCTGACTGGGCAAGGAGATCAAGAACTGGAAGCAGGAGGCACTTCTTTACATGGACAGCTGCCAAGTCATATTATAGTTGTTGCTCCACTGGCATCCTTAAGAAAATATGGGATAGGTCAACTACAAGCTACTGGTTGCTTCCAGCTTCTTAATTTTTAGCATTGCTGTGCACCTAACTAAGTTGCAATAGGTTCTATATTTAAATTGGTAGAATCCTGTGCTGGAGCAATCTAATGAAAACCACGCTGGTTCCCTAGTGTTCCAGAAGTATGGTGTACAGTGCCTTAGGCCTCTTTCAGTACGATGTATTGCAGGGCTTTATTAAAACTCCTAGATTTGTATCATAAGAGAATGTGTCTCATTTTCAGCAGTATTTTGATTCCTAACTTTACATCAGCTAGTTTCCTTGGGGAACTGGTGATTTCTTTTGGTTGTCAAGTAGTCACATTTGAAGCAGGCTGTTAATTAATTGATCAGAGTGCAGTCCAATTTAGCATTTAAGAAGCTAAAACGAACTGGATTCTTGATGTTGGGGAAATTGGAGGGCCAGCTCTCCTAGAGCCTGCTAGGAGAATTTCATAAGCTGAATGTTAACACAACACTGACTGCTGGAGAGAAGGCACATATGACAGCTAAAAAAAAAAAAAAAAGCGCATTGGACTCTCCTCTCTTCACTGGAGTTGGGAGTATTGAGTTTCCAATCAGAGCCAGTCATCCTGAGGAACATTTTCCACAATGGCAGGCTGAGCCCCAGATGGACTGTTTGATCTCCCAGAGCCTGTCTTCCAAAAAACAACAGGATAATTACAGAGAATATTTAACAGATGGCTTGCATTCCTGCTCTCTGCATTGCTGTGGGTTGCAGTCCTCTGCCTCCCCGTCATCCTATCGTGTATACAGTTCCAGAACAGACTGGGAAAGAGAGAGGGGAGTGTGCACTAGTAGCTGAGCTGAGAGACTGGGAGGGAGGCATTGCCGTCTGGTGCCAGAGCTGAGGAATTAAGCAGCTGTCTGACTTGTTGCTTTTTCTTTTGTGCTGGTATATTTTATGCGCGAGCCTGGTTTTGCATGGCAGTGCTCTATGAGCATGGAGTTATTTTTTACATGTGCGATTGTGTGTCTATTGTACGTCTGAGTAGGCATGACAGTTTCTGAGTTGTAGAGGATGCTGATTGTCAGTGAGAGGTGAAGCTAGTTCCTTCTGATCCGTAAGGGACGTTTGCAAACTCGGGGATGAGAAGTGAAATGTAAATGCAAGATTGTTATTGACGTGTGCATGTGAGCGGGTGTGTTTCTCCCAGAGTAACCCGAGCTTCTCCTGTCCCATTGGCAGGAATGTGTACAAGGACTACCGGTACCTGGAGCTGGCCTGCGACTCCCAGGAGGAGGTGGACAGCTGGAAGGCCTCCCTGCTGCGAGCAGGAGTGTACCCCGAGAAATCCTTTGTGAGTGCCTGCCCCCTTCCTGATGGAAAAAGCCCTTCCCTTTCCCTCTCTCACACCCTGCTGGCCAGGGCTGGAGCTCTCTTACTCCCACGGTCTCAGACAGTGAGATTGAAGTTTCAGGAGCAACAGGACTGGAGAATGGATCACCTCTGCTCTTGTGCTTACCTCCTGCTGTACTGGAGCGTTACTCTTAGTGTTACAGTTGTCTTGGCTGCTCTTGCCCCTTCTAGGTGAAAGCATTGCACAGCAGACAGAGTCCCATCGCCTGACACGTCATTTGGTGAAATCTCCGGTAGTGCACATATAGCTCTGTGAATTTCCCTCTCACTCTCCAGGGCAGCATTTCCCAGTCCTGGTACTGGGTGACTGCTGGTTTTTGTTCTAAGTGAGCTCATAGTAACAGTTTTCTGTTTTGAGAAATATGTTTTAATTTTGCTTTCATCTTTTTCAATTTTCAGTGAAATTGGTATCAGCACTGTAACAGATCATCTCATTCAGGTCTATCTGTTTGATAAATTGTCTTTTCTATCTGTATCCGATCGTAAATGTATCAACCATTAAGAGCTTAAAGTTTTAAGATCTGGAAATAAGGGAGCAAGCTGTTAATAAGTGTAGGAAAGAACACAACAAAGTTCACTTTGAAAGACAGTGTATTTTTTAAAGAAGAGAGTGCAGAAAATGCTCAACAGAAGTCTAAGCAATCAAGTAGATCAATTAAAGGCATCAGGTAGCACCAGTGATCACCAGCTCAATTAGAATAGGAAACAGCAGACACAGGGGCCTCCCAAGTCCTGATCCCTGATCCCGAGGGTCAACTCCACTCAGGAAAACTTCTCCGCTCTGAGTCCTCCCTTCCCATCCCTGCTCCCAGCTCTGCGCTCCTTTTCCCATCCCTGCTCCCAGCTCTGCGCTCCTTTTCCCATCCCTGCTGGCTCTGCGCTCCTTTTCCATCCCTGCTCCCAGCTCTGCGCTCCTTTTCCCATCCCTGCTCCCGGCTCTGCTCTCCTTTTCCCATCCCTGCTCCCAGCTTTGCGCTCCTTTTCCCATCAATGCTCCCAGCTCTGCGCTCCTTTTCCCATCCCTGCTCCCAGCTCTGCTCTCCTTTTCCCATCCCTGCTCCCGGCTCTGCTCTCCTTTTCCCATCCCTGCTCCCGGCTCTGCTCTCCTTTCATCCCTGCTCCCAGCTCAGTACCTTCAGTACAGTAATGTTTTAGGATGCTTAATAAAAAAATGTTTTGGGATAATCTTGAAATCTTTTAAATGATTTTTCTTGGATCCTGGGTTCAGTTGGACTGGTCTGTTGGTCAGATAGACCTTTTTTTCTGAAGAGTGGGCTGCTTCTGACGGTCTTCTGTGTCCTCTGTCACAGGTGGACAGTGAAGACTCGGGCCCCTCCGATAATTTCTCCATGGACCCCCAGCTGGAGCGGCAGGTGGAGACAATCCGGAACCTGGTGGACTCCTACATGGCCATCGTCAACAAGTGCATCCGCGACCTCATGCCCAAGACCATCATGCACCTCATGATCAACAATGTAAGGAGCTATCTGAATTGGGCGGAGCTTGGTTCTTCACCACCATGTCTGTCATCTCAGCAGTCCTGATCAAGCTCAGGGCCACCCTGTGACACAGGCATGACACTACCCTGCTCTCTCTTTGGCACCTCTTTCCGTCTTGCTCTCTATCATCCTTTTCTTCCTCCTCCGAGTCCCTGGGTCAAACGCTTTTCTGGTAGCTGCGGGCGCGTGCTCTCCCTCTCTCCCTCTCATTCTCTGTGTTGTCTCCCCAGTCTCTCTCAGCCTTTCCCCATCTCCTCCCAGGTGAAGGAGTTCATCAACGCCGAGCTGCTGGCCCAGCTGTACTCGACCGGGGACCAGAGCGCGCTCATGGATGAGTCGCAGGAGCAGGCGCAGCGGCGGGATGAGGTCCTGCGCACTCATCACGCCCTGAAGGAGGCGCTGGCCATCATCGGCGACATTTCCACCACCACCATTACCACCCCCCTGCCCCCGCCGGTCGACAGCTCCTGGCTGCAAGCGGGGCAGGGGGGCTCCCGCAGGTACCACCCGCAGGGGGACGAGGGGGGGAGTTGAGAGGAGGAAGAGGGGTGGGCTGTTAGAATGAGGGGAGGAGTGCGGGGGCAATTAGAGATGAGGACAGGAGTGTCGGGGGCAATTAGGGGTAAAAAGAGGGGTGTAGGTGCATTAAGAGAAGAGGGATATGGAGGGCAGTTAGTGGATTTCAGGGAATCTATAATTCAGTGTCCAGCAACCTACTCTATAACTATTACATCTGATTTGCGTTCTAGGAACAAGTAAAGGTTTATTCCATGCCGAAAAGAGAAGAAAAGAAACGCAAAATGTTTCGGCTGTGAAGCCTTCTTCACAGGGTTCTACCGAAGGCTCACTCAAGAAGGCTCCACAGCCGAAACGCGTTTCCTTTCTTCTCTTTTCAGCCTGGATTAAACCTTTACTTGTTCCTTTGCTGTCTACGCATGCCGACGCAGCTCCCTACTTGAACTAATTTGCTTTCTGCCTGTTGAGCTTTCTTGGGCACTATCCTCTGTCCAAGCAGTTATTTCCATGGGGATTGTGGGATGGGCCCCCAGGCGCTGGGGCAGGAGACTTTCATCTCTCTCTGTGTCTCGTAGGTCACCCCCTCCAAGCCCCACGGCCCCTCGGCGAATGCAGCTGGGCTCCAGGGCCCCCGCTCCCCCTGTGCCCTCGCGCCCTGGCCCACTTCCCCCCTTCAACAACAGTGCCGACGCCCTGCCCCCCCAGGTGCCCAGTCGGCCCAACCGTGCCCCACCCAGCATTCCCAGGTGAGCATTCAGCCAGACATCCTGCTGTTCTTTCTGTCAGTGTCAGGCAGGTGGGAAATGAAAAAACTCTTGCTGTCACACCACTGGTTTAATGCAAAGCTGTACGTTTCCCTGTGCAGAAAAATAAGGTAACCTACAGTTGATGGTAAAAATGATGTCCAAAATACTTTTGTCACATTACAAAATTTACTTGTGTGTATTAGTACCGCAGGCTTGTGTGCCATGAATACACACCCACTACAGCGTATTAATGCACTCTGTAGTGATGCACACACGCACTCCCAGTGTATTAACATTCCTGTGGTAAGAGCCTCAGTGACAGCAGTGGTTATTGGAGATGGGTGGTATGAGTTTACCCATGTGTTTCTCATACTATACTCCCTCAGTCTAGACAACTCTCTCTCTCTCCCTCTCTCTTTTCTCTCTCTATCACATTATTCTCCATCCTTTCCCCCTCTCTGTCTCTCTGGTCCCACACCTACAACTCACACCGTGGATGGAAAATGACTTGATATTGTTTAAAGCGCATTTTAGTGGAGTATCAGCTCATTTGTACTGGTGTGTTAAGTTTCTGGCAGGTTTATCAGAAAGTTGATTTCATTCACAAGAAAACAAATCCTGAGTCTGTGAAGATCCCGCTTTCGTCAGTGAAAAAACACCCACTGCTCAGCCCGGTTGTATTCAGGCTGTGGTTAAACTCAATGAGCTACAGTAACTGTATTTTTTCCCACTCTGATACTCTTGATTTCTCTCTAACAGTTTCTCTGCTCTCTGCTTTCCTCCTTCTCTAACTCCCCGTGTCTCTTTCAACCCTTTTTCTGTTTTCTGTGTTTCCTTGCCCTTTTGACATCTGTCTCTTACCTCACGTCACCTCCTTCTCTCCACCACCACGACTTCTCTGCTCGTTCTCTCCCCCCCCCACACTTCTCTTCCTCCTTCATCACTCTTTCTGTCATCGCTGCTACTTTTGTCCTTCCTCTTTCCTCCCCCTGTTTCCGTCTGTCTCTCTTTCTCTCTGCAGCCGGCGGCCTCCTCCCTCTCCTACCAGACCCACGATTATACGTCCTGGAGACCCTTCCCTCCTGGACTGAGAGGCTGCGAGCCTTCCCAGGGTCCCCCACCCCCCAAGCCCGACCAGGCTTGCCATAAAGTCCTGCATGCTCCCCACCCAGTGTGCTCAGTATAGCTCCTCCGTGTCCCAGTATAGTAGCCATGTGCTGTGCCTGCTGTCATGGTGTTTCATTGTGTCTCAGTGCTGTCCTGCCTGCGGTCTGGTAGGCTGGGTAGGCATACCTCCTAGTTCTAGTTCTTTCTTCCCAGACCATAGCTGTTGGGTAAATTGTACCAGCACACTGATTTGCAGGGTCACAGTGAGTCTTAATGGCACAGAGTATCAGTATCCTGGCGCTGCCCTCCCAAGACTGTGTGCCAGAGAGACACAGTGCCAACGCAGTACGCACTCCCAGCCGCTGGCTCTGGCTGAAGATGCACTCACGAGCTCGAGAAAGTAGCCTGAAGAAAATAGATCGCAAACGATGGTCTCGGGCTCTTTCCAGGTTTTTGGTTTTGCAGATTTGGTGATTTAGTGCACACATTTACTGTACTGGTTTGTGTCTGTGTTGCATTGAGGTCTAGTTTGTCATACGCACCTCTGTCCATTAACGTACAGTGTGTGCACATGTCCGTCAGCGTGCTTATGTCTCTCACCTGCCTGGATGGCAGGGCTAGAGTAAGCTCCCCTTTATAGCTTTTGCTGATAGTTTGCTGGGTCTTTGTCTGGCTAAAAGCTACACATAAGAATACAAGCGCATAAGGCATTTTGGACTTTGTGACTTTTTACATGAAGCTAAAGGCTGAGGTGACACAGTATGTTCATATACTGATTCTGGTTATTGTATATTTACCACCTTATCTGTCTTTCTGCCTTTTCTGTTTGTTTATGAGTTCCAGAGTATAATGAATTCTATAACCGAGTATTGTGCTAATTGATTACTGTTAGTCTGATTACTGTATCAGTTTCTGGTGATCTGTGTGTATCCCTGTCTCTTGTCTCTGTATGTGTGGCAGTCTGTCATTCTTCAAGTGCCGTTTGCTTGTTTTTTGATGCAGTACAATAAATGTACATCCATCGCTGTCTGCCTGATATCCTAACTGCCTGTCGGTGTGTGTCTGTCTTTGTTGGTTGACTGTCAGGTGTTCCACACACAGCCAGCCTGTCTCTCCATCCGAGTGTGAGTTAACATCACAGACAGCGCAGTGTCGAGTGTGCTGAGAAGCCTGTCAGCTGGATCTTGTGATGAGGACTATGGCGTGGGGCACACAGTGTTTGGGGGAGAGCAGAGCAGTGATAGATACACTGTGCCAGTACTACATGTACAAAAGTCCGTCCCGGATTTGGGATTGTACATCACACTCCGCCTCCAACCTCCTGGACTGCTGCAGGACATAGATGATCTTAGTATTGCATGCCTGGGAAAAAGATTGTTGTAAATGAAATATTAATAATATTGACATATTGTACTCTCCAAAGCCAAGGACTTGATGTTGTAATTTTCTATTAGCGATAAAGGGATGTATGCGCGCGTGTGCCTGTGTGTCTGCATTTGGTGTTGTTGTTGTTGTTGTTGTTTCTGTTGTTCAGGTCAGTTTGAGTCATTAACACCACAACTTGACTGGAGGAATTCAGTTCTCCGTTCTGTCTGATAAAAGGGTCAGGGGGTGTCCTGGCGGGGACGGTATGGAGGGAATGTGTGAGTTAGATCTGGTCCTGACAGCTGCTCCTGAGTTTGCTTTCGCCAAGCTGAAAAGCAGATGTTTCCCACGTCAGAGCTGCCTCAGAAAGTTAACGGCTGTGGGGCCACTCACTAGTCCAGTCTGCCAGTTAAGATTTGCAGTGCCATAGTTACAACGCACTATTGTGTGTACTGCTGGGTTCTGATAAGTCATCTCTATGCCTGGTATACAGTATATACAGTAGTACCCTCCGTAGGTATTGGGACAGTGGTGTCAAAATTGCCGTTTTTGCTGTTTGCTCAAACAATTTGGATTTGAGATGAAAAGATTAATGAGGCAAAAGTACAGAATGTCTCATTTAATTTTCTTTTTTTTTCTGTGCATATATGCTTTAGCGTTTTAGATGAAATAAAAATGAAGGGCAAGCTGTGGTGAGTTCACCCACAGCCAGTTCTCACCCTTTAGATCGTATCAATTAGTGTTGGTGACTGTTCCAGCCCTGCCTTGCTAAGCAGACAGATGGAACACCAGGACAATCTGCCAGAGCTACAGTACAAGGTGTCACTGGAACTCTAGACAGTATAAATGATCTTTTAATACCATTAATTTTTGAACAGGTTCCAATCCCCAATGCTCAAATAAGACATGACTGTTATTGTGTGTTTTTTACATTAAAAGTCTGCACTACAGTATACACACAGCAGCTTTGATACGTGTCTGTGTACCTGGCACTTATACATTGTACACCTGGTGAACAAGTACTTATCAGAACCGCCCAGATTAGTCTATTCCAAAGAGACAATCCTAGGCAAGTGTTGGTTGATTATCAGACACCTGTGTGGTTAATATAAGCCCTGGTTGTTATTGCAGATTCTCTGTTCCTTAGGTACTCGGGTTCCAGAGAGTAAAAGGACTTTGGGTCAGACATGTAATGGGGCTTCTCTGTGGCTCGAGATTTCTGTGGGCTGCTGTGAGCGAACAGTGATATGTTCATTCGTACAGGACCGCCTTCACTGCCTGCTGTCTCCTAGCAGAGCAAGGTCCACAAGTCCAGGAAAGGAAAACAGACAGAGCTCGAACCCGTACTGCATGGTGCAGGTGACATTGTGGAGCTCTGGTGTGAGCTGAGATGTAGTGGGGGGGCTTTGAGAGTACTCCTGTATATTAAAGCTCCAGATTCCTCTCCCTGTGTTTAGGATTTGTAATCGTATGACTGCTTCAAGCCTCTCTGTCTCCCTTGCAGTCAGTCTGTTTTGGAGTCGAAATGTTTGCTTGTCTTTTTTCTCTGAACACCCAGTCCAGTTAGTCTGCCCTGCTGTGTCTCTGTCTGCCTGCTGGGAATAGTGCCTGTGCCCCCAGCCATGCCCCACCTCCCCCAGCCTGCTCCCATCCTCAAGCTCAAAGTCATTCCATTGTGTGCAGGCCGGGGGACCCCCTGTCCCTGCCTCCATCTTCCGATCTGCCCCCCACCCCTGTCTTTTTTACTCTGGCGCTGTGTCAGTCTTTGTCTTTGCTGTAAGACTGTCACCATGATGCTGTCCTCTGAGCCGACTGTATTAGGCTGTATATAAATATTTTGGGGACGATTGCTGACTGTAGACAGTGTCTTATGTAATCCTCAGTCTCTCTATATCTCTCCAGTTAAACTCTTGCTGTTCAATAAATCCTCTGGCGTTTCCAGTCTCTGGTCTGCTGTCTTTCTTTGCTGGTGTCTCCCTGCTCTCCGCTAATTCTGAAAACAGCTCAAAGTGCACTGCAGTTGGACATCAGCCATTCTGTTTCTGTTTTGTTCAGTGCCACAGAGATGATTTTATCTTTCTGGCCGAACGCCCTTGTAAAAGAGTCTTCTCTCTCAATAGATTCCCTTCTAGATAAATGAGCAGTATACTGTACACTGGTATCTATAGGAACCAGTCCCTTTTGCCAAGTCTGTTCTTTATTATTTAAAGATTTTTTTTTTAAACAAGCAGTGTAGTGCAGTGTTCTGAATACAAGGCTTCAATCTGGTTTCAGGTGTTCACACATGGACAGGTGAGTGTCTGAGGTTCTTGACAATGCTGTTAAGTAACCAGGTAGGTGTGAAACGAGTAGCATGAGGGAGAACTTGATGCCCTGGTAGCCGTGTGCTCCGATTCTTACCTCGTAGTGTGATGTAAGCTCGGCGTCCATCTCGCCTGCAAACTCTGTTTCCCTTACAGTGCCCTTATCCAGTGTGTTTCACCTGAACATGTTCCAACTCACTGCACAACAACAGTCTTGCAGACATATTATCAGTTTTACTTCTGCAGGTAACCATTGATCGGTCTGCATTATTAATGGATTCCCCCTGTCTGTGTTCTTGTCCAGGAGACTTCCGCCAGCTGTCCCCTTGAGGCCTCCGCACTGAGCTCCACCCCTCCACCCAAACCTCTTGTCACAGGTCCCACCCTTTGTCCTGCCTTGGACAGTGATCTCTTAACATGACGACTGTCACATCAACAGGACTCTAGTCCCTGCCTTGAATCAGAGTCACCCACCTACAGCACCATCGCTGCCCCCAGACATCTTTTATCATGAGTGTCTGTCAGTAGAAGAGTTCCCCACTTCCCTCGCTTTTCTCCACGTTGTAAGATACTTGTATTTATTGCACGTTTGCAATCCAGGCTCAAGTGCACCAGATTTCAAACTGGACTCTGCTTGACTTGATTGCTCCCTGTCCTGTCTGTAGTATCTACTTACATATTACCTGTTATTTAGCTGGCTGCCAACCTGAACTCCACATCTTTTCTGTGCTGTAAAGCGTGTGCGTCTGTCTGTATGCATCAGTGTGGCCCCCTGTAAATAAATACTATTACAAATAATGGTTCCCCAGGCCGAAATAAACAGTTTCTATTTCGTATCTGTTTTTTTTATTTGTTTTAGCCTGCCCTCTTCAGAGTGCACTGCTGCTTGCTTCTACAGCGACAGTCCCTGTAAGGCCTGAGTAATTGTTGAAATTATACATAATACAAAACAGGTGGCTGCAAACAGTAAATTTAATATAGACCGATGACAGGAATAACATTAAAAATGTTTGGCTGATCGTGGAGAAAAAAAAGGAGTTTTTTAAAAACTTTTTGTGTTTGCCGATTATGACAACTACAATCTGAGCTGGGTGAAGTCTGTTCGAAGCTCGTATTAGGTCCACATCCGATATAAGTTCAGTGAACACGAACGAGCTGGGCAGGACGTTGCGTTTGTTGGGAAGGTGAACGTCGTTACTGTCCAAACACGTGACAGCTGTGTTGGCGAAGCCTGGTCAGGCTGCCCTGACCTTCTGAAGAGTGAAATAAAGAATAATACGAAACCAAGTGCTGACCATTTTAAAACAAACGCCTTATCTTTACTCCAGAGTGGCTCAGTAAATAAAAGATATAAAGATGAGCGAGGCCGCCTCGTTTACAATTTAAAGCGAAAGGCGTGCGGGGGGAGTCCGCTGTTTGAGCTACGTTTCTTCCTTCCTGTTCAAAGCGGCCGTGGTTGTCATGGCGTCCAGAGTGGACACTGTGACGGGAGCTCTGAGGCGGTATCCACACAAAACACGATTAGAAAAAAAAGAAAAAGTATAAATCCAACCAAAGAAGGAAAATAAATACGAAAGGAGGCCTTGGAGAACAGTTGCGAAGCCCCTCCACTCTCCCAGTGCGGGGGGATCCGGGGACCTTGGAGTGATGGAGCAGCCGGCGGCGTCTCTGGCAAGGCAGGGGGGGCTGGAGAGCAGAAAGCCGAAGACGGGGGAAAAGCCCAGGGCCGGCGAAGTCAAGGTGAGAATCTAGTGCCCTCTAGTGGCCCGACACGCTGATTGCACTGGGATTCGTATTCCTGCTATTCTCTCGGCACTTGCACAGGAAGGTATGGTAGGGAGTGTGGCTTTTTTTTTTAGTGTATAGATTTTTTAACGTTTCCCAATCGATATTTCAGACACCCTCCGATGTGTGGACAGTCTCCTCATCAGAAAAAAAACTAACGTTGTTATTCAAACATCAAAAATACATTTAATATAAAAAGTACTAAACAAAAGTCAGTGTTATTCTGAACAAAAGCATTAGCCATGACATGCCAGAAAGTCTGGAGACACATTCTGAACCACCAACCCTAAAAAGGTACGAAACAAAAGCATGGCAAGATGACGGGGACGAAAGGCAGTTTCCGTTTAGGTTTATTTGAAAAGTAGCTGTGTAACAGCAGGCAACAGTACCTTGTCTGGAAGACAATTTACAGTTCAGACTTTAATAGGATGAAGTGAGAATTACATATTTCAAAAATAAATAGATTGACACCACTTCCAGCTGCTCTGCTGAGGGGAGGTTAGCTGTGTGCCCTGTCATCTCAGTCGTGAGCAGCGTTATCAGCAGGATTTAAGAGTATTTGTAGCTGGAAGCAGTACGTGCGATCCCAGCCTCCAGCGTGCGATTCCTTGCTCCCACGTTCGCCTGCTGGGTGTCTGGGGGTCCGGCTCTCTCCGCCCCTCCGCCCGCGGACCAGCCTCACTGCAGGAAGCGGGACAGGTCCTCGCGGATCTCCGCCTCGTCCCAGGGCCCCTGGATGTTGTCCTTGTGCCGCTGCAGGCGCAGGAGCAGCAGGGGGCACAGCAGGGCGAGGGAGAGCAGCAGGGCGGCGAGCAGCGCGGCGCCCGCGGGCGTCAGGCTGGCCACGCCCGCCACGCCGCCCAGCGACACCAGCGCGGCCGCCCAGGGGTAGGCGCCGGGGCGGGAGGCGCGCAGCCGGTGCAGCAGGCAGGGCCAGAGCGCGAACACCAGCAGGGCGGCCGTCAGCGTGGAGAAGGCGTGCAGGGCGCCGGGCAGCCGCGAGGCCAGGCAGACGGAGGCGAAGAGCGCGGCGTTGAGCGACAGGCTGCCGGGGGGGCTGGGCGAGGCGTAGGGGAAGGACACCAGGTGCGCCAGCAGCATGAGGGCGGCCATGGCGTGCACCGTGTCCGTGCTCACCGACTCCGTCAGCGTCTTCAGCACCGGGGAGAACCCGAAGGTGAAGGCCAGGAAGATGGCCGCGCTCTGCAGGTCCGCCCAGCGCGTGCGCGCGCACCCCCCCCGCCGGCCCCCCAGCGCCTCGTACGCGCCGTAGCCCAGCAGGGCGCAGGGCGCGCTGGCGGCCAGCAGCAGCAGCGGGGGCAGCTGGCCCTGCTCCATGCAGGACCACAGCGTGAGGAAGATGGCCACGCAGGACAGCTGCTGCGCCACCAGCCCGGCCTCCCGCACCACCGGCCAGTACCGGTACCGCCGCACGCCCACGTTGTACCGCAGCTCCTCCAGGAAGCGCCGGTCCACGTAGTTGTCGGGGAACGGCTGCCGCTCGTACAGGACCTTCCGCCACGGCACCGCGGGGGTGGATCCAGGGTCGCTCTCCGCCCCCATTCTGCCCCTGCGGGAGAGTAGCACGGCTGTGAGGGCTGGCACTGCACTGGCACTGACTGAGGCTGACCCTGAGACTGACACTGGCACCGAGACTGAGACTGGGATTGACACCAACTCTGGCACTGACATTGAGACTGGCACTAGGACTGGCACTCAGACTGAGACTAGGACTGACACCGACACTGACATTGAGACTGGCACTAGGACTGGCACTCAGACTGAGACTAGGACTGACACCGACATTGAGACTGGCACTAGGACTGGCACTCAGACTGAGACTAGGACTGACACCGACACTGACATTGACATTGAGACTGGCACTAGGACTGGCACTCAGACTGAGACTAGGACTGACACCGACACTGACATTGAGACAGGCACTAGGACTGGCACTCAGACTGAGACTAGGACTGACACCGACACTGACATTGAGACAGGCACTTGTACTGGCACTGACATTGAGACTGACACTGACAATGAGACTGGCACTAGGACTGGCACTCAGACTGAGACTAGGACTGACACCGACACTGACATTGACATTGAGACTGGCACTAGGACTGGCACTCAGACTGAGACTAGGACTGACACCGACACTGACATTGAGACAGGCACTAGGACTGGCACTCAGACTGAGACTAGGACTGACACCGACACTGACATTGAGACAGGCACTTGTACTGGCACTGACATTGAGACTGACACTGACAATGAGACTGGCACTAGGACTGGCACTCAGACTGAGACTAGGACTGACACCGACACTGACAATGAGACAGGCACTTGTACTGGCACTGACATTGAGACTGGCACTAAGACTGGCACTCAGACTGAGACTAGGACTGACACCGACACTGGCATTGAGACTGGCACTAGGACTGGCACTAGGACTGAGACTAGGACTGACACCGACACTGGCACCAAGACTGCACTTGTACTGGCACTCAAACTAAGACTGACACTGGGACTGACACTGACACTGGGACTGGGACTGGCACCAAGCCTGCACTGACACTGACATTGAGACTGTACTTGTACTTGTACTGACACTGGCTGTAGACACCCAGGCAGGAGCGGCGGGCAGGTACACTCGTCACACTGACGGCACGGACAATGACCAGCACACCTGAATCACACACCTCGCTGCGCTACTGACAGTGCGAACGGCACAGCACAGCCGATAACTGCTGAAACACGCCTCTCCTGACCCACATGTCAGCTCTGTTCACGTGCTGCAGCGGATCCCAGTCCTGGTGCTGGAGACCCACAGTCCCGTTGGTTTTTGTTCCAGCCAAGCTGTCAGTCACACTGTTGAATGTTTTAATTGCCTGAATGACATGATTAATTGGACCTGTGTGACTGTTTTCAGACTATAAACCTTCAGGAGGCAGCCTTTTAACCATTACATTTCCTAGTTGAAATCAAATCCCAAACTCTTGAGTTGGAAAAAAAAACACTTGCAAATGTTACAATCAAACAGCTGATGAATTCAATTAAGGCCTCAGTGAGGTGATGAAGCTCAGCTGGAATGAAGGACCTGCCCTACACAAACGACTCTACCCAAAGGGTTGTGGGGGTATGGAACAAGCTGCCCAGCCACGTTGTGGAAGCTGATATCCTAGTTTCTTCCAAGAAACAGCTGGGTGAGATACAGGGTCAGTTAGTTGCTAACTACCAGAAGGGCCACATGTGCTGAATGTGCTCCTCTCTTAAGTGCACTAAATTAAACTAAGGCGGCACGGTAGCGCCGTGATGAGCACTGCTGCCTCGCACGGCTGAGCCCAGGGTTCAATTCTGGACCTGCGGTGCTGTCTGAGTGGAGTTAGTATGTTCTCCCCGTATTCGCGTGAGTTTCTTCCGGTTTCCTCTCCTGGTCCAAAGACCTACCGGGGGGTTAATAGGCCCGGGTGTAACCGTGTGCGTGTCCTGCGATGGACTGGCTTCCCGTACGCAGTGCACCCTGCCTCGCACCCGTTGCTTGCTGGGACAGGCTCCGGTTACCCCGCAACCCCGAACTACTGTAGATGAGGCGGGTAGAAAATGGACTACAGGAACCAGCCGGTACGGGCTACAACAATGTTAAACACATGTCGGTATTTAATTCAATCTCCCTGAGCTTACCTGTTATCACAACGCCGTATGAAAAAACATTTCCATTTCTCTGATAAGCATGTATTTCACTAGGAGAATAAAAGTCCTCCCAAAACAAACGTAGAAAACAGGAAGCAGTGAGTGATAGGCTACCACTGATTTCACGAGTGTTATAGAGCGACCTGCATCTACGTAGTGTCTTCAGTAGCCGAGAGCGCCCCCTGTCGAGGAACTGTTAAAGCACCATTGAGGACACTCGAGTCTATATTAAGAGGAGAACGGCGTTTCGATAACAGGTCTGCCCAGTAATAAACGATAGCACTTATGCTTTATCTAAAAGCGAATCAGACGTCATCTATGTTATCGGCTGTTCTAATTGTTAATCTAACCTGGAATAATAATGTAATTATTATCTTCCGCTCCTCTAAACTGTTAGCGTCTTTCTACTGAAAGCTTGAGGCTGAACGCTGTCTCTGCAGCCTGCAGGTCGAGAAAATGTCGGGAATCGATGTCCAAAAGGGAGTTTGCAGGTGTTAAACAGGTTATAACTTTACAGCTGCTCAAATACTCTGTGTTTTAATGCTGTATTCACGGCATGTCACCCGAAGAGAAGTATTAAACTGAATAATTAATAACATTTCAAAGAGGGTCTGATAGTATGGGTCGGGGTCTTGTCTCTGAAGCGTGGCAGCCCGTCTGTGGAGCCGTGGGCGCGCTCAGGGCGGTCTCGCCAGGCCCAGCGGTTTCTCAGCAGCGCGGCTCTCTCTCTGCCACAGGTAACCCGGGTGAATATCGCCCCCCCGTCCCGGCCCTGCAGGAGGGATGCTGCGCCCAGGTAAAGAGTACACACGACCTGACACGTTCATTTCGGGTGTTTTGCAGAAAACGGAGTCTTTTTTTTTCCTTTGAGGGGAAAAAAAAAGCTCTTTTAGAGTCTTGGTGGGTTTAAAGTACAATGACAGCCACTTCTGGTCAATAATAAACGGACTCCAGGTCACGGATTAGAGCTTCTTGTAATGGATGGTCGGTGAGAACAGCTGTTATTGGTCCGTTCAGAGGGAATGAACTGGAAAAGGCGAGACTGTCGACGCTTGTAACAAAGCAATAGGTTGTCCGCTTGTGATAAATTCCCGCTGTGCAGCACCTCTGAGCTGGCCCACAGCCCAGGGGGACAGCAGCAGCGTCCTGTCCCCGTGTCTCCTTTCCAGTCGCCGTGCTGTGACGAGGAGGGCTGGGTCGTGGGGAGCCCACGCGCATGGGACAGCACCCGCGCCATTCAGAGCTGCCGCCCCCACCTCCGGGATCCCGGCACCAGACCCAGGGACCCTCCAGACGCAAACGGTACTGCCGCTCTCCTGCGCGACTCGTCCCCTAGGCCTTAGGCACGTCCTTCAGCTGCGGGCCTGTAGCCGCAACAGCCGCTGCCGGAGCAGAGAAAAGGTCACAGACCAGAGGAGCCGGTCGGCCCGTCAAGCTCGTTCAGCTGAATAGTCTGCGGATTTTAACACCCGTACGCGTTTCTCCGTTGGTGGTCTTCCGTGTCGTTGTTCCTGACCCCTCTGCTGCTCCCCAGGGCGGCGGCGGCGCGGCCGGTCTCGTGCAGCCCGGGGCGGGGCCGAGAGCCGGAGTCCAGGGGCAGGAGGAGAGTCCGCTGCCGCCCCCCAGAGACAGGACCAGGCCAGGCTGCCGGCTGCTCAAGGCCAGGTGAGATGCCGGCGGCAGCCAGGGGGGCCGAGGCTGTGCGATCAGTCCCTGCTCTGGTTCTGCTGGCTAACTGTGGTGTCCTTCCCCCAGGCTGAGGCCCCTGTGTCTGGCGGACGTCGGTGGCCCAACCGTGGGTCAGTGTCAAGGTATCGTCCCTGGACACTTGTGCGGTCAGCGCAGGACCCCGGCACCCACAGTCCCGCAGGTAGCCTGGACAGAGCTGGGGCCTCTGGTCACTGGCCATCCTACATTTCTGTTCACCTTCACGAAACTGGCTTCAGCCAAGGCTGTCGGGACTAGGCCATTCACACCTCGCTAGATTTAGCTGTCTGGTCAGTTTTCCTCTGACAGGTGCGAGACAGGAGCTGTGATTCTGTGCTTTTCTGCCCAACTGTGCAGGGCTGAGGACAGACAGGCAGGCAGGCGCCCTCTCTAGTGTGACGAAGACGACTCACCCTCAGCTGGTAGGGTAACTAAGAGCAGCACAAACACTCCCTCCCATTCACACACCTCAGGAAAATGTCAAAATAATACAGTCCAAAAGGGCGGGAAGACTTCATTGTTCACACTGAACTAATTATTAGAAAGAATATATTATAGTGTTCTCCTCTGTCCCATTTAGTGATTCAGGCCATTGCATTGCTCAAGGGGTGACAGTCACCACTTTTAGGCTTTTCAAGAGCCTGGCCAAAGAGCGCCAGTTTTTAAGCTACACCGAGATCTTCAGCCACTCTCAGAGCCACAGCTGAGGGCGACCTCAGGATTGTCCAACAAGGTGAACTCGATGGGCTCAATTCTGCACCTCAGTCTTATGTAAAATACTCTATTAATGCACACAGTACCGTCACAGATTGATCATCCTCACCTACCACCCTTCATTAAACTCGTTTACACTTTCAGTATCTTCCTGCATTATGAAGGTCCTATTGTGGAGTTCATGTAGGTGTCTTGCCTTGCAGACTGCATCTCCTGAAATCTTCACTCCCAGAAGATGGCGCTGTCTACTGGGCACCACTGTGGACAGGAACTGCAGTAATGTGGAAGCTGGTCACACACAAATAAACAGGAGCCTTTTTCCCCGATTCCTGCTGCAAGCAGTCATTTATTGTCTGTATGAAGGCACTGCCAAAGCCGGTCACGAATTTCAACTGCAATGTCACATTATCTACGCGAGCAGAGTGACGTCTCCCTCTCAGAGCCAGCGGCGAGCACACTGACCCCTTCATCTTCTAACACGTCACTGTGCGCCACCTCTCCAAGCTGGTTAGTAACATGACCCAGGCTCGAACCCGCAGCACATGAATCAGGGCGCAAAGGTAAGTCTCTTTACCAGCTGAGCCACTCTGCAGCTTCCTCTTGGCTCGTTTTAGGAAGGTCTATTTCTTATTCCTTTACACATTTAAATAATTTGGAATCTATGTAGAAAAGTGAACTGGAAAAATATACACACGCTTAATGAGGTCAGTTGAAAATTTAACTTGAAGAAGAGGAGAACCCAGAATCTGTCATGTCTCGGTGCGGCAGGTCGGGGTTCAGGGGCTGAGTCTCAGTGCAGCAGGTCTGGGTTCAGGGGCTCTGAGTCTCAGTGCAGCAGTCCTGGATTAAGGGGCTCGGAGTCTCAGGGCAGCAGGTCGGGGTTCAGGGGCTCTGAGTCTCAGGGCAGCAGGTCAGGCTTCAGGGGATCTACATGTCGGGGCAGCAGTTTGGGGCTCAGGGGCTCTGTGCTATGGTGCATTAGTTTGGGACTCAGGGGTTCTGAGTCTGTGGTTCATCAGTTTGGGGCTCGGGGGCTCCAAGTCTCTGCAGCAGGTCGGGGCCCAGGGGCTCTGCACTGTGTGGAACAGAAGCTCATGAGGGCTCACCCTCTGGGACTAGGACTGTTTCACAGTAAGAAGCCTGGCACTATTCAGTCAAATGTGAAACCTCCTTTTCAGCTCTGGCCAGGAGCCTCTTGTTGACGTCAATAACACTGCTATCATGTGAAAGCCCTTTCCGTCATCCCAGTGTCTCTCTTCAGTCATGTGGCCAGGATCTGAAGACGTGCAGCCTCATTTCAGATTGTTTGCATAGCTGTACACATGGCTGCCGTGGGCTGTGCACTGAGCACAGCTTGTAAAGGGGATAAAGTGAGCAATGTCACTAATCCCTCAGGGCACATGAGGAGTAAGCCAGAATCACTGCAGACGTGTACAGGCACAACAATGTAAAAACGTAAAACAATGTTTCAGCAGAAATTAGTCATAATAATAAGTCATCACATAAATGGCTTCTGCTCTTTTTTTTCTAATTTCAGAAAATGTAGTTTGATCTTTAGAAGAAAAATTTAGATCAGACCAGTCTCTCTTTGACACAACATGTAACAGTCCCTCTTAACATCAACCATCTTCCAAGACAAAAAGAAAGCCCTCAGGAGCAGAGATAATGAGCCCTGATGAAAAGAAATCGCAGTTCGGGTTTTTGCTGGAGGTATTGTAAGGTTCGTGTGCTGAAGCAGCGATTTGCCTTCACCCAATCCATGACGAAGCGCGTGGGCTCCGGTAGCGCTCCGCTCTTGAGCTTGACCTGTCTTTTCAGTCGAATTAAACAAGAAGACCACTGGGCAGAGAAAGCCAAGAGTGGGGACAGACTGTAGAGGAGTCGGCGTTGTGTCCAGGAGCAGCCTGCCGCCCGCCTGGCCCCCTCCCCCAAGCCCTGTGAGCGGCCCGCCGGGCTGGGCCTGGCCTGGCCTGGCTGGGCCGCCTGTCCTCCCCCCCCCCCGTCCGGCTACGCTATGTGCGGCTCCTCCTCTTGTCGTCGAAGAGGCTGCGCAGCAGGTAGACCTGGACGCCGGACACCAGCACCATGACCAGCAGGTTGGTGCAGGACCACAGGTTGACGCGCTCATAGTTGCTCTCCTGCAGGTTGCGGTCCCGCGCCTCGAACGCCCGCAGCAGCGTCTGGATCTGGACGCTCTTGCCCAGCCGTGCCTTCACGCTGTTGATCGTTTCCTGGGGGGGGTGGAGAGAGAGAGGTGGCGTGAGGCTGCAAAGAAGAAGACACCACCTGAGCCACCCGGCCCGTCTGCCTGCTAGCCTGCGCGAGTGGCTCAAGGATCACGTGCGCCTGGGTGGCAGCTGTGATTGAGCGGCTGTGCAGCCTGTTTCCTCCTCCCGCCACCCTTTGCATAAATTCCAAACGGCTCCTCCAGGGCCTGAGCTGTGCAGACCTCAACCCGGCTCCCCACCCTCCACGCCCCGCTGTCGGAAGCAAGAAGGAGAAGGGGCAGGAAGGGGAAAAAAGAAGGCTGTGACCTTCTAGAGGTCACAGATGTGGACTTCAAAAGAGTTCATTTAAAGAGAAATGAATCCGACGAACCCGCAGCCACCAGTGGAACGCCACTCACAATCACGACAGGCCCGAAGCTGCGAGCGTCGTCCCTCCCTGTTCCCCTCTGATCAAGCGGACGGCCGCCAGGCTGGGGTTTATTACACTGACTGCGCGATGGCATGTGACCAGGAACCGGGCGAAGGCTTGGATCTGTTTGAACCCAGGAGGACAGAGCCTGCGCCCATGTGCTGAAACAGAGGGGGGCAGCTGGCTGCCTGTGCTCAATGCTGGCTCGCGGCCAGGGCGCTGTGACCCCAGCTCCAGTGCAGAGCTCTCTGCTAAATAAACACAGGGGACAGAGCGCCCTGACCAGTCACCCCCAGCCCCTGCCCCTGCCCAGACTGGGGGGGCACATGCTCAGTGGGGCCAGGCTGGGAGTGGCCTGACTCCTGGGGCAGGGGAGGAGGGGCGAGGGGAGCAGACGTACCATGATGTCCTCCAGCTTCATGTCCAGCAGGTCTGTCCCGTGCACGTACTCCTTCCAGTCCTCCGGGTCTGGCCCCTCCTCGGCCTCCATGTTGTCCAGGATCAGCTCGAAGAAGACGATCTTCTCCGACACGGAGCTGAACGTGTTGTCGAAGCAGAACATGTAGTCTCCATCCTCCGCCTCCACCCTGCAAGAGAGGCGCACAGCTGAGCCCAGGGAAGCCGGGCAGCGCAGAGGGAAAAGCGGACCTGGGTGCGAACAAGCCCAGCAAGAGCAGCAGGGCAACGGCTGATATAACTCAGCAGTTTACAATTCACGAGACCTTATTCAGCAGAAAACCTGGAGTGATTTTTCTGCAGAAATCCTATAATGGTCACTTGCACAGGAGTCTCACCAACCCTCCTCCTGGAGACCCGCAACCCAGTTCTTCTAACAGATCACCCTAGAACCATCACCTAATGCCTGGGAGCACCTTGCTTAAGCAACTGATCAGTTAAAAAATGTGTCACTGAAAGGGAAGACTGGTCCTTGAGGACTTCAGGAAATTCTCATTTTTGTTTCAAATGATTTCGAAACCAACCACCCGCTTAACTGATCACAGTTAAATAGTTCCAGGCCCTTATTTAGAAAAATAATTTAAAATCTGCCAATAAGAATGGGGGGGCAGGGGCTCTCCTGGACCAGGGTTGGACGCCTCTACTGTAAAGGAATAACAAAGGCTTTAAAACCACACATGCACCACGGCGTACTTTTGATCCATCTCACAGAAAACTGTAGGAGGGATGGGCGGGTTGGGCTGCAGGGACGCAGAGGTGGAGATCAGCACGGAAACAACGTGCTCCTCCAGGAGGCGGGTTCGAGACGGCGGGTACGTACGTGTGCACGCCGTCCGATTTCCTGTGATCCCTCACCAGCACGTTCCCCGCCGGCGAGGACAGGTAGAAGTCGACATCCAGCCCCGCCCCGTCCAGCACCTGGAGCCCCCGGGCAGAGCCGGGGAGGAGAGAGGACGCCTGTGAGCCCTCACACGTGAGCGCGGGGGAGAATCGCAGTCGGCTTTCCCCGAGCTCCGGTCATTCTCACAAGCGGCATCGACCACGCCATTTCAGCTGATCACTAACATCATAGTATCATTCAGCCCGGCGAAGGTACAAAGGCAGTGTGGCGCAGGGAGGCGAGATGAGGGCGTGTATCCTGACATGCACAGCTGGGCGAGCGCTCTGACGACAGGCGTGGTGATTCATCTGGCTGGGAAACGCGCAGTCCAACGATTACGAAACCACCCCAAATATTTGAGCACAGAACAGCACTGCCTACGACTTCGTGCCAGCCATTTAAAACCTCAAACCGTTAGAACCCGCTGCCACACAGACTGAGACTGAGATGTTTCACGATCAGTTCTCGCCTCACACTACCATCTCCACCCACCCAGTCGCTATTGTTCTATACAGTATTGAGCTCTCTTCGCTGAAAAGTATTTTTACATTACAGGGCGGCTGCAAACAGAAACGGCTCATATCTTAAAGACGGACAAGATCGTGCTCAACAGGAGAAGAGACAATCGAGCAGAAGAAGAATCCAGCCGTCGTCAGGTCCGCATATATACAGCTGCACGAAACAGCAGGACATCTTTGACTCCAGGTACATTAGAATTCCCCACTGGCGACAATGGTTAGGAAAGGGGAACACACACACACGCAGTCTGCTTCTAATTCCGGTAGATGACTTGAGCACAGAGACACCGCATTCCGGGTCCTGCCGGCACTGTCAGGAAGGTGAAACGGGAGAAGCCCTGGCCATTGGGCTGCTGTCTGGGGAGTACGTCTCCGTGCAGACGCAATAAAGCAACATCCCGCTGCCCAGTGCAGCCCGTACGTACGGAATGAAATCTGTAGCCGAAATGCCCCTTGTCGGTAACATTAGCCAATAGTTTTGAATCCTGGAGACCATCTGAAATAAACGAAACCATCTAATCGCTCGAACGAAAACTGTTCAGGTTCAAAATTGGCGCCGCTCGCAACAGCCGCTACTAGCAGCTGCACTAATCCCTGCGATAATGAGCGTCTTGCTATCAGCACATTTATTACCGCTTGTATTTTAAGTACCCGTTAGCTACCTGGTACTCGATCTCAAGGGAGGCATCTTTCTTCATGGTCTGGTAAAAGCACTCCTTGCGGCCGGCGGGTAGGGTGAAAGTGAAGTCGCTGTCCAGGGACTGGGAGAAGGCGCAGGCGAACTGGACCCGCATCGACACACACAAGGACAGCAAAGCCAGTACCGCTAACACGTCCATCCCTGCTCCACACCCCCACACACGCTGCACGGGGGACTAAACACACCGAGACAAAACACGAACTGGAGTGAGATCCTGCAAAAAAATATAAAAAATAAATAAGAGCACTCGGTATTTCTGATCAATACAGCAGAAATCACGCACTTACAATCGCAACTCGCCGAAACTTCCTCGGGCAGCCCAGCCAGTGAGCGCGAGGCGCAGCGAGGGGAGGCTCTCTCAAGGACCCCTTGTCAACCAATCACAGCTCGGCACAGGATCAGAGGTGGGCTATTCTAAATGCCTGTTTCAAATTGATTTAAAGTCTAAAAAAAGCCTAACATTAATAAAATACTGATTATGATGTATTTAATCAGGTTAAGAAAATCTGTAATGCACTATTTTCTCTGAAGGCTGGAAAATCCGTCAGTAATCGTGTCTCCCAGTTTCTGGTGGAGTTTCTGGGACTAGTAGTTTTTCTGTGGTTCAGGGGGGCAGAAATACTTCATATCCCAGTTCGCGTAAACTGATGTTTTTCTCTTTGGACAAAACAAAAACGATTTCTAGATGTTTCTGCACCTCTGCCTTTCATGATGGCGTTGTTAAAAGTTACAAGGACCAATTTTGTAACGCCAAACATGTATTTTGTTGTTTTAAATGGTTGCTATCTCAATATAAATAATATACTGAGGTTTTTTTGTGTGTGTGGTGTAGAAAACTGACGTTCTCCCTGGCTTCCAGCCTCAGCCTGTTAACACAAGTGTCGCTTTTCTTCTAAAGTACGTAACTGCTAACTTCCATTCCTACCCATGTCGTTTCTCTATTGTACTGAAAGAACACGCTGATTTTAGCTATCTTTTAAATTCTGAAGACATGGAAAAATGCTTTCATGTTTGCATCGGAATTCTCAGTTTGTAGGTTGTTGTCCTTGGTCTAGATTATTTTCATAATGTATTTAATGCTCGGTTAACGGTTCTCTATCCCTGTCCTCTGTATTTGTAGTATTACTCTGACATACATAAACAGGATTTGTGAAGCAATTTGGAGTGGTAGTATGTAAAAACACCTTTATATTAGCAAACCTCCAGACAGCTGTCGAAAGGAGGTCTTGACTCTCCTTTAATCGTGAAATTCTCCGTGCAGTCTGTTGCACAACTGTGCTTGTGCTTATTACAGTATTAATAAGGGGGAGTGCAAGAGAAAATTCGATGACGCGTCGCACGTCAGAAGTTCCAACTCAGCTCGAGGACAGGCGGAGCGGGAGGAGCTCCAACGGTCGCGTCACGAGATGGGGCGTGAATGCAGGCCGGGGGAATAAACCGTAGCAGCGCGAGAGGCAGGAGCAGCTTGAAGAGAGACCGAGAGGAGGGAGTGTAGGCAGGTGGGGGGTAGAGTTCACACAGATATTACAGCCTGGCGTTTCTATTTATCCCTCTCCCCTGTGTGTCCGTTCAGGTATTCGAACAAATAGGCTTCCGAGGGTAGCGGAGTCGGTATTGCATTGCCATTAAAACGAGGACAAGAGTAAGAAAAGCGAGGATGTCCGTCCCCGTAGGAAGATGATGAAGGAGCTGCGCCGTGTGTTGGTGTGCCTTATTCTCGCTCTCCTGTGCCGGTAAGCTAGGGACATCTCGTTTCTTTACTTGGGCAAAACTGTTTTATAATAATGCTTGTTAATTAACCTGTCCCCCCTGTCCTTCTTTGCCTCATCTGGAGACGTGTTTAAACAAAGACGGTTTCTGTGTTTCTGCCCGCCGTGTGTCAGTCTAGTGAAGGCCCCGAGTGCACTGGATGGCATGTAGCTAACAGGATGGATGTAGCTACGGCCAGCTGCCGGTATCGGGATATTGGCAGGGATTTAGTAGTCATTTTGTTATAGTGCTGTTGTTTTTTTGTCCAAAGGAAGATTCGCGGTGTGGTATTCCTCGATGACATCAGAGGATGTTGTGAGCTGGACACCGCTTGGCTGCGTTCTTGAAATTGACAGCCGCCTCCTGTCCGTCTTCCGTGTGCCTCTTGGGTTAGTCCGCAAATCACACGCATGGCCAAAAACAAAAAAAAAAAGTCTGTTCAATTATTGATCGGCCCCGCCATCGTCAGAGCGCTTGTTCCTGGGCTGTTTTGCTGGTCGCTTCCACGCGTCAGCCAGCGGTTGCCAACAGCTGATGTGAACAGGCGGTGTTGTGTTGGAAGAGAGCAATCAAGGCGGTGACGCAGGTGGGAATACCTGAGCGTAGGGTCCTGGGACAGTTTTTTAAAGATGCATTTTGCTTAAAAACCTCATCGGGTTTTCTTATGATCAGGAGGGCCGACAGCTGGCGCCTGCATGTGCAAGTTTTATTTTATACCTGCCAGACCATCTGGCAGAGGGGGTTTTCGAAAGGGCAAATGAAATTGATGTTGTCCTTCCCCGTTTGCTGTTTTCAATAATCATAAGTTAAAGTGTCGGAAATTAAGAAGAGACGCAGCGAAACTGTGTGCCATCTGCTTGCGTTCTGACTTCGCTTGAATATGTGGATAAAGGTTGAGGCTGATCGTGAAGTGAGCAACAGGTGTTCCTTGTTTCGTTGCTTATTCCAAAAGAGCTGCAGGGTTTCAAGTTATAGCCAGGACTTTATTGCGAAAAAAAGTGAGCTTTTTGTGCATTTTATACCGTTGAAGCAAACCTGGTTACAGAGCATGCTTGTACTTGCTTCTGGGTGAAATCAGAGAGATTAAAAATAATTCTGATTGTGGAAAAAAATCAGTTGTTTTTCTGTGAATCTCAATCGGTTATCATCAAGCAGTTTTAGAAGACCTCCACACTGCACAATCCTAGTTTTTGTGCTACACAAGGATGAACTTGTGTATTTGTTGTGAACAGGAAAGTCGCAGGTCTGAAGTAACACTTCAATTAAAGACTTAATTTTAGGAGCTTTTTATCATTAGTTGCCAGATAGACATGGAGCAGGTTGTCCTCTTTGATGTTCTGATTAATGATGGTAAAAAGAACGGTTAGCAAAAGATTAGTGCACCAGTGAAGCAGTTTTTGAGTACAGTATATAGGAATAATGTCTTTTAAATCAACAGCTGTGTATATTTCTAGGCATTGTTTACCCTAGATTTATAGTAGAAAAGCACCTACTGTATCGGAAAAGCAGCGATTACTGCCAGAATAGAAACAAAACGGTCCCATTCATCCAATGTATGCTTTAATCTAATTTTTCATGATTTTCATCAAATTATTTGAAAGCCATCTGCATTAAATGAGCCACATTTTAAACAGGGTGTTTTTTAAAATTCAAGATTCGGATATGAATCGTAGCTGTGATGAAAGGTTTGTTAATGTTTTTTATACAATATGATAATCTTTTGTTTGATTTCTCAGAAATGGGTTGTTTTTCCATCAAAAACTATGTAATGAGTCTCTGCTGTAGGTTAGAGGCACGATCTTACTATATCAGTAAGATGGGTGTGTCTTAGTAAGACTGGTGGTGTGATTTCGTGTCAAGGATTATTTTTTTTAATTTAATATACTACCTAAAGTAATGCAGAGGTAATACTACAGTTAGGAAACAGCCGTTTTACAGGTTAAACTGTGTTAATGAATTATTTGGTGTGGTACAAAATAAAAAGCTACTGTAGTGATCAATATCTCCACAGACAAGCCTCCCAATAATTATTGTGCCCAAAATGCTTTTATACTGTTTTCTTCCAATAGCAACACCACACATAGTTCTTTTTCCCATATAGTATGATATCTAAAAAATTACAAGTGCCTGAGACAAATTTGAGCATTTCTGAGATAATTTTTTCTAATGCTTCATTTTACTGGGGCAATATCTATATAGGTGCAAATCTATTTCAAATCAGAGTTGAGCAGTTTAGGGTATGATGTCCCACCTATGGTGTCTGGTTGCTTGATGCTGAAGTGCTAAGTTAAGCGTATGTTTTGAGATGCGGTCCACAGTGTCCTCTTCCTACATTTTGGGTAGTGTCTTGGTTTTTATATGCTGAGTTTAGTTTGCTTAAAAGGTTTGGCGGACTGTGTAATCTTGTTGTTAGAAGTGTTGGGTCATCAATACGTAAAGCCTAGAAGCTGGCACTCAGCAGTCTTTGAGTAGGAAATTGTGCTTGTTCAGACATGTGGGCATCTCTGGATAATTCCACCTCCAAAACATTAGCTGGATTTTTGCCTTTTCTGTAATCAACAAATTCCTGTATTGTTATGATATTTAATTCATACAAGCAAGTCTGATTTTTTTTTGTTTTTCATTCAAATTTTGTGAATCTGTGAGTGGATTTTGCTGCAGTTGCGCTGCCTTTCATCTCTTGAACACGACATGGTTCAGCTCGTCTCCAGTTTTGTGATGTGCATTAACGATGCTATTCTTATCTCTGTGGCAGAAATGTGGGTGAATATACAATGTGGAAAAGCTGAACAATAAAAGACTTTAATTGTATTGCCACTGTAACAGTTTCTGTATAAATTGCAGTTTAAGGCTGATCTAGGGGAAGTAGTTTCAGTTGTTTCTGGAAATCTCAAAGGATAAGTTACGAAAAAGAGGAAAACATTGTAATTACAAATAAGAGTGTTTCACACTCGGGTTATACAGTCTCCAATGCCAATTATAACACCTTTGGAAAGAGGCAGTAAAGCACAACAAACGCCTGTGGTGAATGTTTTCAATAACAGGAGTGTGAGGTATGTTGCTTTGGGGCCGCAGGAAAAGGGAAGGCTGTGTGCAGTGACTTTACAACTGTAATCGTATCTGTAAAGTACCATGGGCTCTGTGTGGTTGAATTCCCTAAATATTACTATAGCTAGAAGAACTCAGACTTTATATGAAAGGCCCCCATTCACTTTTATTCTCATGTAGTTCATGAAGAAGGTCTTTTTAAATTTGTATTTGAACCAGTAAGAAAAGAACTTCATTTAAACATGGCCATTTCAAGCTTGCCCATATAAGCCTTATTTGTTTTCAGAGGCAAAGCACATCAAGAATTCTATGGCTGTTTGTTTCTCCACAGCATGTGAAACAGTTTGGTAATTCAAACTGTTACTTTATACTTTCTGTGAAGCATTTGCACGTTTTGCCTGAAGGCAATTGCAGTTTTTAGACAAACTAGGGGAAGGGATGTCAGAGCAACTATCTGATTATCTGCATGCTCTTTTTTTAATGTGAGTCACATGATATTGGAGCTTGGCAGCTGTTTTCTGTATGATATCAGTTGCTCAATTGATTCTTGAAGTTCCAGGATGATGTTGCATAGGAGCCCCTTGTATGCTTTCCTGGTTAAACAAGCTGGTGAATAAAAAAAAAAATAATAATTGTAGTCTTCTGGGAGATGCTGACAGTCTTGGGCTTGTGCTGAAGAATGCCATCACCTAGAAATGTCAGGCACTTGACTGGTGGGTGTGTGTTAAAGCTGCGCTTTGATTCGCACTGTGTCTGAACAAACAAGCCAGCATTCACTGGATCTGAGAGAAGGGAGGGAGGCAGCCTGTGGGAATGTGTGACCCTGACATAATGGTTGTGAGCTGCCTTGATCAAAAGACTGAGCACCTTTAAGCATGCTGTGTCAGTTACTGTTCAGTAAAGATCCAAACTCTTTTGTAAAGAAATAGCAGTTTGATTAGATGTGCCTTTCAGTCTTTTCAACATGTAACAACACAAATTAATATCCTTATAAAGCTTCCAAGAGTGGATACCTGTTCTGGTTATGAGATTACTTTTGAACCCCACTTTACTGTATTTGCTGTTTTTCTCTTTGCAGACAATTGCAAGACATTGAAATAGGGTCCCTGCATAATCCAAGATGGCTGTCTGACTGCTGTTTTGCTTTCTTGTTAGTCTCTGACCGCAAGCTGCTCCTGTGCAGAATGTCCTTGGTCCATTAATTATATGCTTAGAGCTGGCAGAACTGACATGTTGAAGTGAAGTTCTGTTTAAGCAAAGATTTGTTTGTAAGTTTTGTTCTCATACTGGCTACTGCTGTTTTGGCTTGCATGTTGTGGCTGTAGTTTTTATGCCTACAATGGGTCATTGGCTGGCTGGCCACAGACTCCATATTGCTCATTGTTGACTGCGGTTACTGCTGTTTGGCCAGTGAGCTCTAACTTTTGTTATAAGGTGAATGTAAGTGGGTAAGAGCATGCCTGGAAGCCTCCAATCAAAAAAGCCACAGCTTGTACTTTTCTAGTGTTCAGCAAGAGATGGTGGGAAAAGACAACAAAGATGTTCTTGAAACTTGCACTTGACTGTTATAAAAGACCTTATACTGAAAATTAAAGCATATGAACGTTTGCCAGCTGGCGACTAACAGACTGATCTTTGAGAGTTAACCGCTATTTTTTCAAGTCATCTTACACCTTGTCATTGACAAATCGTATGACTGTGATAAATTAAGTATGTATTTATGATAGAAGTTCACAACCATACAGCTCCAAGCAGATGCCTTTAAAAAATAATCAGAAGTTGGTGAGCACCTACACAATTACAAAGTTTTAAGATTGACTCACTTTACATTTAGCCAACTACACTTTACTTAAAAATATAAAAAAATATATAAAGAATGGTGTACAAATTACTCTTCAGTTTGCTTTTTATATTCAGTGTTGAGACTTGGAGTTTTCCTCCTTTTAAAGAGGTAATGAATGGTGAAAAAATAAATCGGTACCCACCATTATATAACCACATTTCTGTTTCAGTGCTGCATGTTTCTCTTATGAGATGTGGTTTAGATCCAAAGGTCTTGTCTGACTGGACAGAATGTGCATCTCGATTAGGATGTTTGATTTGTTCGTTCTGCTGTTCTGGAGAAACACAATGCTGACCAAATAGCTTTCAAATCACATTAGATCACATGATTAGTTGAGCAGTCCTGGAGCTGTATTTAATCTATTTTGATCTTTATCAGTGTCTTTTATTCATTTCCCCTTTCCCAGTTCTAACATAGTTTCGCTGCTGAACCAGAAACAGTTACAGTGGTACAGTGCATTTCATAGTCACTTTGCAAAACATCTGAAGTCTGTGCTTTTGCTCTCTAGACCAAATCAGTTTGTACGGGTCAGTGCACACCAGATGCACTCCATTACTTGTAATTTAATTGATTCTCTTGTTACTAAGGAGTCACACCTTCCTGTCCCAATATTTATATTCTCTTTAAAATGGTATTCACAAATGTTTAAATTAAATAAACACATTGACTTCTCCCTTACGGAGGTTGTTGTATTTTGAGTTTGAGTGTTTAGTCAAGGGGAAGTAGCAGAAGCAGTTCAAGACCTGATATAAGAACTTTCAAGGTATAATACCTGCATTCCTGATGACCGATCAGGTGCCTGATTAGCAATTGTGCGTGCGATGTAAATAAAGGCAGACATCTCACCTTTGCAGATCAATTTATGACACAGCAGAGACTCCAGGAGCAAATTCATGGTCATACCTGGAATCTACATTAGTGATTTATCTGAAGATGCCTCTGTAATGTGAACTTCTGTTTTTTATATATATTGTCTAATAGGAGGACATAATGGAAATCTCTAAATCGGTGCTGGCAGCCCTTTTTTTTTTCTGAATTTCCTCAGTATAATAGTTATTTGGAGAAAGAGCACTTTAAATGTAAAATTTTCTTCAATACCACGTATCTGATTATATTTCTTCTTTCTGTTTCTGAAATGTTAAGAAGACTCCCAGATATCTCAGCCAGTAAAGGCTCTGTGGTAACTGGTTCGAGAATGGGCACATCATTAACCCACTGGGACTGTGACTCCCAAGGAGCTGCTGTCTGTGAGGGTGGTGCATCTCCTCTGAACAGCACTGATTCCTTATGTACAAGCTGTGGTGTCTGTGACATAAAAGATAAATAGCTTCAGGTGGGTCACAGGAGTCTGCTTTCACTTTTCATTCTCCCCATACGGTTGCAGGGTTTGTAGCTACAAGCCAAGATCTGAACGAGGTGAAATCGAGTAACGACAACGGACATAAGTAACAATTCAATATTAATTCTACATTATCTTTTGCAGAGGTGTTAGAACTGTCAAGGATATTATGTAAAAAAGAGTGGCTTTCAGATCTTGTGAAATGAGAGCCCCAATCCAGTTAGTCAAAAAACACCTCCATCTAAAGATTGGCAATACCTTGAGGTCACAGATCAATTAATCAGATCATTTGATTTAGGGAATTAAGTCTGTCTAGGTTTTTGATCCAGATGATCCCTAAAAATCCTTAACAAATCACCTGCTTGGTGGATCATATTTTTATTTGCATATTGATTATTTTTTGGTTACCTTCAGTAAATAAAATATATAGTTTGCAAGCTTTCTAAGAGCCAGGCTGAAGACCTGCTTTAACATATTTGTTTCTTCTGTTAAGTGCTCTTAAATGTAATACCTACACTGCCAGTGTGACCCATTTTTTAGGTCAAAGAATATTATTGATTTTTACCATGTAAGCCTTAGTAGAGAGCCTTTTTGGAAGCTTTTTCTAGAAGTCAGTTTTCAAAGCATAGTCATCTATGTTTTAATTTTGCAAAATAATAACATAGGGAGAGTTTAGTAATAACTTTTACTTTTGAATGATTTATTTTGCCATGTCTGAGTTTGATGGTGTTTTTGTCTATGGTTAGAGTCAGACCCACAAAATATAAGTCTGCTGAAGCAATACAAATATTTATTGTTCATTATATACATTTAAAAAAGATAGAATTGCCATCTGTTGATACACCCACCCACTGAGTTTGAAATTGGGTTACAGCAGAACCCCTTGCCATCGTTATCTATCCCCAGAGTCGATGGAAGTAGAGGGATTAGCTGGGATGAGCTGGCTTTACTTCTTTTTTGCATGCAGAATGCTGACGGATAAGGCTGCTGTGTTCCTGACCCAAACAAGTGTCGGAATGTGTTTGTCTGAGCCACTGCCCTCGTGCTGCCACTGTCCCACTTACTGGGCTTCTCTGTCTGTCTGGATGACACAGCCCCTGGCCACGTGGAACTATGTCTTATGGCTTCAGTGTCTGGTCATGCCAGAAAAAACCTCCCTATTTTTCATCATGAATTTGCCGGTGATGTTAAGGTCTATATTGTGAGTCTAAATAGAGATGACATACTGTTCACTGTTTTTTTTAAGCTTGGTATTCTTGCTGATATTCTATAAAAAGTTGAGGTTGTTTACACTGAGCTGCACTGGACCTATAAAAGCTGGATGGGAACCTTTAATCCCATTTAACTTTTTTTTGTCAATCAATGTATTCAGTTCATTTAATTAAAATCAGCGGTAATGATATTAAAGTTTTTACTTCACATATAACTACATGCACTTGCATGTAAGTCTTAGAAACTGTATAATTTTAAGAGCATCTCTATAAAAACATTGGTCTTTACAGGATGTTTTAGATGTCTGACAGTGGCTTTGATACCCATTTTCTCTAATATCTATTACTTTAGAGAGAAGCCATACCCCAATACATGCACAGTCCTTTGTGTAATTTAGTATACCTTAGTAATTTAGTATACTGTGGGTTACCAGTTGTCTTTAATTACTAAAAGGCTCTGTTCTCTACCTTTTGTTTTAGTGAGCGGGTATTTTAAACTATACATATTTCAGCATGCTGCCTAATCCTGGAGAGTTATTTTCTTACTGTTAGAGGTTAAACCTTGCTTTTTAATTTTAGGGAAAAATAACATGGCCATCTACAAATCTGAATATAAGATATGCAAAATATGTTTTTTACAAGGGTAACTTGTTCATAATGCATTCATTCATGTGCGATTGTTATTAGTAATGTTAGAAATTTCAGGCTTCTCACAACTTGGTTGTATATTCTTTATCATGGCGTGTTATTTTCATTCTTGGACTCTCTGCACAGTCATAACCCTGTCACCCTAAAACTAACAAAAAAAATGGAAAGTTTTGCAGGAACCCTTGGCTCTACTGAAGTAGAGCACTGGATTTTCACTTCAGGCAGTTGCAAAAAATATTGTTGGCATTTCTGTGAGGAAGATGAGAACTAGGAATTGTAAATATGTTATTCTGCAGTGGGAGATGTAGTGAAGCAGGAAATTAGAAATTGGATCTGCTCTGTTAGGCCCCTGTTTCATGTTCACAGAAATATGTATCTATTGTCTGCTGATAACACTGCAACCTGGCAGGTCACAGGTAGCTCAGCAATCTGAGGATGTTCTGTATGACTCAGTCTATGGTAATGCTCAGCCAGTTTTTGTAACCATTATTTTGGGAATGTTTGTCAGCTAACAACAAAGCTCAGACTTGACAATGTGATGTCTGGGCCATAGCCCTTTAAGGTGCATTCAGTGTTTCTAACGAGCATGGTTGTGATAAAGCAGCTGGGGGTCTTGAATGGCTCAATATGTAGGTGCATACAGTTTGCCAAAATTGTGAATTTGAATTGGGAGTCCAGTGGAATGGATGCCTTAAATACAATTCAAGTTAATTGACGTATGTTGTTAAAAATGACCATTTGTACTTTCTGTAAATGGGATCTCTTAGCTGCTTCCTCTACAGTTGCCTTTAACCTTTCTGTATAATGCTCTTTTCCCTATTTGTACACTACAGGCAGGTGCAGGGACACTGTAGTAAAGTACAATGGAAAGAATACTTTTGTATTTCACATCTTTTGTATGTAGAGTATCTTGAGGTTCAGTTAGCCTCTTTGCATAACAGACCACATACCTCTGGAAGGCCTGTCAAGATCCTACAGTACGTTGAAATCACCATAGTAAACAGGCAGCTTGGTTTGCAAAACAACTTCGAATTTGAGATCTGGCCTACAGACTTTTTAACTTGGATCAGATGAATTGCTTTCTTTAAAAGAAGGAGTTTTTTTACCAAGGGTGTGAAATGCCTCTATGATGAGGATAATAATCCTTTTTTGCTAAGATGTGCAAGATTTATTAAAATGGTTTAACGAAGGCGTTACAAGGGATTTGAAATTTCCCCCCTCAGAGTACTTCCTATCTTATACAAAGGATTTCTTAGGTAAGTCATTAATGGATACTGGAGTTGAAACTGGCACATTATGAAAGATCAATTTTTGTATCAAAGCCTGACACCCGGTGGAATGTAGAAAGGTCTAGATGTGCGTGCTTGGTGCCTATTGCATGTAGGTGAGAATTGCATTTGCAGCTGTTCCTCACAGTCAGGTTCTTGTCAGGGATTGTACATGTGGTAGGATTAGGATGTTGTGGTCCCAAGTTTGAATGTCATCCGGTTGCATGCGAAGAACAAATGTGATACTTGCATTTGTTTGTGAACCTTAGATGAGGTTTACAAGTGCAAATACAGAATGTTAGCAATGTCATTTGTCAGCTGTCAACAGCAACTTAAATAGCCAATCATTTTCATATTGAATTTTTGTGCTGTAGCCACTGCAGTCTGAAAACTTCAAAGTGTGATGTAAGAGGTCCTTATTGGATGTGGCATGTCCCTCACAGAGTTTCTCTGGAGTAGTTTGCTGATTTTTGAAACAGACAATGGTTGTTGAGTCTTATTTGCCTCCCAACTTCTCATTGACGACCACTTCCAATGGTGTCAATAGCAATCAAAGATTCGGGAGATATTGTTTGAAGCCAGGCTGGTCATATCTTTTGCTGTTTTTGTGATCATTGAACAATTAATGACCTTATTACTTGTTATTCTGAAGACACTAATTGATGTTTAATCTGTTGTTTCAGAATTAAACTGTTCAGTCAACAAAGCTATTTGATCACTGTTTAAAGTGTACATAATATTGATGTAAAACAGACTTGCATTTTCATTGAGCATTGGTTAATATCCAGTACACACCAATGTATGTTGTCACAACTCATTAAGTGTGGGCCTTTGTTTTTGTCTTGAGGTGCAAGAGAAACATTAATACAAAGCATTCCAAGTCCCTGCTAGTTTTGTTAGTCTCTTAGACTCTTCTTAGTTGTTTAACTCTTCAGGTAATTCTCTGCGGCTTTGTCTGGATTTATGTTGGTACTTTATGGTCTGATCTGTATGGTGGTTTTGTGGTATAACCTGTAAACAAACTGTCTCTGAGTGATTCAGCGTACTTTGGAGATCAACCTTTTCTACAGGTTTGCTTAAAAAACTGAACCTCTTTTGGAGTTTGAAATTTCATTATTACTGATATCATATCTGCATTGTCAGTTTTTCAGTTTCTTTATAAGACTTCAAGTTGCCACCTTCAGAAAGTGGCTTTTTCCACCCACAGCTTAACTATGAGCAGTTGTCCTCCTTCCATCTTAGTGCTCAATAAGCAGCTGGCATTGTGCAGTTTTTATTGGAACATTCTGGGCGCTGATGCTATTTAAAACATTGTGTTGGGACTAAGAGAGAGAGACAGCTCTGACACTGGAGTTGCTTATTACACATCCATGCGAATATTAGGCCAGTATTGCTTAGCTGTATAGGCAGCCTGGCTACACTAACTACCTCCACATCACTTAAACTTTAAACCTACTGATTAGATAAAGGATTGAACCACAGAAGGTTTCTCATCATCTTTATGTGAGGTCATTTATTTTACTATGGTTTAAAATGCTAAATTGGTATTAAGATCTGATTTAAAAGTTTTTAAAAACATGTAACTTAGTTTGACAATGATAATAGGTAACTCCCAAAGCAAATCTGTTTGTGTTCTTGCAAATGTAGGTTTCAGGGTTTGGTGCTTTCAGTTGAAAGTGGGTAGTGGGTTACCTTAAAAGCCTTTAAAGAGAGGTGTGGATTATTTAAACACGTGTTCAGAAACTGATCTTTAGCACCTTCTGTTTGCTTGTCTGTGTGGCAATTCTCTGACAAAATCGGAAATGCAGGAGCCTTACAAATACGCCTCTGTGTTCTTATGCAGGTACCCCAGTCGTCATGTGTGTTGTTTGGATGAGAGCTCTACAGGCCCAGCACAGCTCGCACAGGATAGCAGTGCTCAGGCAACGCAGGAAAAGAAAACGGACAGAAAGGTAGCTTTTACTGCATCATTTTTAATTTCTAGATCTGTTCACTATAAAGGATTTACTTTCACAATAATAAGTATTTAACAACTGTCTAGTTTTCTATGCAGTCCAAGGATCAAGCTTATGTCTGAGCTTTTTCATTTATTTTGCCTTTTCTAATGTATGCTGTGGTTCCTTGCATTACACCCCCCATTAATAATAGATAGTTGTAATGTTTTAAAATACAGATGTTTTAATTGAATGGTTTGTCACCTAATAACACATTATTATCCTGTGATAAAGGTATGTAACATGCATATTTTATTAAACATTTTGATAAATGAAGCATATCAAAATTTGCAAAATTATGGCAAATATTTAAGCATCTATTAATACAAGTTAATATTCAAAGCAGAAGTATATAATGCTCAGTCTTTTATCTTACCTCCATTAATAACATAGAGGCCTTCTTCAGAAATGTCTGAATTAGTGCAGTTAATCAAAGGCAGAGGACTTTAAGCATTATATATGCTCTGCTTTATAGTGTAGCAGCTGTGCAATATATAACATGTATCTTCATAAGGATTAAGTCATTAAATAACTGTAGTGAAATATAATTTGCCATATAATTCACTGTTAACAATTAAATAATTTCTTTTCATTGTGTTCATTGGTATATTATGTATTTAATTAGGTGATCTAGCAGGGAAAACTCTAGAAAGTTTTGTGGTAGCACATAGACAAAGCAAGCTTTTCTAAATGTCTTAAAAGCAATGAGCCTGTTCTTTTCAAAGTTTAAGATATAGATTTATGAAAGTCGCTGAAGATTTGATACAGTAGCTATTAAAATGCAAAACAAGGAAAAATGTAGGCACTGGAATGTGTGGAGATCTGTTATTTATGAGAAAAGTGGGTAATTTTTTTCATTTTTTTTTTAACCTGCAGGATGAAGAGAAATGGTCCTTGAATATCCAGTCCTCTTACGATTATGGACTGGAGGCTGAAAAAGCTTTTCAAGATGAAATATTAAGAGAGGACTGTGGCAAAGAAAAAGAACACGATCAGGTTAAAAATCTTTCAACTAAGCCTTTATAATGTTAAAGAATGTATCTAACTCCTTAGAATTTTTTCCTCCTGAATACAGTATGTGTAGTACAGAACATAGTAGCTTCCCATTGAGAGGTATGGGTGATTTGTGCTTTAAGTATTTTAACTTCTGTCATTTAAAGTCAGCTAGTCTAGTGTTCTACACTGCTTGGAGCTGCTGAAATTGACAAACATATTGTTCAAGATTCTATTTTCTAGCCTATCAAATGAACATTGGTAGGTATAAAGTTTCCTTATTCATTATTGGAACATTGAAGTCTTTTGTCTGTTTTTTTGCACAAAGGGATATATTGCAATGTTATGAAAGGAAAGATGAGCATTTTACTGTTTGAGAGAGAATTGGTCAGAGAACATGCTGCTTAAACCACTGTTAGTTTTGAGCACTGTAATAAAAAAATACTTAAATTTCTATATGCACAAAAATATTAGTCTTCTTCACATACATTCATTTGTAATAAATGTTAAAAGATGTGTATATAGCATTCCTTTACTGATTACACAGCAGTAGTATAAGATTGGTGACAACCATGTGCAGTATACTGACAGGGGACAGAGTGTTTTTTTCAGAACAGGCTCTTAAAGAATATTTAAATGAAATGTTGCTTGAGAGCAGAATGTTCAAATGATCTAGGCAGCAAAAGTTCAAACCACAGGTTTTCAGGTTCCAAAAAATCAAATTGTTGGCAAAGCTGTAATTGAAGATATTTTATCTAAATCTCATACCATAATTCCAAACCAACATTAATATGGTGAACAAGACTTTTTGACGGTACTGGAGACAGTTGTTGGCATTTGTTCTATTTGGTTTGTATCATTTTAGTTTTGAAACTACCAAGTATGAAAAAGGTAAAAATGCTGGAGAAGCCAATGATAAATCTACTGTCTGCTTATATTTTGGACAGACTGTGAAAACAGATGAACCCAGTGGGTTAGCTGAGCCAGAGCCAGTGTCTGAGGCCGTGCCAGAGCATGGGACTTCTCTCAGCCTGGATGATACCCCTTCCACTGCTTCTGCTACTACTGAGAACATCTCCAGCACACCTACCTCACAGACCCCTCCTGTCACACAGTCAAGGTGAGAGCTCCTGTTCCTTGCTACTACGCACAAGACCAGTTAGGCAGCTATTTCATGTTTTTGTAATAGTTTAGCCCGGAGGAATCTTTCACATATCCTGTAGGAAGTGAATGATGTGTGGGTTTGACGAGCTTCAGTGTAAACTAAGTGATAATGATAGATTAAATCTGAAAGTTGAGAGACTGGGACCTGGGTGCAATAGTAGAGCTATTTGGACACAGTTTTAATGTTGGAATATAGAATGCATTTTCTTGTTTTCAGCACAGGAGCCAGGTGATCTGTGACCAGAATCTGAGATCAAACCTTTGGTCTTAAAATGTGGATACAGATGAGAGAATTGCTGTTGCAGCAAATCTTAAATGATAACATAAAGGTCTTGCCGTAGATAATTATCAATGAATACGGGGTTGTCACATCTTTTTAATCAAATGTCACAATACTTGACACCCCATTTTAAATACATGTATAAACATTAAGATGTCTAAAATATATAGTTAATACAATAAAATATAGGCTTGATACTCTTTTTAATGTACATAAAATAATATATATAAATATTCACAATTTAAAGCTTTTGTATTGTTTAAAGCAACTTTGACATTTGCCTTCTATCTTTGACTGGAGTTTTGGAAAATCTTTTTAAATTGGTAACCGTGGATTTCCTGTATTTTGTATGTGTGGATTAATGGCAAACATAAAGCTGTTTTAAATTGGGGAATTTGGTTACAACAGGAGAGATGCCTTTTAAACCTTTCAAAAGGGGAGTGCACTAATGCTGCATTCGTTTTTTAAGGGTGAAGAACATGTTTCATAAGAAGTTGCGTTTGGATAGTTTAACAAATTAGAATAATCACATCAGTGACCTCAGATTAAAAGATTTGGTGTTTTATAACAATTTAATCTTGCAGTATTTTGAGCACTACAAATATAAGTGTAGAAGAGGAGTAAAGAGAATGCAATTTTTTAAAAGGAATTTCACCTTCTGGTTAAGTTATTCAGAGTCCTGTGACTGCATCATGAAAATGTACAGCCTGTCAAAATGAACCCATGGTTACAAAGTAGATTAGCTCTTGGAAGAGCAGAAATCAATACAGTATAATCTACTTTCAAAACTTAATTTCAAACAGTGTTATGTTTGAATTTTATGGTAAGAAGTACCATTATCGAATTTTAGCACTCCTGAATCTGTGGGCATTGTTTCTTAGGTTTGATGTTTAAGATTGGTCAGACAGTTTTAGCTCAAATTACTTCATTTTAAAATGGCAATGACAGTAGGGCACTTTTTGAATGTAGATTATTTCATTATGTGAAATAATATTGATGACATTTCTGAGATCTTTTAATACTGCTAAACCACCCTCCACAGACTGGTGTTCATTTTCTGTCGCTGCTGGGATGCAGTGGTCTCCAGGATATCTGCCCAGGTCTCCTGTTTTGGAATGTCCCCTTCATTAAATGTGCAGACACCAACAGAAATCCCACTTGGAGAAAGTCATCAGTCTTTCTCTGTATGACTTATTATGCCACTCAGAATTTATACCCTTTTTTTAAGCATTACCTTATTGAATTCAGCCTCTATTCTGAAAACTCTTCCTCGCTCAGAAAAATTATTTGAGAAGTACAGTTCATCCTAGAATGGCCCAAAACTTATATTTTTTTACCATTAAGGTGACCCATCTGCACATGAGTCCCCTTACCTTTCTCCTTCCTCTATCTTCCTGTCCAGCAAGGTCACCAAGGTAAACAGCATATTATCATTTCTTTCCCTCAGTGCAATAGAGGTTCCCAGTGCTGATACCCATGTAGGCAGCTCTTATGATGCTGAGCAGTCAGCTGCTGACTGTGAGGCTGGAGGGACTCCTGTGGCGTCCCCTCCCAGCGAGTCCCCTCCTTTTGACAGATCGCTTGACAGGTGAGTACTGAAGTTGGCTTGTGAGCCACAATGACCAAAATCCACAGGGACCAAGGTAACAACAACGTCTTTGCTATGCTGAGCAACACTCCACTTGCCTTGCCTATTTTGCTGTCGTCTTCGCCAAAAGAGAAAATGTTGACTAGGTTCAGAGCAGAATGCCTTCTTTTGTTTTTCGTGCAAACAGCTTACCTAGAGCAATGTACTTCTCTTCCTCTCCCCATCCTGTTCTTCCCTACAGTCTGGCCGTGGAGCACATAGAGAATATTTCCAGTACCCATGGAAGAGGGAAAGGGACCAAAACTGACCTGGACTCCCCTCTGACGCCAGTGGGTAAGGACAAGCCAGAGCTGGACCAGAGTGGTGGGAACACATCTCATGTGCAGAAGGGAGAGGTGAGCCACTATGGAGCTTCCAGTTACTTTTCAGGAAAGGCTCAGTGAGGTTTTTAGATCAAAAATCTGAAAAGGGCAGTTAACCAGAGTACAGAAAATAATATAATGCTTAAAAGGCTTTTTCCAGGTATTTGTGTAGACCATTAAAATAACTTCTGTAATAATCTGAAAACATGTGTAAAAGCTTAGGGTTTTTATGAAATGTATGTATGAAATGGGCAAGATCTGGCTTTCTGTTAGTGCTTTTTGAGCTGCAGTGTCAATGCATAACCCTTTTTTGGAAAAACGTGAGGCTTTTGATCTCCTTGTAACCCTGAAAGAAGGAGAGACAAGGAAAATAGTTCTTGTTTTGAGCTTTGTGAAAGGATGCAGATTAGTCGATTATTGTGGACTTTGCACAGTAATCTCCAAGTAAGAACTGCTTTTAGTATTAAGGCATCAAAGAAATGTGTGCATGCATCATCTCTTGGTTGTTTTGCACCACTTAATGTTTTCTTTGTTTTGTGTGGATAAAATTGAATCTTCTGAATTTACTTGCACGCATTATTCATGATGGGGCTACATTTTCTTGTGTCTGTTTTTAAATGGCAAGAGTTAAAGATCAGTCCAAGCAGCTTCAGAGACCTTCTATGTTAACATTTAATGCAGTTTGTGCTCTCTTAGCCACGGTCTGCATTGGTTCAGGAAGCATTAGCTGAAGAGAGAGAATTACCTTATTTTCCTATGCGGTCCTCCGGTGTTCACTAAAGTAAAGGAGTGGTTAGGGCTCTGGACTAGCTCTTGAAGGTTGTTTTAAAACCCAGGTGGGTTACTTAATGAAGTACTTCATTCATGTTGCTTCAGTTAAATGCACAGCATTGTAAATGGGTACACATGTAATTTGACTTGTCAGCAAAATAGTGTTTCTATTTTTGTGTGTTAATCGGTTTTCTTATTTTATAAATGAAATTGTAATGGTAGAACTTCAGATCTACCAATGAAGCTGCAGATGAGTAACATTTTGACTTATAAGATTCAGAGCTTAATATTTTTAAAGCATTACATTTGAATTCTCAGTTGTGACTGTCCTAGTGTAAAATGCAACTTCACTCACAAAAGTGAAATGTAGACATGAGGCTCATTTAAAAACAATAGGCCTTTTCTCATTTCTTCCATGATTTTCTCTCTCCCTTGGCCAGAAAGTGGATCCTAACAATATCAAGGACCCAGATCCATCTGCTGTGGTAAATGGCAAAGACCCTGGAGATATCCCCACCTTTGATGAGTGGAAGAAAAAAGTAATGGAGGTGGAGAAGGAAAAGAGTATGTTTTCTGGTATTTGAAGTAAACCTTGCACTCATTAATCCAAGTTCCTTTCTTTTTGATGGAGCATCAAAAGAAAACACAACTACCACTCTTTTATAAAATTTCAGGAATATGAAAATATTTGTCATGAATGTGTTGCCGGGTAAGAAATTGCTGGCTGTGAACACCCCAGATACCGAGCAATGGTGCATTGACTTTGTCCAGCTTCCAACATACTGATGGCACAGAGTCATTGTTCTTTTGATAAGAAAGGCAAATTGGTTCCTTTGTGTTTTCTTTTACCAGCTATTTATATTCAACAGATGAAATAATTTAATCAGCTGTGCCCCATCATCTCACTCACTTAAAAGATGATTTAGTGCTTATGGCAGTGCATCACGGTCAGTCAGTCAGAATGATCAGTTATTCAAAGTGCAACCAGAAACATTCAATCTATATCCAATATACATTTAGTTTATTTTCCTTTGTTTCTTTTGTTGCTCTGTATCACATTGGGCTGTCACAAGGCAGCTCTAATGATGACCAGTAAAGCATAAATGTAAGTAGCTCCTAAATTGTCAGTTTTCCTTTTCTTTCAATAGTAAATTGTTGTGGTTTAGAAATGTGGTAAGAGGAAGGAGGAGCTGTTCTATGGCAGTGCTCAATAACCCTCAAGAAAGGGTTATGGTAATAATAGCTATTTGTCCACAGTAAATACAATTCTCAAACCAGTTAATTTTTTTCAAAATAAATTCACCATATTAGTAATCATCCCTCTGCTGTTGTGTTAACTACGCCCACTCCAGTTCTAAGGGTTAAGTTTTTAGTTTTACTGGTGTGGATGCTACTGATATGATGTAGTTTGTAGCTAAAAAGAAGCCTAGTCCTTGTGTTTTGGGCCCTATTGTTATGCATCACCCCAAATCTACTCTCTGTGTTTATCCATTTGTTACCAACCTAAACACTCCTTGGCTTCTGGTCTTCGATCTGCAGAGATGAGGTCTGTTACTGTCACAGCTGTTAACAAAAATCTCATCTAGACCCTAAAGTTCCTAATAAATTGTATCCTATGTCCAATTCACATCTGCAACATTTCTGGAATGGGTGGCTGGGGTTTGAGTGAAGTGTTGTCTTGCTTCTAATGAGCTGTTTGAACCTTTCCACTCTGCTTTTAAACAAAATACTGAGGCAGCCCTGGTCAAACTAGATGATGACTTGCTGATTGTTACCGATTTGGGTTTTATAATATCTTTCTCCTTTTGGACTTAAGTACAGCTTTTGATACTGCCAGTTACGGCATCTTACAGAGTGTACATAAAATGTAATTATTTACTATTTACTTTTGTTGGTTTTGGTTTATAGGACCCAATTATCAGATTTTGACTTTTCAATCTGCTGTTGTCCTAGTTACTCAGGGTGTTCCACAGTATGTTGGGACACATACAATTTAGCATGTACAGTATGTTTTTTATTGTTACATGATTCAACATCATGAGTTTGGGTTTCAGTGCTATGGCATTTGGATTTCCTTCAAACTAAATGTTATACCACTATCCAAAGCTTCTGCCCATTACAGTTGGCTTTTCTTATCTTAATGTATAATTTGAAGCAGAGCTTTAAGTTAAAATATGTGACTGGAGTCATGCTTTTATTGGCTCCCAACAACTATGCAAGGTTAAAGATTTCAGTGCTGTTGATGCTGCTTTAATGAAACTCTTGTCTGAAGTTATACACCTTGTTGGTGCTTTTGACTCTGTTGTCATTTGAAGCACACGTTAGAAACGTCATAATGGGTGAAAACATTTCTTCAATCTGCCAGTTGTACATCCCTTGCTATTCTGGTTGCTCAAAGTGCCTTTGTTTGTAATGTGAATATGTAGGTACATACTGTTCTTAGGTGCCCAGTAGGCCTCCATGTGTCATGAATACTGCATCTCATGTACAGTACAAACTAGATATTCTCTGCATCTGCATATAACCTGTCCTGTGTTAATTATATTGGTTCCATTGTGAACTGTAGAGTAGAATTTAGGGTTTTCCTTCTTTAAATATATGTAACTGAATTGTCTGCTTCCAGGCTACCATTATGATTTATTGAATATATAAAATATTAAATAGTATTTTCCATCATTTAATCTGAGTTTATATCCTCTTATGCAACCTAAGACCAAGCTGTCTATAATGGATTGTGGAACTCATTGCTCTGATTCACCAGACTGTAATTATGGATCATTTTAGTTAACTGTTCTTAGCTGTATTTTTACTAAAGCTTTTAATGTACAGTTGGTTTATCATTGTTTTTATTTTTTGCTTACTGTTATTTTATGTTTATTGGTGTTCAGCACTTTCTTTCTTAATACAGACTAAAAAATACTGTATCAGTTAAAAGCTTTATTTTTTATCTCTGTATGTATGAGCTTAGCTTGTTCAGTAGCTGCAGGGTTTTTATTCACTCAGAGTGATATGTAGAAAAACTGGAGCGTACAAAATGCATTCATATATTGTGTAACCCAACACTACAGTGAGAACTGCAGTGAGATGTAGTGAATTGCTGCCCTTTACAAATTAAAGCAAAAGGCAATGGATCTCTATACTGAACATTCGGTAGCTTGATATTAAGAAGAAACTTTGCTTTAAAAGGGACATCTGGTGTTATACAAAATCTGTAGTTCAGAATGTTTTATGTTATTATATAATAACTGACACTCTTGCGTTATGGACATATATTAAAGGAATAAATCTCTTCTTAGTGCAGCCTCCTGAGCCACATAACAATGTCTGCTGCATGTCAGTCCTTGTACTGAGGCTGCTGACACACGTCCAATACTGCATCATTGGACACATTAAAAGGTCCATGTGGAAATACCATCTTTCAGCTGTGAACAGCATTGATTAGAAGTGGTCTCTTCATTCACTTGGCAGTAATATTTAGCATTCAGTATTCATAATTTTAAAGGAACAAGTAATAGGTTTATTCCATGCTGAAAAAAAGAAGAAAGAGAACACAACGTTTCGGCCGTGGAGCCTTCTTCAGGTGTGAGAGAGACAGGGCAGTAGGCAAAGGTAAAGTAGCGGGAGAACAAAGGTTGAGAGGGAGGAGGAGTGAGAGGCGGGAGCAGGGGACAGAAAGAGAGGCCAATCAAGAGGTGTGAAGTCAGAATGGGTGCAGAGAGGTGTGAAATGAAACTTCCAATGAATGGAGAAAATTTAAAAGAACAGTAATCTGTCGTTAAGGGAAGGGAGAATGTGTGATCCTAGCTGCAGAATAATTTTAGTTTCGGTGGTCTTTCTGATGTATGAGTTCGGAAAACCGTCTTTGAGAACACAGACGGAGAGATTAGAGTGGTCGTGGCCGTCAGAGGTGAAATGAGAAACAATGGGCTTGGAGAGATCTTTAATCTTCACAGCCCTGACGTGTTCTCTGAAGCGGTCTCCGAGTCTCCTTCCTGTTTCCCCAATGTAGATGGCTGGGCATTTACTGCAAGAGATACAGTAAATAAGGTTGCTGGAGGTACAAGATGCTGTCTGGGTGATCCGGAATTGTCCTGAGGGGCCTTGAATGAGTGTGGTGGTGGCTGTGTACTTGCAGGCTACCCACCTGAACTACTTCATAATTTTAATTTTTGTATTTTCCATCCTTCATTGTAAGTACATTATAGCTCCCTCAACCTAGGAGGTAGGTATTTGTACAGCAAGTGTCTAGTACCGTGTTTAATATATTGGTAGTTTAGTAATTGATTTTATTGCCACCTAGCGAGTTAAGGCTGTGTAACAATGTGGGAGGGGGAGGAGCTGCCGCAAACACCAGTAAACATCGACACCCCATCTGATTGGGCAGACGAGGCGAGTGAAAAAGGGAAAAGCCAAAAGTAAAAAGAAAAATGCGCTGCTTTGCGCAGTGGTGTCCAGGCTGGACTGTCCCTATTTAGCACAGTCTAGCCTTGAGAAATAGAACCTCTTGGGACGGCGCTATCCGGGTGGGAGATACATGGTGGGACAGGATAAAAGAATTTAAAATGAAGGGAAACGACGGCCTTACGCTTGCGTTTCTGTTCCCTTTGGGACTGTCACTGGAAGGTTCTCCCCTTGCGGGGGATTGCTCGTCAGTCCAGGGAAGTGCTCAGTGTGTCTTAAAGGGCCCCAACAGCTGCGGCTCGTCCTTAAATAACTAGGACAGCTGTGTTGCTAAGGTGATCCAGGTCTCCGCCTCCACACTGAACACGCCCACAGCATCTTATGAACATAAAGCTCACAAGTTAAATGTCATTCTGTCCATCTTGTTACTAGCAGCCAAGTGAACTTAGTGTTTTAAGAAGCCTACCCTATTTTTAAAAGTTCCCATAGAATCACCTTCAACCACACGACTTGAGAGTTGATTCCAGATTCTTACAGTACTTTATGTAAAAGATTTTCTGCTGCTTTCTGCTTTTCTGTCTTGAATTGCCCAAAACTTAATTTCTTTATGCCCTGCCCTGAGCATTAGAATTACCTTGGACATATAAGAATACAGTATTTGGATTATTAAGTGACTTGACGTCCCTTGATTCTAACCCTGTAACTGGCGTGTGCAGGCCTAATCGGCCCAGCTGCCACGTCTAGAATTTATGGGCTGATTTAAATGACCACAGGAGTTTTAATTTTTCCCCACAGAGTTCCAGAACAAATGTTTCAGGGATGCTGAGCACCTTGTCTTTCAGATGAGATATCAAACTTTGGCAGCGTTCACTGTTAATCAAATGTCTATTAACTGTAGAACTGCAAACCTACCATGCACCCAGCACCAACAGGAGAAAAGTACTAATGAAATTGCTTTATGTGAATATATAACAAATGTGTGCTTTTTTCCCCCCGTATCAGAAAGCTGTCACCACATTTACATTTTCAAGTAGTTGACCTCAGTATCACCAAAACTGTCTACCAAAAAGAATAATATAATCTACAGTGGTGCTAGAAAGTTTGTGAATCCTTTAGTATTTTCTGAATTTCTGCATAAATTTGACTTTTGAAATTTGAAGTCATAACAATAAAGAGAACCCAATAAAACGTAACACGCAAAAGGATATACTTGTTCATTCATTTATTGATCAAAATGATCCAACATTAAATGTCTTTGTCAGAAAAAGTATGTGAACCTCTAGGATTATCAGTTCAGTTAAGGGGATAATTAGTCAGGTTAACAGTTTAGTCACAGGTCACTGCTGTGGGCTGTCTATGGTATTGAAATTGTATAACGTTATACTCTTTACACATTCTTCCTTTAAATATCTCCATTTTAAGTTAATTTTAATTAATTTTAACTTCACACTTTAATGGTATTTCCAAGCATTTGGTAAATACTTTTTTTACTTCCCTGTTCTGTTTAAAGAAAGTGATGCATCTAAATGTTCCGAGCTCCTAAATCTTTCTAGTTCAATGCTACACATTTAATATGTGAGTGATTATATAATGACTAATAGCTTTGTTCTGCAAAGAACATCCACATTACGAATATGATTTTCTCTTGTAGCATTATTATTAAGTTGATGCTAACATTTTTAATACATTAGCCCACATAAAGTACTAATTTTTTTGCTATTGTATTTAATGAGATGTTTTTTTTTTTCTGAACAGCCACTTTTATCAAATCAAATTTACCATTTTAAAACTTGGCCCAACATTGCATTTATTGCCCGCATTTTAATGAATTCTTAAGTTTAAATGAAAATTATAGTAAACAGGAGACTGAATCTTTTAAACAGGATGTTTAAAAGATTCATGTTTGATCTTGTACTTCCTGGTTTGCCACTTAAAACGAGGGATTTTTTTTTGTCAGAGAGAGAACAGGACAAACCGGTCTGCAATTCTGAAATCTCATTAACTTTTAACAGTTGAACTTCTCACATGTGTCTTCCTGTGGCAACTGCGTTAAGTCCAAAAATATGGAATGGAATTCACATGTAATGCCTGTCTTATTGAGTAAACCATGCGTAGTGCAAGACAGGTTCCACAGAAACCGATAAATCTTAACTGATACCTCGGTGATTTCAATGACTAGAATCTGCTTTGTCCCACAGGTCAGTCAATGCACCCCTCCTCCAATGGGAGCCCCCATACAGTAAAGAAAGTACAGAAGAACTTCAACAATTACGCTTCAGTGGAGTGTGGTGCTAAAATCCTCTCTGCTAACCCCGAGGCCAAGGTACTGAAACTTCCTTCCTTTGTGCAGTATAGTACGGCCGTTCACATTATTTGTTTTCTTGTCCACATACTGTACATTCATTTTCATCTTTATAAATTTTGTTTTCAGAGCACTTCAGCAATTTTGATGGAAAATATGGACTTGTACATGTTAAACCCTTGTAGCAACAAGATCTGGTAAGTTGTTGCAGTCTAATTTTAGTGTTTGTTTACCGGCCGTTTTGAATATCACCACACAGACCAATAGTTGTAGATTAAGTATACAATATAAAAAGCTTTCCTTTTACTAATCACTTTGCTATCCCAGTACTTCTGGAGGACAAAGTCAAAATCCTTTTCCTGCACAAATAAAAAAATGTATATTGAGTGACTAGTGTGAATGATAAGTAAGATATTGGTTTATTTTTGGGTAAATCCATGCATATTAGAACCCAGTGATTAAAGGGCCCCTAAGTATTGGGATACATTCACTTTAAATTTCACGGTGTAAGAGACTGTGGTTTCATATCCCATTGAAGCTATACTGTAGCTGCATGAAGTCTGCAACCTGCCAAGTTTACCAAACTCTTTTAATCATTTGAGATACTTGGGTAAGCCTTTGTACAGCCACTTTGGGTTCTCTCTGTTCTTGAGGTTTTTTTACTTTTTTCCCAGAAGTATGTATGCAAAATGCTTGCTTGATTGAATTGAAAGATTTTTCTGCCTCATGAGCATCTTGGCTACATTGGCAGTGTGCTATGGGTCAGTGTCTTGTTGAATGTTGAAGAGTTGCCCTGTAGGTATAGAAGCAATTTCTTCTACTTAAGCAGATGTAATGATTCTGTAAACTTCAGATTTCATTCTGCTGGTGCCATCATCAGTTATAGTTATATCATTAATAAAGATGAGCCAGCAAGTTCAAAGGTGGCCAGATAAGCTCTGACCATGACAGTACAGTACCTCCACCAGGCTTTTTAAGAAGTATAACATTGAGCCAGAAAAGTGTTGAAACTCTTGACAGATGAGAAAGAAAGGAACTGCAGGTTCTCAAAAAAAAAACACGAATCTTTATGGAATTACAAAAATAAAAAAAAATATTGTTTTGTGTTAATCTCGTGATCACAAGTATAAATTTCTTGACTGTAAAGCAAAAAAGTTTTGACATTGCCATCCCCATTGCCATTTTTGGAGGGCACTGTATCTCTTTGAATTCCAAATTTAAAGGCTAAACACTAATTACCCATGCATTTTCCATTGTTTTGGGAAAGATTGTGAAGTTGTCTGTGTTGATGCTAAAGCCCTACCAAAACATGCATACAGTAGCTGTAGAATGTGAAAAGCATGAGCTGTTCATTTGGGAAGTTTTCTGCACAACAGCTTAAAAGTATGCGGCACTGTTTGTGTTTAGCCATCCTGTTTACGATCTAAATTCCTGTTAAAAGGCATATGTCAGAGAGCCACGTCGGTGTGTACAGTGCATACAGTACAGCACATCTTCCACAACTCTTGGCTGTTGTGCAAACACATCCTACTAACGAGAAGCAGAAATGCAGGGGCTGAGAAACCAGTAGCTATTCTGTGCTTTAGCTTTGCATAAATGCTATTTTTGTTAATTCTCTTTTTCACTTCTAATTGCAAGCTTTTTCATTTTCAGGTTTGTAATTGAACTTTGCGAGCCAATTCAAGTCAAACAGCTGGATATTGCAAACTTTGAGCTGTTCTCCTCTACTCCAAAGGACTTCTTGGTTTCAATTAGTGACAGGTCAGTTTTGTCCTTCATCATGGAGGAGTGTGGGATTCAATTAGAAAGAACAAGTTTTATCTCAACTTCAGGTGTCAATCGCAAATGAAACAACTTTTGTGAAATGGGGCTGTTTTTAGAGACTTTGAGAAGGCGCTGTTTGCGAAGTTGGGGAAAAAATGAAGCCTTTTAAGAAGGCTTACATATAAACATAACAGACAGGAATTAGCAAAAACAAATAAATGATACGTGTATCTAAATAAGGTAATGCTTTTTGAGTACTATTCTCCAGCTGTAAAACCATGAAGAAAATAGTTTGTTGTATTTACTCTCAGGTACCCGACCAATAAATGGATTAAGCTTGGCACGTTTCACGCACGAGATGAAAGGACTGTTCAGAGCTTCCCACTGGATGAACAGCTGTATGCTAAATATGTCAAGGTAAGAAGCATTGCATCCTTCTTCTGCTTAGAAGACTTCACTTGTTATTTGTTTGTTCACTTTCTAATGACACTTGAGGTCTGATCAGTTTCATTCAATGGCAGATAATTTGTCAGGCTCCAAGTTTGTAGAGCAGAAAAGTTATGTGCCCTGTATTGTGGTTGGAAGACTTTGTAGAACAAATACACTGATGTTTTAAACTCCCTACCAATAATATTTAAATTGGGAAAAGAGGACATATGAAATATTATTCTATTCTTTTGACAGTTGTTCAGTGTTTGGGAGTAAATCATTTTAGAGTTAAAATACAAGGACTCATTGGAGTCACTGTACAAGAAATCATGGAATTCCTAATAAGAAAAACAAATGTTTTTAACTTTTATATTCTGTGGGAATATAGTTTACAATATGTACATATTTCTTACAGTAGTGGTTACTGAAGTCTTTCTCCCAAACAACGTTTGGTAGTTAAACAAAATCCTCATCTTTGACATCTCATGGTTCCTGTTTTTTTTCTTTCTGAACTGCAAGATGTACTGTATACATTTTTATTATTGCTCCATCTACTAATATTGAGTTACCATGATATGCTCTCTACCACAATGTCTGTAATTCTTGTGAATAAATATTTTCTTTGATTTGATGCCAGGTCATTGGCAGTTTTGAATGATAGTTGCAGCAGAAACCTTGTAAAGGCCTTGTATTTCCCTTCTGTAGAGCAAAATAATGCTGTCTGTCTATACTTCTGTTTTCTTTGGTCGCTATTCAGTAAAGTCTTCTTTAATATCTTCCCATTCCTGTAGTCTCTTGTAGAGCTAGATTGTAGAGTGAATAATGCTTATAGATTTTAGCATTAGAATAAAAATTGCTTGACTTGCTTGTGGCATGAATCTGGTCTTCTACTACTGACTACTTTTCTTGTTTTTCTCTCATTTTCTATTTTTCTTGCATCAGATGTTCATCAAGTACATAAAGGTTAGCATTATTCTCTTTCAGATGCTTTGGATAGACAGTTAAATGGGGCTTTGGTGGCAGTGCACAATAAAGCATGGCAGAAAAAAAATTTAAAATAAAGCTTTGCAAATGTAGTTCGGCCTTACTATTTACTAATTCTTAACTATCATGATGTATACATGCTCACATAATGTTAACAGAAGGCCTACCTTTGCATGGGTTTTAATGATTTTCTCCTATATAGGTTGAGCTGCTCTCTCATTTTGGATCAGAGCATTTTTGTCCACTCAGCCTCATCAGGTAAGTGGTTGAGTTGATTGTGTAACTGAGGCCATACTATTTCTTATATGTTCTTAATGTCTTTTGTTTGAAAAAAGCTCTGCTGTGTGTGCAAATGACAACTGTTCCCAGTCAAGTAGCAACAGTGATGGTCTGAAGATTGTCTAGAAGGTGTGTGTACAAAAATAATTTACTGGGAAAACACAAATTAAAGTATTCCTTTTCTGTGTATATACAATTATACTGCAGTGCTCTAATATTATCTGAGGCAGTGTGGTATGCTCTACAAATTACAAGTGTATTGCGTAACATTTACATTTAATAGTTCTGCAGGAATTTGTGCCTTAGGCTCCTGAAGAACCCTATAGTGATCTCTCCTGTAGTCTGTTTTCCTGTGTTCTCAGAATTTCTTGTATCCCTGCTGAGGCCAAAATGAAGGGGAAAGCTGTCACAACAGGAAAGCCTATTATTAAAACCCTTAAATTTCAGTTGTAAAACAACAGAAAAAGTGATGCATTTAATTTGAAATCTCAGAAATATATATATACACGTGATATATTACGTGATAAAAGCTCATTGTTATTTTCAGTTACAGCCGGGATCGGCAAACTTTTTAGAGCAAGGGCCACTAACATTTTTTTTACTAACCTTGCTGGGTCACCTGAGTGAAATCCTCTATCTAGCCGATAAACTCACCGACAGGAATAGGTTGCGTTTCTCTGGGCACATCTCCTCCGTGACCTTGCATACCCTGGTTAATAAACTCTCCGCCCGTGAAGGGTTTGCCAGCTGCTGCTAGAAGTTGTGATACCCAATAACTGGCTCGGACAGCCGCAACATTCTTCGAGTTTTCTCTTGAACAGTTTCTGCTGCCCCTATAGCGATTTTTTCAACTGTTCTGATTTTTCCCTCTGTCATCTCCTGTCTATTCCGAAAACTTAGCCTGATGTTTTCTCGTAACGCCTTTTTATGTTGTATTCTTTAATCACAGCGATAAGACACATTGCCTTTTGTTTCCATGGGACACAAAAGTAGTCTTCTAAACCGCTTGTCACTGAATTTTCGACCCTATGCATCGATCTTTCTTTTTTCAGACATGGCAGGAATGCCTTACAGTTAGCCTCCTGTTAGTTATAACTTTTAGAACCATTTAAAATCATCACCTGCTTTCAAACAAGATGGCGTACACTAGACATCACTTGTGTTACTGAGCCAATCGCATTAGGCAACAAAAATCCAGATGAATTTACAGTAAGAATCAGCTGTAGCAAAAGGCATAACCTAGGTTAAAGGTAACGTCTGATAGGCTAAAAGTAAATGCATCGTGAAATAGGCGTTGTTCTGCAATTGACCGTTAGTGCTGAGAGAAAGCAGCAGAGCTAACAAGTAGAGGCCACTGGCGGAAGATTTTCAATATCTGATGCAAAAAGTAACCCTCGAGATTCCAACAGTAGTGAGCTGCGGGCCACTAAGAAAAGTACAGCGGGCTGTAGTTTGCCGACCCCTGAGTTAGAAGACACTGCGAGTGTCATTCTTTTATGGCTTTCTTTTTTTACATCATTCATTGGGAAATGAGTGACTGTTCATTGTACAGTATTCACTGTTGTGTTTTACCCCTGGCAGGGTGTTTGGCACCAGCATGGTGGAAGAATACGAAGAGATTGCAGAATCACAGTATGCATCGGAGCGATTGGAGTACCTGGATGAAGATTATGGTAATGGCAGCGTTTTTTTTAGATCAGAATTTTTTGTGTATTTTATACTCATCCATTTAGGAATCTCGAATTGTTTCTTTACACTTTGGCTCCTAGTCATAGCTCCTTTTGACATGGATCCGATCCTTTCGTCTTTTCACATGCTAATAACCCTTACATAACAGTTGTTCTCCGGGGATGTCACAGGAGTTACCGTTTCAGAAACCTGGACACCTAATCCCAGCCTGGTCCCCTAATAAGACACAGCCAATTGTGTGCTACTGTTTGGACTATTGCAGTAACAGTCAGCAAGTGACGTGATCCTGTGTTCTGGGCAATAGCCTCTGCTTGTGGAGCCATTTGGGGGACCTGAAAACCTTTAGTCTCAGAGAAATGTTCTTCAAGTGCATCTGTAACAGACCAAATATCAAAGTTTAAGGTAGTATTTAAAGTACTGCAACTTGTGTAGGGGTTCAGTTGTTTCTTTGTGTATAGCACCTCAAAGTGGTGAATGCTGCCAGTTCTCAGCATTGCCCAGAATGCTTGCTGTTTGTTTAGGGCATTTCTCCTAAACAACCTTTTTCTCCAGATCTTTTACTTATGGTATACTTATGCGTCAGTAAATGACCAAAACTGAACGTAATGTAGAACAAGAGCCACAAATAATAGAAGAGCATTTTTGTAGCTAATCCCATCCAGGCAGTTTTCCATAGCCCCTTGTAAATAAATAAATTGCAGTACATATTAAGTGGTAAAAGCACCTCTGTTTAATTTCAATTTCTGACCCTGTGTGTTTGCTGCTGGGATTGATCTTGTTTTATTTTATCCACCAATTTGAAAATTTAAAATAGGAAATTCAATCCTTATTTATTTCTCTAGTTCAAGGCTGAGACTCAGTTCCTTTAATCTATATCTGTAAAACCAGGACTTATTGTGGGTCCTTTTAGTGACGTCTTACTAAGGGTGCAGTATCCATTCTCTAGTTTGATAGCTGAAAACTTTATTAATTAGTGCGTTTAAGAATTTTACCATTTCTGCCTTTGTCAAAAATTCTGTCTTTCACCATATATTTAAGAATTGTTTCTAATGTTTTACTACATTGCCTGGATGAGAACATACATACTACGTGCTTTTCATAGAATACATTTTAGAGATTATTATCTCCACCAATTTATTTACGATGTATATTCCTGCTGCTTGTCTATAGAAGTATACACTTGTCAATAGAAAATTAAGTGTTTGTTTAAAATATAATTTGTCCAAACTATTTAAATGTCCTTTTTGCGTTTTCATTGATGCTGCAATGCAAATATATGTGTATTACTAACATAGGCTGTGTCGTATATTAGATTAAAATTTTTAATTTTCATTAATATTTTCATGTAGAAGTTTCCATGTCTTGGGAGATCCTTGACAATTGATTATTTGTGGATTACATGTCATATGGGGGCCACATATTATGATATGCATAGTAAGTTGCTTAGTCATGTGCATACTGCCTGGTAAAATTTTTAAAAATGCAATTAATTACTCAATTCTAGTCTATAATCAATTTCCTGTTCTGAACTGTAGTGTTCCCCTTTGTAGATTATCCTCCTGGGTATGTGCCACCAGAAGACAAGTCTTCCAAGAACCTCCTGGGTTCAGCCACAAGTAAGTTAATGCACATAGTAATGTCTACAATAATGTAATGTAAAATGTAACCAGGAACTACAAAGTGCAATTTTCGGGACATGGCATAACTGTTAAAATATCTTAGGTGACCATCGTATTGACTTAAAAAAAAAATCATAAGGTAATGAAAGGAATCACTAATCGGTTGACTGTGTGATAGGCTGTAATATGTGTGCTGGTCTGGCTATGGAGTGCTGCCTGAACTATCCCAGGGGAAGGGTGGGTGGAGAGTACACTATTTTCTCTTCCCTCTCCTCCGACGGCAAGCTCCTGCAGGGGTTGAGATCACACGCCTCGCACCACACAGGTTAAACTTAACTGCATTTTAGAAAAAAATCATACAAGAAAATCAACCTCTGTGTTACGTTAGTGCCTCAGAGTTGCCAGGTTTTTGGTTTCCTGTAATGTTTCCTTTAAACAGCTGGTTATAGACCAGACCACTTATTTTTGTAGCCCACAGTACTAATGAAGGAGCTATTCATGCGCTTGTGTTTGCATTGCAGATGCTATCCTGAATATGGTAAACATAGCTGCAAATATGCTGGGGGCCAAACCAGAACTGGACGATGCAGCACGGAGAGACGGTATTACACTCAACCTGTTCCCCCAGTTCCTACTTTTGAATACTGGTTTTCCTGGGTCCTTGGCCATAGGCAGTCTTGGTTTATGATTTTGTCATTTTTGTACTCCTTTATTTGTTGCTCTGTTGGATTGCAAGGGGGGCTGTAAATGGCATAGACCAACACAGCACTTTTCAGTTCTTCTTTCAGATCATTCAGGGTTCTAGCTGCTTGTGGTCTGGCACCAGAACAATATGTGAGACTAGCTTTAAAATAAGAATCAGTCAGCAATCTGCAGTTCCAACCCTAAATAACTATTTTGGTAAAAGGTTATAGCTTGTGAGAGGAGGGTTCAGCTATGCAGAATTTGATTCTTTCCTTTTAGCAGTTAAGTAAATTGAGTAAACTACACTACAGTGCTCTGAGTAAGGCTTATGTAGTCAAATAGCAGACTCTCCAGTCTTTTCTAATGCGGATCCCTGCGTAACCCATAGCTTAATAGTATAATGTAATTGCATAATCAACCAATAATATAAATGACTGTGCTAAAATCCCTGGAAGTAAGTTAATCAAACATTGAACCTTACAGTCCGTCTCTGCCTTAAATTCTGGTTAAATGTGTTTCCACTACTAGTACATTCAATAATAAAGTGTTCGTTTGCCTTGCTCTGGGAACACCTGTTTCACTTGTCAGCCTACATAACAAAGGCTTTCAAACTTATCCCTTAATGAAACAGGTCTGGTCCTTGGCTATAGCCCACAGCAATAACAGACAAAGTGAAGAACCTGGATGTGAATTCCTGTTCCTTTTGATTATACTGTGAAAACGTAAGATAAGTTGTTTTGCAGACGCAGCTGGGGTAAATGTGTTTTTATTTTGAACTTATAAACAAGAGGTTTGAATTATTTGAAACACTGTTTTTATGAGTCTTAAGTATAAAATAATTTTCTTCTGTAGTAATCACACCACTTTGTCGTCTTCTAGCCAACATCTCTACTGAAGCTATGAACCAGACAGAAACGTCTTCAGTACCCCAGCCCACCACAGACTCTCCTCCAATGTGAGTGTCAAGCCATTATGAAAATGTGCATAAAACTGGACATACTTTGGTTCTAAAGATTGTGAAAGAAGCTCTTGTGTCATTAATACACCACATTGATTGGTTTTGCCTTTTACTTGTACTTTGGGCAGCCTGCTGTTTTTTCCCCAAGTATGCTTAATACGTTTATTTCTCTTTTTCTCTGTTATTATGAGCCTTCAATCATAAGTTGATTGACTTTAGCTGGTGTTAATATGAACCAACTGAGACCCAGAATAACTATAGTCTGCACTGTGAAATACTGTAGATAATTGAAGAATTTTGTAATGCACTTGGCAGAATTGTTCTCCATTGCCCAAGTGTATAAATTAAAAAGGCTTACTGCCAAATCTCTCTCCTTAAGCTTTTGTCTGTCTAATTTCCTCCAGGTTAGAAACAAGGGAGGTAGGTGATCCATCTCTAGCACCAGTAGAAGAGCCTGAGCCAGCTCTGGCAACAGAGCCCCTTGTCCCAGAAGAGAGCCTGATTGTGCAGCTGGTACATGAGGAGGAGGAAGAGCCCAGTCCATCCACTGTCACCCTGCTGGAGGATGAGGACTTGGAGGATGAGGAGGCAGAGGGTCAAAGCAAACACCAACTAGAAAGCAACATTTACTGTGGGGAGCTGCCCTTCCTATCCTGTGTCGCCAGCTTCTCCGAGTACATATTTCACTGGTGTACTGCCATCACGGCCCTACAGAGACAGCATAGCAGTGCCTTGGGAAAGCAGGAGGCAGAGCCAGATCACCTTAATTCCTTGGAGCACTCCACTCTCATGCCCATTAAGACATTGGATCTGCCTGTCATAGAGGAGCCAATCCAGACAGAGCTACCCTTGGTCAAGGAAGACGTGAGCACCAGTGCTACAGACATTAACCAGGAATCCCGGCACCCTGAGACTATTGTGGAGCTCACCGAGTTGGAGCCCAGCCAGTCCTCCAACCTTCCTCAACAAAGCTTTTCTGACGAGGCCTCCATAAAGGTCACACCAACTGAGAAGATTCCTGAACCATCCACTGAAGATCTGTCGGAAAAGGGAATGATGCACCCTGACAGAACCCTTGAAACCCAGGCAGAGGGCAAAAAGAAAACACCAGCAAGTACTAGCTTTAGCAGCAGCAGCTCCACTTTAGAGGAGCCTGTTCCTGGTTCTGAGTCTGAAGCTCTCAGGAAGGAGGACCTCATCTCTACAGTCAAAGATCATCATACAGAGACTGTACAGGCAATTGCTAAGCCTACAGAAACTCAACCTGCTTTGGAGCTACCAGCCCTGTCCGCTGAGACGGAGACTGGAGCTGTAAAAGCCATCCCTGAAGAGCCGACAAAACCAGCTGCCTCTCTGGAGCCTGGCGACTCTCCTGGCTCTGTGTTGCAGGAGTTAAAGGGAGAAGAGTCTGTCGAGGACATTATCCTCACTGTGCCCTCTGCCAATGGGCAGCTCCACCGCACTGCCACAGACTTCTATGCTGAGCTACAGAACTCCTCGGACCTGGGCTACAGCAATGGCAACCAGGTGCACGGCTCCAACCAGAAGGAGTCCGTCTTTATGAGACTCAACAACCGTATTAAGGCCCTGGAGATGAACATGTCTCTCAGCAGCCGCTACCTGGAAGAGCTCAGTCAAAGGTTGGTGCCGTCATAAAAGTTTTGTCGAGGACCAGGATTAGTCTTTTTAGATATTGACAATTCAGCAGATAAGTTTAAAAATTAGAATTTGAGGTTGTCCAGGACTAAGTGCTATTGATTTGCATGGCACCAGATTTCCCTACTGATAGTAGAAATTCTAAAAGTAGTGGTTAATGTGGTGTAACACATTTACAATACAGTGTAAAATCTTTATTTTTACAATTTTTCCATTGTATAATTTAGCTATCATTATATATATATATGTTTGCGTGTTTCCTAATTCTGTTACAAAATGAAGAAGGGATTTAACAATATGAATGTTTAGAAAGGGTGTACCATCATACATTGACTCCCAGTGCTCTACATGGTCTAAATGAAGCCAATACTGACCTCTTTGTATAAAAGTGTATGTTTTTCACCTTCAGCGCTTCGTATTGTCTTCCAAGAAAATTACATTTAATTTCTTCATTTCTTATGAAATGACCGTTAATTATTCCCCGTTATTTTTTTCAAAGGTACCGTAAGCAAATGGAAGAAATGCAGAGAGCCTTTAACAAGACTATTATTCAGCTCCAAAACACCTCCAGGATTGCAGAGGAGCAGGTCAGGGTCTCTTCCTTCATTAAAGGGGTACAGGCAGTCTGTTTGTTTTTGTGGTTGTACCCATTTGTTATCTCAGGACATGCAAAGTGAGTTTTTGAGTCTCTTCAAATAATTACCTATTTTGTTGAATTACAAATGTTTTTATTTTCCTTTGCACAATTGGGGGGGAAAAATGCTTTTTGGATTTTCACTGCAATTTTTTCATTAGGTTCTTGAGTCATTGTTATTGACTTATTAATCAGGTTTGTTAAAGTAATTAGCTAATGTTGATTGCATGTGTATTTATCACGTTTTTGGGTTTTTTGTTTGCCATTTTAATTTACATTCAACTTATGGTACCCATAAAAGTATTCAGTTTGGTCATTCAAGTTTTGATTAGAAATATTCATTACACACATTTGTAATGTGAATATTGTTCAATTGTTGAAGGGGTGTAAATACTTTTGCAGAGTTCTGTGAACATCCACTTGCTATGAACCAAAAGGTTGCTAATTAATTCACTGTATGTGAACTATTTAAGTTACTCCCTGAAAGTTTGCTTTTTTCCCTTATGTTCCTTAGGACCAGCGACAAACCGAGTCAATCCAATTACTGCAGGGCCAGCTAGAGAACGTCACAGAGCTGGTTCTTAACCTGTCTGCCACTGTTAGCCAGCTTCAGAGAGAGGTAGAGGATTGTCCTGTCTCTTTGCTCCATTTCAGCCAACTGTTATGGGAATAATTTCTTGTCTGTGTCTTAAAGGTAGTAGTGCGTGTAATAGAGTATTGTGTACAGTAGGTCATTAAGTACCTATGGAGGCTGTGACTTGCAGTTTCAGATTTCTACGAATTTTCTTACAGTTCCTAGCAGTAATTGTCTATCTTCATGAACGTTGTGCATTCTGGAGCCAATGACAATATTATACACTGTGAATAAACAATGTGAGTGCTTGTGTGGTTAGACTACACCAAAACATGCATGATTACTTCTTGTGTACTGACAGAAGTGTAGTTTCTGTAGTTTGAGGGGAAATGTTGAGCTACTATTCTATTAACTGAAAGGGTTGTTCCATTGCTTGATGCACTGGTATGGTGCTCTGTCATGTGAATTGCTGTCTTGTGCTCCGTTTTGAGTCCAATGCCTATTCTACAGGTGTCCGACTGGCAGAATTACCTGGTCATCTCCCTGGTGCTGTGTTTGTCCCTGGGCCTGCTGCTTTGTGTCCAGCGCTACCGCAACTCTGCTCCACTACAGAAAAGGCCAGATTCTTCCATTCCCAAGAGCAACCACTACCCAAGCCCAAAGAGGTATTCTAGACTTTAATCAGTGTATCAGAACCTATTTGCATCTCTAACCAAGAGGGTCACTTGCTTGTATGTCAAGGTTTGCTTTTACCCTATGATAAGACAATGGTCTCTCAGTCATAAATATCTGAAACCTGCTGAGTGGGTTTTACAGTTTTGGGAAGTATTGGCATATTGCAACCTCTCATCTTACAGTGCTGCTGGAAAACTGACAAATGAAACTAGCACAGTTAGGAGTGTCATCAGTGTGACTACATCCAGCATGGGTCTGATGATATTGACTTATAAATTAATGTAACTTAATATTAATGGGATATTCAGAATTCTAAATATTTAAAAGTAAATGATCAAGGTGATTTGGTGATCTTGGCTACAATTCCACATTTTTAAATATTTCTAGGAGTTATCAATATGTGAAATATCACAATTAAAACAATTTCTAGAGGACTGATTAACTCTGTAATTTTATAAATCTTCCTTTAAGTCTACTCCCTCTCTTTGACATTTGTTTAAACCAGGATTTTGAGTTATTTTTTCCTCTTTATTGTAAAATTGGTATTATGAGGGGCTGCTAAATTAAAAAATGTATTTTTTTCATAGATGTTTCTCTTCATATGATGACATGAGCCTCAAAAGAAGAATTTCTTGCCCTCTTGTGCGGTCAAAATCATTCCAGTTACCCACTACAGAAGGCAAGTGTGGCATTTGTAGTTTGTGACTCCGCTAACTATTATATAGTGGCATAATACTGAGATAATGTATTCTTTTTACAACAAAATAGTTACAGTAGTTGAGCCGCTTTAGCATTATGAATTGCTTTCAGGTTTTGTTTTTCTGCTGTTTTATCTTGGAAATTACTATACTGTTCAACCTTAGCTGTAGGGTTTTAAGATTTTTTTTGGATTAATGATAATGTATTAACTGTACTTCTTATTTTCTAAGAAAAACTTGTTTTGACCCACGGCTTAAAATGCATTAATATTACTCTTAATTTTTAATAAACAGACCTGAACGAGTTTCTAAGTTTAGGTTAAGTTAGTGAATGGAAATGGTTTGATCTTGGTATTGCCTTTATAAAGGACTTGGGAGGCAAACCACCACATGGGTCTGTAGCTCCACAGGTTTTTTCTGTCGCTGCACCAGGCTGAAGAGCAGCTGCCAAATGAGCTGAGAAGTCTTGGAGGTTTTGCTATAAAGATTAAATGAACAATCGCTTCATAAAACCTGGCATTAAACATGAAACATCTATTTTTTTCACCTTCTTGCCTATTTTCAGTTTGCCTGTAAGCTTTTAATATGATCATTGCCAGGTTCTTTTCATAAAGACAGTGCCTGCTGATTAGATGCACACTATGTACAGAATTTACAAAACTCATTCCTGGTGCATGTAATACATTTGCAAGTAGTAACTTGAAAGGAACCAGAGTATTTACATTATTGTTATGGATATTTTATTTTGAGCTTATGTTATGTAACAGTATGGTCTTTGGATGAGGTTGGAAAAAACCCATCTCTTGCAACATTCTTTTTGATGGTTGTCCATTTATAAACATGCAGACCAAGTTTAAATCTTGAGTGAAGTAATTTCAGAAGCATTGTCTTAAGAATTGAGGGAATATTCTCTTTCTTCCTGAAGCTAAGCAGTTAAGTTAGTTGTGAAAACATACTGACGTGAAAGTCTTTACAGGATCAGTCTGCATCTAGAAAGTTTAACTGGTGCTAATTGTCTTGTTAAATATAGACACCCACAGAATAAAACTGAAGAACAATATAAAAGGAGGGTGGTGCACATATTCTGCCACTCCTCCACTGTGTAGATTTTGCACCATGTGATTTGATAAGGGAGGGGCTTTGTGTATTTATATATTATTATATACCTACTTACTACTTGCAGGTGCACACTTCCATGCTTGAATTTGTTCTTCTGTTTTCCATACCATCATTTAACTTCCATCCCTTTCTCCCCTTTTTAGTAGGTCCAGATGACTTGTACATTGTAGAACCTCTAAGGTTTTCGCCAGAAAATAAAAAGGTACAGTGTCCATTTAAGTACTGATGTTTGGTTGGCAAACATTGAACTGCTTCCATGTCAGGCTTTGTACTAATCACTCAATCAGGTTGTGGCTCAATATTGTTGCTTCTGGATGTTAAAATTAACCACTTCACTGCTGAATTAAGGGAGTTACAGTGCAATTCAGTGCAGATAATGGTAAAATAGTCTGTACAACAGGCACCAGGGGGCACTGTAACTCTGTAACTTAAACTGTACTTGGGGCTAAGTGTTACATTCTTCTGTAGTTGTTTAATTTAAAAAAAATATCTTGATAAGCTGTTAACTTTCCAGCCATATTCGATATTTAGAGTCAATTTCTGTAAATTCTAATTGGTTACATTCCTTAAACATATTATACATTTCTGGATGTTGTTGTGGTCTTTTTATTCTCCAAAACCTCTGTAATGTTTGAATTGGATTTGTTTTGTATAGCATTGAGGTGGTTAAGGCTGCATTGAGTATTTTTTGTGTTGTTTTACTTTGACAGTTTAAGCTTACATTTGCTTTTCCCTTTTGTCTTCTTACAGAAGAAACGTTGCAAAATGAAAAACGAGAAGATCGAGACGCTGAAGTCTTCTGTCCTCGTGCCACCAGTAGCTAATGGAGGGCCAAAGTGCAATGGCCCCGTGCAGCCCCATAGCACCTTCTTGCCCTCGGGGGAGGTGTGCACATCCTCCTACAAGGGCCCCCCATCAGAGGGCAGTTCTGAGGGCTCGTCGCACTCCGATGAGTCCTACTTCTGCGGGATCTCCGCTTGCACACGCCTCTGCAATGGCCAGCCCCCGCCTAAGACCAAGACAGAGAAGAGGGCCTTCAAAAGAAGGCGCTCCAAGATGACAGAGCAGGGAAAGTGTGTGGGAGATCTTCTACAGACTCGCACTGGCGCCATTGCCAGCCTGCAGGACATTATCATCAAGGGCAACAAGGAGATGACTGTGGGTACGTTCGGAGTCACAGCTGTGTCAGGACAGGTCTGACGGCTGATTTCAGTGACTTTTGCAGCACTCCTCCTCGCACTCCGCCCTTCTGTTCTTACCCCCTCTCACAGAGGCCAGGCTGGCACTTGACTCTCCCTGGTGTCCCTGCAGATGGGGGGGTACAGGATTCGCAGTGAGGACGGGGAAAAGCTCCTTTCTATCCGAAGACGGATTTTTTTTTGGTTGAAGAGAGAGGTCAAGTGGAGCCAATCATTTTGACAAGAACAGGCACTGGCCCCGTTTCCTCTCAGAACTCTCCTCGATCTCCTTGTTTATGTGCCTTTTGTCTGTTTAGGGTTTTGACAAGTTTTAACATTTTGGGAGAGCGAACATATAACAATTCAGTGTGGGTGAGTTTTTCTACAAGACTGGGAACGTGTACTGTTAGTAGGTACTTTGGCAGATAGCATTCCGTCACACCCCTGGTTTTACAGAGGCACAATGAGGGAGGCTGTTACAAGTTCTGTGTTGGGAGAGCTATGGGCTTGCCCAGTTTGAGTGAGGACTGAAGCTGCTCTTGCAAATTAAACATGTCGCAGTGATGCACAACTGTGCAGCAGTACAAGCAGTTTTGCTCCTTTTGTTTTTGAAATTTTTAGTTTTCTTAGTTCAGATTTAACACTATAGGAGTTAGATATTTTTGTGGGGGACCAGGGTGTTCTGATTTCTTTTAGTAAAAAAAAAAACCCAAGTCTCTATAAAGCAATCTGTACACACACCAAAGACTAATTGGAGCAGAGAATATTATATTATTACACCAAATGTATATGTCTAAATTGGTTAAATGCCTTTCAGTTAAAGGACTTAACTTTTTTATTGGGAATTACGAACAAAGATTATGCAATATTTCAAGATGAATTCTCCTTATTTTATGATTGAAGTAATTTGCATCCTCAAGGCTTTAGATTGAACATGTACGCATTTATCACTTTTCTTCCATACTCTAGGCTGGGGAAATAAGTGACCATTAAGGATAAATCTGCCCTTTTCTGATCATGTGAATATGATGGATCTGGTTTAAAGCCAAGGCTCAAAGCCCTGTTCTCATTCCTCATACACTTTCTGCATCAGCTTTATGATAAGGAGCTAAAATGCAAGAAAATTGTATTAGATCTTAAGTTGACGTTATTACCCAAAATGCCAATATAGATGTTGCACTCCTAACTTTATTTGGTAACATGATGAAAGGAAAGATGAAAAACACTGATTTATTTTAAACTGAATTGGAGAGTTAATACAACTTGCCCTTATTTGGAAGTATTGTCTTCATTCATAATCACTCCTCTGATAAGAGAGATGCACCAAGAGTACATTTGTAAGAGACCATTGTAAGAACCCCTTTTATACCTGACTTATAAAACTTAAAGTTATGGTAGCTTACAAAGGTTTATATACATTTTTTATTTTGAACCTTATAAAGAAAGATACATTTTTGTAAGATGGTTCTTGAATCTTATTTGACAACAGCTTTTATCTTGGTGTGCAATATGTCCACCATTCTCTACAACATAACTAGTTTCACCAGAATAACAAAGTAATTTTGATGAAACTAGCACATTTGAAAAATTTGTGTCCCAAACCTTACTGATTTGTCAGCTGTTTTGAGTGGTAGCAGCAGTGATGAATTTGTTTGCTTTGTCTTCTGGTGGTAGTGTTACTCTTACTTAATAGAGGCCCTTGGAAAAAGGAATGGGTGTAGGTAGAAAATATTTCTAATTTATTTACATGTGAAACATTTTGGGAGCATTTAGATTAAATGTTATGACCATACCTGCATTCTGTTTAGTCAGTTAATGATATTAACACGTACAATGTTGGGGATGACAAAGTGTAGTATCTGAAATGCAGTTTTGTTCTATGGATAAATTATGTCCTACTGTGACACCCCAATCTCCAGTCATCTCGTTATACCAGCAGCCTAGAGCCCACCCCTGCTGGAGGCAGATACAGAAGGTGCCAGGAGTTTTCTGCTGCTTCTCTATTTATTTTATTTATTTAAATAATTACACATCTCCCTCTCAGGACTCCATAGGGTGCCTGGGACAGGGCATGGCAGATTATTCTGCAAGTTCCATGTTTGTTTATAAAAATTACCTTGTGTTGGAACATTTCGAGTACGGTTACACACACCTTTCTTATGAAATCTCTAGTCCAGGCTTCATCCACGAAGACCGTTTGATACACGAAACACTGCTTTGTCAGTCACTTGGTTTCGATTAATCACTTTGTAGCTGTTCTTCCTCTGGGAAATATTGAACTGTATTGTCCTACTCTATTTTGAGATCACATTCTGGTTTTCACGATTCCTGCTTCATATTCTTATTTTCCTTTTTAGCATAATGTTTAGTTTTAATGTCAAAGGATTTTCTTTCACGTAAGCTACATGTGTGCTGGCACCTTTTGTTTTTGGTTTATTTATTTTTCTGTAATCTAGATGTAATGATATTCAAAGAGTGGACTGTTGTGAAAGTGGTAAATCTGGAAAGATGTTGGTGTGCCTTGTCCTCCTCTGCATTCTCGAAAACCACACATCACCCACAGTGATTTGGAATGACCAGTGTGATCACTGTAGTCTACAGTCATTCAGATTTGCTCAAAAATCTCTCCTGTACCTCATATTAAGCAGTTACTTTTTAATTTTAGAGTCTTTGTTTTGTTAAACCCATCCAGTTTAGAATATCTTGCAGCTGTAAACCCTTTTTCCCCACACAGGAGAATTGGAAAGTGTCTTGAGTATGTCTCTGGCAGCACAGTCCCGTACCAGAGGATCAGCTCTGACTGGAGGGGAGGTTCATCCCTCACTGCCAGCATTACAAGCCTGCTGGCACCCAGGAGGCTTCAGGGGTCTCTTCCATCCCACCCTGTCATCAGTGGCACTTTTAGGAAACTGTGCCACTGCATGGGGAATCCTGGCCACAGTCAGGCTCAGAGGAATGCCTTTAGACTTCCTTTGTCTATATAGAGTGTTGTAACTGTTGTAACTGGCCATTCATTTCTATGACTGGTGTCAGTGTCACTGCCTCACTGCCAGTGAGTTCTACAATAACATTTTCTGTAGAATCCCTGATGGAGTAAAGGCATAAACCCCAAAGTCATTACTTTTTTACTGTGTAAGCTGTTGGATGAGTTATGCAGACATAGTTGGACAAAGTATATATGAAAGGCTTCTGAGAATATTTTGTAGTTTTAATTGCTAATTTGATGACAGAAGCCATAAAAGGACAGAGGTCCACTCTGCTAAGAGATAAAATTCTTGGTCCCTTTTCATTTAAGTTACATGAAACAAATGTGCACACTGTATCTGACTGGTATGTTCATTAGTTTACTTACAAAGGTAACAGTACACAGCATTGAACAGTAATGAGGTGAAGAGGCCAATCTGTATCTTGCATTTACAGAAGAAATTGGGACCAAGATTGTTATTTCTTAAATGTTTTGTTCAATGTAATGTTCAGTTTCATTTCCCTTTTGAAGGTAATTTGTAAGGTCATTCTGAACTGGCATTCAATGTATTGACCATTCGAGTTATTTCATGAAATGTGGTCCAAAACACATCCAAAGTAGGGACTAATGTTTGTTTAATTATAATACCTTTTGCACCTCTGAATGTGTATGTCTGGAAAAAAAAGCTGCAGGTGTGTGTATGTGAGAGTGTGTTAAGACTTTTTAGAAATTGTACATTTGTGAATGTGTATTCTTTTACATAAAGATAATGCTGTTGTGACTCAGTGTGCACTTTGATAACTACTCATGCCTTTACTTTTTCCACTTACCTTGTAAAGTGCTTTTTTCCGAGCTGCGTTTGTGGCACTCTGACCCTTACCCTGCCTCTGCGTTTCAGGCCCTGCATTGGGCCTGCTAGTGTGATGGGCCACTGGGAACACTGCTTGTTTTTTGTTGTCTGTGAGGATGAACTGCACAGTACTATGGAAGAGGAGCAAAGTGTAACTACAGAGATGTAGTGCCATTAGAAACTGTGAATTTCTAAATAAAATGAACACTTTATTGTCTTTCACCCGAGTTTGGTACTTTTTTCTCTTTTGTCCCCATTTTAAAACTGCATCCCCGATTGCAAAATCTAGTACATTTTTTTCCTAACTACCAGTACCAAGTAGATGAAGCAGTCAAGGAGTTTTATGCTAGAACCAGCTCTTGTAGTTAAATGTCAAACAGGAATGGGACATAAATTAGTCATTTCTGACATCCTGGAAAGGGTGAGAGATTGTTGAGTTTTATAAGTTCATTGTTACAATACTTTTAATATTTAAAATGTACAGTGTTCTTTATAAACACTTTTAGTGAAATATGAAGTACAATATAAAATCCAGCAGCATACAGCTAGAGAGCAAGTGATGTTGGTTTTATCCTAAATGGCTTTTGATTCTTTACATATTGCTGAATTATAGCTGTTGAGTAAAACTAAAAGATTTACCTTAAGCAACATTTTACAACAAATCTCACACTACATTAAAAATTGTTTAAAGATAGACGAGCTGATAAATTGTTGTTGGTACATGAATTTATTTTAAATAAAGTGAGCCCCTGTGTTTTAGAAATATACTTTCTAATAGCCCCATGTTTGTATTAAGCTTAAGGAATGCTTCTGGAAAGGTGTGAATATTGTATGTGTGCCAGATTACATCATAAAACTAATTTGCTTTGCATGTAAAACTCTAATGATGTCAACATGAATTATGACTTAATAATGGAAGTATTCAAAACCACTGCCCCTCAAGAGTGACTGATTTCAGTAAAGATAGTCAAGTGAGAAATTGGAACTATACATGTACTTATTTTTCCATTTGATGTCTCATTGCAAGCTTCAGTATTAATGTAAGAGTTTTAATTTTGCCAATATTCTTTTAAATGAAAGGAAAATAATTGTAGCTTAAACTTCTATATTTGAAAAATTATAAAATGTTGGTCCCCTGGTTTTTCTTGGAACCCAAGTAGTCAATTTGTTTAGACATAAGATTTTGCAATGATCTTTTGCTGTCAGTTTCTTAAAACACACTTAAATTACAGTTACCTTGAATACTTCAGGACCTGGTTACAGCCTTACAGTTGTGCAGCTACTTAAGCTATTGTATGTAACTGAGATACTGGTTGGGAAAAAAACCCCAGAAGGTACCAGGCCCACTAGGAATTGCAGTTGGGAGACCAAAATGACTTTTAACGTGTTAACATGGAAGTAAACCATGTACTGTATATGTGACATCTACTGAACTGAAGAGCTTTCCTAAATTAGGAGGACTGTGCTCTAGGGGTGAGACCTTAATCAGAGGTCCTGATTGCTTTTTCATTCAACATGCCATAGTGCATTATAAACTAAGTGCCTGATGAACATCCACTTTGGGCTTTCACAATCTGGCCCTCCAAAAGTTTCCACTCAATCCGATCATGGATGTAGCTTTACCCTTCTGTACCTTCTCATCTGCATCGGGGTCAGTGTCACCTGACTGGGGTCCTACCTGGCTGACTGCAGCTGCCTGGGGCGCATAAGGAACCTCAAGGACCTGTCTCGGACTGGGCTGTGAACTGCCTCTGTGCTGCCTTCCCTACAAAAACCTTGAATCTGTCAGATATCTCTATCTCAATGTAGTGTGTAAGTATTCCTACTTTTTCATAAAATTCGAAAGTTTACTAGAACAGCCCTGTTCAAAAATACAATTTGTTGGGTTTTTTATTTAAAATGCAGTTTTAAAGATAACTGAAAAAGGCTATTTTAAAACAGATGAGTGTGCGGGTTGCAAGCTGCTGATATTGATTGATCGACGGATGGGAAGGCTGTAGTTACAGTATGCAACAGAATGACATTGTCAAACCACTACTTGGTGTGTTTTTAAGCCACACGTGTCTCCTTTGCCAGCGTGCTTTTTATGAGAATTGGGTCAGACTTAGTCAAAACAAATTAAGGAAGATGCTCAACCTGCCTATTTAGTCAGCCTTCCTTATAATTCACATGTAAACCTTCTGTAATCAGACATCTATCACTGTGTATTTAAGTTTTGTCTGATAGAAAAAAATAACCAGTTTCCTGTTCTGTCCTGTTGTGTTCGGTTCACTCAGCTGGTCTTGACTGAACTACTTGGATCTGTTAAATTCATTCCCTTTACCATTTGAAAGACCTCAGACAGATCCCCTTTGAATTGTTTTGCACAGAGACTGGAGACTCCTTCCGCAAGTCTTCTTGTTTTTCTGCATACTTGGTCCATGTTTCTTCATCGCTTGTATAAAAGGGTGATCAGAACTTACTGCAGTACTCCAGACGTGTGTAATTAACACATTGTACAATTTCAGCGTACTGTACCTCCGGGGACTGCCAGAATGCTACACCTGCTATAGTGAAATGATAACCCAATATGCAAAACTGTACTCAAATTGAATTTATTTTACTATGCATCTGCCCACTTCTGAATCATATCCAAATCTTCCTACTTTGACAGAATGTTCTCTTCTTTGTTGGTCATCCCTCCAGACTTTATGTAATCAAACCAGAAGGTCTGACCGTCCACTAACATGCATCGTCTTTACACAGCCTGTAATCTATAGGCCGATCTCAAAAGGCACTTTCTGTGGTGCCTAAAGAACTGTGGTTTGGGGAAGCAGCTACTCGTGAGCTTTTACCGCAGCACCATAGAAAATGTCCTCACTAGTGGCATCGCTGCGTGGTGCAGCAATACTACCGTGCATGACAAAGACGCACTACAAAGGGTTGTGGCAGCGGCACAGAGGATTATAGGATGTGGTTTACCATCAATCAGTGAGATCCACACCATGCTATGTTGCATTAAAGCCCAATCCATCATTCGGGATCCCAACCCTCCGGGCTGTTCTCCCCCCTGCACTCTGGCACCATTGAAGAATGGACAACTAGGCCTCAGAATGGTATCCATGCAATGCCTCAGAACTCAATGCACCTCTGCACTATGCACTTTTGACTTAGACTACCATTTTATTTTCACTACCACATATTTATTGGTATCTGCAATGTGTTTATTGTTCTGGTTTGACATGTACTGTGTGGTGTTGTGTGTTACCGAGTCGTCTGCTGTACCGTGAGAGACCAGCGTGAATGAGAATCCCAATGTACTGTACATGTGGCAGTAAACTCTGCCTCCCTACCTCTAGATACAGAGCTCGGGTCCCAGCACTGAGCTCTTCAGGATCTCTGTGCCTTCGCTCTGGGCCCAGGCATCAAGATATTACTTTGTGTCAGGAGCAGGACCTACAATACATTCATTCAAGCTGTTCTAGTTCCTTTTTTGCTCATCGCCTTTGGTGTGGGGTGGTCTCAGTGCAGCAGAGCATGCTACTGCTACAGCAAAACGTTTTGAAGTATCCTTTCTTCTTCATGACGCATCAGTGTTTCAGAGAAGAAGCTACACTTTTGCTTTCTGCATTTCCTGTTTCACATTCGTTGCTTTTCTGATGCGTTTCATAGTTCAACCCAGAGACCAGACTGAAAAGACGGGGTCAGCATTTCTCTATGTTACAATCAAAAAGTCAGTTCTGGTTTTGCAATAAAGCTGCTTAGTCAACAGCAGATAGGTATGAGGTGCCCGTGAGTCACACGAACTGGGAGGATTTTGTTTCCTGCCGTGAGTTTGATGTTTGAGATACGGCTAGCTAGACTGACAGCCCAGTTTGAGGGAGCCCACAAGCCCTGTCTGAGCTCAACTACCACCCCCCCCCGCCCAGAAATGCAGTGGCTGCCGACACTTCTGGGAACTGGCAGACTTGTCGCGGCCGTCATCGGAGGGCTTTACTCATAAAGTGACGAGTTCAAGACTCGAAAGCCCCAGCTGATCCAACAGACTCTGCGAGCCCAAAGCCCAGGAATTGTGGCTTCCCGTTTCCATCTGTGCTTTCTAAACTGTTGATGGCCACCTGGCTGAGACGGTCCCGCAGGTTGTTCTGAACGCGCTCCCTGAGCAAGCGGCCAGTTATTAAAACCTCAGGGCGGTTTGCCCATTTGCAATGGGCAAGTTTCGGAGACCTGCACTTATTTTCATTTTCGCACCATGAACAATGTAATTTTGAATGAAGAAATAATCCAGGTGCTGATTTTTTTTACCATTTTTTTGTTTTGCATTGTCATAATGTGCGTTTTTCTTTGTGTTTCAATTCCACTCATTCTTAATCATCCACAGGAAATTGAATGATGCCTGACCTGAGAAGCACCAATGTTAATAAAGTTATACGGCTGGTCAAAGACAGATGTAGCGAGATACTAACTGTTTGAAATGTTTGCAGCCCCTTATTTCCAAAGAACATTGTAACAACATACCACCTTGCTAGCATTTCAGAAAAGTGTATTTTAATCACTGGGCACGTACTGTGGGGACATCATATTGAAACCACTGAAACATGCTCAGTTTCTGATCTTTTTCAAAAGCTGACAGAGGAAATGATTACATGATTATAACCTCATTTTTTTTTTGGGGTGGGGGGGAACGCATTGTGTTTTTTCCAGATTTCAGAGTGATGGTTAAGCCTCGGTGAGCAATGTGGTCTCCCCACAGCGATTCTTCGGGTGCGAAGAAGACGTCAGCGAGCGAGAGAAGTGCAGTGCCTTCCAGTAAAACGCCTGGAGTCCCGGCCCCGTCTGCACAGCGAGTGATGGAGCAGGTGGGGGGACTCGGGCTGTGCCACCCGCTTCCTCTCGCCCCCCGCTGCTGCTGCTGCTGCTCTCGAACAGCGTCTGAGAAACTTGTATCCGCTGTCGAAGACCCGCCTTTCATGTGGCTCAGCTCCCTTCCTCCTGCTCTCCGGGCTGCAGTGAGCGAAACCCGTGTGGTATACATCAGCTCTGTTTACAAACATCGCCTGGCAGAGCCGGGCCGGGAGAGCGTGTGCGCGGAGCCAGGAAGTCAAAACTTCAGAGACACAAAGTCGGGTTTCGTGGCCACTCTGGCTCATGCTGGTGTACAAAGATCCCTGCTCGCACACCTGTAAGGACAGCTGCCAGGTGTCCAGGCGCTGCTGCGCGGGTTTCAAGCCGCAGTGATCGAGTACGGAGCTGAGCCAGGGCTTGCTGAGGCATCACGGCCGCCACGTGTCTGCAGACATAAGACAAAGCCAGGCCTGTCACAGTCCTGCACGAGCTCTGGCCGTAGCTGATTCGCCGGGCACCGTCTGTGTGCCGCTTTTGTTTTTGATACTCCAGTGGCACACCAACAAGCAAACTTTCTGTGGGGCTGCTTAAAGAGCATCCACTTCCTTTCCCACAGCACAGCATATTAAAGAAAAGGCCTGATCTGCTACTGTTTTGCAGTGCTTTATGGTCACGGGACATACCTTGCGCTAGGCCTTGCCAGTACACAATGGGGGTCCGTTCATTCTCTAATGTTGTGGCTCCTAGAAATTAGACAGTCAGCTTTCCAATGATTTTTAGCTGAACAAGCCCAGACCACATTTTAGCTCATCACCATTGATGCCTGTGTACAGGAAATGCAATGATGCTTCATTGCTTAAACAATAGTTTCCCTGTGGTTGCACGTCAGGTCTCCCAAGCTCTTTGCTCTTGTGCAGGTTCATTCGAGGTCAGATGTGATGACAGGAACTGTCTTTAGGGTGATTTCAGAAGGGTTACCCATCACTGAGGTTAAGTGATCATCAGGCGGCAGCTCCCTCTAACCTGAGCCTCTGTGATGCCGGTGTACAGAAACTGCTGCAAAACCTGAGACTGTTTTTGGCTTTAGGGCAAGGATTCGCCTCTTATACGTTAAAAATCTCAGTTTGGGGTCATAAGTGTAAATTGCCACTTTGCTCAGAATTTGCGGTTTCCATCTTCCACCCTGTTTACCTCTGTACAGCATTTTCTACTGAATGACTTTCTTTAAAAATTAAAACCCCACAGAGCTCTGAGATTAACAAATGTACAAAAGAAAAATCTATTCAGTCCCTGCGAGGAGACAAGTTTTGTAAAACGTAGAGGGAAAAAAAACGAACAAATTAACATGATTTGAAGTCCACCATTTAAAAAAAGACGGCTTCCCAGCCCCTATAATTTCTACACTAAGGACAGTTGTTTAATATTTGTGATACCATGCAGACTGAAATCACACACTTGTGGTAATGCAATCTGAGTCACCAATTTCCATTATATTTCAAAAAGCGTTTTTTTTTTATGATTCTTTGGTGAAAAGTACGAGACTGGGAGCTTGTCTCAGTGCAGACTTGCTTACAGGAAATGCAACCAATATTTTCTACACAAGTGGCAATTTCCCTACCGCTGTACGTCAGGGTGTCCAATACCTGCCTAAGAATGCTTTCTAAGTCATGATGTCACCTCATGACTTCACACAAATCGGAGATGAGTTACTCAGATTGTGGGGAAGCCATTCAGCCCGTTTCTTCTTGAGCTCCACAGCTGCAGAGCTCTCTCTCCCCACTGCCTCCTACATGTAGACCAGTGCTCTTCCAATATCTGTGCACCTCCTGCAGACCAGTGCTCTTCCAGCATCTGTGCACCTCCTGCATTTGAAAATCATTCGCATGTCTGCACATTGTTGTTAGAACAACTCTCGACCTTCACTGCTCCTGCTTAGAGTTTACAATCCTCCTTGAGACATTGTTGTTAGAACAACTCTCGACCTTCACTGCTCCTGCTTAGAGTTTACAATCCTCCTTGAGACATTGTTGTTAGAACAACTCTCGACCTTCACTGCTCCTGCTTAGAGTTTACAATCCTCCTTGAGCCCCAACATATCCCGTGTCCTGCAGTGCCTTCTTGTGCTCAGGGTCAACTTAAGGGAGGCATTTAAAGGTGTTTGCGTGCTTTTGTGGCCAACTGCTTTGGTGGGTTGAATTAGGACTGGGAACGGGAGGCACATGTTTACAAGCAAGGTTGTGGGATTCTAGATCAGACACCCGAGTCCTGTGGTTAATGCCAGTTCCTGGGGATGTCCTGCAAGAAACAGATCCTCAGATCAATGGGTTATTGTCAGCTGTGGTTACAACCCTACTCTTTTGGAGAAACACCCTGGGATTTTTAATGACCACAGAGAGTCAGGACCTTGGTTTTACATCTCATCTGAAGGACGGCGCCTTTTTATTGTATAGTGACCCCCTCACTATACTGGAGCATTAAGACCCACACAGATCGCAGGGTGAGCACCCCCTGCTGGCCCCACTAACACCTCGTCCAGCAGCAACCTTAGTTTTTCCCAGGAAGTCTCCCATCCAGGTACTGACCAGGCTCACACCTGCTGAGCTTCAGTGGGGCTGACAGCGTGAGTTGCAGGGTGATATTTCTGCTACAATCAAACTCACAATTAGAGGTTTGCAAAGAACCCCTACAGGGGAAAACCTCTGGTGGCCCCAGCGGATCAGACGCCCCCACCCCGGGCATGTTAGCAATAGATATTGATTAGCTGAAATGCCTGAGAGAGTGGTGTTGATGTAAAGGTGGAGCGCAGAAGAGGACGACTGGCCAGTTGTTTAAATAAGGTGAATATCCAGGATGGTTGGGGCAGTGAAGATAGCAGCTCCAATTCTGAAGAAACGAGGATCCAGACCAGCATTGTAGATTGAAACACAGCTGAGGAGAAAACATGTATCTGGGTACTGAAGTATTAACAACGAAGTGGATCAAGCTAGAAAAAATGAGAAGCTGGGGTACAAGTCAGGTCACTCAATTCTAAAAACGGAATACAGACAAACTGGTGGATTGCGGCTCTAAGAATCTGCGGCAGTCAAACACATTGCATCCAGAAGAGCATCCTTGAAGGGGTAAAATGGGCCTTGTCTCGGGGGGAAAAAAGCGGAGGATGTTGGAGGAGATAGGCTTCCCGGAAGGAACTCTTAGAGGTGCTGTCTCTGGATTCCAAGAAATGCAAGATGGAGTGCTGGAATAGAAAGCAGTGAGGACAGCAGAGGGACTGAAACATGGGGCAGAACTGAATCCCAGAGGTAAGATCCTGTTGCGCTTGGAAAAGTGCACTTAAAATGGAAATAAAGGCGGCCGGTGGAATGAGGGAAAGGGAGAGCATGCAGTCCTGGCAGAAGAGTAGGCTGTGGGGGCAGATGGGCTACAGCATGTAGTAACACGTCCACTGAATCTGGGCGGAGATTTGATCCTAGACGACAAAAGAATGCGGAACTCAAAATTTGAAGGGGAAAAGAGCTGAGATGGGCATGAGGATGAGGGATTGGGGTAATTGAGAACGGTAAAAAGCCTTGGTTGAGCATTGGAAAGGCCAGGGGGACGATCCTCGCTAGAGCTGAAGGAAATCCAGGTGAGATGGCGAAGGAAACTTGAAACTAGGGGAAGAGGATCTTCCTTCAGTGGAAATGGAAGAAGTGGATTTGATATCAGAAGTAAGATTGATCACTGGTCCTGAGGTGTCACGGACATGGATGGCAGCAACATTAGGGTAGAGCTCTAGAAGGGCTGATGATTATACGAGGAGAGAGAGAAAACCACTGGGCATTGAATATTACTGAATGACTGACAGAAGCATTAGAGAAAAGGAGGAGGTCATGCAGAGTAGAACACCAATTCTTGTAGAAGAGAGAGGAAGCTCTGGAGACGGAGTAGAGATCACAGTCTGATATCCTTCCGAGCGTCAGCCGATATGGTAACGTGGGCATTGAGAGACGACGGTTGTAGAAAGCGAGAAGATGGGAGAATGTTTTGGCTTGAGGTATAATGCGGAAGTCATCATTTTAATGCGCCGACTAGGATAGCAAGTCACATTAGAGATCATTTCAAAATCTGAGATGAAAACAGACTTTAGAGACCGTTGTCGGGAGGAAGGTGAGCTGCAAATTTAACCGTATCTAAAGTGATAGGGCTTTTCTGCTGGAACGCTCACTAAAAGCAATACCAAAGGGGGAGATCCATTATGACAAAGAGGAGACTCTAGGAAGGAGCCAACGAGAAAACCTTTCACAGCTCAGCTGGAATTGAGGCGGCAATCATCTCAGGCTGCGAGCCTTTATAGGTCTAGCGCTCCGAATTCAAATAAGTTGAATTAAAAAACTTCAGATGTGTGTTAGCAAGGTTAGGGATTAAATGGGATAATTGATAATTGAATGATAGAGGAAGGGGCGGAGCCCTCCACCCATCGGTTTCTATTTAAAGAGGAGTGCTGGCTGGCCTCAGTGTGTGTGTCTCAGAGCGGTGTCGAAAGCAAACGTACATGTACTTGTGCACCCCTGGACACGCGAAAGGGGATTAGCTGAATCTGTCAGTTTCTGAGACATTCAAGAGCCTATCAGAGCTGCCGATCTGCAGGCTGGGAGGAAACTGTGGGTTCTGATCTGAGTCTGAAGTACCTACGTGATTGAAACAGAGTGCAGAGGGAGAGAAAGAGAGAGTGTGTGAGAGGACAACGGAAAGGCAACAGATTAACAGGTCGCAGAGCGTGCAAGCCTGCTCGCAGAGCCGCAGAGCCGCAGAGCCTGAGCGAGACCTCCAGACCAGCCCCCCGGCGTGTGGGACCATGCAGCAGAACCTGAACTATGTCTACCCTCCGATCTTCCTCATGGACAGGGCAGGTCAGGAGGCGGCTGCACCGGCTGCCAACATGGTCCCTACCTGGGTGTCTCTGCCTCCCCCCGCGAAGCAGCCGCAGAGAAGGTGCAGAAGATCCTGCATCACCACAGTGCTCGTCTTCTTGCTGTTTCTGATCCTGTGTGCCCTGGGGCTGGGTGCCTACCAAATCCTGAGAATGCATGGAGAGCTGGCACAGCTCAAGCAGGTCAGCCAGGGAGGGTCTGGGGGTGCGAACTGTCCACTCTGTCTGTGTCCTTGCGGGTGTGATGGGAGCTCCAACACTGTGTTTCCTACTGGCCGTTCGCCTGTCAGAACGTCTGTCCAGTCCTTCTGCCTGAGCGTGCGTGCAATGGTTCTGCGCTGTTGCTAAGAGTGTGGCTGCTTTGGAGGCTTGCTGCTGAATTTCAGAGGTTTTCTGCGCCTGTCCTTCTGTGTGTTATTTTTCATTACGTGTGTGTGAAGTGGTCTTTCTGTGTAGCATTATCTCTGTTTGACAGCGACATTTCACTCGAATGGGTAAACCTCAGAATAAAAAAGAAACATTACAAAGCTAAAGTTAACTAAGTTATTCGAAATGAAAGTTCTACTTAGAACTTTGTAACAGGTCTTTAAACAATTTCCATAATGGAGATTTGGGATGAACAATCATCAGAGACCAGCAGCATTTTTTCAGTGCTTTTAAATGCTTAGAGTCATAAATATATAAACAAATAATAGGAAACCATTTGTGTGTGACTGCTTTGTACCAAGATCTACATCAGCAGATAAGGGGCTCTTCGTATATATGCAGACTATCATCAGATAAGATGTCTCAAGAAAACATAAATATGTACTTTTATGTGTGTGCAGGGAAGCTCAGTGGGACTTGATATGAGATGAGAGATTTGTTCATTTTAATTTGAATCACCCTAACTACTTAAAAGAAAATAAAAATAATAAATAATACATCGTCATAATAACTAAAACATTTCATGCAATCATTGGGTGGTGAATGGGGAGGGTATATGGCCATTTAAAGGAAAGGCAGTTAACACTGGACAGTTAAACATGATTTTCAGTTTGCTGGCAGCTTTAGGTTTCAGTCTTGTGAAACGCTTGACAATCAAATGGAAACTGATGAGGTCTCACAGTGTTACAATTCATTTCCCACCTTCAGGGTGGTCAGAGCTTGATCTCCGACTCCATTCAGATCACGATGGACGTTACTGCATTTTATGAATCAAAACTCAATAGCTGATGTAAAATGAACTCAATTTGCCGTCTGCCTCATCTATCAATCGGCGACGGGTGTCTGCAGTCCTCCAGAGTCAGATTCCTGTAGGTGTTTGCAGTACCTTTCCATTGGCAACTGATTGGGACCTAAAAATTCAAACAACAATTAAGAACTTAAGATTAGAGCTAGAATTAAGACCAAAGAGTCCTTTGGCACTTCAGGAACTTATGTTGTGTTATGTCATGTATCATATCGTATTGTATCATATCATATCATATCATATCGTATTGTATTATGACCGGATGACTCACTTTACCAGTGTGTGGAACCTTCATGTGTGGGGGAGAACCAGGGGGAGAGGAGCAGTAGGTGGTGTTATGTAGGCACAATATTAAGATCTTAACTTAATATTAAACCTTTCTGTGACATTTAATCCAGCGCAGCTGCAGTGCGCATATGAGTGTCACATCTGAGCTGTGGTCAATGGTCTGCACCAACAGGATGTCGCAGAAATTCGCACTGTGAGAAGAATCAGGCACAGCCCCCTGTTACCATCGGCTCTGCATTCGGAGTTTCTGTCACTCGTACGCTGAGAAAGGGCACTAGGGCCCATTGCACTTGATTTTGCACACTAAAACAAGCACAAAACACACACAAAGCAATTTTCACAGGGGTCTGCAGACAACAGAGAAAAAAAACATAAATCTAACAGACTTACAGTAGGTGTTGGGGCTTTCAATCAAAGAATGTCTTCACTTCATTGCTGTATTTATTGAGAATGGCTGTATTTATTGCTGAGATTGTATTAAAATTGAGAATTGATTCAAAAGGTTGAACAGCAAGCAGTATGAGCCCCTGGTTGTTTATATGGAAGTCATACTGAGTCAGTCTCTCCCTCTGTTTCCAGGCTGTAGATTCAGAGCACCAGACGCCTGTGCTGCAGAAACAAGTCGGTGAGTGAACACGCCCTCGTATACTGGCCATGAGTGAGGGCCACACTTGGGCTGATCACCGGTCCCTGCTCTTCAGAGTCAGGATCTGGCCTGACATTCACATACCCCTGCAAAGCCTAACCCACTGAAAGCTTTTGTTATAGTCCTGCTGGAAACGGTGGGCTCCACTCCGCCCTAATTTGCACTTATTCCTGCCTTAGAGTAAGGAAAAATTGATTTTATGTAGGTTTTAAAAGCCATACCAGTGAAAGCTACTGAGATGCTTTGGAATGGGACATCCTGTGAAATGGGCATTAACATACCTCCTGGTTCTTTACAGGCCTACTGGAGACACTGGCAGAAAGGAGAGAGATAAAGAGGATTGCACATCTAACAGGTAAACACTTGGCCACCGCACTGCTTCTGTAGGGATGCAAGAAGTGGGTTTGAAACTAGATTGTTATGAAGGCTCCTGGAAAGCCAGAATGAAGTTCTCTTGGCTGTGGGCCCCTGGTTTTACTGTAAGCACGGAGCAACCTTCCACATTGTCATCTAAAACAGGGTGTTGTGCTAAGACGAAAGGATATAGTGTATTTGGACACTGAAACGCCAAACTGCACATAATGGAAATATTTGCACTGCAATTGTTGATTGCAAGAACGTCCACTGGCTCGAAATGTCACACATTCTCAGTCCGAACATCTTTTTACTGCCCCTGAGATAAAATAGATGAGCTGCTCTTAACCTACAGAATGAAAAGCGAAAGGTTTTTTTTTATTGCAGTACAGTTCCCTCAGGAAAGACTTTGCAGGGGAAAGGCGTATTTTCACTATTTGCATTTCACTATTTCATATTTGCCCATCGTGGGTTGTTCAGAGGAGTGCATGACCATGGCCATTTGAGGGGAAGAGGTGATTTCAATGAGACACGAGCTGCTACACCAACAAGAGGCGAAATCAGTTTTCAGATAAATCCAAAATGTATGCTACTTCTCCTCGTGTGTGCCTGTGTCTTGCGATGGACTGGCCTGCTGTCCAGGGTGGAGTCCAGCATCGCAAGACAGGTTCTGAGCTTTACCTTGACTCCTGGCAGGAATACCCAGCTCTCTGATAAGGATGCTTCTAATCAACCAGGAAGCTATTTTTGGGTATTGACTCCACTTTTGTCTAAAAGCCTGCCGACAGCGCAGAATGCCAAGGCTTCAGTCAATGCCTTTGCTCTACTGCTGCATAGCAGAACAAGACTGCCGGCCTCAGGCGTCTGCTGTTAGGAGTTAAAATCCACCCTGTCTGTGGCGCTCAGTTTCCACAGTCAGCCTGGTAAAAATACAGAAGAGAAAAGTTCTCTCCTGGCTCCTGACTCCAGGCGCTGCTTGTCTCTCCTGTCCCTCAGTCCTCAACGTCACCCGGGGCTCGAAAATGCTTCTGTGGGAGCCGGAGAAGGACGTCTCCTTCACCGACGGGGTGAGCTACGAGGATGGCAGCCTGCTGATCAACGAGACGGGACATTACTTTGTGTACTCGCGGGTCCGCCTGCGGGGGGCGCACTGCCCCTCCCCGCCGGAGTTCACCCACACCGTCTCCAGGAGGAACCAGCACTCCAAGCCCAGGACCCTGCTGCAGGGGCACAAAGTGGGCTTCTGCCTGGGGGACCGCTCCTGGTCGTCCAGCAGCTACCTGGGCGCGGTGCTGAGGCTGCGCCGGCTGGACAGGGTCTTCGTCAGCGTGTCCGACCCCCAGCTGGTCAGCATGGACCATTACTCCACGTTCTTCGGGCTGTACAAGGTCTGACGCGCCCGAGCCCGGCTCACGCCAGGACGTACGGCGCTTCACTGCCGGCGATTTCAGCGAGAGGCGCTCCCATCCCCCGCAGAGAGCACCCCAGGCATCCTGGGGGATCTGTCCCTCCCCTCCTGCACAGGATTGTTCCTCAGGAACTTATACTTTCCTTACTGAGCGGCTTTCTGTCATACAGAAGCCCATTTCAACACTAAGTCCGGCAACCTGGAACTCTGAATGTATATCGCGCAAAGACGACGAGATATTTTAGTGTTTAATAGTTATTTATTTGATTTTGATATCTGTAATTTAAAAGAAGTTTTTTATAGATTTTTATTGCAACTGTATTCGCCGTCCTCTAATCCCACTGTTCTCTGGGTTCTGGGGCTGGTGTGTTGACCTGGCCGGGCCAGTTCTCAGTGCCTTCTCTCTAGGCCACATGAATTCTCATCTTTCAGTTCTGTGCCATTTCACCATTTCTAACCGTATTATTTAAAGGGAAATTAAAAAATTCAGGCCACCCCGTGGTAGAATGGCTGAAAACTCCAAAGAACGCTTTGTGGGCCCCTCTTTGTCTTCGCGTTTGGGGTGTCCTGCCGGTTTCAGACTTGAATGGCCGGAGACGACACCTTCCAGACGGATGGAATGAAGGCAGCACTTGCCGTTATTCCCGACGTGTCTGTATCCTTGCTGCCGGCACACCATGGAGGAAGTTCTGGGCTCCTGGGGGGAACGGGAGGGTGGTGGGGTGCAGGGTGGTACTGAATATCACTTGACGTGCTTCTCTGGGCGGGCTGGCTGGCTGGCTAGCATCCCCCCCCGTCTCTCGCCGCCCCCCCCTGCAGGGTGGTTTTTCTGAGAAAGCCCGTGGTGTCACGCTCCTCCGATCTGCACCAGGCGCGGCTGCCTGCTTGCTGGCTTGCAGGACGACCGCAGGGCCATGACTCTCCACACCTCCCGGCTCGCTGGCTGGGCTGGCTGGGGAGATGCTGACGGCACCAACCGTATTAGAAAACTGCAGCAGCGTGATTTCTTCTAGGCACTTTTCTCACATCGCCTGAGAAAAAAAAAAGAAGAAGGTATGACTTTCCTGTCTGATAAAAGTAAACCCAACGAATTTCAGGTCTTGTGATGTTTGCCCAGCCGTTTCCGCTTGTGTGTTCTGCGAGACGGCTGCCTGAAAGGAACACGCAACACATCTCAGCATCTTCGAAAAGATCAGCCAGCCAGCCCTCGGAAACAGCCCTCTGCAACTTCCTTCCTGCGCTGTGACAGGAGGGCAGCTCTCCGTACGCCCCCCCCCAACTCCCCTCTCCGACCACAGCGTGCTAAATTAAGCCCCCCAGCGCTCCTGTGCGGTGTTGGTCGGGACAGCCCAACTGCGTGGAAACGCTGTCCACTCCAACCAGCCGGCCACAGGGCAAATGTCACACGGGTGACCAAAGGAAAATTGAAAACTGTTAAAATGAGAACACTGTCGTGGACATGGGTGTCACAAGTCTGTCTTTCTCTCACTCTCTTGCGCTCATCTCAGTTTAATTTCTCAAGTTCAGGTGGAGTTTATACTTGGCAGCTATTTCTAACCATAGCTGCTCGTAGAAATGCTCGTAGTGATCAAGACTGATTGGAATACTGCCGACAGTCTGAAATGCTGTTGACACACATTAGTCCTGTAGATAGGCTTCTGAAGCATTTAGTCAGTCCTCATTTCTGGTTTCAGTTTCCTCACCGAAGCCCAGATGGAAATGCTGTAAATATGACTGAAATTAAAGCCACAGTTGCCATGACATTATTAGCCAGAGTAGCATTAATTGTAACCCGACAAGTGTAGAGTGGAAAGAAGACGTGGGGGCAAGTATGTGTGAGAAGCTGCTGGTCATAATCTCCGGGGCGAGGTCCACCTTTGGAAAATTCCATCTCATAAACTCTTCAGCACCTCCCAAATCTTTCATAAGAAGCAGGAAGTAGGAGAAGCATATTTAGGAAGGTGCATCTGTGCAGAGACACATAGACGACAAAGACATGGTCACACCCAGACACACAAAACACTAGCCAGGCATCAGTCACAGGCACCCACCGAAACGCGTATTACAAAATCCTCTTCGATGTGAGCACACGACCAGCCCCAGCTCTAACCACACTGAGAGGAGTGCTGCTATTCTGAGAGAACCCGGAGTTTCGGGTTCTGCGACAGACAGAGCAGTCATTATTTGCAGAATGATCTGCAGGTCTACCTCCACACAAAATATGGAAACAAATAGAAATCACCACAGTGGAAACTTTTCAGCAACAAGCACTGTGACAACATCTCATATTAATCATCAGGTAGAGAGAAAACCCGATGTTAGCCTGTTTTCAATTGTAATGTGCTTGCAATTCATGAAAATATACACATCAGATTTTACACACAAGCAATTTGAATCATGTGCTTCTTCAATACTGAGGTCAGTTATTTGCTGAATAACCCTGTTGCTGTTTTCACTGATCTGAAGGCTCTGGCAACATCAATGGTATTTATCAGAGAAGAAAGCCTCACTTGAGGCTGATTGTGAAGGTTTTTTTTTACCATCCTGCTTTCTGACGCAAGTCAACTACTGGACCACTCGTGACAATGAAGCCTTTGCTAAAAACCTTCTTTTATTGTGGACAGGGCAGCAGGCCCAGGAAGAGCAGTCCTTGCTCCTTCAGGACCCACATTAAAAGTTAAAGGGTTATGAAGCACTTTGTGAACACTGCTGGTGGTTTCAGGTTGAAGCTTATTTTTACACCTTAAACTTAAAGAAAACAAGCTCACACTTGTCTCACTCTTCTTTACACACTGTGTTCCTAAATACAGTTCATGATTCACATGGTATCACAACTTCATGATTATTCTGCACTGGGGCCATTTTATTCCCAAACCTCAAAATATAAAATACTGCAAGATACAGCTTTATGCAAAGCGAGCTGGGAAATTCATCACGGTGCATATTTTGTGCCCTTTTCCTGTGGTTTGACCTTTGACACGTCATGGTCTTGATACCCCTTCTCTGTGCCTCACTGCACAGGGACACAGCTAATCCAACAGCAGACATTCCTTTCAGTCCTCAGTAATGGTGGGTCATGATATTCCCACTGTTCTTGCAGGGAAGCCTCCTTTACTGCCTCCCCAGTGCAGAAGGAATTCTTCCGAATGATTTCCATTGCAGCAGGCCGCTGAGAAGGCACGGTGACAAATGGCATGGAACTGGACAGCTCTGGAGTCCAGGGTTCGATTCTGAGGGGTGTTCTACTTTCCACACACCAATGGCTTGCAGGTTAGGGTTGAAGGGTCACTCTAAATACTCTGTTTGCAGGAGGAGGAGGGAGGGAGTTACTGGTAACTAACCCCCCCGGTATGAAAATCTGACCGCCCCCCCCCCAGTGATTCCAGTAGAGCCACTGCTGGTTATGTGGCTTTATCAAAACAGGAGCAGCAGAGTGTGTTGGGTCAGAAGGCCTCCCCTCACTGGTGGCTATTCGGGCTAGTCCTCCCTCCTCACGACAGCAGGCCTGAGCACTGACCTGCTTCCCCGGGGCTGTCGAGTGCAGGTCGCCAGCAGCACGCTCTGCTGCTCTCCTGCAAAGGGCACGAAGCAGGGCTGAGGTTTGCTGCCTCCGACGACTGAGAAACGAAACCGGTGGGCGAGCGAGATGAGAAGTAGCCTGACGCAGGGCTCAATATCGGTTTGCCTTTCCCGTACCGTCTGTACCGTTTGACCGAGAAAAAGCGACGGCCTCAGCTTCTGTTTAGGAGTTCCTAGATCTCTGGGGAAACACAGTGACCTGCTTCTCTGGGTCGTGATGAACTGCGAAGGCTGTCTCTGGACTGAGCAGCCACAGGTTGGAATCGGATTCGCTTTGAACTCTGAACGGTGCAGCTAAAATTCGGCAAATCTTTCGGACAACCCCCTTCTCGATGGTCGAACAGGCCCACGATTCCAAATTGGCAGCTCAGAATTGGAGGATTTGGCTGCACCGTCAGCTCAGAGCACACTCTTGGTCCAGCTACATCAAGGTCAAACAGCCTTACATTGTAGCCTGCTGCAACCATGGCTGCTGGTGCTGCTGTACAGGCCACTGTGTGTTGGCCCACTAGGAAGATACATGATGGGTGGATGGATTAATACCCTCATTCATTTATTTCCTTTTTTTAATTATGTAATGCTAGCATGCCCAGAGGGGTTGGGCAGCCAGTTGACCTTGGACCCCTAGAGGTTTTTTCTCTCCTTACTAAGGAGTTTTTGGTTCCTCTCCTCCGCTGTCTTCTGGTCTTCTGTTCTGTACTCACAACATGTATGGTCACTCACATTGTTAAGCGCCTTGGGAAAACCTTGTTGTGAAAAGCGCCGTATAATAATAAACTGAATTGAATTGAGCTGAACAGCCTTTTAAAGAGCCCTGCAGGGTTTCACTCTTCCTTTCTGCCTCTGCTCACCTGACCTACATTTACCCTGTTGGTCATTTCGAGTGCTACCCACCGCAGAGCTGCTCAGACAGGACGTCCTCACTCTGCTGTTTCAAAGTGCTCCTGGCTGCAGAGCCTCAACACTCGCGCCCTGATCGCTTCTTCCTTCCTTCCTGATTCAACGTTCTTTCGATTGATCATTTTACCCTTTTGTTTCTTGCTCTCCTTGACTCCTTCAGGCTCTCCAGCCAGACCATAGCTTTCACCAGTCTCAAGATCTGTGGTGACCAAGTGTTCACTGTACAGAAGACCAGAGACCTCCGAATTCTCTTCATAGCGCTATAACGAGGGCTGCTTCACTTACAGCTCTTAAATCTGGATTGATCTTTCTTTGTTAAAAACATCTTCAAACAACCGTTCAGTTTTATTCATATATAGAACCTTTCTTTTGATCCAGAGAAGTCTCAAGGCACTTCACAAAAACCACACAGTCAAACAAAGGACAGTAAACACAAACATCCGTCCACCTATTTTATAACTTCGTTGTCCAACCCGAGGCACGAGGCTGGATACATTCTGGATGGGACGCCAGTCAACTTAAGAGCACACACAGACACGCACACACTGACGCCAGGGCCAGGTGTACCGAAGCCAGTTCACCTACCAGTATGTCTTTGGAAGGAAACCAGAGCAGCTGCAGGAAACCCAGGGTCCCAGCAATGCTAATCACTGCGCATAATAAACATGGATCTGCAGCTGCTAATGACCAGGACTCACTGCCTGACATTGTCCTGACATTACATTCGCCTTTTTATTGTTTTTCCATAGTTTCTAGAAAATGTAAATAATGCATCTACATAAACATTTCAGTCTTTCTCATATGTTGCCTCTTCTTGAGCTTTGTGTTTCTCATTTTATATTGCCTTATTTTTGGCTATCTGCATGCAACAGCTTGCATTTGTCTCTATTAACTTTTATCTAAAAATGTTCCAATTTTTTCAACCTTGAATTTGGTCTAAACTGTAAAGTGCTGCCTCTTCTATTTTGGTATCATCCAACTGCAAACTGACTAGTTTGCTAATCCTACCAGAATCTAGATCACTGATACAAATTCTGAAAGGCAGCGGCTCCACTACAGAACACTGATTATACCACCCCATTCACCTTTCCTGTAGACTCTGTTTTCAAACCGGTTAGGGGTTTTCAGCCTAAATAAACACACTAGTTGGAATGGCTGCAGCCTGTTCTGTTTTACTTTCTTTAGAAACCAGAATGATGAATATGATTAATTATATGCTATTACTGTAGCTGTAGTAACTTAAACTACAACAGAATGAAGAATGCATGCACTGCAGTTCTAACCAGATCATATACTGTAGGTTGCAAATCTGTAGCGATCTAAAGACCTTAACTATAGATAACGCGTTGAAGACCCTACCTATCTCTGCCCATGAGTTTCGGTGCTGTTTTTGAAGATGCAGCGATTAGAAGACAGGAAAATATGCAAAGAGATTGGAGCCCTGCAAACTTGATCTCACTTCTTCTGCCAGCAAATCTTCTCTGCTTTAGTAAGAGTGAAACTGGGGGGCTGTATGGCTTTGTTTCACACAGTATGCACAGGTATCTGGAGGCTATACGGTGCACATTAAAGGGGAGCCCTAGCTATAGACAGGAGATCCCAACAGTAAAGGGAAGCTGGAATGGACTCCTCTATAGACCTGTACATCACGAGGAACGGCTGGGAAGCTGATCGTCCAGCACCATGCCGTGCAAAAAGCCGAGTGCGGAAAATGGAAACAGAGAATTCTGACTTGCTTTCCACCTACAGTTTCAGCAAGCTTCCGTGGTAGTTCTTCTTTATTCGACCTCAAGCGGATTAAGTCTGAAAGCAAACCTTCTCCAAGTTTAAGTGCCATGCCACCAGTGTACGAGGCAATATATACTGAACAGTACCATCTACATGTTTCTATTGCTCCACTACTAACGCTCATGTGTTAGAAAAGTAGGAAACTTCAGATGGTATAAATTGGCTCCTTGGTATAAATGGAATAAATAAATCAATTTATTTAAAGTAACAGTAGGTTGAGATGGAAAGAAATCGGAGTTATTTAATGCTTTACTTGCTGGGCTAAACATATTTTTGACCGTGATCGCAATCGAATTCACCGCAGCTGTTTTTTTAGACCACAAAAACATTCTATTTTTTCACACTCCACACCAACTCTTCACAGCACGATGAATCAAATGCACTCATAAGATTTAAAAGACCTTCTGTGTAATAAATATTAGTCCTGAAGCTCTTCTTTGACCACTCATTGTACGTAGGTTTTTGAAAACAGAAACGGCAACATACGCAGACTTTATTTGTCACCTCGCGATGGATGCGGAGACCGCTGAGAAGTTGGAGAAACCTACACGATGCCTTTTTTTTTGTAAAAACACACCCTTGTTGGGTAAAATGCGTGCTGCAGACAGGATGGTTGCTCTGATGCAGTTTGCGGCCAGACGAGATAAATGAGTGTGACTTTCAGCGGAGACCGGGCTGCTCACCAGTGGAACAGTCGCCGCTCACAGAACAGGATCTATGTCCGTCAGGCGACAGGGCGCTAGCTGTGGTCGGGACCAGCCACATAGCTGCACTTCAAAGGGAAACGAAGCATCAGTTTTCCAAGAAGGCAGATGTGCTCAGCTCAGGCTAGCAAATTGCTGTGGTTTTTCGACTAGCTTGATAATATAAAAAAGGAAAAAAAAGACCTGCTATGACCACAGAAAGAGGAAACAAAATCAATTAAAAAAACATTCGCAACATTTCTCGTCACAAGAGACACATCCAGCTGACGTTTCACTGCACTGCTTTCGCTCAAGTGTTTTTTTAATTAAATGAAAACCACATTTTTACAGGAGACGGGGGGCGAAGAGGTTAATATGAAGGGATTGTCAATTTTCACCGCGGTGTGTAAAAGATCATTCTGACGCTAATTCCTTTATACACAAAAGTACAGGGTTATTAGTAATGTGCTAAATGCTTTATGCATCGACCCATAGTGAATACAAATTCAAAATAAGCAAGGTTTATTGCGCTTTTATAAAACCAGTACTGAAAAGACCCGAGTATACATAAACTCATTTTTACAATTGCTATTTGAACTTCTGTGAGCCCTTAATCGTACATCCAACCCCTTCCACTAAATCCTTTTTGACCACATCGATGAAGGAACATAAGTCTACACAAAGGTAGTGTGCCAGGTCAGGCCAGTCCCAGGTGTGAGGCCAGGGGCACCTGGAAGAGCGCGACGGTTCTTGCGCGTGAGAATTCACCTAACGCGGCTGAATTCCACCGGAAGTACAAGGTGCTGTACGGGAGGGGTGAGTTTGTTTGGAACAGTGGTTCAACATGGTGAGATAATTACTGGTGTACAGGTAAGTACAACTGTGATGGATTGAAGAAAATATATGGGGCATCGTTTTGAAGGTGACTTTGTCTATTTTGATTCTGTCCAGAGCAGGAAGGAGTTCTGTCATACGATTTCCAGCCTTAAGCACTTGTCTCCACAAACCTGAAGATCAGTTCACTGCTCAGCAGTTTGCTGAATCGCCTGACAAATGCAGGTAGGGCTGATAGGCGAAGTTCTTGGTGGCTTAGAACAACCCAGGGTAAGTGATTCCTCTCTAATATCTAGGAAATGCCTAATATAGTGAAGAGGAGGAAATCCAGTTCCATTTAGGACTACTTTTAAGGTTAAGGTTTATCAAGGTTTAGTTTTCTAATCAAATTGTTTTTTTAAGCATTGAACTAATGTGGTGTTGACACCAAATGTTTGGCAGAAAATGTGAGCACATGTAGCTGGAATGTGTGTGTATATAAAGCCAAACTATAGGCAAATACTTAGACACTGGAGCACTGACAATGGCACTTGATGACTGGGAGGGAAGGTGGGAATACTCTCAATTTCCCCTCCTTAAGGCAATGGTAGGTACTCCTGATCTTCAAGGACTAGTATCTTCAAAGCGCTGGGACTCTGGGAAATGTTAGAATGAAGACATGCTGGTCCTCCAGGAGTGGATACAAGCCCAGCCCTGACTGATGTGATCTCCCCCTTACAATGTCTGTACCATCACTTGTTATGTTCTTCCCCATGGGAAAGATCCATGTCAGGTTTGTGCTACGTAGGGTGGAAGTCAGGAGCTTACAGTATTGTACCGTGTCTTGCTTTGTGCTGGTGTTCCTGGAGGTCACAACGAGCTCCTATGTAAAGAGGTGATGAGCTGATGCTCTAGCCCCAGGTAGAGTGCATAGATCCTGCTGTTCCCTTCCCTCAGAATAGATGAGCTGTTCACCTGTCCTCCACACTGGGGCTGTGCCCTCTGGTGGTGCAGTTCTGTTATCTTGTTTGACATCCTAGCCTACCCAGAAAAGTCTACTTCCTCTGTGGTGGCATTTAATTCCTTTTTTTGCACTAGCAACAAAAGTAACTTTAAAAAGGAGGTGGGTAGGGTTGGGTAACTAGTGCAGGGATCCACAATCCTCCTGGAGCACCAACATGTCTGCGTCTTCTATCCAGCTGGGCTCTTGACTTCAATTAGCTTAAGAGGACCAGTGGAACAGCTCCTCCCAGCTCTGCAGGTGCTGTTTAAAGAGACCTTGTTGACCTGGAAAAGCAGTGGCCCTCCAGTACTACAGGGTTACTGCCTTGGTTAGAGGTGTTTACCCTAATGACTGAAGGCCTCGCTGCAGGCCTGTAAAACAAGCTCAGAATGGGACCATGACCAGAAGCCATTGACCTTTTCTCGGTCAGTGAATATTACTGTAAATCAAAGACCTGTACCCCATCTCCTGTTGCACTGCTGTTATTTTAGAGGGATACCTGCATTTCCCTATCTTCAGTTATCCATGTAAGTGCCTAAAGATGGGGGAGCTGAAATACTTCAAGCTACTTGGTTCTGTGCATAAATGTGTTTTTGTGGAAAAAGGGGGAGATTCTGTAGGTGGGGTTGTGATACTACTTGTCAACATGAGGAAAAATGTAGTTGGTGAAGTGAAACCTAAATCTTCACACATCAACAGCCACTGTTTTCAAAGAAGTAATGTGATACTGCACTGAAGAGGTGGTTCTACTGTACACTATCCACATACCAGCCAGGCTCCATGTGGGTGGCCTGGCCTTGTGTTCTCCCAGCACAGTGAGGTCTGGCTGTACTGGAGCAGTACTGGCAAGGCTGGCCTCTCAGTGTGAACCCGGGCAAGACCAGTCATGGCCTTGTTAGCTGGTTAGCAATAAAATGCTCTTCACTGGAATCAAAGTTTATTCCACAATATACATCTTGCACTGAGTACACACTAACAAACCATTAAACTCTAAAGACATTCTCCATTGGGTGATTGTCCTTTATCTATCATGCTGGGGCTGGCTTTGCACAATGAAGGAGTCCCTCCAAGCCCTACCGCTTGCTGTTGTCCATGCCTTTTCCCCATCCTTGCTCTAAAACCGTGGTGGTCTAGTCCTCTACAGAAGCCCAAGGGAACAGTGTTCCTCCTTTGTCCCTGTACAGGGCCCACAGTCCCCTCTAACACTCCTTCAGTGTTGAAAAGCCCCTTTTGGGGACGTCCCTCCCTCTGAGGGTTGCAAGGATCCTCTCTTCCAGCTCCCTCACTCCCCACTCTGTGTTGTGCTGGATGAGAGTGTTCCTCGTGTTCCACAGTCCTCGTTTTATTAGGCACACCAGCAGCCAAAGTGAGTACTGTGTCCCTTTATCCAATCCTGCTGGGGCTGGCACCAACCTGATACACTGGTAGTTTAGGATTGTTCTCGTTGCCAGGAGTTGCATGGTGTTGTCCTCTGTGAGCCTCTGAGGTCCTTTAGTTTGTTGTCCAGTTCTTTTTGGCTGTGTCCTTTCCCAGTTGACTTTCTCCAGCAACCAGTTGCCTTCTCTCCTTGTGCAGAGCTCTGACTGTCTTTTGATTATTTTTTTGTACCCCTGCCTCCACTTGACAGCGTGGGTGTAGGTCTCTGGTCTCTTTTCCACTGTTGGTCCAGTGTTTGACCACTGGATCGGGTGCCTCATCAGGATGGAGAACTACAGCCTGACATAGTACTGGTTCTTGTGGCTGATTGGCTCCTGCTGAGGATGCAGTTTAGTTTCAGGGGAAAATGAGGTGCATATCCCCCCCCCCCCCCCATCAAATGCCTGACACACCTGGTTTCTTGTACTTGTCCCTGACTCTCCAGAGGAATTACAAGGGATGGTCTTCAAGTTCTTGTCCGAGTCTGGATGGCAGCAGGGACACCACAGCCAGGTAAACCAAAGCTGCCAGGATGTCTGCTTTCAACATCATCGCTTCTCCTGTGAGGGACAGCAGCTGCGTCTTCCACAGCCCCAGCTTTGTGTTCACCTTGGAGATCCTCCCAGCCCGGTTGATGGTCTCTTTGGCCAATCTCTGGAATGAAACCCCCAATATCTGAAGGGGCTCTGTGCAGAGCTTGAGACAGTACGATGATGCCAGAATGTTGTGCAGGCAGCTTCCTCCCGACTGGAGAAGTGAGAGGCAGGCCCTGACTTGCAGACGCGCATGAGAGTGTGGCTGGCTGGAGTGTGGGGTGTTAATGACAAGCCTCACTCTCTACTCAACTCAGCCTCCACCGGAAGGGAGCTGTGTGTCTGCAGACCTTGCTGCCCTGGGCAACGGCAATGGACAGAGGGGATATCCTGTCCCAGGCCCAAAAAGACTTCCATATTATACATTTATATTCTTGGTGGGTGAGCAAGTTAAACCACTTCTGATAAAGGTCATGTGCCCAGATGTTTGAATTTTAGTTTGTTGAAAGTTGTAAACTTTCAATTGCAGTTGCTGTTCTTTGGGCAATGGGTGCTTTTCTAAATTGTCAAAACTGGTGCAACCTCGTCATGCCCACAGTCATTTTGGGAAATAACCATCAATGAGGGTTAGTAAAGTTTGACCTTGTAATTCCCTAGGAATATGGCAAAGGGTATTTAATCCCACAGATATTAAATATGGATATGTGAAATGCCAAGGAATATAGGTGCCTCCACCCCTTCTGATGGGTGGACTCTTCTACAGAAGGTCTAATGAAGAGGCTTCGTACTTTGAGGTGCAGGAGGCAGAGAGCTGACGTCTGTGGTACGTTTGATTTTTCAGACAAACAATGAAGCAGTCAAAGTGTTACTCAGAAGCTGCAGGATCCCACAACATGGGCCTTATTCAATTCCCTTGCTCGTATTAAATGCACTTCTAGTAGAAATTTAGATAAACCGGTCATGGATTTAAGCTGTGGAAAACACGTAATCTCGTAGCTATTGTGCTGCAAGTTGCAAGTTTCAGGTTTGCTGGGTAATCACTTGTAGAGGTTAAGGTGGGGTGGAGGGGGGGGGAAATTCAGTTAAACTGCCTGCTGCTGTAGTGAATAAAGCTGAACGACTTGTTCCTGTAGCCTGAGACCTCTCTTCCCTCCCCCCGCTACACCTACCAGCAAGTGGCTCAAAAGGAAAGTGACTTCAAAGCCATGCTACAGTCTCTGTTTGAGACCCGGGCTGGGCTCCCCACCTCGCAGTCTGTGTAACTGTATTTCTTCAGCTGGTGGTCGTCTTGTGATGCCCCATTCGTGTCTGGGTTTCTGACAGATCACTCCCTGCAGGGCTAGGCAGCACAGGCCAGAAACAAGCTACAATTTTATTTAAAAAAAAACTTGAGCGTCAGTTAATCTGCGCAAGGAGGTCTTGGGGATTGTGGTCCCAATTACCCTTTTATAACTTCTCCTCTGTCAGTGCTTGGCTGTTGGGTCTTAAATGATTCACCTCTCAGGTTTTAGATGTGGGAGTCCACAGCCCAGCCCTGCTGCCGTTTCACACCTCTATGGCAGAGAGTCTCGGCTCATTTCCTGACTGTCAAGATAATCATCAGAAGTCTCTGGTTTTTGATCAAGAAAGGCTTTTTCTTCTGTTATCTTGCCTGTACTGACAAAATATTTCCCCCCCTTGGAGGTGTTGGATCTTGATTCAAATACCCAGGCAGCCTTTGGATTTTGCATATCACCGTTTTGTTGTCTCCCTAGTACAAAGTGCTGTCTTTTTTTTTTTTTTGGGTTTTCTGAAAGACTGTTCAGGGACAGAGGGTAAACCTAGGATATTCTCAGGCACCTGTGTAACGCAAATCTGAGAAACTAAGACTTAAAGAACCTAATTTGATTGGGGAAAGAATACAAAAATACTGCAAAAGACTTTTCTTGGGTCATGAGAATTACACATCGGAAAAGACAGTTCAGACACGTTTTTTGCTTATTGGGAGTCTCGGAGATTCCAACACATCAGTGTGGGGAAACCAAGTTGTGAGCCCATAAGGATGTTTTTACATCATGACAAGTCTCCTTGGTTATGCTGGAAGGGTGAACAGCCAGAATCTCATCTGTGTTCTTGGTCATGCGCTCCCAGGAATGCACCACCTGTCTGCAGGGAACTCCGGTTGTTGTAATTTAAAGAGGGCAGCCAGGCAAATGGGTTCAGGCCGAGGGCTACACACTCACATTTTGAGCACAAAACTTGATTTGACATTTTGTTAAATGTCCAGTTTACATTTTTAAACGCACCTGCTGTATGTCCTTTCCACCTGTATCTAGTTTAATTCTAGAAAAAAAAGTCTATAGGGCTAACTGGCTCAATGTCAGGTGATTTTTAATAGACTCAAATCGCCTTGTAGTCTAGTATAGGAAAAAGAATATAAGATTTAACAGCAATACTGAAATTAATCTATCACCGTTATATTGATGTTTAAATTTAACTGTGCTGTTGTCGGCAAAGGAATGTGTGTAGTCTGTAGAGTCCTCTGGGCAGCAGGCCAGAGCTGTTTCAGGGGAGCATCGATTGTTCTGAATTGTAACAGCTCCACCTAGTGGTCCACAAGGGCTATAATCTCTTTTACCGTAATTGTTTTGTGTTCAAAACATACTGGAGATATGTATATAGGACTGATGGCATGGCATCTAACTACTCTTATGGTGAATGTAAATGTGATACTATTTCAGGCTATCCGGTTGTCTGGAGGCCAACATGGGAGGAACTTGCCAGCTAGGGCAGACAGGCAAGGATGCAGGAGTAGTGGGGTTTAAGACCTCCCTGAAGTTCATTAATATTGAAGCTATTTGCATCAGTAGTATTACTATTGTTTAGCTGTGTCCAAGTATGTGGTATATGATCTGCTTTCCATCTTGTGAATACATGCCTGGGTTATTTTTTTGGGAAGGGGGGGGGTTTCTTTCCGGAGGGTGCCCCCAATGCACCCAGATTTAGTGTGAGGCTGGAAAGGCATGGTGATCCAAAACCTCCACTATAAAACTCATACTGGTTAAACCAAGTCTGCGTTTTAGCTTGTTTGCTGTGAGCAAGTCCGTCCAAGTCTTCTCTGGCCTGAGATACAAAACACGTAGTATTTTCCTATTATTTTTGTAACCCACGGTTACAGCCTGTGCTGTACAATGTTTTTTACTGGAAAAATCACATAAAAACTGGAACAATACAGTATAAGAGGGGGAGTTAACTGTAAACAGAGGTAGGCAAGACAAAAGTGAATGTTCCATATACTGGTTATAACAGTTTATTCTGCAAATTTTATCCTGGGCCTTCAGCTCCACAAGACACTCAAATCAGAGCTTTTGATATACAGTACCCTCCAGTATTATTGGCACCGTTGGTAAAGATGAACAGATATTTTATAGCCTTTTATGTTCATCAGCTTGATCTTCTACTGAAAATGACAGAAATCTAACCTTTCAGTGAGGTAAAATTATTAAGAAAATAAATCCTTATAAACATTTTTGTCAAACACGTGTAGCAATTATTGGGGGCCCCCCTAGAAATTCCTATGAACGAAATGAGGTGACGCGCAAGCCAAACACCCTTAGTCATCCATCAACATGGGGAAGATCAGAGAATACACAAATGAAATGAGACAAAAGGTTGTTGACCTTCATAAAAAAGCTTCACACATGAAAATACTTGTGTCCACTATTAGGGAAACTAAGTTTCAAACATCTGGAGCTGTGGTGAACCTGTCTGGAAGAGGACGGGAGTGTATTTTGCCCCCATGGACAGTGAGGAAGATGATTCGAGAGGCAAGACTTTCTTCAAGGATCACAGTTGCACAATAGCAGGCGTTGGTTGTATCCTGAGGTCACCAAATCTCCAAAACTACAATTAGACGCCAACTCCATGCCAACAACCTATTCGGAATGCTTGCCAGACGAAAGCCTCTGCTGTCGTCAAACCAAACAAAACTGCCTGGAGTTCGCTAAACATCACTGGAACTTTGATTGGAATTGGGTTCTATGGTCAGATGAGACAAAAATAGTGCTTTTTGGCAACAAACTCCAGAGGTGGGTTTGGCATAAAGAGTCGAAGTCATGCAGAAAAGAGCCTTCTCCCCCCTGTGAAGTGTGGTGGTAGAGCTGTGATGATGTGGGGCTGTTTATCTTCCAAAGGCCCTGGGAATCTTGTTGGGATACATGGCATCGTGGACTCCATCAAATACCAGGAGATTCTAGGTCAAAATCTGTCTGCCTCTGCCAGGAGGCTAAGACTGGGTCACAGTTGGATTTTGGACAATGATCCAAAGCTTACCTCCAAATCCACACAAAAATCGCTCACTGACCACAGAATCAAGCTTTTGCAGTGGCCATCCCAGTCTCCTGACCTAAACCCCATTGAAAACCTGTGGACTCTCCTCTTCAGCTCATCCCACGAGTTAGGATCAAGGACAAGTGTTAAATGCAGGGGTGCCAATAATTGTGACAGTGTGTTTTTAAGATGGGTTTTTTTTCTTTGAATTTTACCTCGCTGAAAGGTTAGGTTTCTCATTTTCAGTGCAAGATCGAGCTGATAACAAAGACATTTTTTCATAGCCTTTTTTGCTCATCTTTACCAAGGGTGCCAATAATTCTGGAGGGCACTGTATGTGCAGACAGACTGCAGGAGAGTCTTTCCATCTCAAATGGTTTGGAGGGAAATTACCAGCTGTGAAAAGCTGGAGTTGCAGGACTTGGCCGGCAAGGAGATGTTCCACTGCTTCACTGGGAGGAAAAGGACCATCCCAAAGTACTATAATCAGTTTACTGCATTAAATCAACACAAAGCAACACTGTATACAAATAACTACTGTGACAAACTGGCCCTGGAGTCGCCATTTTTGGTCTGTGGTAATATTGCATCCTGTCAGAAACATCTGGAGATGATACTTGGCCCCATTGGCTTCTAGCAATCAAGTGAGTTGAGTGCGCTTAAACATTCTGGTTTTGTTCTTGACCAAGGACTTTGTTTATGCAGGCAAAACTCAATTGCTGCTGGAGGTCAAAGACATGAACACTAGCACATACAGTATAACAATGGCCAATCCCAGATAAAGAGCTGGATTTATATCCGAAAACTGTAGCATTATTTAGTAAAGGTGCTTGCACTTGCCACTCTCTGATCCAGGTGTTGCTGTCGGTATGCTGCAGGCCATTTTACTGGAGCACTCTAAGCAACGTACCTTGCTCAAGGGTGTAACAGCAGTGACTCCTCCCAGTATTTGTACCCATAGCCCTCCAGTTACAAGTCCAAGGCTCTAACCACTACTCCAGAATACTTGGTCACTCACAAAATAGTCAGAGTAGATGTTTGATCCAGCGAACCTCGCATTGCAGTAGACTCCACTGAGAAGGTGTCGTGTTTATGAGGTGGAACATTTTAGATGAAAGTTGTAGTGCAAAGCCACTGTATAAGTGAGCAGAGAAGGATATGAAACCAAAAATAAGCAATCCTCAATGGCATGCTGGGATTAATCCAGCTCAGTGCTGCAATGCCAGGGTTAAAACATGGCAGGCAGACAGAGACGTGGAGCTGAAGGCATGGCTGCACGACGGGGATGACGGACTGGATTCTGCATGGGCTGAGCTGAGAACGTGTGGGAGCAGCGATGTGGGACTTCGCCATTGTGACTAATTCAACATGGGTGGATACACTGCGTTCAAATGATAAACGACGTGCACTAAAAATGCAGTTTTACAGGATGAAACCGGGGATGTCAGTGTTGTTAGGGTATCCCAAGAAAGGTGTAATGACAGGGGCCGTCCACTAGAGGTCACAAGGCTCGCATACAGATCATCAGACCGATCCAGCGTGAGTTGTAACATGAATGTGAATTTTCACAAGGGTTAAACTAGGATTTGTTAGATGTGAGGGTAAGCGGTGTGCTGATTCTGAGAAAAATATGGTTGTGTTGACAACTTTTTATATTCTTGACAGTGGGAAAGCAATAAAAGGGGCAAACAAGTTAACGGTAAATCCTCATACAACCCTGAAAACTATCTGAGATGAAACTTGGGGTACTCATTTACTGAGTGAAAATGAGTGTATTTTTTTGTGAAATGTTGTATCCAAAGTGTACTTCTATTACCATACAAGAGCTTAATTTCAAATGTCTTCAATTCTGTCTAACCCCAGTCCTTTTGTAAAAGATGCAGTACCCAGTTAGACTGAATCAGTGTTTTAAATGTCACTCTAAATTAATAAAAGGTACCCATCTGAGTCTGGCAGTGTGATAACATTTAACACTACTGAAAAGCATATGCTGTCATTGGGGGGGGTTGGAATCTAGGGTATACAATTCTGCAGACAGTAAAATGTATCTCTTACACTGATTATACAGTCAAACTTGACTGTTTATTTTCTACGCTTGTTCATTTTGCTAAGATCTGTTTTGCCGTTATAATCTCTCTCCTAGGTAACGACTTGAAATGGCCCTTTCAAGTTCATGCATTTCTACCTCTGGAAAAACACACATAATCTCCACTCAAGATCAAAGCACTTCTAGATCTGATCAATATTTTTGACTTATTGAAAATCATCTTTCTTCATTCAGTTAACTTTTTCTTTTTAGAATCACCTTTTAGTGCTTGTGGGCTGTGTAACTCTCCCTACAGTACATGCCATTACACATTATGTAACTTATTTACTTTTGTATTCATGATTTGTATTTTATTTTGAATGATGGGTATGCTGTAAACCGACTAGTTACTGTTTAAAGCAAAATAAAAAAAATTAAAGGGGTAAATGCTAGGATATACAGTTAAGTGTAGACTTTAAATCAAGGGATGTTATACAATTGTATGATACACTAGTAAGACCTAATTTCCATTAAGCTGTACAACTCTGGACCCCAAAACCGAGATTGCAACTGGAATGGGTGCGGAGAAAAGTGACCAAATATTCCTGGGTTAAGTACAAATGACGGGTGAAAAGAAAACTTAAGTGCGAAGGAACGAGTAATAGGGTTATTCCATGCTGGAAAAAAAGAAGAAACAAAATGCAACGTTTCGGCCGTGGAGCCTTCTTCAGGTGCGTCTTGGAATGGACACACCTGAAGTATGGAATAAACCTATTACTTGTTCCTTTGCAGCCTACGCATGCTGATGCAGCTACCCACCTGAAACACTTAAGTGCTGTGTGGAAAGGACAAGATGACGTGTTAACCTTCTTGCAGCATCGGTAGAAAATGGGGGGAAGCTGATGCACAAAGGGTTGTGGGAGCATTTCGTGAATAAAGGCAGGGTAATTAGCTACAAACTAGCTGAATGGTCTAATCTGTAATTTTGTTAAATCCTCACCTAACACTATAGGATCTAAAATAAGTGCCTTTCCAACCCCAAGGAAACTGTACATAGCGATTAAAGAAAAAGATGATGGAGGAGAGAAGAGTACAGTAAGTAAAAGAAAAACATACAGGTCCCTACAGCTAAAATGTAGGACAATCAGCATTTGGATTTGAAGAGAGTCAAAGAAGTTGTCCCACAGAGTCTGAAGAGTGTTATTCCATAACACTGGAGCACCAACAGAAGGGACACCGTCACCACAAGCCCGTGATTTAGTGCTGGGAACAGTGAGCAGGGGACCAGCCTCCACTGACCAGAGCCTATGTGAGGGAGTGTAAACATGGAGGTCAGAGATGTACTGTGTGATGGAGCCAGACTGTTTAGAGCCTTGAAAGTCCGTAACAAGACCTTATATTGGTACTGCGCCTTTATAGGCAACCAATGTAGAGACTCAAGTGTAGGAGTGATAGGCTGCCAAGGTCTGGTGTAGGTTAGTAGTCCAGCTGCAGAGCTTTGGACATATTGCAACTTGTTGAGAAGAGAGCTGGGGAGCCCATAAACAGTTCATGAATGTTTCGCTTGGCATTGGATGTTGGTATAAATTGCTTAATGTGGGCAATATTTCTAAGGTGAAAAATTGTAAATGTTTCATGAGGCTCAGAAGACAGGAGAGGATCACCCAACTCCCAGATTCCTGACTACGGCTGATGCCTGAATGGTGAAGCCATCCACCACTACTGTGAAGCTTTTCCAGATGACAGTTGCTACCCACCAGTAAAACTTGTCACCATTTACCATCAGGAAATTTGATATTAACCCGACTTTGATGTTGAGCAAAGAGAAGTGATGGAGGAGAGAGACGAGAGAGGGATTGTTTTAATGGAAATCTATTGTAAGTATTGTATACAAATCGATTAAATCTGTCGCTGGTAATGTCAGAGATCTCTGGCTATGCAGTACTGTACCAATTGCCTGCACCCTATAGGGCAATATTAATATTCATGGCTTTTTAGACCTATTTACAGGTATGTTGTACAAACAATGCTATTTTTATTTTTGCATCCTTACATTCATTTAAGTGTACATGATGGTATCGAAATGTTTTTTGTAAAGACAAAAAATTGTCATGTTACATTCAGTTATATTTTTTTTCCATCCATTCCCAGTCCTGTTTACTTGCCTTGTGTGAAATGGCTACTGTGATTAGCATTCCCTTAAGAGATTTTCACATCTCCTCTTCCAATGTCTTTTTCTGAGACTATAAAGGCAAGTTCCCTTGCTTGTCTAAGGGCACCTGAATCGGTCAAAGGAAGGCCAGACCTGTACACTCATACTCCATGTGACAAAGCATTCTAACTGTGCGTTTCATCGCTTCTGTGTTCGTTTAGATGCGGAGAGCCATGGAGTGTACAAGTGTTCAAGCTTTCCTGCTGTATGTTGTTGAGCTTGGTGTCACTCAAGATCACTAAACTATTAACCACCTGACCTGTATACCACTCTCCTACTGTGCAATACCACAGTCTAAGCCTTCATGCTAATATACCTCACACTTTCTTCCCTGCTCATGGTTCCCACTATACAGTAGATTAGGGTTTGTGATCAGTAAAATTCAGTGAAATTAAGTTGCACGGGACCTAATCGGCGATGGTCAATAGAATGTTTATTTGTTATCGGAAGCTTTCATCACGGTTTCTAAACTCCTTTTACTTCGTAGCCTGTTTTGAGTGACTGCTTGTGGGGAAAAGCTCAAAAGAAATTCCCACAATGGGAAAACAACCCAGGCGTTTGCACGTTAATGTAGATCGTTTTAAGAATAGGCCGTTCGTTCACGAATGCATGCAAAAGGGGGAATTATTTTTTTTGAATTGCAGCCTTTGCTAGAACGACTATTTACCTCCGTGGAAAAAACAATTCTCACAGATAGCCTGGGCTCATCCTGTGACAAAAGGCTGCGTACGTGTCAACGGCAATATATTTTTACTTCTACTCTACAACTCCAGAGGAAGTGTGAACTGGAGATATGCTGAGGTTAGCACGCACATACGAGCGACACTCATTCTCTCTCTCTCAAGGTACGGTAAGATAGACGGGCTGGGCTCATCTTGTGACAAACACGCACTCATTTAGAACCACAAACGGCGTGATTCTCAGGCCTCACTCGAAAAAAAAAACCGTTGTTTTGAAATTGTTACAAGTTCTCTTGTTTGTCTGAGTGAGCCTTTAAGAGGCATTACGAAGCGGCACCAAGGTGGTTCGGAGTAATGGAAACTATATCTGAAGCGTCCGCGCTCCTACGAAACTCACGAAGAGCCGCACGTCAACGCACCTCTACCTGATGTAACTTCTGCTTTCTCAGTTGGTGCTCGCCTATTAAGGGGTGTCCCCGCATGGCGGCTGACACGAAGCGGGATTGTTTGGAATTACTGCCACTAAAAACTGGAGCCATTCTGTTGTTTTCCTGTGACGCCATTAAAGAAACACGCATGGGGCCAGCGACCACGGCACGGTATCTTTTTAAGTATATTTTCACGGTTAGTTGCCAAAGTGAGGGTTACAGCGAAGCCAAGAGACGGGGTGAGAACAAGTCAGAGGGGTTCTGATGAATACAAAGGCGGCAGAAAAAGAGAAGGCTAAATATAACCCTAGAAGTGTAAAACAAATAACATTTCACAAGTCTAGCTCTGGGGAAAAAATAATTCAATCAGTGGAGGGTGGTGTAGGGGTTAGCGTTGCAGCCTTGCAGCGCTGGGTTCAGTTCCGGGCCTGGGGTGCTGTCGGTGTGGAGTCTTTATGTTCTTACTGTATGTTCTGCCCACCTTACGTACGTCTGGGCAGAGGCAACATTGACAGTGACCTGTTTCTGGACTGAACAGTAAACTGCTACATCTGTTCTTTTTCTTTACCCGTTTACAACCGTTTTTGGTGCAATATATGCCAGGGACCTGTGCAATGCATTTATATTTATATCTATATTTACATCTATATTCATATGTGCAATACGATTTTTCTGCGTACTGTTCTAGTTTGTTCTTTGTGTGTTCTGGACTGTGGGTAACTCTTTTAGTGCACCCCTCACTGTACTGATTGTGTTGTATGTATTGTATTATTATTATTATTATTGTATCATTCGTTACACTGTGGCTGTGTTGAGCTGCTGTTGGACTGTAGTTTCCCTTATGAGATCAATAAAGTATCTATCTCCCCGTGTTCATGTGGGTTTTTGTCGGGTGCTCCGGTGTCCTCCCACAGTCCCAAGACGCACGGAGAGGTTAATTGGCTACCGGGAAAATTAGACTTCGTGTGTGTGTTTGCCCTGTGGTGTATCCTGCCATGCCCCTGTTGCTTGCTGGGATAGGCCCCCTCGCCCCTGGGGTGGAAAGAAAACTGATGGATGGAGCAGTTGAGGAAAGACCTGTTTTAGAGGCCTTTGGAAACGGATTAAAAGGTTAGCCCTGCCGCCCTGGAGCTCTCCAGGAGAAGGCAGGCACAGCACAAGACATACCTCACTGCTTAGGAAAGGGTGGGTCTGAAGGAAACCTCAAGCGCTGTAAGAAATATGGACACCTGTCAGAAGATACAAGTGTTCTGTAACCGATTTTCTCTCGTCGTCTTTGGTTTTCTGTTGGCAGTTTGAACTGAAAATCATTACCAGGCGAGTCCAAATTTTAATTTAAAAGGTCAGGGGCCAGCTGGTTACACGCATGTGTTCTGTGACATGGTTGGGATTGTCACTGGGCTATCCTAAGAGATGGTTCTGTAACCTGGCTTGGCATGAAAATGACCGAATAGACCTTGCTGCTCTGGAGTCAGGCCAGAGAAGAGCATCTGTGGGCATTCCAGGGCTTAAAGGAATGAGCTACAGTAGTTCAGGTGGGGAGCTGCGTCAGCATGCGTAGGCTGCAAAGGAACAAGTAATGGGTTTATTCCATGCTGAAAAAAAGAAGAAAGAAAACACAACGTTTCGGCCATGAAGCCTTCTTCAGGTGTGTCACACACCTGACAGGCTCAAGGTGTTCAATCTTCTTGGTCTTGAACAGAGAAGACTACAAGGGCAACTGGCACAAGAACTCAATCCTCAAAGGCCTTGATGAAGTCAACACTCAGCTATAGCACCCTGCAGCTCAGAACTGACAGCCCACGGGCGCTGCGTGGTGTGGGTCTGGCCAGCACCTGGATGGGAGACTCCTGGGAAAGCTAAGGTTGCTGCTGGAAGAGGTGTTAGAGGGGCCGGTAGAGAGCACTCACCATGCAGGCGGTGTGGGTCCTAATGCCCCAGGATAGTTTGGAAGATGCTGTACTATAAAAAGGCACTGACTTTCAGACAAGATGTAAAACCAAGGTCCTGACTCTCTGTGGTCATTAAAAATTCCAAGGCATTTCTTGAAAAGAAAATATTAAGAGACAGAGGAGTTCAAAATAAACAGTGAATCGCAAAGAATAGGTCACTAGTGGAAACTACAGAGCAGTACATTTAAAACTGAGAACGGGCGTCTCTTCTCTGCCCCAAGAGTGGTGGGAGTGTGGAGCAAGCTACCCAGCCATGCTATTAAAGCTGATAGCCTAGTTTCTTTAAAGAGCAGTTGTATGTGATGCTTGGATCATTTAGCTATTAACTACCAGACAGGCTGGATGAGGTGAATGGCTGCTCTCATCTGTCCTCCTCATGCTACTCAGATGAAAATGTATTTTGTACAGAGTTGTTGTCCAGACATCCCTGTGGGTTGCACACGCACGCACACACCTGCCTGCCTGCCTGCTGGCTTCCTCTCAAGCTGGTCTCTGTTATGTAACCCAGCCCTCCACTGACCGAACAATAGCATCGGTTTGAAATGCTCGTCATTTTCGGTCCCTAAATACACTGGAGGCCACCTTTTCTTTACTCCAGTCTTGTTTCATAAGTCTAAATTTCTAATCGAGCACCTTGTTTTTCAGTGAAGGAGCCAGATTAAGTGAAGAGTTCTTCTGGAGCAGCAGGGGTCCGAGTACCCCAGCATGATGACTGGTTACCCTAGTAGAGGGATGAATGACAATTGCAATAGTTTTCTTGTCCGAACTGTGATTCTGCCTGGAAGCAGCGGGGTGTAATTAACTTATTTCCTCAGTTGAGCAAACGGGTAAAGAGACAGGCTAAGTGTTTGAGCAAGTGACAGTCAATGCATACCTGTAATTCTACCCGAAGCCACAAGTGGGCGCCCGTGTCCTCTGTTCCGTCCTTTGAATCGCAGAGTTTCAACGCGAGTGTTAGAGGAAGAGTTTGACTCGTGTGGGCAGTCTGACCGAGCGCAGCTGAACTGCAGGAATTAAAATGACAGCTTTACAACAGAAGATGAGTTCCTTTTGAGATGTCAGAATTGTGCAGCCGTTTGATCAATTAAGAGAAAAGAGTAGGAGAATTTCTCCTCTTTCTATGACAATATGAAAAGGTCTTAGGGGGAATAAATAAAGGGGTTATCTGTAAGTCACTTAAAAGACCTCTGAGAAGGAAAAACATAAGATTCTCGAGTCGGAGAGGTAGGAGCCAAGGGCCAGCCTGTCACAATAGTACAGGAACACCCTGTTAATAGCACAGTGATTTCATGTCAGTTGTGATGAAATCACTGGAGAGGATCTTGGTTCAGCATCTCTCACCCTGTCAGTAAGTGGGGAAACTTGATCTTGTCGGTCTGCTTAAAAACAAGGGGAAGCTCAGGGGATGCTGCTCATCTTCACTCAACTCATTTCAAAGCAGCCTGACAAATGTGATATGTATGCTGGGATACTTTTCCTTGACTTGCCTTCAGCTTTTCCACACAATCTGACCAGACATTTTATGATGGAAAACGTTTAAATTACAGATCAACCCATATCTGAACTTTTGGTACAATTTGTTCCTTTCAAGAACAGTGCGGTGGGTTAAAGTTAACAAAATACTTTCTTCTGCGGTATTAACGAGCTGTGGAGTCCCCCGGAGGGGGGGGGGGGTTTCCACTTCTCTTCACTCTGTATGAATGTTTGTGTTGGCGGTGGTCCAAACCTGTTCCCCATCAGGTTTCCTGACGACTGTACCCTACTTTCTCTGAGGAATGATGAGGACGGCCTGACTACCCCACTCCTATTGGAACGGTGTGGACAGTTCGGTTGCATGGTCTGACTAAATTACTAAAACAATGGAGATTGTCTTTGGTCTCTGTCCCCAGTCATAATAAGTCCATTAAGAGTTACATCCTGTACATAGCTGGAAACACACTGTACATGGATGCGAATCTGTCTTAGAAGGCACATGTGTTGATTTTGTTTGGAATGAAGTAATTTTGCTGTACTTCTTTTTGCAGGTTATGGGTTTTTGATGCCAGTAGTCAGATTTCTCCTGTTTTTTCAGGTCTCTGGTACAAAGGGTCGTGCAGTATGGAGTAACACTTTGGTATAATTGTCTTTCTGTGCACCCAGAAGCCAGGATGTCCAGAGTCTTGAGGGTGTGTTCTAAGATAGTAAGCAGAGGGTTCATACTGCTTATATAAAGAGTGTTGAGATTTGCTGTCAGTAACTCCTCTGATCCCTCATGTCCTGCATGAAGCATACCCACTGATGCCTTCAAACCGATGGCTATAAAAAGGACTCTTTCACGTTTTTATTACAATATGGAATCATAATCCTATTGTCATCCAATCATTATGGAATCATAATGTATTTAATATTAGGAGGAGGAGGTTCGGTAGATTTTTGTTTCCACTTTGACATTAGTGTTTGGTGTTGATCAGTGGCAAATAAAGTACTGTAAATCCATTCTGATTCCATACTGTACCAAAATGTGACAAATCTGATACTTCTGAGAGCCACTGCGCTCTGTTCCAAGTTCGAAATCGGTTGTAACTGGGCTTGAGAAGCCGCCGGTCTGCAGTAACGACAGGGGGAGGTGGCGGAGAGCTCTTGGGCTGTAAGGTGTGTTCTGTAAGGCAGGGGAGTCCGGACCCTCTCCTGGAAGGCCACGATATGCGCTGGACGTTTTTTTTTTGTTCCAGCTGAGCTCCGCATGACTTCTTGGAATCGATCAAATGCTCAGTTAGTATACTTTCCCAGAACACTTGCATTAGTGCGGCCCTCCAGCGTCCGGATGAGGCGGCCCTGGTTTAGGAAATGGCGTTAAATAACGGTTTTCATATGTGCGTCGAAATATCAAAGTACTTTCACTTTATTTCTATGGTTCTCTGCTGATCACTGTTGTAGTGGAGACATGGACGGGACGTGCCGTTTTACCCTCTAGGGGGCAGCAGTGTCGCATGTAACTATGTTAATAGTTATGAGTTGAGCCGACGGCCTGTGTATCATATATGTATTGTATATTAACCATGTCAAACGTTAACATACACCATAGGCAGACCCACTATCGAGTTTTTCAAATATTACAAGTTTCTCGACAAAACTTGCGAGAAATTTATTTTCGAATGGGTGCGTTTGTTTATGAGATGGAAACGAAGCTGAAGGTTAAATTTAGTTCTGATATCAGTCGGACTAAAAAGTTTGAATAAAAATAGGTCTCTAAAAAAAATGCGGATCTCAAAACCAATAAGGTATGAAGAAGAGAGAGGGATATTTTCAACACGAAACCTGTGATTGTGGTTCGGAAAACGTTCAGCTCCGATCGCACTGCAACGTAAACAAAATCGGACGCTTTTTGAAGTGTTCTAAATGTCGATACGTTTTAAAAGTATGACGATTGTAATAATACATATACATGTTAGTTTAAAAATAAGATATTTAACTGTTTTAAAAGAATCACTGTTGTAATTTAAAGTAGTTACAACTCCGCAATGGCCGTTTACTGCCGCCATGCTAAGTGTGCGGATCTGACGTTATTCTGAAAATGTTTTAGAAACAAAAGTCCAAAACCACAACGTCATAATTTGTATTTCAGTCGAATTATGCATTCATTCTGTTTTATAATATTTGAAACAGAAAGACAACCTTCTAGCTCCAACACACACTTAAGTTAATCTCTTGGAGAATAGTTTTTTTTTCGATACAGTTCGTGTATGCTGTACTGCAAAAACAAATTCAGTAATTTAATTCGGTTAAACAGATACTGTTGTAGTAATAAACATGTACCTGCGATTTTAAAAATCAAATACATATCTATATTTAGTTCTTAGTTAACGAATCTATTTCGGGTCTTCAGAAATGATGTTCTACATTACAGCTTCAAGATGTGGTATGAGCCGTTTTCCTGTCAGGCGTCCTTAATTTTACTCGTGAGTAAGATCCTTGCTAAAAATAACACACTCGCTAGCTAATCTGGGTGTTCCGATTCTTGGTTTAATAAGGGGATACAATATGGCCACGTTTACTTAATTTGCGCCAGTAAAAATTTCGCCTCCGCTGAAACTGAGAAAAAGTCACACATGGCCACAAATGCAAAACCAGAACGACACCACGACACAAAAGGGGCCAATAAATTGTCTGAATAGCCCACAGCTTCCTTTATGATTTCTCTAGAAAGCCAAATTCAGTGTCGTTTTAGTCACATTTAAGGAAAACGGCCAATTTACTCACTATTCGTCACAGATTGGGGGCTGTTGGAGATCACCACCTGACCGATTTCATTACCTGACCGTCTTCAGAAAGCTTGTCTTAAATATTCGGGCATTATTCCTGCCCTGTTCAGCCACAACCCATCAGCATTTACAACAATTACTGGTTACTGAACCAGACGTGCAGTTCCCATGAGAATTCGTGCTGGTGTTATTGTAAAAAGTCATCGGAAGGAGCCGACTTGCAGCCGGGTCCCACAGTTGGAGTTCTCCGCTCTCCTTTCTGAAATCTGCGCCACAAGTACCGGTCCACTCTGCTGCTCGATCAGCTGGACAGAGCCTAATCTGTAAACCACTGCACCTTGTTTTGTCCCCTGTTCTAAAAGACAGTATGATTGTAGTAATTGCTGTTTGTTTGCGCTTGTATTGTGTATTTGTGCCCTGCGAATGTTTTGCTGCTTCTTGATTGGAGGTTGTTTGAGGTAAAAGCACCCGCTACCAGTAAATACGTTAATTCCAGGTGGAATATTATATAATAGGCCGCGATTCTACAATCAAACATTACAACCGAAAGCTTCTTTGAGAGTAAATAAGATCTCATTGTTTCATATTCAGCGGATGGGCTGGAGTTCTGTCGTATCCATAAGAGCCACAGGATCTGACCTTGGACTGCCATGAAGACCCCCCCACCAGAGAGATGGAATAATTACTGTATGTAGGGCAGTGTACAGAAACAAGTCCTGAAGTTGAATATGAAATGTTTAGGATTTGTTTCTGGATTCATATAAAAAAATTGTGCAATGGCCTAAATTGCAATATGGAAGCCAAAACCTACGTGGGGCATTCTTCTGCCTTGCTCATAAATACTGAAACATGGCAGAGGACCGCTTGAGACGTTTCACCAAACCACACAGAAAACACAGGCGCACACCGCGCATCTGTGCATGCACAGGTGTAAACAAACAGCACACTCCGCGTGCGCACACGCGCACACACACGCACACACGCACACACACACACGCACACACGCACACGCGCGGCGGGCAATGAAGCAGACCCATGCTGGGAGAGCAGGCTGCAGTACGAACCACAGCAGGGGATTCCCCTCCTCGTCTGTTATCTAGCTTTATCTGCAGAGAGTGGAAGGCAGCCGGTTTTGATTGTAACAGAGCCTTACTCATTCTGGAAGTGTTATCTGGGTTCCTGCAGCCCCAGAGGCCTGGATGAAAGGGCAGCCTCCCCAGGTCGTGCTGCGAGCTGGGGAACCCCCCACGCTGAGGAATGGGGTGGAGGGGGGCTGCACTGACCAGCAGGCTCGCGTACCGTTTCCACGAACCTCAGCCTAACTCAAAAAAAACTATCTTTTATCAGAAACTCTGTTTACTTGTTGCCATTTCTGGGATGCTCTGTTTACTATGCACCAGTCTAGTATGACTCAGCAACTGCCGAAGGGCCTTGAAAATGTAGTACAGTGAGCTGCTGGCTCATAGCAAAGTCATGGGCACTTTCTCTCGCAGCGAAAGGCAGCCTCGTCCGCGAGCCTGCAGGAGCTGCTCTGCATGCCAGCAGGGCCGGGAGCACAGCTGAGAGGCACAGGCTTTGGGAGGTGACTAACAGGAGGAGCACCGCGATGTAAACCAGCTGTGTTTTCGCTGGAGTGACTGCCGGGACGTAGGTGAACCTGAATAATGAGTAACGCCAGCGAGCAGGCCCTCCAGCAAAGCATGCGCCGCCGCCTAATTAAGAGGAATTGTTCAAGCAGGCATTTGCACATCCTGAGGAGCAGCCAGAAAGGGGTGACAAAGGCGGGGCTGGTCAGGATGAGCAACGGGAACACGGACTGGAGAAAATGACTGGAGTTGAGAAAGGGTTGCAAGAGAGCTTAAAAGTCGACAATTCAGTATGGATGCACCTTCATGGGGATGTCATTCCACACTCTCAGAAACCCACACAGAACGTGATTAGTGTCCATCAAACACTTTGCCTAGCCATGTACACACAAAACTAACCAAAGAGCAGATGCTTGTTTTATGCTCATTTGATAATTTTGTGGGTATTTGTGTTGTTTCTTTGAATTAAATCTTACATTATATGTCTGTCTTATTGGATTTCCTCTGGCTCACTCTGCCCCCTGTATTCATTTTCCCTTTTCATTACGGCCGAGCTCTATCCTTGTTTGCTACAGCGGGTTGAATGTCAGCCAGGGAGGAGGGAGTTTCGAACAATATGTAGGTGACTAGTGTAAAACAATTTTGTCCTGGTGTTGAGAGAATACCGTTAAAGCATTTGGCTGTAAATCCTACCCATGCACCTAATCTGTGTTGTCAGACACTACCCCCCAGTATATCAACCCCCCCCCCCCAAAAAAAATCATTCTCCAAGCCACTTCACAGATGAGGTATGTCAGAGGAGGGCCATGAGCACAGAAATCAGATTTAATGTGGGCTGTGTAGTTTTTTTCCTTAGGAAACATCTGCTTAAATTAGTACATTCTGATTAGGGGCTGCAAAGTCCCATTTATAACCTGTAATAAATAAACAAAACATTGACAGGTAGTTAATAACCTGGAAGGAACTGATCTTTACTTATAAATGATAACCTGTTAATTAATCTAATTCTGGGTTGTGTATAAGTGTTTTTAATGGATACTTGAGCATTGATAATGTTACAGCATGAGGTGTGTCCTAAACTAACATTTGCCATTTCCATTGTATTGCATATCGCTCAAGGCTTGAATAGAGACTGGGAACACTGAGTAGATTCTGTTTGCACTCTGCCCAGAGAGTAGGTGAGCTCTCAGCCAGGTAAACACATGATCAGAGGGGATTTTCTGGTGCTTTACTCTGGTTAATTAGCTTCTTGGTAGACTTATAGAGGCTGCAAGCGCTGTAGACCACAGCACAAAAGACAAACACAGAGAGGACTGAAGCCAAAGAAAGTTGGAGAGACAGAAGGAAGAAGGAACACCATCACTTTCCTCTTCCTCTAGGTCTGAGCCAGGCGAGAGGATCTTGTCATGATCAGTAATTCGAACCCTGTTATAGAGAGCTTGCTGTCCTGGTTTGGTTGGGAAATTCCAATTACCTTTCTTGCGGAATCCTCTGATTAAGGGCGTTCTCTCCCATTGGGTGACACATTTTCACAACAGGGCAATAAATCCTCAGCCGCTTTTGGGCATCCATGCTGTAGGAAGATTTGGGTCATATTCTTTCCTTAGGGCACAGGGTTTTGTATTTCTCTTAATGTCCTGTCAAGGTGTTGCATACTGTTTCTGTTTTACTGGAGTGGAATTCAGTATTCCTATGTCTGCAGGCCTCTGAAATCCATAGTTTTGTACAAATTGTAACCTTTAATATTGTATATTGTGTTTAATATTTTGTGTTTAGTTGTCCTATCTTTAAGATTTTTTTGTCAAGTTTGGCCATGTTTTTAATTTTTCTATAGGCATAGCTGTGCCAAAACTCCTATGCCTCAAATTGTTATGTTTTTTGATATTTCAACATTTTATTAAGCCACTCTGTTTATGTAACTCTCCCCAGTTTGTAACAGTAGCTTGTTTCACATTTATTGTGTCAGCTGTAACAACTTACCTAAAGCGTTAAAGTGAATTATTTTTGTCCCTACTGTCATACTTATAGTTTTAAATTAAATATTGATCTGTTATCATTAAGCTTTATAATTAAATTAATCATTTATAGAATAGCTGTACTTTTCCCTTATTCTACATTATGAAGAATTTTTGACAATTAGCAAGTATTTGATTTGTGAATTACTTAATTACTACTTACTACTTCAGGATGGTTTCATTAGCATGACTTGACTAATTTGTCTACCGATTTTGTACTGAAAACCAGAAAAGTTAGTGAGTCATTCAAATTCACCGGTGAATTCAGCAAGAGCATATTAAACAGCTAGTTGCACTGATTCAAAAACTTGGCATGAGTCCCACTGATACTTCAGTTATCAGCACTGAAAACGGTTTCTTTAATTTTGAGTTAGTTCAGCTCACTGTTACAAGCCTTGTACACGCATGGGACACACAAACATTTTCCTCTGGTTTAAGCACATTCAGTCTGTCTGCTTAATTGATCGTTTGTGGCGTGAGTCTACTGCTCTTCACCCTGAAAGATCTCAAAGATATAGAGACCTGCTTCCCTCACTGCTAGAGTGTGGCCCCACCAGCAGCCCCACTGCAGATTAGGTGGAGAAGGGAGACATCACTTCATTATTTACATGAAGGTGGAACTGAGCGGGTCTGTACTCTGACAAGTAGCGCCAGGGGCTCTTTAATGACCAAGTAGCCAGATTCTTGGGAGGCATGGAGGCGCAGTGTTTAGCATTGCTGCCTCGCAGCCTGGTGCCCAGGATTCAGTCCTGGACCTGTCTGTGTAGAGTTTGTATGTTCTCTTTGTTTGCATGAGTTTCCTCCGGGTCCTCTGGTTTCCTCCCACAATCCAAAAACATACTGGGAGGTTAACTGGCTCCTGGGAAAATTGTCCCTGGGTGTGAGGCTGTGTGTGTCTGTGTCTGTGTGTCAGCCCTGCGATGGACTGGAGTCCTGTCCAGCCTGTACCCTGCCTTGTGCCCATCACTTGCCGGGATAGGCACTGGCTCCCTCACGACTCTGAATCGGAAGAAATGGTTAGAAAATGGATGGAAAGTCCGTATAGCTGGATTGATTTAACATCACATATGATGCACAGTGTCCCCAGTCACTATACTGGGGAATTGGTTTAGAAATTCCAGAACAGAGGGAAGGGCGCCACCTACTGGTCCACCACCGACACTTCCAGTACCAAAGTGGTTTAACTTGGAGGACTCCCAGCCCAGTACTGACCAGGGCCAGCCCTGCACAGCTTCTTAGACCTGATGAGACCTGGCTGCAAGGTGGCAAAGGCTTTTGTTTGTTTTCACGTCCGCACTGTGAAAAGGTGAGTTAACACGAGGGAGCGCAGACGAGGCTCTCGCCTGTGACACTTCAGTTTCCTGCATGAAGGCGTCTGCTGACTCAAGCACGTGTAACCTGCTTGACGCCACAGCCTGGGAGTCCTACTCACGTCTTTTAGAATTCGCTTTTCACCAAATGTTCCTCCCCTGGCATCTCGGCATGAGCTGCCAACTGCTTGGCCGGCCTTGTCCCTTGTCCCAGCACAGAGGTAACTGCACCTGGGGGCTCTCTCTCCTCTGGCATGTGGGCCGTCAGGTCCTTGCTGTTGGTCGTGCTGAGAGCTCCACAGCTCCACAGCTGTGCTAACGCCCATGGAAGCACAGGCTCGTCTCTCCCTGCTGATGCTGAAAGCTTACAGCCAGGGTTTCTGCAGTGCACAGCACACTGCACTCAGCCCTGCTGACTCAGGCCCAGCAAGCTGTGAGGGCGCACAGTCAGTTCTGCTCTGGTGCACCGGGGAATCCCGGTCACAGTCAGCTCATGACTAATGACAGCACAGTCTGGACTGCAGGGCTCAGCCTCTATTGGCACTGGATCAGCGAAATGCCGAGCCTTGCAGCCCAGGCTTCCCTGCCACAAGCCTGCTGTAGGCCATCGGGCTCCGAACTCTTTTCACCTGTACCAGTTCTCAGATTCTGAGCACCACCCACACAGGTCTTTGATGGCAAGGGTTTTGCCTTTGATTCAGCTGAAGGAGTATTTTAAAAAATATTTTATAAAAAGCCATGCTGTCTCTTAAAAGTCACCACGCATTGTCCTATAATCATTTTTTTTGTAACCCGCACTGAGAAATCACCTTAAGTCCTGTGGCTTACAGGCCTTACAGTAAATGTACTGTTTTTTTTTGCAATTCTGTCCTTTGGGGGGGGGGGGGATGGAATCGAAGTTTGGCAGCATTTCAAGTGTTTTGCACCCACATACTGTACATGTGGGGTCTAGAGATGAAAGTTTCAGTTTGGTTCTCTCTGTGTGAGCCGAGCATACCCTGATATTCTCCTCTCTCTCTCACTTTCGCTGGAAGTGAAATCAACCTGGTGCCTCCGAAATCAAGATCTGCTGTCAAAACAGAAAAGCTCGAGCGGCAGCAGGAGCTCGCGGCACCAGAGAGCTGCTGTCCCCCCGCAGCACCTCGTCCCTGTGAGCTTCGCGAGAGCCGGCCGCGCCCCTGTTTCCTCTCCCTAAACCGTTTACACCCCTCTTGACACGGAAAATACAGAGTGCTTTCGTTCTGTTCCCCTCTCCCCTTTGAGCTATACTACGTGTAAAGTCAATTTAAAACGTATAAAGGAGGCTTTTTGCATGGCAGGGCTGGGTGAAGGGTCTCCTGGCACTCCAGGGGTGAGGACTTGGCCCCTCAGTGGCCCGGGTTCGATTCCCACAGAGGGCAGAAACGGGCTCTACTGTCAGACCTTTCCAAACAGGCTGTTTGGGTCAAGTGGCCCTCTCTCGTTTGTAACCTTTCATAAGTGAGTTCCCCTTCTGTGTGTAAAACCACTCTGGGATTCCTCAGGAGGAAAATGTATTACTATTTTTACTGTTGCTATTATTATTATTAAAGGTTTGTGGATAAGTAAAAGAGCATTTCTAGACTGTGCTGAACATTTTGTGCTGAAGTGCAGTTATGCATTCTTCAGCGGGCTGCCCATACCTCTGGGGTTGACCTTTACTCTGTGATTAGAGTCTTTCACAGTGTTGAGGCCTGAGGTGGATTTGAAGCAATGGCCGAGGGTAAAAGCCTGCGGGACTAAGTTTATGACAGGAGACGTTTGCACACCAGAGCTGTTTCCAGATGAACTGCCTGAGAAGTACAACACACGCTCAGGATGCCACAAACTACAAAACAACAGAACCCTTGGGAGGACCTCAGAATGAGTGCCAGTACTGCTCTAAAGGAGCATCTCCCTGTTTAACAACTACAGTCTCGTCTGCTTGTTCAGTGGGCCAGCCTGCTGGAATCGGATTCATTGGGAAACACTTAGTTCTCACCACACTCCTGTGGTGAAGAGCATAAAGCCGATTCAGTTTTGACTCCAAACCACAGCAGAGATGCAGCAGGAGGTTTTTAGCACATGGAATGCCACTTCCCAATATCAAGCTTGACCTCTGGTTGAGCAACCAACGGTCAGAAACAATGCAACAGTGTCCTCACCGCAAGCTGTGGTCACACTCAATACAGACGCCTGGGGAACTGGCCTCTTCCCCTGCCCGTGTCCAGACTAGAGGTCCTCAAACCGCAAAGCTGGCGTTTTCATCTGAAATTAAATGAAACTGCAAATGACTGAGGTGTGGTTGCGTCACAGTATTAAGAAATCCTATTGAAAAGGAAAATGTTGGAATACACTGATACCTTGCATGTGGTTTCCTTTCCTGAACAGCAAAACAGCACAACTTGCACGTCTTTAACTTTAACCAGTGTGGCATGACTTATTACACACTTTGAAATAGTTTCTGTGCAGTTTGAAACAAAACCAGAACTCCTCCATGCTGCTCCTTTAGAGTGATCTCAAACACTTGGTCTCTCTTGAGGGTTTCAGTCCTGACAGCTTCTTACTGTTGCTAAAAAAACTGGACAATACTTTCGACTTCTCTTGAATTGATTACTGTAACACCCTACTCACTGGAGTAACTAAATCCACACTGAGCAAACTTCAGTATGTCCAGAATTTGGCAGGTCCTGTGCAAGTGATCACATTATTCCTGTGCTGGAGTCCTTGCACTTGGTTCCTATCAGGTTTCGTGTTGACTTCAAAGTTCTTGTGCTCTCCTGTAAGACTCTTCAATGCTTGGCACCTCAGTACCTTTCTGACTTACTATCGTCCTACTCCCCACCTCGCAACCTTTGTTTATCTAATTCTGGCCTCCTGTCTGTCCCCCAAGCCCGTCTTCACTCAATGGGTGACATCTCCTGCTATGCCGCAAAGTTCTGGAATTCTAACCCAAAGGATATCGGAGAGTCGCCATCCCTGAGCACATTCAAATCTTGACTCATAACCTTCTTTAAAAAGGACATTTATTTGATTACTTTGTGTTCCAGCTGTATTTCAAACCATTATTGTAAATATGTAAATCTGCTGTCTCCTCTCATTTCCTCAAGGTGCTATATAAAATGAAAGTATTATTATTTTTGTTGTTATTATTGAACTTCATATCTCCTCCACCAGGACAGAAGAATGGGGATTGCAGATTCACAATGCTCATGTAGTTTTCAGCTCCCAGGACACTCCATGTTCATGTCCAGATATGACAGTCAATGGGTGCCACACCTCTCAAGATCCCATGGGATGCTACTCCTTTAGAGTGAGAGATGTCTAGGACTTTTCTTTTTCTAATTGAGGAACAAAAGCCTGAGGTGATTACTGGCAAGCGTTCTTCAGTTCTCCTATGCCACCGGAGGTAAAATGTGAAGAACATAAGAATGCTACAAACACTGGGTCACTGGATCCTTTTAGGCCCATTTGGTTGCTAGGAGTACTGATCCAAGGATCCTATCCACACATTTCTTGAAGTTTTCCAGGGAACCAGGGTCATGAAATATAGAAGAAAATCAGGAATATACCCAAGGTAAAACTTTGACTTCCCTAAGCCAAGCACATACTGTATGGTTCAATATCGCAGAGTCTAGACTTTCCCCTTCCCAACCTGAAAGTCTGAATACAGTTAACCATGTCTGATTACTGGAGCGCTAGTTCTGGATGGCCAACCATGTCTGTTTACTATAGCACCAGTTCTGGATGGCCAACCATGCCTGATTACTGTGGTTGTTCCTCTGATTGTCTCGTGGTGACCATGATCTGTACCAATTTGCATGACATGATATCTGTGTATGCATGCCTGTGTATTCATAATTTATTTTTTATTTAAATTATCTATTGCATTTTGTTACCAGACCACCCAGTCTGGTACTATTGCTACTGTTTGGGGTATCAAAAGCATTACAATATAGTCTGTGCAAACTAACAAACACAAAGTAATTAGTGAGGAAGAATAAATCATTTTGATTTACAAAATGTTCTTTAATGGTTTACGTGTTGTCCTTTGGAGTTGTCCAATTGAGATCTTGCTATATGCCAAGATAAATAAAGCAAATGTGAATCAGTATACATCTGTGATTATTAACATGAACATTTATGTGAGAAAAAATGACCAAAATGAAATGCAATCTGTATCAAGTTTTGAAGGTTTTAACAGCTTTTATTTTGGATCTTCCATTCATTAACAGGAAGCCTGGCCAGTTCCTAGATAGGAGACCTCCTTGAAAAACTAAGGTTGCTGCTGGAAGAGGAGTTAGTGGGGCTAGTAGGGGGCATTCACCCTGCAGTCTATGAGGGTCCTAATGCCCCAGTATAGTGACAGGGACACTATACTGTAAAAAGGTGCTATTTTTTGGATGAGATGTAAAACCGAGCTCCTGACTCTCTGTGGTCATTAAAAGTCCCAGGGCGTTTCTTGAAAAGAGTAGGGGTGTAAACATGGTGTCCTGGCCAAATTTCCCATTGGCCCTGACCAATCATGGCCTCCTAGTAAACCCCATCTATGAATTGGCTTCATCACTGTTCTACTCCCCACTGAGAGCTGGTGTGGGGTGAGAGTACTGACACATCATCCAAGTGGGGCTGCACACTGGTGGTGGTGGAGGGGAGTCCCCATTACCTGTAAAGCGCTTTGAGTGGAGTGTCCAGAAAAGAGCTTTATAAGTGTAAGCTATTATTGTTGTTATTATTATTATTAAGTGTGAGATTACAGTAAAATTAATTTCACAGATAAAACCCACCACTGACAGAGAATATAAGGAGTCCGTTTAGCCAAGCTTGCTCCTTATTGATCTGTCTGTTTCTTAAAAGCTCCTACTGAGTCACCTTCAACGCCGAGTTTTCCAGACTTTCACGCCTCCTGGCTCTTTCGGGAGTGTCTGCCGTACTCAGTCTTCATCTTGTGCTGCTGCTGGTCCTGAAGAATCAGCAGAGAGCAGAGAGAACAGAGTGAAAAACATTGGCCAGTGTCCTTATGCATCCCTATGCAATCTGTTCTCTTTCAGGAGTCAGTGCGATCATGCTTTTCCTTCAGAACAGGAATAAGTCTGCTTGCTCTCCTTCCTGCTGCCTTTACAAGCAGACATGTCCATGTTGTAGCACAGTGACCAAATCTGTGCTTTTAAAAGAAACTCTTTTTTAAATTCTAGAGCATAGTCCAACATGTGCAATGGATTGTTCTTTCTCTCAGGAGATTGAAAACAGATATTGCAAGCAGCCTGGACTTTAAAAGAAAGGGTATTTTTCTTCAAGTTTTAATTTTTGAATGGCTATTTTATCTTTCGTGCTGCTGTTTGCCTCTATGCATAAACCTCATTTTCTGCGTCTCAAAAGAAAGAAATGCTTTCTTCACCGCGATCAACCTGTAAGGTCAAACTAACCTGAAGTCCGCTGCAGGAGCTCCAAATTGCTATTTATGCTGCCTATTCTGTTCCGTTAGGATGGTTAAGGCCCAGTGGTTGTGCTGACGGCCCTGTTTACAACACAAACACCCAGAGCCCAGAATGCCTGTCTCAGCGTCGCAGTCCCTTCAGATTAGAAACATGCCAATTCATATAAAGAAAATTGATGAACAATTACAATAAATTAAAAAAAAGCTGTCAAGAATGTACATCTGGGAATTTGTTTTCACGGTGAAAAACAAGTGAAATTTAAGAGAAAAGAAAAAAAAACATTCAAAAGAATCAGAAACCAATACAAGCTGCTGACTCATTTCCAGCTTGGAGCCCATGTAAAGATGAAAAAGATAACAACGGCCCCTGAAACAATAAAATTCAAACTGTAGGAGTGTTGGGTAATTTCTGACCTTCGTAAATTAACGCAGAGAGAGAAAACTAGTCAGCTACTGCTGTTCATACGGCTTTGACTCAGTTTCCTGGCCTGAGCCTCTAACCGCCTACCTTACAGTAGTGCCATATATGCGCTTTGTCGAAGAGTGATTTCTCTTATCGGCACCCAGTTACGACCTCTTGAAAGAAAATTGAGTAGAATGATCACCGCACCCCTCCCACATCCTGTGATTTCCACATCCCCTTCTTCCCCCCTCCGTGACATTCAGGGAGCGAAGCAGAGGAGCCTTATTATTGTGCACCTTTGAAATGCGCCGAAATCTGAAACAGGATGACGTAATGCGTTTGTATGGTGCTCGTCTTCTCGACAGCCGGGGACGCGAGAGTTACTGGCGAACTCCGACAGTCGGTCTTTTGGCGGCGGTTTGAGGTGGGTTACCGAGGTGTTAAAAGTGAGGTGGGATCAGGGCTTTTAAAATAGCAGATTTCAAAGAACTTTTGAGGTCCGACCCCGATTAAGGCAAATCTAGTCGCTACCACTACTTGACATCTTTCCTCCTGTTGCAGAAAGTAAATCTGAAACCACCAGAGAGTTATTTAGTATAACCCAATCTGGGAGTTGTATCGGAATTAATACTGCAAAGCGGCGGTTAACAGCATGTTTTTTTTCTTAGGCACAGACTAACTGTACTTGCAAATGCTGGGAATTGGCACTTTTTGTGAAGTCAACAACAGCAACGCGCGAATTATTAACCTGGAGTGTCGGTGATGAAATGTCGTTATATAGGGCTTCGAAATTCCTTGAAGCTTTTGGTCTACAAAAGAAAAATGTACACTTTCACGTTACGGGTGCCTTTCACTAGAACTGGACGAAGAACAGGCACAAGGAAGTTTGAATCGAACGACGAAAACAACAAACTGTACGTTAACTAAAGCCAAAGAGGTTAATCGATGTTTACATTGTTGCTATTCTACGAGTCTCCAGTAGGAATTGTAGTTTTACACGCAACCGTGAAAGGTTAGGCTTGTCATAAAAACACTGCTGACTCAGCTCGAAGCAAACGAAAGTCCCAGTTAGTTAAATCTGCATACTACCTTTGAAGTTGAAATGTACCGATTATGCTCTTATCATTTGTAGCTCAAAAACAGAACAACACGATAATCTTTTGTTTTTTCCCCCAAACACATTAGGTAGGCATCTTTCTAAATTATTCAGTGCTGTATATTAACATTGATATCTAGAAAAAATACAATTCAAAATGAGTAAGCTCACATCACTTCCCAGTAAAACACAGAAAATCTCTCTTTTGCTAGAAAAAACATTCTGCACTCTAGATGGGGTTTCCCAGCTAGGAACGTTTTATTGTCTTTTTATGTTAAGGTACTAAAAGACCATGTCATGCTTTTTTTTTAATTAAACTTGTCTCTTTCATCCTTCGAAAATCTGTTTGAGAAAATGTGTTGGCATTATTTCTCAATCACTGAGTGCCACGAGTATGAGAGATGGGTGTGACATCTGTCACCACAGTGTGGCTTTTCTCTAGAATCTGGAACCAGGGCGTCAGTGCCGCTTCGGTCTAAGTAGTGATCACCCCTTAGGGAGATAAGGAGTCTCGCTACCCGAATATAATCGAAATCGATATAATCAATACAATAGTTGCTATAAACATCACAGCCCTCACGACGATAATACAATAAAGTACAATGCACAAGTCACGGACAATACTATACATCATAAAAAATCACAGCTGGCACTTAGCAATAGCGAGAGAAATCGCGAAAAAAATCAAAAAGAACAGCCTAATAATGTGGTTACGATTTTTTAACTAGGATGCAATTATTATGTAGACTTCACAATCAGCATTATACTTTCTTAATTGCTTGAAATAATTACAAAACCGCGTACAGTACAGTACAACGCGGTTTTGCGGTATTCGTGTGTTTCTGGGAAAAGAAGACAGCTGGAACTTCTTCATGGCGTCTTTCTGTTTCCGAATGGCAGACGCGATGTGTGACGCCCAAACGGATGATTTTTCTTTCATCCTCCATGATCTTTTCTGTAACGGTTTTGATACAGTACACGTACAGCGACAGGCGCTCAAATGCCAGCAGCACAATCTCTTCCAGTACGTGTTTTGATGCCTCTCTGTACTCGTCTGCACCAGGCGGCTGTGAAGAGTCGCGGCAGGCCGCTGGGGGACTCCTGTAGCCGGAGGTCTTGGTTCGCTGTGTCCCTGTGTCGGTCCTGCGACCAGGACATTGTCCAGCTGTCGGCGGTTTGTGTTGCTTCTGTGCCTGGCGTGAGACCTGAGAACAATCCACGTACTCCTTGTGTGCACTCTCTACCCCCCCTTGTATGCCCTCCTCCCCCCTCCGTGTAATGACTCTTACAATTTTCTTACCGATATTTACAATCTCCAGTGTATTTACATACGTTATTGTCAGTCAAGCATTTTCCCATTTCAAATCATCTTGTGTGCTGAACAAAACGCAAGCTCAAACGTGTGCAGCAACACAACTCGTCTTGATTTTAACCTCCCCAATAAAATAATGGAAGGTAACGGCCTAAACAACGTTTTATTTTAAACTTTTTTTTTGTCCGCATTCCACATTTTTTGCTTAAACAAATGTAACCCGGATTAGTTTTTTTTTTCTTTGGAAACCTTTCACAAGTGAACTAAAAACGTGTGATCCGGGACTGTCTACCCAACGTAAGAAGACCTGCCAGCACAAGCAAGAAATGTAAGTATAAAATGATGCATGCTGTTATAAAGCCATCAAAGTCCTAAACCACTGTTTAAAGACCGGTACCAGTTTGTCACCTGTAACTTCTGAAGAAAACGCCATGGCTGTTGAAGACAATAACCTAAATGACTGATCAGTGGGTAACATTCATTTTATAGAGCAGCTACTTATGACACTGAAGCTTCCTTTCCTGCGCTAGTTTGCTTTGCTCGTTGAGGGCACCGGCCTCTCGGTTTTGACTTCAACCAGAGCTCAGAGAGCCGGGGGAACTCGGTGAAATGCTGTCTTCGCCGCCGAGCGTCCAGACTCGTCCACGTTTCAGCCCCGGGTGGTGGCCGTCAAAGGAAAAAAAAACCCAAGGCATTTCCCTTCCCGCAGTGTTGATTCTGTCCTGCCTTTCTTATCTGGTTGAAGTGTGAACATGCACTTTAATTAATGGAGTTTTACACAGCCGTTTAGGAGGAAGTCGGCGTCCAGATCCTCCTACCTAAAGGGAAATGTCACGCTTGTCGCTCTGCGCGTTTGGCTTTTCGCATTCCTCCCCTCCGCCCTTGCAGGCAGGTGAGTTATTCCAGCGGGCTGCTGCTCGAATCACGCCTCTGCTCTGTCTTAACTAGGGTTTGACCGGACTACCGAATTCTACCATTTTTTACAGCTCAGTACTGCATACTGAAACGTACTGCATCTTAAACTACCCAGTCAGGTGGCTGAAGTGGAATCCCTCCGCGTTGTTCAGTAAACAGCTGGCCGAGGTCCTCTTGAGCGCCTCCTGTCGGGGCTAGAAACAATACGAGCTTGTTTCTCTCGCTGGTATCCAAGCTTATCGCATTCTTACTGCCTTCCCATCATCGGTCGCTTCCAGACGGCTGGCACGGATCCCTGGATTAACACGCCCCCCTTACTCCTCCAAACCCCATCTCCTCCACGAAGCCTGCCTCTGGCCCCTCGTCCCTCCTGCGGGTCCTGTTCTGGATTTCCGTGGCCCTGCGCTGAGCTGTCCTGCTGACCCCCGCGTCCGTCCCCTTGTCTTTTCAGTGCCTTCAGAAGAGTCCTGATCGGAATCCCTCCTCTGAAGGGCGCTCCGGCCCTTTTCGTATTTTAGTTGATTTCATGCACCTGCCCCCTGTTTAGTCCGTCTTTATTTAAGCCAGGCGCCACCGCTATTCCTGGCTCAGCGCTGGGAGACGGACGCCCGGAGGCCCGCCTATCATCAAGTCGCCTTTCGTCCGCGGCTTGACAGCGTAGGCTTCATCACGGCGTCCTGACCATCTCAGTCCGGGGCTCGGAGCGCCTGGCCCCGTTATCCTGTTTTTTATCTTCCTGGTTCCCTGTCCCTGTCCGGATTTTAACTGTGTCTGTTTCGTCTTTGTTGGATCCCCCAGTTTTGGACTTCAGACTGTGCCCCGGATTCCCCCTTTTTGGACTCCCTGGACCTGTATGCCCCCCCGAGCACCGGATCACCACAGTCACGCCCCCCTGTCTGTCAACCCGTCCTGATCCTCTTCATCTCCTCCCCTGATGTCATTCTCCACTTACTTCCGGATCAGACCACCTGCATAGGATCCTGAGCTTCGCTTCGCGGGAGGTACAAGAACAAAAGGAAAAGTCCCAGCAAGAGGAGGCCATGAGCTCCGTCTGGCTCATGCGGTTGCTAGGAACAGACTGATCTGACAAAGGCTTCCAGGAAAGACACAACCTGCAGCTTGCTGGTGTTGCTCATCGATTTCTGTCTCCGTCCCACCTTGTGCTTCCCAGCATACACCACTTCACGCGTTGTTGTTGTTGTGCTTGTAGTTTCTGAGTGTCGTACATGAGCTCGAGATGATTACCTTGATCAGGGACTTCCTTCTTGAGCCACAAATGTAGTTTTTCTCTCAGGACTGTACTTAATCATCCCATTCTGTTACTTCAAATACACAAATCCAGTATACAGTACAGTGGTGATGTCTTTATTCTTATATAAGTATGTACATTCTTGAGCAGACAAGTCGTTTTCTAGTTACTATTGTCCTGCATAGATAGAGGTCAGTCTGAATGTGCTGGCAGCCCAGTAGGTCCTCATGTTAGTATACATTTACTGTACCGTATGGGAGAATGTGGAGGGGCCAGTGAAATCAGTCCAGGTTAATTGTGTCTTCAATTTGTTGGTTTCTCCTGACACTCAGTAATTTGTATTCTTTAAAATATTTTAAAGTGCATTCTTCCTCCTGACTGAAGGAAACCATCATGCATCCTATGGTAGTTTTTCCAGGCAACACACACTCACTCTATGACTCTACAGCTTTCTTTATATAAGGATGACAGTGACTGCCATCACAATACGAGGACAACTCCCTAAACAATTTTCATAAATTGTAATACATTTCTAAATGGGAAACTGCTCCGCAGGCATGCAGAGATTTTGGTAGTCCAGTGATCAACGTAAAGCAGATACCTCAACAGCAGGAGGATGCCTCTGTATTTTATTGTCCACTTTTACTATTAGAAAATCAAACAAAAAAGGCATTCAGAGAGATCAGCATACTGGCTGCTTTGTATTCAATTAAACGAAGCTGATTTTCAGGCACACTTGCAGAAGAAGGATACATTTTCGTGCCGTGAGACTGAGAACTTCCTCTTCGCTGCACTTCTTACATTATTAAAGAGAGGATGTCAATCCTTTCAGCACTTCCGTAAGTATGCAATAATGGTGTAGCGCCCACGTCGGGCACTTTAACGGCTGCTCCGTCCCCTTGAGCCATGCGCACGCAAGGCGGGCTGGGAACAGCGCCTGAGGGGCGGGGCTTGGGGGAACCGAACTGTATATAAGGGGGCGGGAACTGTGAGGCGGGCTCTTCCCTCCCGTGTCTGTATTAGTGTAGGTGCTGTGTTGTTATCCCTGTCCCTGTGTGTGTACCTTTCCCCGGTTCTGGTTAATAAATGTGTTGTTCAACCTCTTGTCCTACGCCTGCCCCATTCCATACTGAACTCCGCGGTCGTTACAATATGTATATATCAAGGACACTTTGATATTGTAAAGCTATGGGGTTCACGAACTTGGGCCTTTGTATGCTAGCAATTACCCCAGATTAAGCACTTTTTACTACCAAATAAACCTTGCACTCGTTTCTAAGGCTGTCTGGCAGTTCCTTATCATTTTCAAAACCTTGCACTCGTTTCTAAGGCTGTCTGGCAGTTCCTTATCATTTTCAAAACCTTGCACTCGTTTCTAAGGCTGCCTGGCAGTTCCTTATCAATGATAAGGAACTGCCAGACAGCCTTAGAAACGAGTGCAAGGTTTATTTGGTAGTAAAAAATGCTTAATCTGGGGTAATCGCTAGCATACAAAGGCCCAAGTTCATGTCTTCAGTGGTGTACATCCTGGAACAAGGAGGAGAAAGAATGACAGTGAAACTAAGGTGTTAAGAGAGCGCTGACACGGAGATGAACTGCAGAGGTTTGGCAGTTTTTTAATCGCATTTCGCTGGGCTGTCAAAGTTTTATAAGTCGGCGGACTTTGATACACAAATACGCAAACAAAAGGGAACTTCAATAAAGAGGGCCAATTCGAGACATCTCGATTTCAATCTCGATCCAGCCTCGATTGGATGAAACTCGAAAATATTTACAGTACTTCAAGAGAGGCTAATGTGCACTCATCCCGGTTTGCAGAGAGCTCATTAAGTGAATTAACTGGTTAGCAATGAGAATAAGTAGACCTACTGTTCGTTTCCAGTACTATGATAGTATGGCGTATTTTCGTCGTTTCTTTTACAGCGACAAACTTCGATTTAAAAAGCAATAACAGTCAGTGCATCTTCACTAATTCCCACTTTAGCAAACGTTACTCAGTGCTTTGGTGTAACGGGTTTGTATCATCGCGAGTCTTGCATACTGTAACGCATACGGCCGACAGGCACAGTGTAAGAGGCGGACCACAGCCACTGGGCTGTAGAGAGATCTCTCTTTAGCTCACCAGGCTGGGTCCCTGTTGAGTGACGCGGGAGGCCCGGGTTCGACCCCCCCGACGGTGCGGTACCGACCTAATGCGGCAAGGGCTCCCACCTGCACCCCGTTGCGTTACAATACATCTCCCGTTATCTCCCGTTAAAGGATACTGTCAGGACCTCTAGTTCAGCAACGTCAGACGTGAAATGTGAATTACAGGAGTAATCAGAGTCACCTGTAATCGGTATTTGGGAGGCAGGCGATGCAAAACTCGCAGAGGTCGTAATGTTCAGTGAAAAGCAGGAGGTCGTGTACTGAATTGGGAATGAAGTGGGCCAAAGCCGAGCCCGAACCCGAACCCGAACCCGAACCTGAGGCCTGGCTTAACTGCATGGTACGTGACAACACACGCCGACTACGCGGGACGGTTCCGTTGGTAAATTGTTTTTAAAACCTTATACGTCTCTGTTTAATTATGTTTTTTTTTATGTTAAACGGTTTATTAAGCGGAGCTGACGCCCAGGAGAACATAGAATGCAGACCATTTTCTAAGGTAACTTTTCATAGGCTTACCACACGTCTGGATTTTCCTGGATATGTCCGCCATTTAGCTCCTTAAATCTGCCGAGGAGAAGTTTTCAGATAATCTTACAATGTCCAGAACTTTTCCCTCATTCTTTTTTTCCACAGAGATTTTTGGATTCGAAATGGTTCTTGTACAAATATCATCACCTCTCCGTCGATGGAGTGTCTTCTGTTTTTATTTTATAAATACGGTAAACCGATTTTTTTTAGAATGGGTTCCTCTTCTTTCGCTTTTCTATCAACCCTACTGGCTCACAGACACATACACCCAAAGATTGTGAAGGGTCTGAATGGAGTACTGGCCACATTTTCGTAAATGGTTTCGTTATTATTGAGCGGAAACGCTCTGTTTCGGAATGCTAATCCGTTAGTTTAGTATGTCGCCTCTTAACAGGTACTGTACCTTAACTTTGAGTTAAAATAAATTCACCCAACAAGGTGCTGCAACAAAGTCTTGTAGTTGCCGGTATAGTTATCTGAAAGTAATAGTGTAACCCTCTTAAAAGAGAATGAGTCATAAAAAACTATTTTTCTTCTGAATTTGCATTATTTTTAGCTTTCTTAAGAATACTGAACAAAAACAAAACACTGGGCTGTATTTTTCAGCACCAGGCTGCTTGTACGACGAAGTTAGCAGTAACTACAGTGCAAACACAGACTGTTGTGTCCAGTACGTGCCATGTCGTCTGTTACGCAGGATGTTACTGGACATGCTGCCTGCGTTTGCGTTATTGAGACATGTCACACCCAAATGAAGGGAGGTGAATCTATTCACGTGTTAAAGAGATTGTCATTTGGGGGGATTTGATACTGTAAGTCAATCTGTGATACATCTCTAAGATCAATGAAGATGATGCGGCAGGCTGGGGACTCAAGTTGAAACTGTGTTTCGGAGAACTCCTGACTTAAAACGAGAGATGGGAGTCGGGAGAGACATCACCTCACCCTGATGCAGTGATGATGCTGTGCTTGGTTCCTTCAGGGAACAATTCAGTGGGGCTGGATCTGAAAGCAGGAGAGTGAAGCCAAAGCCTTCCTCTTGTGAGCAGCCTTTGTTCTTTTGTAAGAAGTGACGTGGGGAGATGTGTAGATTAGCAGTTTCTAACCCTGGTCCTGTAGGAACGTGGTCTCTCTTGGTTCTCCTTCCAATAGTTTTTTATTTGTGTGTTTGTATTTCTTTTCAGGTTTTAAAGGGTTGCTTGGGATTTGGCATTTATTTAAACCCTGCACCAATCTCTGAGTATGACAACTACCCTCATTCAGTTGTGCTGCCTGATATGTAACTGAGTGGACCTCTGGAGAAGGAATTGACACTCACTCTGGGTGTGTCTGCTGCAGCATCCCTCCCACCTGTGTCTTTACTACAGCTCATCAATTAGTTAGAGCTGTTTAGTCAGAAATAAGGGCCAACAGGTTGAGGCTGTTGGAAACTATACCCTTAAGGTTGGCTATTTTTGACATCCAGGACTGAGCACTGAAACAAGATAGTCTAAACAAGTTAGAAGATCAATTAAGTCCATAATTGGAAGAGGTGTTAGTGGGGCACTCCCCCTGCGGTCTATGTGGGTCTTAATGTCCCAGTGTAGTGACGAGAACACTATACTGTAAAATAAAAAAGTCGCTGTCCTTTGGAAGAGACGTAAAACCGAGGTCCTGACTCTCTGTGGTCATTAAAAATCCTAGGGCATTTCTCGAAAAGTGTCGTGTGGTGAGCGTTCTGGCAGGTGGATGCTGCAGATTGGTGGTGGTGGAGTGGCGCCCCCATTACCTGTAAAGCGCTTTGAGTGGAGTGTCCAGAAAAGCGCTATATAAGTGTAAGCAATTATAATTATTATTGTAATTAGCAGTGTAGATGTAGAGCTCAACTAGAATGAAAATTAGCTGACTGCTCACCTAGGATCAGAGCTAGGAAACAGTGGTGTATACTTACAAACCCTACTCACTTGGAATGCAGTTATTCTAATAAAGGTAACAAGAAAATGTTGTAGCTCTTTAAAAAAAAGTCATAATGTGTGATCTTGTGTTTGTTTGCCTAAGGGTGGTGTACTGTGTAAGTGGGGCTTCATGTCCAGTAGAGGGTGCTCTGAGTGGTTAAAACATACAGCCTTTAGCAGGTGTGTCAGTGTTGCACTGTCCTCCCTCTCTTCCTCCCTCTCTGTGACATTCAGCCTGTTAAGACATCTTTTGGGCACAGATAGTCTTGATATGATTAGAGGCTGTGATCAAAAATAGACGAGGGAATTTTTTGATGACTTTTTCTTTTTGGAGTTTTTTTTTCTCGCCTGTTTTTACCTCATCCTGGTTGCATCTAAAGCCGTAAAATGTCAGAGTGTTATGATTCTCCTTAGCGTCCTAGTTACAGTTCAGAAAAAAATCCTGTCAACACTTCCGCTTGCCTATCTGTTTATCCATCTATTGTGTTAGAAAAAAGTATGAATTATAATTAAAGGTCAAGTTTAAAATAGATTGTATATTAATTTATTCACTTCCTGGTTCTGTGCCATTATACACATAATGACCCAACTATGGCAAGGTGACCACCTGACAATTCTGCGTTTTGTGGTAATTTTAAAACTAGCAAGTTGTTTTTTTTACCATTTACAGTACTGGGTTGGTTTTACATCTGTATCATTTGAGCTACTGTTCCATTTACCAGTATAGTAAAGCAGATAATAAATAGCATTGATATAGTACTACAGAGGACAGGGGTAATTAATAGAGAGGCCTTAAGAATTTTTTCCTGGAAGAAAATACTGATAATATTGTACAGCTCTGTTTTAACCGTGAGTGTTCAGTTATCAACTGTAGGATTTTAGTTTGAGCTCAAGATCACCTGGCTTTTCTTCAAGAACAGATTAGGTTTAAACTGGGAATAGGCTCTGATCCCGTCATTAAGCTTTGCATTATGTCATGTTTAAAGTGTACTTTTTTCTGCTGTGTGATTGTGTGTTTATAATCTCTAGTGTGAAAAAGGATATCTAGTTTCAGAATTTGTGACCCTACAAGCTCTTCCTTTTTCTTTAATGTACAGATAGGAGCCATGATGTGAGCTTATGGATCACTCACTTCCTGTTCACTGTATGTTTTTGCTCTGTGTAGAAGTATTTATTCAATTGAGTTTAGTTTCTATCCTCTATTCCATCTTAAGAACCTCATAAATGGGTTCTCATTATATCTGTTTGGTCAAGAGACCTTTCCATTGATGGGAACACGTTTGAAACCCTCCAAAAACCCAGATCACAAAGTTAACAAACATATCCATAGGAAGTACTTAACCCCAATATACTGTAATATTTTTTTAATGCAACTGCCTGATTCTCCCCAATGAACTCTATACACTCAGGCCATTTGAGGGAACCCTTCAGGATTGGGGGTGTCAAGAGCTTCACTTGTTTTGGAGGAAAAGTAATTCTACTTTATAACAGATGAGCTTAGATACAGAAGTTTTCTGCACCTATTGATAGATGATTCTGCACTGAAATTATTTCCCCCAAAAAAGTCTGGCTTGCAGGTTCTACAGGCTTGCATTTTTTCCTGGCGTCGATGGATCATTCCTTCTTGGATATTTTGTTTCTAACGTTTTCTGGTTGAGCAAGTCTAGAGATGAACTTTTCACTCCCATATGAGCCTGCAATAGAAATGATACATTTTCTGCTGCAGTCTTAGTTTTTGACCTTTTCTTTCCACTGTCTGTTTTCTTTTTAACTGGTCTTTCATGTCGGCTGACTTTTGATGTGTGCCTCTCAGGACAGGACACAGTACCGTCCTGAGTGGGGGTGGGGATTAGGATCTGGGCTTTTCCACTTGTTGTATTGTGGTTAAAAGTTCTAACTATATGCTGTTTTTGTGAACATTTTTGTTACATTAAAAAAGCCACAAAGTTTCTAATATGTATGCATTTCCATTTATGCATCTGTCTTGTGCTCGCTGATAGTTTGCTGTAATTTGAGAACCCACAGCTTTTTTGCTGAGGCCGAGAAGCTTACGGTCCTTCAACATGTCCTCCTAGCTGGAATGAGTTGTCTTCTTTTGTAACATGCTGACCAGCACTGTGTGCAGTAATTCAGATGAGGTCTTAACACGTATTGCATAGTGTCACTATAAATCAATTGATTTGTATTCTGTACTTTTTATGTACCCAAGAGTGTTTGGCCTTTTGAATTATAGCTTTGACTTGTTTACATGGTGAGCCTAGTGAATTACTACTTTCAGTCATTTCCCCCATTGTTCTATCTGTGCCATTTATGGAGAGGGAAAATGTACAACACCATACCATCTAAAATGACCTTTACTTACATCAAATGTAATTGCTCTTGTTTTATTCACATGCTTGGTTTCCTATTGACTTTAGGCTTCATCATTCTGTTCTCTCCCCACTGATAACTGGTGTGTGGTAGGGCTGCACATTGGTGGTATTGAAGGGGAGGTCCCATTACCTGTAAAGCGCTTTGGGTGGAGTGTCCAGAAAAGCGCTATATACTGTAAGTGTGAGGAATTATCATTATTAGTTTAAGTTTTAGTCTCAGCTCTCAGGTGACAAACACCAGGTCTGTTGTCTTCTGAGAAGGTTTTTTTATGTCTGTCTTTCTTCAGCTTAAACCAGGGCCTGCTTTATCTGTTCACTTTCATCTGCAAGGTTTCCACAGGTTAGATTGATGAAGCAAATATTTTGACCTCAGTTTTCTTGAAGATAGCAGATGGTCATTTGTGGTCAAAATATTTCCTGACTCATGTTCAAAATGTTGGTTTTATAGTTTTCAAACCATTGAGAAAATAAAGAGATAATGAATGACTGATATAATCTTTGAATTTATTTAAATTGAAAGTTGGCATAACAAAAGGGAAATATACACATGAAATACTGTATTTCAGCCTTTCAGTGTGGATCTTATCTAGATCATCCATATTCTAATTATACCTCACTGTTGCTTTTAATTTGTATTGTTGGCAAGTTTAGTTTCCTGTTTGTGCATGGATCTGTTTTATCTTCAGTATGATCAGTATATTAAACTTATTACTAAGTAGTGCGGCACAATTTTTTCATTGCCAACATTCCACTTAGGATTTCTTTCTGTATTCTGGGCTGATAAGACATTTAATTTTGCTATTCGTTCCTACCAAATTAAGCTCAAGACTTTTTTAGAATGAATGGGATACTGTTCAATGACTCTGCCAATACAGAAGCAATGTGTGTGATTAAAACATTTTCACACATCTTCAGAATGGTTAGGAAGGTTGCTAAGCATGATCTCACTTTACAGGACCCATGGTGACTGTTTCAATTCATTGTGTTGCTGCAGAGACGTGGTTCTGACGTGTCTACAATGTTTTTGGACCACTTTAAAATGTACTGTTGCTTTGAATCAAAACATTGACAATCAGACCCTGGTGTTCACTCTGTTTCATTTTTATTGTTACATCTATTATTATAAAGCCTTCCGTTGACTCTCACAGAAGCACAGAGTACAAGGCACTACTACATACCAGCCAGGACACTAGTGTGCGTTGTGCTACTGAGTCTGGGACAGCCTTGGTGGGCTTGCATGCATCTGAGAGATGGAGAGCAAAACAGAGCACCTAGAGAAAACTCATGCAAATGCAGAGATGAACATCCCAGCTCCTCACAGAAAGTGGCAGTCGAGTACAGGTCTCAAATCAGTGCTATCTGCCACACCACTGTTGTCAAGACATGCATGAAAGACCTTCATTGCTGGCTCCATCTTAACCCATGGATTAGGAGGCAGAAGGCCACCACTCTCAGTGGTTTTGGTTATGTTTTTTGCAAAAATTGGTGATGGGGAAAATCTGTCATTCTCTCAGTTTCAGTTTTTGTTTTATTACTTGCATACAAGAGAGGGAAGAGTTTAAATTTTCTTTTTCAAAGGCAGCATTTGGAATTGGTTTCTCCACCAAATCAAAATTTAAATATTTACCTACCTTGTGACTGGATACTCAGCTCTTTGTCAATTTGCTCCTAAGGCCTATCTTTGTATGTGCGGACTTGGCTTGTGCATTTGGATGTTTTAAAAATTTAGCTTCCAATTTCATATTGAGTTACTCCAGGAGGAGCCCAGAAAATCTTAATGCGTCACTCCAAGGAAGAGAAATCAATACTCTCCATCTTTTTTTCTTAATGCATGCCATTCTCACTCCTATATTTGAGTTTTCTTTATTGTGATTTTAGGAGCTGTGGTCACTGTCTCTGTTTAAAATGATTTGGAAATCGAGGCCCTAGTGAACAGTCCAGGAACCTGTGGATTAGCTGAAAAGTGTGCACATGCCATTTGTGGTTCATTTCAGGCAGGGTTTATCCAGATAGCCTTGGGTGATACTGGTGCAGAATTTCCCTTCCGTTAGGAGTCAGTGTCAAAATAATAAAAACATTTCCAAAGAAAATTGGGTGTGAAGCTTAAGTCATGCTTCAGTTTTCAAATGTGCATGTAGGGTGAGAAAGTTTAGTCATGAAGAGTTTTAACAACAGGGATTTTAAGATGGTGATGCATGGTGGGTTTGTGGTTGCCACCTCAATGATTAAAGCATCCCCTATGCCTAGGCTTCAGCTATGCCATACGCAGTGCCCACATCCTTTACAGGCAGTACCAATCTGTACAGGCTAATTAGGGAAGTATGCACTATGCTGTTACACCAGAATGTCAGTTTGTCCTAAAGAGCCACTGAAGTTTTAAACTAATGTCTTTTTATGATGGTAGTGTGAGTCAGATATAATTTTATTAGAGTTAAAATTGTTTGTTACACTACAATCTTTTCATTTTTTAAAAAGGCCAGTATACATGTGTTGGGAAAACATTTCTGATAAGCCTCATTCTGAAATCATATAACATACCCGTATCTCTCCGCCAGTTCAACCCATTTTGCTATTCAGCCAACTCTCTGCTAAGAGCCGCGTGGTATCTGGGGTTTAGCCAAACCAGAAATAATGTGATTTTTAATTCTCCTCAAAGTTTTGGATTAGGAAGCACTCCATGAATCCTTGCAGCGTGTTGTTTTTTCAAAGGCTCTTCAACTGAGTGCAAGTAACACCGGCTGTTGGTGAGGAATTTGTGACCACATGTGAGACAATGGTTTATTATTATCAGCAACAAAAATATTCATAAACACATACACGTGCTTTTATTTTGACAGCCACGTGACATGTCCTAGCAATAGTGCTGGAAGTCACATGTCCCTTGTGTGTGTTGAACACAAAGCAGCGTAATAAACAGGAAATGCTCTGCTTTTAACAACCAAAACAACAGGTGGAGACGCCAAACAGCGCTCAGAGGGATTATATTTGAGATGGGAGCACCAGCAGCTATCTGTGACTTCTGTTAGGAAGGGTAGTACCTTTGCCATGAAGGAATCGGAAAGCTCTTCTGCTGCGTGTGCTGCTCCTGCCTTGCACCGCTGAGCAACTGCAATAGGTGTGTTTATTGACTGTGTTATGTACCTGACCCCTGGTGTATGGCAATGGGGTTTTTATTTCCGTGCCAGCGCTGTCTGTGAACACTGCCTGAGCACTTACGGTTAGGTCTGAGGCCCATGCAGAGTGATAGACCTCTCAGTGCAGTGGGTCAGAGGAGGCTGCTCAGCAACTGGCTGGAGTCACCTGCAGGCCCAAGCCATGTGACCACACTTCTTGCCCTTGCTGGAAGTCACCTGACCGCTGTGTTTTTGTGAGTGCTGCCTGCGGGAGGGGGAGTAGACAGGAAAAGCAGTCTTTTTAATCTCCACAATCTGCTGCTCAGAGGTGCTATCTCTCCATTTTCATATGTAAGAGCACTTCAAATTGCCCTAGATATTTCAGGAGGTTTTTTTTTTTCTTTCACCTAAGGTCATCTGAATAACCACACACCTCGCAGATATTCCATATACAGTACAAAACTTAAACCAATGTAATTGAAATTTTTCGTCGTTTTCCAGCAGAAAATAGGTTAAACTGTTTTTTTTTTCAGGTTATTCCAGCATGTTTGGATAATTTGTCTGTGTGGAAAAAACAGCTCCTACAACCACTGCTCCAGTTTGAAAATACAGATTGAAAATATTTCTGATTTCAATGAATCACATTTCTGACAAAGAAATGAATTGTAGAAAGGTCACTCCTCACACTTTTATCCTGTCCGCTGATGTTCTAATTGATCTTTGCAGATAGTGATAATTTGTGGAATGTGTGTTATTTTCTGAATTTCCATACATTTTCTTATAGAACAGACCTGATCTCAGGAGGACTATGTTCTTCTATGCACATGTGCCAGTACCAGAGATTCCCCGCTGTCTTTTGCCTCTGTCTTCTACTTTACAGGTATTGTTGAAATCTATAAAATATAAAGGCATCCTTTTGTAAATGCACAGCCATCTGACCACTGTTACAAATGCATTTCCTCTCTGTTCACAGTGCAACATCCTGACCCGTGTGTGTATAAGACTGCCTGGTTGCTATGTTTTTGTGCTACGTGAGGCCATATAGGTGCTCATTGTGTCATCGGCTGAGCCTGCTAGCCCAGGGAAAGGGTCAACACTTTGCAGAGTTAGGCAGCCGAGACCTGGCTGGGGCTGAAGGTAAGAGAGAGGACTTTGCTTCTGAAATGTGGTGGACACGGTATCTGCAGTTTCGGTGGTAGTGAAAAAAAACGGTCTTTTGACGCAGAACTCGCCACGCAGATCATGAGATATTTAACCAGCTCAGAACGAGAAACAGCCTTATGGAACATTATTCCCACCTTTTACATATACTGTATTTATATATATGGAAATTGTAGCAAATACTATAATTTTACCACATGCACTTATTTGTATAACAGGTATACAGCTGGAAATCTTATTTTGAGATTTCCAAGTTAATTTGATTAATAATTTATTAAGACACAGTGTCCTGAATTAATGTTTATTAAGTGCGGCCAGTTCTTGAGCAATATTGCCTCATATGAAAAGCATTAATGCTTTCATCTATATATATATATCATGTTGATTACATTTAGCATTTAAATTGATTTGACGGACTAATGGTGCACTAATGGGATGATGAAGAGTGTGTTCCATGAATCTGGTATTGGAAAGTATTAGAGGTTGAACTGGTTGTTTCTTGAATAGGTCAACAAGTATTTCAACAAGCTGCTGCTTTCAGGCAGTGTTGTGCACCAGGTGGGTGAGGAGAGAGGTTTTGGTCTTAGATCTGGGGCAAGACATGTTGGCAGCTCTCGCTGGTTCCTTTGTGTTTTGCAGCCATCGGCATTTTTTGTAGACAGTCTGAGTGCACGGAGCGACTGCGGGGTGTTTGAGACTGAGTCAGGAGCACTCGGTGAAGCACATGAGGAAACAGTCCAGAAAGGGGTTGGAAATAGCCATATGGTTATCAAAAAAGACAGCTGAAGCTTCTTATGCTATAAGAGTGTGTAAAGGATGCTTTAAACATGCACTGCGCTAATCTGCATTTCATTTTTGGTTGTCTTTAGTATTTGGCTTTATAAAAAGGGGTATATTTAATTCTCATGTGACATTCTCCTTTTGTATTTTTTTCTAACACATCTGTGTCTTTTGATCTCTTTGCCTTGTGTTGTCATTTAGTTTTTGATATCATTTAAAAATCTGCCCTTTATGTCTTTTTTAGCTGAGGATGGGAAAGTACAAGCTGGAGTTTCCTGGACTTTGACAGAGCAGGACCCCTAATTAACCACCCTTGAGTTAATTGGGTTAAATAGTAAATTAAATGAAAACAGTGTTAAAGATGGTGCATTTTCTGGCCTTTTTGATGGATGACTGAGATTTTAATTGAAACAGTATCTTCTGAATACAGGGCATAGGCTCTTCTACAGTGGGAGTGAGACTGTGGACAGATGCTTTCCAGTGAAAGTGTGGTTCAGTTTTGTGTGTCTCTGTAAAGTATTGAGCATATTTGTGTCTACAAATGAATGGGGTGGTTAATAAGTGGATACTCAGTTTGAGTAATAGTCTAGGGGGCTTGTGACCTTTCTCTTGAAGCTTTTACATTAATTGAAAAAATATATCTGAAAAATTTAGAGTTCAAAATTGTTTTTGATAGTTACTCTGTGCAGAATCCCACCCCCAACACGGCAAAATATTTGAATTGTGTCGAATGCCTTTTTATATGGCGAGGAACTTTTTTTCATGCAACACCTCGCAAAGAGCAAGGGTGGAGTCAAACTTAGTAAGGTTACCCATGAAGATGGCTTTCGAAGTGAGAAGTCAGCCATGATTAGAAGCAGGCAGCAAGGATCCACAGTGGTCACAAGACAGAAAACAGATGAAGGGAAACCCACAGTCTACACCAATGTAGAATCCAACATTTATCAAAGTCAGGTGCAGAAAACAAGCTGGTGCTGGGGTTCCAGTCGCCCCCTTAGTGACCGTCAGGCCTTTCCTCGTTCCTTTATGTACAGTATAGTATCTGCTCTTGTAGTAAACTGTGCTTTTCATAGTCTTACAGGGTTCAATTGGTCAATCTGTCTACTTTATGTATTTGTATCTGTGTCATAATTATATTTTTATTCTTGTTCCAAAATTGACAAAGATGCTGTTTGTAATGCCTGCGCCAAAATTCAACAGCAACAGCAAAATTCCTAAGAGCTCTCAACCCGACATTCTAGCTACTGTAGGACAGGAAGCCGTACAATTAACCCTTCGGTTTTTCAGTCAGGCTCCCGATCTAGTTCCCAATTGAGTAAATAATTAATTTATTTCAGTCTGTTCAGAACCCTGAATCTCTGCTCCGTCATTAGAGTCTAACTCTAGCGATCGCACTGCTATTAATCGACTAAAATATATTCCTTTTCTCTACATATCATCATTCCCTGATACTACGACGCAGAAGAATCATTGTCATTAAGATTTTTTTCCTTTTTCATTCAGTCTCCCTGTCCTTTTCATTTTTTTCTTTTTCTCACCAGCCTTCACTCTTTTTATTTTCGGTCTCAACCGCCTGCAACTTCACACTGTTAATATACAGGACATAACAAAGTGTGGTTAGAGGAATTAAAACACAGTAACAGCTGTTGGATTTAATGTTCATTGGCACATTTAATGCCTTTTGGTATATGATACGATTTCTGCAGTTACAAAATGAGATCAAATAATGTTCTACAGTACATCTTCAAGATCAACAAAGCTACAAGCTCCCCGAGTGCCAGATTTGACCACAGAGGTGTGTGTTCCTTGTGCTGGAGGGCTGGTGTGTCTGAGGGTTTCATTCCAGTTTGGCTCTTAATGAACTGGACCTTAAAAGCCTGCAGAAACAATTGTTTCCAGGATTAGGATGGGACACCCGTGTTTTAGATGCACATTTCAGTTAGCATCTAATTAAGACACGGAACACAGCTTATTGGACTTCTTATTCAATTAAGTCAAAGTTGCCAAAGCTGTTGGTGTGAAATTCTTTAGAAATTGGCTCGGTGGGTGTCTTGGATCATTAAGCTACGGTACTAGACACCAAACAGGCAAGAAGGGCAATACAATACCTATACAATAGGCACCTAGGGTGCACAGGTACAGGCAACTGTATTAAAGTCTGCACCAAGAATAAAAAGAACTGTTTACAAAATATTATTTTGTGAAAGGAAACAACAAGTCAATAATTAACAGATAATTAATACAGCATTAACTGAAACATTGTGAATGCTATGTAAATATTCATAAATACTAAAAAGTGTTACAGACAACCCTTGACTCTCATTTAACAGTGCATTAGCTAAGAATTAAATGTAACTGGGGTACCACTAAATCATATAGTCTTTGGTTATTTTTTATTTTGAACTTAAAGTTATTCAGCTCATATCTGGAGAGCTGCAGGACATTCAATGGTATAAAGTCTGAAAAGAAAATAAGTCTTGAGTTTGACTTCAAAACCACCGCATGGTAGAGATCATGTGGATGGTACAGTAGAGAGGCAGAGAGATTTAACATACAACTGCTCAGAAACAAAGCTAGGGGTTCTGTTATATCTACAGTACATGTGCACACATAAGCCATTATTTAAGCTAAAAGAAGGTGAGGTTTAAAGTCCAGGACATAAGAACAGATACAAACAAGGGGGGACATTTGATGATGATGACGATAAGCAATATATGTCAGGTCCTGAAACTTTCTGTCCCTATATGCATACAAGTCATTAATATGTTCTTCCTGGAAGGCCAGAGAGTAGTATAATCCTCTGTGCAGCAATGAACACTAGACAGGAGTTAGATCTGTACCCCTTGACTGACAGACAGGCAGTCTCTGCTTGTATCAACCAGGAATGGCAAAATCTAGCAAAAATCTAGAGTCCAATAGAAGGGACTCCAGCCTGACTAAAAAACAATTGACTGATTTCTAGATTACTTTCTTACTCAGACAAGCTTTTATTGAGTAAATATTTCATTTTCTTTGTCTTCACTAAGAAGTCAGCCATAAAAGTGGGAGTCTACAGTGTATATATATATGTGTGTATATCGGTGAGAGTGAAACTTCTTTTGTCTTTTATTTTTTTAGCCTTGATATTTGTCAAAAGGTTAATAAAGCTGCACTCGGTCACAGAACTTTTCAGACTCGGAATAGGTTCACATAAATATATAGGGACAGTCTAGCCATAATGTTTTGGCCTTTGTCTGTACAGTACATACATCTAATAACCCATCTGAGTTATAATATCATGTATGCATTTTTATTGTGCTTATTTAGGTACCTGAGGGAGTAGACAACCATTGTGCAGAAAACCAGGCAGTTCCCTTGGTGTTCCTCTGTATCTGTAGTTTGTATTATTGGTCTTTTGGACATTTGCCAAAGTCGCAGATTATGAAAGATCTCTCCATTTCGGGGGCACAGCATTGTGGCTACATGAAAGTAGCTTGTAAGGTGTGTATTGGAGCTGCTTCACGTGTGTGTGTTCGAGATGTTGAACAGTGCTGCCCATCATCATCTTCACAATTCAGCAGTTGTAAAGCACATTGGTTAAACCTCACCTTTTAAAGATCTAATAAGGATGTTTGTCAGGCAAAACCCTTGACTGTCTGCTTATACTCCTCCCCAGTTGAATCAGGCACTGCCATGTCCCAGATGGTATGTCAGCTGTAGTAGTGTAGAAAGATCGTGATGTTGTGGAATCTTTGTTTCTTAGTAGTTCAGGTGGGTAGCTGCGTCAGCATGCGTAGGCTGCAAAGGAACAAGTAATAGGTTTATTCCATGCTGAAAAAAAGAAGAGAGAAAACACAATGTTTCGGCCATGGAGCCTTCTTCAGGTGTGAGAGAGACAAGGATGTTTCAATATAATAAGAGCAGTGTGATTATTGTACAGTATTAAAATTAGCATAAGATCATTTGTTTAGCCTCACAAATAGCAGGCGAAACATTTAATATATATTAACTGGCTTAGTGTGCCAGCAATGCTTTTTATTTCCCATCTGGGTAAATATAACAATTTGATAGGTTTTTTTATTTTTCTGATAACTTGGCTTTTAAATATTTAAAGTGAACCTATAAATATAGTTTAGCTTGATACCCCAGTGCTAAAATTCTTTATCAATGCCTGGAACCTCCAGAGGAAACTTAAATCATAATGGGAACGAGACATGTCTCTGCCGCCACCTGAAATGCATTTTGCCCTCTCTGGAGTGTCAGTGCTTTGACTGCTTTAATTGCTTAATTAGAAGAATCCTAAAAAAGCAAAAGAAATCACTTTTTGTGACTCCAGTTTGCATCTTCTCATATGTGTGTAATACATATTGTGCTCTCAATCCTCTATAAATTGTAAATTTTCTGGTAGAAGACATGCCATACCATACAAATACACATCAGGTTTCTTCCATGTTGGAAGTAAAATTGTGTTTTTTACAGTATTTAAAAATACAGGAAACTAGTGCCATAATGAGACCCAACACAGGCCTGCAGTCATCTTTATAGAACTATTTTAAACTATATGTGCAAATTTGTGAGTGTGCATGTACAGTGCAGTATGCTGTTATCTGTGTGTAATAGAAGCTCTTCCTGCTCAAACGTCCCCACTGTAGACTGGTGTCAGAGTACTGTAGTGTTTTACATCCCTATTTCTGGAAATAAGATGGTTTTATTAATTTGATTAATTTACCCGAAGTGTTGCTTCCTTATTCCATGCCTTATGCAAGGTATTAGCAGTGATTTAGATGAGCCTGACGCCAGTTCAATATTCTCTAAGATGACTTTATACTTAAAGGGTTGATCAATTAGGAACATTTTATTCTTAACTGAGAGAACTGTGCTGCAGGTGTTTGAGCATTTTGATATAAAATAAGCCTTTCATCTCATCTCAAGTTTATTTTATACAACCAACAAATCAAAGTTTTGTCCCCCCCCCAAAAAAAAGGATTGAAGGCACCAACTAAAAAACAAAAACTACTGAATGTCAATATAAAAGTACCACTTTATTTTGGGTTTGTAAAATTGGGAGTTTTTATTTTTCTTGAAAGAAACGTGTCATGTAATACGATACAAGAAGGGAAAAAAACGATTTGGTTCTTGGTGTCTGAAGCACAGATTATTTTCCCCCATTTTGGAACAGAAGCACATAGAGGACTGGAGAAATGTTTTACAAACTTTAATCAGGTGGTTTGTGATACTTCATTGAAGCTATTACATTGCTGAGGCCTTATTCAAAGCTGTGCATTTTTTTTAATTGGAATTTTTTTAACATGGTAAAAATGGAAATGTGGCTCAGTTTTAGATTCTACACAGGCCTGAAAGTAAGCTGCTCTCTGGGCCTCTTATGACAAATCTGGACCATCAGGCTACCCACCCACTGCAGTTGTGAAACTATCTATTCTTGATAAGGTCACTCATTATTCGATTTTATTTCATTAGATAGTAAAAAAAAATTGTGGGCTTGGGGAAGAACCGCATACATTACAGATGAACAATAAAGCAGTAAAAGAGTAAAATCAGAAATCCTACATTAGCATCTTAACTACCATAGAAAAATTCAAAATGTAACCATGTAAATGATATTTACGTTCATATTGGAAAGGTTTCCTTCACCTTGTGTAAAGCCAAGATGTTCCATCTTCACATTTTACATGATTATTTCGCTACAAATGATCACTCTGTTGCTAAACTGGCTCTTCTGTTCAGCATAGTTTCGTATTTAACCCTTAAAATGTTCCACTTGAAAACACCTGATTAGAATACTGCAGCGCAGTCTCGGTGAAACACCTCTGTTTTCCAGTTTTCTGGTTTACCCTTCCACTCACGCAAAGGCAGGGCGAGGGTGAAGAGACACAGTTCTCTCAATGTGGTAAGCACAAGTCCTGTTTGCATTTCATATGTGCCTTATGCAGGAACTTTCCGCTTGTGCACTCTTGCACTATTAGAAGGTAACATCAGTTCAGACTCCTGATGCATAACAAGACTGGATAGTTTCCACAGAGAGAGGTGGAGAAACCCTGTGGTTGACAGGACAGGAGCATCTCTCCGTGAGGGCGTGGTATTGAACCTCACAGGGTTAGGTTACCTTGATCTTCCACTGCTTGTCTTCTTTGCATCCAATCCTTAATTATGGATTTTGTTCTCAGCTGACTTATCTGATGAATCTTAATGTTTACTTAAAACAGGTATAACTTACTGATAAAAGGTATTTCTTTCTTACATTGGTTGAGAGGAGGATGATAAACATGAATAGCCTTGCTTGTTAGGTGTTTAAAATTACAAATGTAAATGGATTTTACTCGTGTTTGAAATTAATTTTCTGCAGCATGTATTTAAGAATTTCCAAATATTTACCTGTTACAAATATCAAAATTTCAAGGAATTCAAAGATGCTTTGCCTCATGTCTAACATAGCAGTCCTGATTAAATTAAAATATTTTTTAATGTTGTAAAAGAGCAGACGGAACACTGCAGGCACTCTTTAACTTCTCTTAGGGCTCTAAACACATCATCTTTCTAGGGTCTGAATCTGGCTGGAAAGGTGCACAAACACCCACTGTCTCGGAAAATTCCATCCCAACTGTCAAACATGTCAGAGAAGAGGTGTCTTCTACACTTTTAATTTCCAGTACAATCTGAAGAACAGCTTCAGTCCTGTATTTCTAAGCAACAAATTAGGGCTGTTTTTAATTCTCAGGGTGGGGAAAAAGGTAGTACTGACAAGCCTGCTATAAAAACAGGCTCATCTCTTGTAATATTCCAACTTTTATGAGCTGACCTTTATGGCCAATATTTTGGCTCCTCCAAATATTTTTTTCTGTCATCTGTCTGGGTCTCACAGTACCCTTTCCTTCTTTCTCCAGCAAATCTTAGGTGTGTATCACATAGTTCAGTCTTTAGCTCCTACACCACCTCAGTGCGAACGTTGACCATCATCATTAGTAAAGCAGCTGTAGAACAGGTGATAGTGATTGAAATCAATTACATCTAATTACAAAGTTGCCCACCAGAAGTTCCATTCATTAAGAGGTTTGAAATTTTAGATGTCTTAGATGTCTTTTTATGCCCAACTATTACTGCAAATATAATGGGCAATGAATTAAATACATTTCACATTTATCCCATATAGAGCCCATGTATTTAGAGATACTAAGTAATATTGTTCAATTAAAATCTTTATCATCCTTTCCTGCTGTAAATAATTAAACCTTCTCAATACTTTAGTATCTAACAGAACTAATTGAAATTTCGAGGAAATGTGAAGCAACAGGATAGTTTTTACAACTGACAGTATTGGAAATCTCAAATATTCTGGATTTAAGATGCCCCTATTTGTGCTTTATTGTTGACAGTTTAATCAATCATAATGCAGTTGAGAGTATGCCTCTTGTATTTTTTATCTTTTTCTAATCACCTTCCGTTGGACAACACCTTGTTGAACTTGGGTGTGTGTATTTTTTTTCCTATTTGAGATATGAGTACACTTACCAGTAAGAGGATGATTTAGAGATTGACATTTAAAAGGATGTTGGGTACAAGACGAGCACTTATTCTAATTTCTGTCTTTAATGGAGGTGGAAGGAGATGGTTAAGGACAGGAAGACAAACTCAGTTCTTACCAAAAACAACCCATAAATTAAACCTTGTACTGTATAAAGGTCAAAGAGCTGAAGATTTGAAAATAGGTCTGATACTGCAGGACCAGATCACAATGTGCCGAGATTTACAATCCCTTTGTTTTTAAAACATTTTGCACTTTTTAGCCATTTTCCCTGTACTTTGTAGTATTTTGTTGTTGGTTTATGTTTTGGCTTTTTAAGAGGTCTGTTGAACAGTCATAGTTAACCAGTGGTAATTGATATGATTAACTTCTCTTTATGTGGTACTTAGACATCTGATTTGGATACTCTTTTTGTCCGCAACTTTGAAGAAGAGATTCAGTATCAAAAAGATCACACACTTTAAACCAGGAGTTACTTACAATTTTTAGTTTAACCAAATTAACAATCTGGGACATACAACCAGGTACAATATTGAGTACATGTGAATTTAAGATCTTTATGTAACCTATAAAACTATAACCTTGACTTTGTCGTTTGTGTTTACAATAAAAGAGTATATGAAGAATGTGATTTGCTCTTAGTTATACTGTGGATAACTCATTAGAGGGAGGAACTGTCAGATTTGGTTTGGGTTTGTTTCCGTCCTTTTGGGTGCAACATGGAGACCTGGCTGCCCAGAGAGTACAGGCTGTGCTCCCAATGCCAGCAGGAAGATGCCCTTCCTGCTGCATTGAGAAATACTCTGGGATAAGACAAATATTCGTCCCTAAAATAACACATCTAATCCCAGAATTCCTATACCTGCCAGAGTCCGAACAGCTTCCAGTCCTACTGGGGGAGGAGGGATGAAACTCAGCAACGCTGCAGTCCAGAATGTGATCTCCTGTCATATCCTGAGGAGCTGTGAGTAAGCCTGTCTCACAACGTTTTATGTGATATAGACATTCAATGTTTTTTTTTTCTACTGTAAACGTTAATTTTATTGGCTTTGGCAACACTCTATCTCATTGGCCTTTCCAATAAAGCTCTTTGAATTTGTTTAATCGCTTCTTACTTTCTTTATTATCCTAGCTTTCTTGGTGAATATCAATTGAAGGTGCCTGGAAGGAATTATTTTATTTTGGTTTATATAATCTGGTGCTTTGAATCCCTGTTCTAAATTACAAATGTTTCAAAACAATTTGACATTACATACACATTGGCTAATAAAGTATGTTTTTTCCAGATAGATGCACCTATAGGACACTACTTTTCAAAGGCATCTTTCCAACCTTTTTGGAATTAAAATTGCATTCTCCACCAGCATATGCTTTTTGTGAGTGGGAGATGTCATAGGCAGTTCTACCTATGTAGGCTCTATAAAAGCAAAAATCCTGCTGGTGGCTCCCCTGATCAATTACTTATGCGAGTTGTATGTAATTCATTTCACCCTTTTGCTATGACCATTTTACACACTAGTGTACTCATTCTGAAAGCCAGGATCTGTCTCTTTATCTCTTATGTACTGGTGAAGGGTTTTCTTGTGATAGAACATTACAGATTTTTAGCATATGGATCAAAATTGACTTCAGAGCCTTTTTGAAACCAATTGGAGCAGTTCTTTTCCTTTGCTCTCAATTATTGCTGTGGCCTTTCACTTTGCACCTCATTAAAGCTTTTAGCTGTTGCATGTCCACTTGGACATGTTTTGCTGCCTCTCAGTTCAATTCAAGTGCCTGAGTTCTTTTGAAATCAGTATATGCAAATATTCTTTCCAACACTGTTCTGTTGCTCGGGGTAAATGGATCAGAGTTCAGACTTCTTAATACTTCTTTACTACTTCTCCTTTGAATTGGGAATGTCTCGTTATTTATTGCTTGTAATGCCAGAAATTGCTTTAGTATCACATTAAAGGGCTTTTGCCTGTTTTTCCCAAAATTGTGCATTACCCAGAAAGTAGACTGTATGTGCATCTATAATTACATTTATCTTGTCTTCCTATGCTTTTATGTTGTACGTGTCACCATTAATGTGTCAGTCACGCCATTTCCTTATCAACCATGAAGGCCTGTTGCTCACTTTCGGATGGATGCAATGCTCACAGGTGTAGCGGTTCAAAAGTGAAACGAGTGGGTTTCAGCAGTTAACGCTTTTCTAAAACGCTTATTCAAAAGCAATTAAGTGTGGTTTAAGGGAAAGTTTGAAAATGTGATGTGTGTTATGTGTGGCCCTGTGAATACGAAGACATTTTCTTTCATTATTATTCTCATCCAGTCCATTTTTAATGCACATTTTATGGTCAGGTTTTAAATCTCAATTCATGGAGTATGGACAATGTTTAAGCTGTATTGTGAGGGGACCTGTGTGCCTTGGTCTTTATCCACATTCTGGACCAGTTGCATAGGAATGAAACACTGTAGTGGTGGTGCCACGCACACAGAAACTGATTAGATGCAGGAAATAGTTTTTTAGTGACATTTCTGTAAAATATATAAATGCTGTCCTAGAAATAAGATTATCCCCCGGAGCATCATAATTGGGCAACATCTTTTTAAAACCCAAGTTATTGTATATATACTGTAGTATATCTCTCTCTCTCTCATCCTGGTGTTAATCCTGCATCAGCAGGGTCTGCTTGTCGGCACGCCCGTCTCCATTTGGTGGTTTGAACCAAATCTTTGAGCTGACGTTGCCATTAAATGCGACCAAGAATACTCCAACCGGCGCGTTGCTCCGCCTGCCGTCAGAGTGGATACTGTAGTATATATACAATATATATACTGTAGTATATATACTGAGTAGATGGAACTGCAAGGCTCTAATGAAAATGAAAAAGTGCAGCTCCCCCCTTTCCATTAACCCTATTTTGTTTTCCTTTAAGTTTTTCTTTTTAAACCCTTTTTAATATTGCATTTCCCCATTTTAAAAGAGCTCTAAACCCTCAATCTTGGACGTGTCAACAAGGAGCTCCAAGTGTCCGCTCTTTAAATCAGCAGTTCCTAAAACTGCTATAGAATGCTCAGTCCTATAAAAGAGCTGGGTAATCGTTTGTTTCACCAGTTACTCAAATGACTCTGCGTTATGGTTACAGCTATTCTCTTAAAAGAAGAGAAGGGCTTTTATCAGAAATGACCTTTTAATTATTTAAATCTTGCATAAAACAAAAAAACATTTATTTTTACAATGTGTGTATATATATATAGTAAAAAAGTACATTTAATGGTATTCTAGGGCAGTTTACAGCAGACAGATGGGAAAAAAATGCTTTGCCACATTTTGAATGTTTTGCTCATCTAGTGCTACGTAATCAAATATTTTAAATTTGCTTTTAGGATGTTACAGTTATCTTTCTTATTATAGTTTGTATATGTGTCAATATGTAAGCTTTTGACTGATACTGTCCTGATTACTGATTTTGTCCTTTTTCTGGCTCTGAGGCACATCCAGCTAAACATGGAAGTGTTTATCATTTCGCATCGAGTTTCAAAATCATTGGGGGTACTTATCTTAAAATGTATTCACATAAACAAAATATTTATCTGACCTTTCGCAACTTAAAAGAAAAAATCCAAATTATTTCTTTATATAAATGAAAGCTACCTTAAGAATATTAAGGAAAACTTGTTCCTTTGCATTGTACTCCTGCTAATAAAGTTATTTACTGAGCCCTCAAAGTCCAGTGTTACAGAATCTCTATACGGTACATATGAGGCACCAAAGTTTTCATTTTTCCACACATTGTACACATTTTTGTGGTTTCATTATTTTGCTGTTAAAGCTTCATGGTAATGGTCAGATTGTGTTTTCAAAACCTTTCAGTTGCTCACATCTGTCAAATATATTCTCAGATTCCGCCTTTGAACCCCTACTTTTTACATATTAATGTTTGCAGAAAGTCGTTATTTTCTCACCTCTTAAAGATGAGCCAAGTAATGTCCAGTTTTGCTAAATGGTTGGTTAATTGTAGGGCTTGTTTTCCAAATGGCAAATTTATAATTTTCTGAAATGTATCCAGCTGCTGTGAAGTTCGCTCTTTAGCAGCAGCTTTCTGCCCAGATGTCAGTTAGTCATGATTCACTGATAAACCGTTAGACAATAAATCAACTAAAATCATAATAAACAGTCAGATAAGTTGACTCTGAAGTTCCAGAATACGATGTGATAGTTATTTAACATTGTGAATGCTTATTCCTGTGGTAATTTCCTGGACAAAGTGAAAATGCATTCACCATTCATCCACCATTGCTTTAACAGTACTATACTAAAAAATACCGGGGTTCTTGAGCTCAGTTTGTCATCTCCGCCTCCACTCCATCATTAGGCTGTTTAGTCATTAAGGCAGGTTAAAATTAAAATTGTTAAATCTTTCACCCACTAAACAATTCTTACGTTTTATTTGAACTGCGTTACGCTATAGGATGAATCTGTTCTACTTAAACTGCATGTAATATTTGTAGGTTTTTTATATTTTATTAACATAATATCACACAGTAAATGATCATGAAGAAAAAAGTTTACTAAACTGGATTTTTTACCATTACCAAAGAATAAAAAGATACAGATATGTGCATTGGATATGGATCTACTACTGTATGTCTTTGAAAATCAAAATAAAGGATGGAATCTTTTCCAACATTTTTGGACAGGAAGCATTCCTAAATAAACAAGAATAAAGCTATAGTTATATGCAGCTGACCACATTCGATACCTTAATAAAGTATCATTTGTTAAATTATCTTCAAATGGGGCAATAACAAATCCATGTAAGTGGTCTTTAAGTGGTTGAGCTAGTGAAGATGCTTGTGCTGTTCTATTCATAAAAAAAATACACAATTGTTCTGGATCTATGCTGATATTTTAATCACCATAAAAACTATTAACTGAACTGTGAGAATGTACATTGTGACCTCCCCTGTACATTTAGCATGATTCAGCTTTTGATTTAACAGTAGAGATCTTTCCTAGAGATACAGCTGTACTGGAATAAATTATCCTGTATTAGCTACTGCTTTACACTTCTAAACTTCTCTAAGTCATGCTCCATAAGTTTTTCATCCATCTGTTTTCTAATTGCTTTTTCGAGTTCAGGGTCCAAGTCAGCTGGAGCCTATCCTGGCAAAGAATGGGTGCTGGGCAGGGTACAACCTGGATGGGACACCAATCCATCATGGGGCACATACACACAGGCACACCTGCACCGGGGCCAGCTTTCCCAGTTAACCTACCAGCATGTTTTTAGACTGTGGGAGGAAACTGGATCACCCTGAGCAAGCCTTTGTGAACATGAATTGAACACACAAACTCCACATAGATAACACCCCAGGTCCAGGATTAAAACCAGGGCATCAGTGGGGTGAGACAGCAATGCTATCTAGGCCAGCAAGGTAACACAATGATTAAGTTTTGTCTGCCTTAAATTAATGTTATTTTTGTACAGGGAGCAGAAAGTTATTTTTAGCAGACTTCATGATTTCTGTAATTCTTTTGCATTCTGTCCTTTGTGTTTTGTAGTACAGTCATTATCCTTTACTCCAAAACACTAAGTACAGAACGCAAAAGAATCATGCTGGGAAATGATTTATGTGTTGAACTCTTTGAATGGAAGGGGTATAAATTCTGTCTTACCTATGTTTAATGTCTGAAAGTTTCACAGTATTTGCTGGAATGCTTCACTGATTTAGGAAATAATAGCAATCTATGCAGTTCTGCTTCAGAGCACAGGATGAGCCCTGCAACTTGGGGTACTGCTGGTTCAAGGCCATTAAGCGGTTCCGAAGTGTGGCCCATATTTGGCTGAACATTTCAGGACTGGATGGGATAAGTGGTAATTACTGTAGCTGCTTGGGGTTGGCCAGTACCTGGCTGTGAAAATCCCAGGAGCACAGCACTGCAGGTGATAGGAGCATATCCGCTGTCTCCAGGGCCATGTTTGTGGGTTTGCAGCAGTAAAACAGGTTGCATAATTCTTTTCTGTGTCATCCTGGAAAATGATTAATGTGGAAATGCTATAAGTATTCTGATTCAAATCTACAGTTTAATAATAGAATCCAGTAACTTACAATTAGACTTAAATGAGAAATAAAATAACCAGAAAAACAGAACAGAGATATGAGTCAGTCTGGCCCACATAGAGAAGAGGTCTAAAATCCTTTTGTTTCTGTTATTGCTTTCCTCGTTTTAGCCCCACTGACCAAATCCAGTGACATTCCCACTTCCCCCACATTTCTCCTTTGGACTATAAACATATGAGTAGTGCAGCAGTAAGGAGTAAGTTTTATGTAAAACTAATTATAATCATATTGTAACGCTTACGGCCGACAAGCACTGTGTGTAAGAGCCGGCGTACCAGAGCGGGTGACGTCACCGCCCTTCCCTGTGATAGCAGGACCACAGCTACTGGGCTGTAGAGAGATCTCTCTTTGGCTCACGGGGCTAGGTCGCTGCAGAGAGACGCGGGAGTCCCGGGTTCGAGCCCCGGACGGTGCAGGGGCCGACCTAATGCAGCAAGGGCGCCCGCCTGAGCCCCCGTTGCGTTACAATATTTTTTCAGTATAGTGTTAATTTTACGTTAAATGAGTTGCTTTTTCGTACATTTTGAATTTTCACTCATTTTTCCATTTAGAAATCCTGAGTCAGAAGCTGACTTATTCAAGAGAAGAGTTGCAGCAGCCTGGAACCTGTCCCGGAATTGTAAAGCAGCCCCACACCATTATACTCCCTCCACCATGCTTCACAGCTGGGATAAGGTTTTGGTGTTGGTATGCGGTGTTTTGTTTTCTCCAAACAACGCTGTATACATTTGCCAAAAAGTTAAACTTTTGTCTCATCTGTCCACAGAACATTGTTCCAGTAGTGCTGTGGAACATCCAGGTGGTCTTTTGCAAACTTGAGATGGACAGCAATGTTTTTTTTTTTGGAGTGCAGTGGTTTCCTCTGTGGTAACCTTCCATGAGCAACACTCTTGTTCAGTGTTTTTCTTATGGTAGACTCATGACCACAGATGTTATCAAGTGCAAGAGATGCCTGCAGATTCTTAGCTTTCACCCTAGGGTTCTTTGTCACCTGTTTGAGGATTGTACGGTGTGCCCTTGCACTGAACTTTGTAGGATGCCCACTACTAGGGATAATGACAACAGTGCTGAATTTCTTCCATTTGCAAGCTATCTGCCTGACTGTGGACTGATGGAGGCCCAAGTCTTTAGAAATCCTTTTGTAACCCTTTCCAGTCTTATGAGCTTCAACAGCTGTTTTTCTGAGGTCCTCTGAAATCTCTTTTGATCAGGCAATATTGCACTTCAACAGACTTCCGTTTTGAAAAGCAGGTAACCATAATTGTCTGATTTTTTTTTATACAGCAGGGCAGGTCAAACCCAGACCTGAATTGATTGGAACACGTGACTCATTAATTGGAATACCTGACGCCAATTACCCTCTTTTCAAGATGTCATTACCCTAGAGGGTCACATACTTTTTCCATCAATGACCTTGATTGTTTAAACCATTTGTTCGATAAAGATATGACAGTGTAAAATGTTGTGTCTGTTGTTTGTTAAATAAGACTGTCTTTATCTATAATTATGACTTGATGAAGATCAGATTACATTTTAGGAGCCATTCATGCAGAAATCCAGGTAATTCCAGTTTCTCACAACTGTACATGCATGCATAACCTAGCTGGCATGTGCTTGAAATGTAGGAGGAAACTGGAACACGTTAAGGGTCTAACTTGTTCATTAAAAATATATCCTAATGCCCATCTGCCAAAGCGGTATATTGTTCATATTTGAAAGTTCTTGAATCAAGCTGCACTGTCACGGCAATGTACAGACAATCCGTTTCAGCACGAACCTATTTACCATGGGAAAATATGACTCTTTGAAGTTATTAGCAACAAAAGTGTTTTTAATCTTTATTTGTGGGAAAGTCTGCCTTGATTGACCTGTGTACACTGTTGTTACCATTAAAACTGTAAAAGTCCAAAAAAGTAAGATATTTAAAAACATAGTCACATTGTTTAAGAACACAGTAAAAAAAAACACTTTTGTGGAACATATAATAGAAAATCACTTAATAATTGTTAATGACATACTGTTTTTTGGATTTATTTTTAAAGAAATGCATCATGGGGAATATTTTGTTATGGTGAAGAGTCGTGCTGAGTCTATTGTAGTGTTTCACATGATGTGTGACAGCATAGGCAGATCTGAAGCAAAGGCACTAGAACAGATTCTCCTCAGACCAACCCCCCCCATTTGGAAACTAATTAAAATTCCAGTTCTGGTTTTGCCATGATAATGCCATGACTGTGGAGCAGTGAAGGTTTTGGTGTACACTGAGTTTCAGTTTATCTAGTAAAAAATAAAGTGTACCTTAGAGCAAAAGAGGTGAGGGGCCCTTTCAGGATGGAATTCACAAGTACCAAGATGAAAAAAATCATCCTTGGGAATTTAACATTAATTTTTGTTTTTAACACCCAGTCTCTACAACCCTGAGGTTAAATACAATCACAAAACAGTTACATTCAACATAAAAATGAAATCATGAATAAAAAAATGTTTTTATGTGTATGTTGTTGCATAATGACTTCATAATGCCTTCATAACTGCTATACAACATTATAAATTAAACATTCAAAATGCTTTTTAGGGCCATGTGGAAACGACAACATGCATAAGAAGTCATGACCTTCATTACCAAAATGTCTGTAGAGTGAAAGTCACTATATAAATATTTTCAAAGAAGTAGCCCTTTCGGTTCATCTCCCTAATAACTCTGGACTATAAGGATCTCAATTGTGCCATTTCTACAGTATTCTTGGGGAATATATGTACATCAACAGCATGTCTGGCAGGTTTGTTCTAGACAGAATGTTCTACAAAGAAGTGCATCTTATTTTGCATTCTCAGTGCATTTCCTGTTAATTTTCTTGTGTTCTTGATCGAGTCTTGGTTCTGACATGATCAAGATCAATTTTTTAAATTTTATAAGTTTTAAGTTCGGCATGATCTCCTCTGTTCAGGGATTGAAAGAATCAGTTTCTTTAACATGAATACAACACCCCTTTAAGGCCAGGAACTAATCATGTTGCCCTTCTTTCAGCTAGTGCTAGTATGACAAAATCATTTACCTTTAATGTGATGCCCAGAATTGTACAAGAAGTTTCTAGAAAAGGTTTGCATTATACAACATAAATGTCACTTCTCTTTGGCTCTGCACTTCGGATAGATGTATAACATTTTTGGCCTTTTGTCAAATTCATATAAGCATTGAGGTTTTTATTGCAAGTCACTTCTTCAAAGTTAAACTTGCATATATTGTTGTGCTTAAGATGTAGTTATTGCTACTTACAACGCAGTAAATTACATCAGGTGTTCATTTAATCTAATAAGACATTTTCTTTGTTTTTAATATACTGTATGGAGAAGAAGAAAGAAACCAAAAGCACTTAGGCCAGAATTGCTTCTTAGCTGAGTGAAGAGGCAGAGGGGATGGCAGTCATTAATTTTTGAGAAAATAAAATTGTAATGGAAAACTTAAGTCATAAAGTTTTAGGAATACAAGATCACGGTGTTCAACCTGTTGCAGCCAAAATATTCAAACTCCTTGAATATACATGACTGAGTCAGCTGGACGCTATACTCTTTGCTTTGAGGGCTTTAAGAAATGTCTTTGAAGCTTTAAGAAATGTCTTTGAGGGCTGTAAGAAATGTCTGGTGCCCCACAAAATATCTCTATGAAAAAACATTTTCAGTTTAAGTTTTGTATATTCAAGTAAAACTGAAGAAAATTTGAAGAACTGTAAGAGAGAACTAGTTAAGGTGCCCCTACTATCATATTTCCTATTTGTCCTTTTGACTGCTTTGTTGCAAACTCTGAAGATGAAGTAGTGTATGATAGGAAAGAGAGTAGTTTTTCTTTGCTGGGTGAAGCTGTGGTGCAGCCATTCTGCCCCTAGATGGCGATCTGTATCTCAGGTTTCAGTTTCCATGTGCTATACTGGGGCTCAAACAGTGGCAAATAATGACAGCATGTCTAAAAAAATCTAAAGGACATTAAACCCCCCAAAATGTTTAGAATGTTCTTAATTTAAACAAATTCTAAATACAGATATGAACAAAAATAAATTTTTACTGCATACCAGGAATCAATGATTTAGTTTGTGTGGGGACAGCACGGAGGCTGAAGTAAAATTTCCAAACACATCTTTCCATTTCAGAAAGGTTTAAAAACTATGCCTGCTGTCATAATACCGCAGTGGTGGTGACTGACCACGTATGCAGGGCCCGACACTCAGGTAGAATCCCTTGTGCTGCTAGGTCTGCCCAACCCCAAAATCTCACTTCTCACTTTTTCAGTTCTAGAGAGATCACGTCCCAGTATGCTCTAGCACTAAGGCCCAGGGATCAGCACTGGTGAGGGAAATAAAGCTTCAGGTTCATAGATCTCCTCAATACCCAACAAAAAGAAACCTCTGCAGGAAGTGAACTTTTTATGAACTTCTTCTTAACCTGATATGAAAACAAGTGAGCAAAAAAGGATGAAATTGGTTGATCTAAACATTTTTGATGACCTGTAATATCCCTTATTATTCTTAATTCCTCAAAGGTTCCTGGCTTACCTCAGATAACCACACAAAAAAATCTTCTCAATTTATTTTTAGTATTTTCTTATATCTTATACCTTTACTATTTTGCTCTACTCAGTCATTTGCAGTGAACCCAGTGTGTGTGTAGATGCGTTTGGCAAGCCTTATTAAATCATGATGTGCAGTTAGACTGCAGGGTCTGGAGCTCAGTTCCAGCCTTGCCATTCTGTGTGTGTGGAGTTTGCATGTTCCCTGTGTTTGTGTGCTCTTCCTCTGGGGGCTTCGTTTTGAAATGATTTGATTCAAATGGAAATTGAGACATTAGAATTCAATTTGATCTTCCAGGTTACACAAGTGTTCTTCGTATGTGTGCACAAGAGGAGGGATACAGATGTCAGAACAAAGGGGTTGACAGGCAGGGTAGGAGAATGGGATGCAGCTCAATGATATGTTGTACAAAATAAAACCAATTCAAGCCCTGACTTTCAAGCAGCCATGACAAACATCATTCAAGGAAAGCAGACCATCCACAGACATTTGTTAGATAGTCATTCCACTCACTGCATCAAACTCACACTGCCAACGCTGTGACAGTAATAAAGGCAGCATCTCTCTCCTGCTCTGGACAGGGATTCTTAATGAACCTTTCCCATCTTGCTTTCCATGGTCTTGATTCTCAGGTACACTTTTTCCCCATGCCTTCACCTTGTTGACTGTCCTTCCTGAGTGTGTGGCCAGTAAGAGGCTATGTCATGAGCCCAATGCAGATACCACGATCGAGTTGAAATGGGAAAGAGAGGCTTCTGTAAGGCCGTGACTTTCACAGTCTGGCAGGTTTGCAGTGTCCTTCTGTTTATAGCAATTCCACTATTTATATTTCAACTCCCCACTGATGATGCACAAGGTGTTTCCCCATCACTGGCCAGTTTAGGGCCTGACATCACTTCACTATCAAATTGGTCATCTTCCCAAAGGAGGTAGCAGTCTTTTTATAGTTGCTCAAACTGAGCAGTTGCGTCACTGCAAGTGTCCAGCCACAACTATTCTGTCTGATTGTTAATCATAGTTTCCGATTATCTTTATGGTTTGGCTTCCTGTGACTTAGTGGCATTTGGCACTGAAACGCTACATTAGAGCATTCTGCTGCCTAAATAAAGATGTCTTTGAAGGCTGTGGGCCAGTGTTGCAGAGGTCTGATTGTGTGACGCACGGGTCGCCCCCAAAACAGTGCCATGATGTGTCTACAGTGACGATCATAATCTTAATTCCAGAAAAAACAGCAATAAGATGCAATCCAACTAGGTTAACTTATACAAATTTGTATAATAGTGGGAAAAATGGGCACAGTATTCACTTTAAAGGTAAAAGCACATCCTTACTTGATTAAAAGTGATTAAATGTCCAGCGATTCAACTGGACGTCTGATGTAAGCTGTTAGGCATTTTGTCTTGTTTTAAAGTTTGGCTTTTGACAACTCTTCCGATTGCAACAACAGGAGGAAAATAAACTGACTTTCTGGTGCTGTTGGAGGGCAATTGCAGTGTTAGTACAGACTGTCGGGTCAATAGACGCATGTTTGTGTCTCTGTCTCTCATCTGACTGCTTCAAACCGGCGACGGGTATGTGGGATCAGTTAAAAGTGAGCATTGTGCAGAAGTTAGAAATCCTAAATAATCTGTGCACAAAAGAATGTTCTAGAGAGCTAAACCTGTAGTTTTCATTAAACATCTTATTTAACATCTCATTAATCTCATGCATACAGTGCAACTAGTTTTATTTTAATAGACATGTGACTGTTGTTATTGTAAGTATAATTTGTTTTTACTTATGTGGCAAATGTGTATGTGTGCATTGCCATTTCGGCCTTGTAAGGAGAGTTGGCGATAGAAGAGAGGTCGATAGATTAACTTCTTGTACACCACAATCTGTGTGCTGTTTATTGATTCATCCACGGTGCGACAGGGAGCGCTACAGGTCATTCTTGCCTTCTGCCATAAGACTGTACAGCGCATCCACCTTGCGTCTTGGCAGAGGCAAAATCGACAGTGACCTGTTTCTGGACTAAACGCATCTACACATCTACTGCTTCATCTGTTCTCTTTCTTTTTCTTTTTCCTGTTTACAACCATTTTTTGTGCAATATATGCCAGGGACCTGTGCAATACATTTATATTTATATCTATATTTACATCTATATTTATATTCATATGTGTGATACGATTTTTCTGTGTACTGTTCTGTTCTAGTTTGTTCTTGTGTGTCCGGACTGTGAGTAACTCTTGTATTGTATTGTATGTATTGTACTATTATTATATAATTCGTTACACTGTGGCTGTGTTGTGTGTGTTAAGCTGCTGTTGCACTGCAATTTCCCTCACCGGATCAATAAAGTATCTATCTATTGTGATGATGGACAAGTTCTTCATTTTGTTTTACTGATTAAAAAACCCTGCAGACGTCATTTAGAAATGAAGATTTTATTGGTCCTTCTTGACACTCCAAGCTGCATGCCTGCGGTGCCTTAGAGCCATTGCAGAGTGGGAGACCAGCAGGTGCCCTTTGTGACCCTCACATAGTGGAACACTCCTTTTTTCCATGGAGTTGTATGTACAGAGTATATTATGAGCTTCAGACAATTCCACTGATTTTTAACCAGAAAAGACACAAAGATATTGTATATTGTATATTGTATATTGTATATTGTATATTGTATACAAATATTGAGGCTCTGTTGCCCAACAGATGGCCACCCGCCGAAAAACGCAAGAAACATCATGAGACAAGGGGAGTTCATTTTGTCAGTCTTGCTCGAAACAAGCAGTCTCATCCAGATATTTAACTTGTACTTTTCTGCATACTTGCACTTACTCTTTTTTTTTAAAGAAATATGGGAATTATTACTCACTAGTAATAATAGTAACTCACTCCAGGTGTTTCTGAGATTTCTCATCAGGCAACTGTGGAAATGGAAATTTAAAAACTGGTCTGCAAGATTGAGTGATTCATTCATGAAGCAATCAATGCAGCTCTGGGAAATTAGCTAGTGGTCTGTCCATGCATTGTTTTCCTAGCAGGCAGCTGCTGGACATTCACAAATTATATATGCATTGCAAATTATAAAGAAATAAATTTCCTTATTGTTAACATCCTTGCTCATATGCAGCAAATTGGATATAGAAATAGTCAGATTTATTCTAGCCACAGAGGTTGACGGTTTAATTATTTGAAAGTATTAAATAGATAGTGCTGCAAGCATTAATATTAAACAGTCACATGCATAAGTGTGATTGATTAAATATGATTTCCATATTACTTCTGTTTTCCATTTTCTCACTGCAGAGATTCTGCTTTAACGGAGACTGCAGGGAAGTGATTCTACCGGATAGTTGTACTATGTACTCCAAGAATCAGAATGTCTTTTGCTTATTTTTGGAACTGCATAGTGGTAGGTGGTAGTGTAACTGTTATTCTGTAACCAAGCAATGACCTTATACAAGCCAAACCAGTAGTGTTGCACCAAATACCTCTTAAATTTGGAACATGTCATGGATTTAAAGGAAGATGGTGGGTTGGACTAAATTAGCACTTGAGATCCTGTCTTGTTGTCCAACTTTTTCTCAAAAGTCAAGCTGTCTTCTTTTGTGCTTTGTGTTTCCGTGTTCAGGTTGAAACTTGTCAACCACAGTGTTGCTGTGATGGTTAGTGTTTTTGATCATCCTCGTGTCTGGGCACTAGGTAGGCGGGGGAAACGCTTGTGTTGAATCAAACCTGCTGGCAAGCTTTTTCTTCTGCTGTCTCTTCTTTTTTTATCTTTCACTCGCTTTCCCCTCTCTTTCTCTCTGTCATTACAGGAAATGGGACAGACAGGTCCCAAACACCCACAATATCCCCTGACGCACAACACCATTGTCAGGAGAAACTGGGCATTGCTAGGAATGGACTCAAACCACGTGCCTCTAGCAGATAATCCGACCAAAGATGCACCCCCTTGACTTGACTTGAGCAACAGGAAACTGCTGTTTCATCATCAGTTACAAGTCACGATGTACTGTATCTTCCCTAAAGATGACACTGCCTGAGACCTCAATTCATCTCACAAGAGAGTGCAAGACTTCTGCTTTTTGCTCACTTCCAGCACTGATTCCGTATTTAGCTGTTGCTAGTGCACATCATGTTAACCTTTTCTGTGCGCCGCCACATGTAGAACAGTGCAGTCATGTCTGTATTTCTGGCAAAAATGTTTTAGGTTCTCACTAGCATCCCCGCATCTGCCATTGGCATCTTGTGTACCTACCACTGGCTGGAAAGAAAAGGCTTTGGAAGTGACATTGACATAAGTAGAGTTTGCTTTTAACAAGCAGCATTTAGTGTACATTGCAAGTAAAGCTAGTTGAGTTATAAATATGCAAGTGTTTGCCTGTGTACCTTACCTTACTGTATATACACTCTCCTACTTCAGTTTGCAACTTGGTCTTCCAAGCACAGTTAAGCCCAGGATTTTAATTATGGTGCACCTCTTCTTGTTAAAATCCTGATTTCATATGACCACATCTGCAGGCTAGTAAATGTAAGAATGTCATGTAATGCTGTCCTTTCACAGAAAGTTTAATAACAGAACATCTGAGAACTTTGTACTGCATATATACAGTGTATAATCAGATCCCAATAAACATCTGAACCTGTTGCTTTTTTGCTGCTGCTGTTATGTTGGGACTGCTTTTTTCCTCTGTGGGGAAAGAAAGATATATCTGAGAAGAAGAGGGAGTTTAGTTGGCGATTTCTCCATGTTCAAGTTTGTGTGTTATTTTAGTGAATCCTTTTCCTTGGCATGAGCCGTAGAGCAGAGCTTTCAATAATCTCTTCAGCAGTTTCTCCTGGAGCAAAGAGCCCTTTCTGGAAAAGTGTCAACACCCGTGTTTGCTCTCTTCTGGGACTCCTCCCACACCTTCAGGGCAATCCCTCCTGAACTCCCCCCCCCACACACACACTTCTGTTTTCAGTGCACACCCTGTCTCTCTTTATCTCTTCTAGAAATGCAGTCTGGACTCTGATGACATGTGGACAAGTCTGTCAGTTCCCAGACTTACAAAGGAACATTGAGCGATCCCAGGTGGTGACAGAAATTAGAAATCCTAACTCGCTTACGGACAAACGAATGTTACAGAGAGAGAAATCTGTAGTCCTCATGAAACACATGCGTAGTCTACAGCAGGCTTCATTTAATGTTTTATTACTTTGAGTTAGTGACAAAACTAATAAAATGATTAGCACTTTTGCTTAAAATAAACAGTTGTGCCACCAATGTTTTTTACCACTGAAAGTCATGTTTCTCATTCTGAATAGACATGGATGGTATTAACGCATGAATGTGTACACTACTGTCCCCTCCTCCACTCTCTGTATTTATGCCTGCATTTATTGCATTATTGCAGAAATAAACTCAAGGTCTTCCTTCTTTTTATAGAATCTCTGTGTAGTAGAGCACCTACACTATTCTCAACTGAAACTTGTGTCCTTGAAGGCGTTGTTGCAACGTAAATTAATAGCACCTTCTGTCTGTCTGGGATCAAAGTGCTAGGAACTGCTGTAGGTTTTGTGGGGGCTGACAACCCGAAAAACAAATGCATGCTCTCTTTATTGGACTGATTCCATGGCATTCAGTTTCTTTGTATCATGATGGCTGAAGTTGTGTGAAATATTCTTTTGTTACAAACAATATACAGTATCTTGGCTATAGTTATCTGGCTATAGTAGTGATCCTGCCATTTAGCGGTTAAATCATTAAGGAGCTGGTTCCAGTAAATCTGGAATGGTACGAAACACTTACATATAAAAAATATTAAAAAAGATTTGCAGATGTCCATTCTTGTGGTTTTCACCCTGTAACAGCCAGGCTAGACTTTCCAGTTTGTGGAGGCTCACTGACTCCAGGCCTCAGTGTTCCCACCATTCAGAACTCCGATCAGGAAGCTGCTGTCAGACACATTAGACCAGAGGGACAGTGCTTCATCCTGATAATGCCAGCATGATAAAAACCACATCCTAAAAAGACAGCAATTGTTCTTAATTCAGTGTGTGCTTGCTGCTTGTGGGGTATGTTTTCCCGCAAAAGAAAGCTGACTGTCTGGTAATATTAGAATTCTTCTCTGTCGCAGTAGGAAGAGGAAGAATGAAAGTGACACTGACTCAGAGCAGTTTTACAGCAACAATTGACTGTTGCTCGTAGTCTATGATTAGATATAGTAAAATATTTTGTGCCAAAATATTTCATTTGGTGTTTAGACTCATTGGTGGTTCTAGCTCTTGTTTTCTTCTTAATTTCTTAGTTCAGGTGTGCTACACGGGCTATCCAGGGATATGCCTTTTCATGCTACTGCAGCTGAATCAGAAAAAGACATTGGAGGGTTTGTTTTCCAGCCTCTCACAAACTTTTAAGAATATGTGGTTACCCAGTACCCACAATCATTTTTTGGTGTTCTACATATGTATTTATGCTCTGAGCCATTGTTCTATCATTCTTATAATTGCTGTTATTGAGCAGTGTGGGTTGTGGACCAGTTAGCTCACTGGTCAATGTGATGTTTATATCACTGATGTTGTCATCAAACGTTCATTTTGAGAAGTAGCTTTCTGGAAACCACCTCCCCAACTGCTGAAAATGTGTGGGTAATAAACTAAATATGAATTAAAGCAATATATTCTGTTCCCAAAGCTGTCAAAGCCAGCTAGGCACAGAGAGAAGCAAAAAGGTCTCTTCTGGAAATAAGAATACAAGTTATCTTGAAAAGAGATCAAACAAGAGTTAACTCTCATGGAAAGGTGAACAAAATGCAATGACAATGAGATTGGTCCTTTCAAAATAATGCACATGGACACAGGATCTAAATCAAAAGCTTTAGATTTATGTTATCTTAGCTACAGAAATAAAGTGTCAGTTCTGTTCAAGTTTCATTTTAACTTAAAACAGGTGACCTATCCCCCAGGCATTAATAGTTATGCTCGTGCAATGATCTTAAGTAATGAGGGCATGTCTGCTTTTATAAATCCTCCCAACTTTCTCACATCTGTGCTGTTTACTTTGTAGAAATCAACGTGTTGGAACTTTTGTAAGAAAGTAAAGAATGACAATACTAATATTAAAATAATACTACTGTAAATGTATGAAGAATTAAGTTTGGGGGAAAAAATTGCATTTTTTTTTCAACTAATAAATTATTTCATTTATTCATTTGGAGGATGCTTTTTATCCAAAGAAACTGGTGCAAAGATGCAAAGGGTATACAGTATATAACAACAGTATAATATTGATTAATTAATATTGTGAAAAACTGAGTCAATAGTGAAAATAAGTAATTCTTCTTATTATTATTATTTTGGAGCAGTAATTGCACATGACAGAAATGATTTCACTCATTTATGTCACTTTATCCAGGCACAGAATTTAAAAAAATGGATTGATTTTCTATCACAAGTATAATTTTTGAGTCTGACCATAAGACTGACCATAAGAATGAGGGAGAAAACTTTCCTCAAATACAATTTTCACAGTCCGTAATGAATCCTCAGGTCTTCACATGGCTAATCTGAACAAAAAATCAATTCCTTTGGATTATTTTGGTGTGTGGTAAACACAGATTGTTGCTCATATGTCTGAATTGGTGTCAAGTGTGCTGCAAACAAACCTGACAAACTTGCAAACAAGTCCGTGAGTGTTGTGAAATGCCACTGGGTGTGAGGATGTCCTGATGCTCGTGTGTTGTGCGCTCCTCAGCCCTGTGTTAACGAGGTTTGAGTGAGCGAGTTGCACCAATCACCTGCAAGATGACACGACTCACGAATAACAAACCAGGCTCCTTGGATTGGTGGATTCTGGGATGTTGCAGTAGTTATTTCCATCTGGTGACCATTTCTTTTTTTGTTGGACTCTATTGAAAGAATTTGTTGAGGTAGTGATCAGATGGATTTTATATTTAGTGGCTTTTCTCCCAGTGCAGCTGGTATTAGCAGTGTCGCTACAGAGAAATTAAACCAAATAAGATGGAGCTCATCTGTGGTCGTTTGGATGTTTTGTTTGTAATGATGAACCTGGATTTTCCCTCATTTTTCAGAATACTCCTCCTCATGCAGAGTAGTGATGGGTACTTGGTTATCATACTTCACTTTACTCCTTGGCACCTTTGGTGATTTAACATCCAGCAATTTAATTTGGCATTTGCTGTTATACTTCTAAAGTTTCACTTTGTTTGCTCAGGTCCTTCATACAAATTTCATACAGTATCTCTGTGGAATCAGAGGAAATGGAGTAGCATATTTCATATAGAGCAGTGGATATAAATACAATATTTAAAAAACGGAACAGTTGATCAGGCCAAAGAGAGCATTACTGTATAATCTCCAAGAGCAGTATCATGTGTCTGCTAGAGCAGGCCTTACTCTTCACTGTGCGTTTGTATCGTCAGAGTCTCTCTCCTCCGTGGCCTGTTTCCCTGTATTAGCTTTCACTTTCATTTGCTCAGCCTACACCTTGCATTTTGAAAAGCAGTGCTCACTGTAAGCTCCACCTTAAAACGTGCACACGAGCCAGCCCAGCTCCATGACAGCTTCTCCAGCTGCTGCTTGGTATCTTCCTCTCTTGCTTTGGACATGCATTTATGTACTTGCAATCAAAAAGCAACATCAAAACGTAATCATGTGTTTGATGACAACATATTTTGCCTCCAAAACTCCTACTAGGTCTTTTACGTCTAGATTAGATGACTGTGAAAACTGATGGAAAAAAAACTTTGATGTTGGTTAAGATGTACACTCTGGCAAATTTGCAAGTAAAACTTTGAACGGTTTAAAAAAAAGGAATTGAGATAGTGAAAGGGAGATAGAGAAGAAAGGGAAAAATGTGTACAGACACACTCTCTCACAGTAGCAGCCTTTGTAGATATTTCACTGTTATTTTTATCTTTTACACACATACTGTACCATACAGTGAGTATGCATGCCATGTTCTTATACTCCTGGTTTACCGCACAGATTGAGGTCATGTTATATAATCCAGTTGTGGCGAGAGTGCGATGCACAGTACCCTCTAGATTTTTGCTACCCATGAAATGGGATCAAAATATATCATAAAGCAGAATGAGTTAAGGATTGGATAAACTCTCCCTTAATAAAATCTAATATTGTTATACTCAGATGATTAAATAATAGTATTGCAATTATAGTTTTGTTGAATTTAAAGGAACATTTAAGGGTGAATAAATGTGATGCTGTTGTTTTCTGTAATTGAATTAATTTGACAACTATGACTTTGCTCTGTGCAATGCTATAAGATTACTGTATAACATTATTAGAATTAAATATTATCGGATCTGTTAATCTTTCTTTTATCTGGGGTATTAATAAATATGGAGTGCACTGTATAGATGTCATGCACATGTACTTTGTTTGATTACGTTTTTCATTTTAATTTTAATTTTAGAATTGTTGCTAAATTGCAATTGCCCATTGCCATACCAAGCTGAGAAGGATGAGCTGTATACCTTTATTTATATTACATACCTGGGAGTACCTACAGCAGAGTTTTCTATCAATGGAGGGCTAGTGCTGCTACTGTATCACTCACCACACTTAAGACTCACGTGGTTTTGGGCTGGGGTACGGGCACCCAGACGTCATGCCTGTTTATACCCAGAGCTGTGACGCTGGGGTACCAGCACACATATGTCATGCCTGTTTATACACAGAGCTGTGCCGCTGGGGTACGGGCATCCAGATGTCATGCCCGTTTATATCCAGAGCTGTGACGCTGGGGTACGGGAACCCAGACGTCATGCCCGTTTATACCCAGAGGAGTGAGGATGGAGTATAGGTACTGCTAATTCACATATTGTCATTTTTTCCTATTGTGTAAGCTCAAGTTAATAAGAGTCTTTCATGTTGACAGCAAGGAAGAGAACACTGTTCAAAAGCTTCAAAAGAATTTCTTCATACTAACATTCTTTCATAGGTTAACATTCCTGCTCATTTTAAGTCCATTGAGTCATCTTGCAAACTGTTATGCTGTTATGTTATGCTGTTAAAATCAATGCATGTAATATGAATTTCCTCTGTACGTTTAGAATACCTCTGGTTTCCTCCTGCAGTCCAAAGACATACTGGTAGGTTAATTGGCTTTTGGGAAAACTTAGCCCTGGTATGAGTGTGTGTGAATGTGGTTTGAATGAAGCATTCAAATGGACTGATGGATATATTTAGAATACAGCTGACTATTTGTTTATCCTTTTATGGAAACTCAAGTGTGCTGTTCTATCACAGATGATTGAAATACAGTTGTAGAGTACTAACAAGTGCAGGCAGAAGAACTGAATAAGTTATTTGATGACTAAAATCTTGAACTTTCCAGGCACAGATTAGCATGTTCATTTTTATTATCCAATTACTGTGATTTGCCTCCAGGAAATGTTTTGTCATTGTGCCGGAGTTTACAGGAAGAGGTGAGTAAATGTTGTCCTGAAACTGGAGTCCCACTGTCCACCCACTTTGCTTGAGGTGGTGGTTAAACAAGGATGGCTGTGGATCAATGGAAGTTCCTTCATCTTCTGTGGGATGATAATATGGTGTTGAGCACTAGGACAAAAGACTTTAAATTTGTTTTGAGAAATGGCCTTTTCTAAATAATGTCTGGGTGGCGTGATGCAGCTTTCAATTCTTGATAACACTTTTTAAATAGTTTTTGTACCAATATTTTTTGTACCATTATTGTACAGTACCAATATTTTTTCCTATCTATGTATTTTTAACACTTGATCTCCAACTTCTATCAAATGCTTTTTAGCCTTCATTTTTATACCTTTCCTTCAGATTCACCACCTGACCAATGATCCCTAAACAGATCGAAGTTTTTATCCAGTAAATGTACCAGTCACTTCAATGGTGTACGGACAGTGGCCAATGGTAAAGCAATTATATTCTTGTTAGGGCAGTTTCTTTCGCCTGTGTAAACTTAGAGCTGCCAGATCACAGGAGTCTGAATACTAATGCAAGTCAGCATATTTCAGTTTTTGACTTTCTTTAAGATATCTCCTGACAACTGATTTTGTCTTTAGAAATTTTCTATTTGAGTATGTGAGTTTACAATAAAAATGCTGCTTGAAAAAAGATGTGTGTCAGTTGTAATACAGCAACATTTGAAAACTTTTAAAGGGTCTGACAGAATACTTTTGCAAGGCACTGTATATGTATTACACTACGGGGTTTCAGTTGAAAAATAGATCTCACTGTAAAGAAGCATTACTCTTCATTTTTAAATATGGATCTTTTAAGAATGAGAATCACATCCTTTGATTTGAAGAACAGAGAAAGTTTTAAATGGTGCTTGAGTAGTCTGCTGAAAAAAATCAGCTCAAAATCTAAAAGACTAGGTGCTGCCTTCATGTTGAAAAGGCAGAGTCCACATCAAATTGTGATAGATTAAGGGCTGATTTGCTGTGGATCAAAAAACATGATTAGATTGCCTGTGTCTCTTCACCGTATGCCGAGCAGTGTTAAAGGCATACAGGTAACTGGAACTGCTAGAAGCCTTGTGACTACTAAAGCAGGAATTGGATATCTTGGGAAGTTTTGTTTCTGAAAATTAAGTCTCAAAGAAGTACAGAATCCGCAGATGTTTAACTGGTTTCAAGACAAAGTGAAGTTGTATGCTCTGCCCAGTACACATTGTGAGCAGTGATACAATGTCTAGTGAGAAACTGAGAATAATTACAGAAGTCCAACAGCATGCTGTTTTCACAGCAACTGTCAGACAGTTGCAATTAGATTGCCTTCTCTATTGGAACCTACTCAGCAGCTCACAAGAGATATATTGGTTAAAATAAGACAGCAGATAATCACAACACATAGAACAATAAGGTTTACACTTAAAAATATTAATAACAATTATTATTAATTGTAAATGCTGTTGAAAGCGATATCACAGTGCCTGAATTGCGTCAGCATGGCATTGTAACACAAACCAAAAAAATGAAATGGAAATTGATTGAAAATTGCTTATTGATTCTGGTGCTTTTGTTAATGATTAATGATCAATTCATTAATGAAGGTTTTTGCAAAGTGCCGAACAGGGTTCATCACTTTCTTTGAACTTTTTGCAAAGTATTTGGACTGCTTGCCAGTGATGTTTATGTAGCTGCTGTCACTAAGCTTGCATCCAGAGGCCCTGGCACCAAATTAACCCAAAGCTAGCAATGTCCTACCTGGGATTTGAACCCATAACCTTCACGGTTAAAGCCCAGAACTCTTAGTGACTGTTTCACCTGGGCTTACTTCTGGAGTATGGTATTGGTCAGAGGCTAAATGTAGCCTAGTCCATAGCTTCTGAATTATCATGTTAGATTATGATCAAAATGTTTTCAGAATCTTTTTATTTGATATTGTGCAATTGAAATTATACAAAAAACTGACATGTATATATCATTGAAATAAGTGATTAATCAGCTTCAGTTTATGCAATCATTTATAATGTTTTGGTAACCAAAATTACTTTTAATAAGTTTGTCCTACAAAGTACGAAAGAGAGTGTGGGCTCACCACACACCCCCAGTATTGAAGGAGACATCTTGTGGCTTTTTTCTAGTGCATTTCAGTGTCAGTGGAAATACAGTATGCTAATAAGGTAGCATATGGAACAGGACACAAAATGCTGAACAGCCTAAATATTTCAGATTTCAATTTAGTAGATATTGTAAGACAAAAAATCAACAGCTAAACATTCATATGTCATTGATTCATTCCATGAAAAATTCAATCCTGTATTCTTAGGATTGTTATGCAGTGGACAGTAGTGTCTTTGTATTGGAACTCTTTACCTACAGTATTTTATCAGCAGATAAAAACCATATCCCATTTGAGCCCCAGGAGTGAGGTGAACCCTATGTTTTTGTAGTTTTTTCAGTACCTACAGTATATAATCCCCAATTATTTATTTACCAGTCAGGTTGAGCTGACTGCCATTCTACACAGACTGCAGCCCCTACATCTCCTCCTCCTCTTCCAGTCTCCGTTATGTTCAGTCTGTTTCACCCCACCCCAGAAGTCTGTGGCACAGTTGGGATGGACAACTCTAGGCAGCAGCTGACCAGCTGCAGGGGGAGTTTGGAACAAACTACCCCAGCCATGGAGTGTAAGCTGATACCTTGACTTCTTTCAAGAAACTGCCAGATAAGATTGTGGGATCGTTTAACTACTAACTACCAAACAGACTAGATGAGCCGTATGGCTTCCTCTCATTATGGCTTCCTCATTTGTAACCTTTCTTATGTTCTAAGTACCCTGGGAGTTCAAGTTCCTGGCTACCTTGCTCTGTGAGCATTGCTGCCTTTTTGTATATCCATAAATAAATGCTTTACTGTCCGAAGGAGGGAACAATTTTAGAATGATGCACTGTACTATAAAGAAAATTCTTCAAGTGGAGTAGTGCACATGGTTTTAAAAAGTCTCTTGTAATTTGAATCACTCTGCAGTCCTGATTTCTCATCTCTTTGTAGTGGGTAAATTATTTACCCTGTCATCATTATGATGACCACAGCACTTGGCTGTGTACACAAGCACCTAGACATGCAGTGAGATGTCAGTGTGAAGTGGGCCTCCAGAGAGCAGGCAGTGATGGTGTATTCGTGCTTCCCCTGCGCTCTAGTATTGGAGATTGTGAGAGAGAGGGACTGGGCTACCTCTTCCATTTCTCCCCAGATTTCCAAACCCTCTGTCACTGCTACTCTCTATAGCTCAATGATCTCCACCTTGGATTTATTCCTGTCTATATTGTTCTCCACATTCAGCCGCACATAGATTTTGTGTTTGTTCCTGAGATCAGTTTTGAAGCCTAAAAAAACTCTGGGCGTATTATCACAGGCGATATTGTGGTTCCATTTATTCTGCGTATCCCTCTTTGGATCAAATTGGAGTTCTGCTTTGTAATCTTCCTTCTTGTCCTTGCTGCTGATACTGTGCCACCACACTTCGCTGATGATTAAATAGGAGCCTGGTTTTTGCACTTCAGCCACCCTATAGGTTAACGATGTCTGGTTGTAGTTGCTCTCTGAGAAACAACAAAAAAGAACAGATGAGGCAATACAAAAGGTATCAATGCAGTAGTGTTTGTCACAGTGTGGGTAGCATACAGTCATCAGTGGAACTTTATATTTATCGAAGGGGCTCCAGTAAGTATTTTGTAGCACATGAAAGAGGATCTAAACAAAAGTGGAAAAAACCTCAGAGTCTATATATAGAAGTAGGCTAAGTAGGCATTTTTAAGAACATGGCATGTTCTTCTAATGTGTGTTGCTATACATTACTTCTGTTTCTCTAGCTAAAATATCAGACAATCTGGACGTATTGGGAATATCTATTTACTGTACCTGTGCAAGTTTTGTGAAAGTCCTTTAACAATATTTGTAAAAGTTGTAAAAGTCCATGTGTGACCTCAAGAGAGATCCTCAGGAGAGAATGGACAGAATCTTATTCACACAAGCTTGGTCATTAAGATCATGCCATTGCTATGTGTACAGGAATTTGAGACATCTAGAACTGGTAACCTGTCCTTTTGCACTGTGGGCAGTTGCAAGTCATGGAAGAAAACCTGACAAGCCCACCATGTTTAATAAGGTCAACAATATTTACAAGGATTGGTCTGTGAAAGTTCCATTAATTCTGAGAGCCAGTCTGGTATGTGAATGCTCGAGGAAAGTTTCTCTGGAATCTTTTTCTGGAATGGAAGGATAGCAGCAGTGTGAGCAAGTCACGCCTAGTTCTCCATGGAAATATTGTGATCACCTCTCTTCCCATTTCTCTGTACTTAAATTGGGGAAAGCTGCTGGAAACAAACCAGTCTGATGACATTTCTTTTTTTTTTCTGGTTTGTGAACTCACCACATATACGTAATGGTACGTAAGCAAAAAGGAAACTGTTCTTTGGCATTGATGTAAACTAATTACTCCCAGGTCACTACTGTGTACAGGTGGAGAGTTCCATGAGAATGGAACAGGAAGTATCTGTAGATGGTGTGCAGTGGGTAAATGTGTTCATAGGACTATGCTTTTATTCAGCCAGAGTTTTCTGTGGGTGAATAAAACTGTGTTGGTGTTTTATTGAATAATAACCCTAATTAATATACTGGGTTTTTTTTTAATTCCTTTAGGTTTGCCACTGTGTGTGTCATTTAATCCGAAACTGCATTTTAATGTGAATTATCTTCATCTTGTTAGAGTTAGCATAAAGTGAGCATCAGCTTTTGACTCCGTGGTGTTTTTCTTGATCTCTCAGTTCTGAATTGAGTTTTCTGTGTTGTGTGTATGCCATGTGCCCAATCCCCCCCCACCCCCTTAGGCCTGTCTGGCTAGAGAAACCTGTGCTACAGTGAACAGGACACAGAGGAAACTGCAGGAGAGTCCTGGATTTGAGCAATTTTCAAATATGAAAGAAGTAGATGTGTGATTGGGATTTTGTACAAGAAGGGAATAGTCAACTGGCAAAAGAGGTTTACAGCAGAGGCAGCCTCACAAGAGTTAATAATAGACAGTATACACCTTTACTTGTCTCTGTCTGTTAGGTCTAAGACCAAGTGATATGTGGAGCAGTGGTTAGGGAAATGAATTTGTAACTTGAAGGGGTTCAAATCCCAGGTGAGACATGGCTTCTGTACCCTCCTGAATTGCCCCAGTAAGATGCCGCACTGTACACTATATACAGAGGAAGAGGGATTCATGTTTTTTTTTTATTTTAGCTGATTACTGTATGTTTTTGATTAGTTTTGTTTCTTTTAGTTTATGATGTTATTTCAATTGACTTAAAGCCAATGCATTAGTACTTTAATTTTATTTTGAGGGAAGGTTGCTTATGTCTTTTAGCCATACATACTATATACTACAGTACATTAATCAATGTTATAGGGTGGACTTGGTTATACTGTATGTGAATTTCGCTATTCGAGACAGTTCTCAGCCCTGAGCCCATGCAGATGTCAAGACCGTACTGTACTGCCATGGAGAGCATGTACCCATGGGCTGAGACATGCAAACCAGAGGACATTAACTTCTCCAGCATTCACCAGAGGATGCCATCATGGAGACACATGCTAATTCTGCCAAACAGTATCTATTCCATATATAGAGACTGAGTGACATCTGAATAAGAAGAAGGTTCTGCTACTTGAAATATATAAACGTTCTCTGTATCAGGCTATATACAAATTCAAAGCTACCAGATAAAGCTCCTTCCAGTGCTTCATGTGGTTTTCCATGTGTATTATCCCTGTGTCAGAACTGCTCATTGTCATGTGGCAGGGCTTGAAATTGAAGTTTTCATGTTGCATTCTGCTTTATTGTGAGGTGAGCCTGTACTGTAAATGCAGTCTGCATTGTTATCAGTAAGTAAGAGCTATACTCACCATTGAAGTGATAGATTATAGACAATTTCTCTTCCTGAAAGAAAATGGAATGAGTGTGATCAGATCCACATCTGAAACATAATTTCTCTTGCCTACCTTTTCCAAAGTGATTGCCAAAATGTCCCACTGCCACAGGATAATAAAGCCTTCAAAGTGTGGCAGTATGCAGAGTAATCTATTATACATTAGAGTATAGGTTCCCCAGTATAGAAAATTATATAAAACTTTTTTGGTGAAGTGTAGCTAGATTATAGCTCAGAAATAAATGAGCATTAGAAAAAAGAGTGTATCATCTTTTTAACTCTGTTTACACAGACTGTATTTGCGTTTATAATTCCTGTAATACTCTAGATGTTCACATGCAAACCTTAAAATCTCAGAAAATATCTTCAAAATTCATAGAGATTTTTGCCCTGTTCTCCCAAAAAGCAGGCTATGTGAGGTTAATGCTTAATGATATTAAACATATCTTGCTCACAGGCTCTGCAAGAAAGCTTTAGAACACCCATTGTAATATTTGTTCTTTGCTGTTTTTGCAGATATAGTCTCATGAAATCAGAATGAAAATGCAAGAAGTGATACCTTCTAATCCCTGAAAGTATAAGATTTTGGAAGAGCTGCTTTCTCTCTCACATACACACTGACACTTATGGATATTTATAGTTACATATACTGTATACTAGCAACAAACACAATACTGGGACCTACTGTAGTATCTAAATAGAACTAATTTAAGTGAAACAAGCACTGACTACTTAAAACAGTTTTATTAGTGAGTGATACACTATCTAATTTTGTTAAACACTCATTTATTCAAGCAGATGACACTTAATGTTGGTTTTTGCACCTTTGTCAGTGAGAGTTTAACTATTCATTCAACTATTTAGATGAATAGAACATTGCTCATATGAATGAGTGCTATGTAAACTGACAGTTAGCAAAATAAACTTAACAAGAAGTTAGTAAATAAGTTAAGTCAGTCATGCAAGTGCTAATAAAAGCAACTGTTTACAATTCTTTATATAAATATTAGGAGACAGCTGGCTGAATATTATATTCTGTGATGCAGTACTGTACCTCAGTGCGTTGTGCATCCAGGGTAGATGGAGACAAGCAGTACATCGTCACCACCGATATCAGCGCCACCATCAACAGCAGGAACACGGCCATCAGAAGACCATTCTTAATCCAGGACCTCCGTGTCGCATGGGAAGGATCCCTTGCGCCCAGAAACTCATCCATCTCCATCCTTCTCTGACTCTGTGATTTCCAGCTGTGCTCATACTTCTGCAGCCCAGATCTTATATACAGTAGCATAGGTCAGATGCTCAGCCCAGGATGATTCTCTGCCTACATGCTGAAGAAATTGTTTCTGATAAAGATGAAACTGGAGGCAGTTTTTATTGGCTGTGTTCCACAGGTGGGTAATTAAGACCACGTGGAAGAAAAAGGGAAAAAAATCCCTCTCTCTCTCTCACTCACACACGTTCAAATACTCCTTGACAGAAGTGAAACTGTGTGCAGACTGCCAGCAAACTGAGATATTTATAAACAAACCTCCCTGGAAGGATATTCATAAGTCTTCTTTTTTTACCCCACAGTTGTATACCTGGAGTTTCAGGTTAATCTGCTTCTGTAGTTTTTGCTTTTTTTCAGTATGCAATCTTCTGCCAGATACACTGACGACTTGGAATATATCTCCCGGTGCTTCTGTTCTGATCCTAAGCAGAGGATGGAACAGTTTAAACCTAAATCTAAAGTGATCCCCCAAGATTTTGTGACAAAGGCTAAAGAGATTACAGGAACCTGTTGGTTGCACCTGACCAATTTGTATGCACAGCTGATAGATTAGAGAAGTGAAGTGAAATAGATTATATGTATTCTGCTAGTTTTCCATTTTCCACCTTACAGCAATTATCAGAAAATGTCACTCCACCTTTGCAACCCACACTAGAGAGTGTGTGGGATAAGCTGTCCCATGACTTCTCATGATGAACTCAGATAATCAACTTTAGCAGACAGTGTACAGCTGTGGGGAAGGGGGCTCATCTTAGCTGGTGTCTGCCTTACAATTGAGCACAATGGTCCTAGTTTACATCTGACAAACTGAGTGATTAGCGAAAAAACAGAAGTGATGTGTGACCTTGGACAGTGACTGCACCAAGATCTCAAGAGAGAAACTCTGTGCTAGAGCTCACAAGACTGGAGTTTTGAAAATCATTAGGATGACATCAGAAAAATTTCAGTTTTGTTCAAATGTATTTTGACTTGGAAAACAAATGCTAGTTTCTTTCCTATCCAGAGCACCATATTTACAGTAAGAATTTGGGAGAAAAACTGCATTAACACCATATTTATTGTAAACTCTTTTAAAGCACTTGAATAAGAAAAGTATATATATATTTTTTTTGCATATATAAATATATACATATATATTTAGTATAAATATATGTGTGCATAGAGTTCTAACAGTAAATCACCAAGCTGGGACACACATTTTGTAAATAAATCACAAAGCACCAAATTGTACTTGGTAGCTTGGCAGTTTATACTTTTGGGCAATTGTCTAAACTATGTGAAAACTGTGTGGGCCATTTTATAAACATAACCGGACAATATGTATATAAAGGAAGAGGAATGTTAAATGTTTCTTCCAAGAAAAGGACTCTAGCATTTTGCACTGTAATATCAAGGGGTTCCCTTTAGTTGCAGTGGGTTGGCTCTTTGTAATTCTCCTGCACCAGGACCCCTCTGGGAGGCTGCAGACAGTTTGATGAAAAGCAGTGCCACAGGTGCAAGTTATGGACAGAGCCATAAGGTAGGGAGGACTATATGAACATCTTATCCGCCTTTAGTGTGCCCTTGTACTACAGTGTGATCTTGATACAGAGGAAGGCAAGCATGTGTTTTTGTCACACTTAGCCCAAGATCCTTTGTATATCAAAGACAATTGAGATATTTGTTATTTTCTTTCACCCCACATGGTGGATTGCTGATAATTCATCCTAAATCAACACTCCTCTGTCTGATACCGATACTACCTCCAGAATTGTTGGTGTAGGTGTTGGAAAACAAATTAGCCTGCCAAGTCATTGTCTGTGGTGACAGAAAGTTCACATTTCCTGGTTCACATGTTCACATTGGACAGTTCTGATTGTCCAAACAAACTTTTTGACCTTACATATCTCATTGATATTTTATTTTATTGAGAGACCTTTACAAACATAGAGGGGTGGCTTTGTCATGCTTTGATTTCACTTAGAGAGTGACGCAGATCTCACGTGACTCTGTGCTGAAACTGTCAAGCGTACAGTGGTATTTCACTTTGTTGTTGCATCATGGCGAAACCCTTTTATGATTACTTATATCTTCTGAGAATAGTCTTGCATCACCAGAGCCATATTCTTGGCCACCTTCCAGCTTTTAAATACTTAGGAGACAGACTAGGCCTGCAGCCAAGAGTTACTGAGAAAACACATTTTTCTGTACTGTGCTTTGTTGGCTTTCCTAATGATCTGCAAATCAGGATTTCCTTCCTCCTGTTTTGGCAATACTGATACTGATAGTGCAAATGTAGTATCTACATGCACACCAGCAGTTTTTTAGTCCTGCAATGAGGAAAAAGTAAGGACAAGGTGCATTTAAGAAAAGGTCAAAAATGAGCTGATGCCAATACATTTATTGAAACAACTTTATGACCTGTGAATCCGTACCACTTACCAATTCAGCTGCCAGACCTACTGCTATGATTGTGCATTTTTCCAGAATTTTTCAATTTGTTTTTTACTAACACAGATGATTTCTGGTGATCCTTTTTATTCCCCAGTGGCACACTTGCATACTTGCTGCATACATGATCACTTTAAAATAAAGAGTAGAGAGGTAGGCCACTCCACAAAACCTCGGGTTTTGATGGTCTGCAATGCATGGTGACTTTATAAACTGTGTTCTAATGTAGCAGGTGGCAAGAATATTCTAAGGACATCCACCTCATTTGCGGCACAGGGAAACACACAGTTTTGGCCTGCTATATGAACTGCTGAATGGATGGAGGAAATCCTCATCTGTCAGTTTTCACATTCTACAGCTATTGCATTGCTGTTAGTTACTGGGTTTATGTGCAGATTGTACCTTAAACATTTTTCACATGAGATTGTAATTAACGAAAGTATATGTTTTTGACCAGCAGGTTTCAGTTGCTCGAGATTTTTGTACATTCTTTCTATTCCAGCTTTGGTTATGACCCTCTGAGATCATTTCTTCAATTTATGATTGTAGAAGCACTCCTAGAGTGATGGAGATTAATTTTAATATTAGAGGGCTCACAATGTTCACAAGACAGACAAGACGGAAGAGATGGTAAGGTACAGGTTTAAATAAAATGGCTTTGGGCAGATGGATTTAAATTAGTTTGCATGTCTGGATCTTTCATGATACTTTAAAGCTCAAGAGAATTACTAATAGACGTGTGCTAAAGCAGGGGTTCCCAATCCATGTCTTGGTGACCCACATGCCCACTGGATTTTGTTCCAGCTAGGTTTATTCTAAACTCTTATTTAATCTTAACTCTTATAAGAGGAGGTTATGTAAAAGGGGGACTTCAGTTTTCCATGCACAGACGGGGACTGACTAACTGGTAGGGCAAACACTCGCCCTGAAACAACTGATATGCTAAATGAAAGAGGCAAAGAAAATGATCCTGTAGGACATTTTGAACATAACATGATCACCTATAACTCCAAAGGTATGATTTACAATTTTAGAAGAGCAGGTCTCAAAGCACAGACCACTCACTGCCATATTTATTTGGCTCATGGAGTTGGGCTCTGCCTACTGATTGTAAAATTGCAAATGTGATGGCCATTTCCCAAAACCCTGTCCTGTGATGTTTTTCTTTTTCCTTAGCCATTTTTATTTCTTCCAACCAGTGATTATCTGCATAACAGACCTCAGTTTGTTAATAAATAGCTTTGTTTTTCATTTTGGGATTTATCTTAACCAGCAATTATTGCCATACAAGGACTGTTTGAGTGTTAAAAATGCTGAATTATCTCATTGCTCTGTTTGCACATTTCCAGTAGCAGTGGCCATGCGGGAAATAAGTGTTTTGTTGCCATTTTGTAACTTTTCACCACAACGTGTGTGGAACTCTCTCCCGACAGAAATGAGACATATTTCCTCTGTGACTCAGTCTAAAGCTCAGCTTAAGATTTTCCTGTTTTGATAGGTCTCATGTGAGGTTATGATGTTAGCTCTACAGAAACATTCTTACAGGTGAAATGCCAAAGGTTTGTATAATTCACTTGTCTTAACTTTAATACAAAGTGTTTTAGATATGCAGTGTTCTTCAAAAGTATTAGGACAGCACAGACAAAACTTATTTTTTTCTTTCCAGTCAAGCAACTTGTATTTGTAATCAAAAGATGAATGAATGTGAAATACAATATCATATCTGTTTTATTTTTGAGTCATTACATGCATACATTTCATCATGTTAGAGTGTAATAGTCAGTATTTGGTTGCTTATTAAGGCCTTTACTTTGAAGTCTTGCATGAAGTTATTGGCATGATTAGACTTAAGCAATAAAATGTAATTGGCATGTAAAATGCATCCTCCATCCATCCATTTCTGCTTACATCTGAAGATTGACTTTGCCAGTCTAACATTTTCCACTTTTTTTCCTTCTGATGAAATAACTGGTTGCACATTTTGTGGCCATTGTAATGCTACATCTTAAAAAAACAGCATTGAATAATAAGCATTGAAAGTATTTTCTCCCACTGGCTTTGGGCCATTTAATCTTCATAATTCACAATTCATCCAGCTGCATTAGTTCCATTATCAATGAAGAGGAATCAGTCCGTTCCAGAGGTGGCCGTGCCTGCCCAGGCCGTGTCATTTCCTCCACCCTGATTCCCAGATGCTGGTACTCTTTGGAACATCTGCAGTTCCTTTCTTTCTCCACGCTTTACCCCTTTCATCACTTTGGTAAAGCTTTATCTAGGTCTCATTTGTCCATAAAACTTTTTTTCAGAACGTTTCATGCCTCATCTCTGTACTTCAGAGCAAATTCTAATCTGGATTAGAATGAAAAAATTCTAACATTTTCTGTTTTAGGTGTGCTGTGCAGTTTACGTAAGAATCATCTTTCAGTGTAGCCTGTGTGATTGTGCTGCCTCGGTCTTCTGTGAGCTGTAGACTTTGCCACTTTCACCCCTACACTCTGGAGATTGTTGGTCGTTTCACTGATTTTATTTCTTTATTTTCCTTAGCAGATCTGATTATTTCTTTGTCATCAACTGCATGTATTTTTCTTGACTTGGTCATGGCTAATTGGTAATTACATCTTCAAGTTCTTTCTTCTTCTGTACATTTCACATTAGTGATTTTGAAATGCTCAGTTTCTTTTTCCTTTGTGCCATGGCTCTGATTGTTTTTCTTTATTCCAGTTTCCAAATTGCCAACTTTTATTTAACAAAATGCTACCAAGTATTCTGAATCATCCATAATGCCTAACAGGCCACACAGAAGGAGAAACCTGCCTTCTAATTACAGTGGAAATCTCTCTATAAATCCAGATGCTGCTACGTGAATGGGAATCCATCTCACTATTTTTAAAAATGGATCCAATAACCAGGAGATACCGTTTTGAACCTGGAGATTCTTTATAAAGGAAAACAGAGTTTCCTTAAACATCAGAATAGCATGCTCTCTTAACAAGGTTCCAATACTTGACTCAAATCTGTTCTTAAAGCTGTTTGAAACAAGCGCCTGGCATTATTTTTCTCTTCTCTCTCCTTGTATCTTTCTGTCTGTCCTCTCTCCTGTCTTTTCTTTTCTGTCACCCTTCTTTCTCCTTATCTTTTATCCTTTTTTCTGGACTGTTGGTGACTGTTAATGATTTACTAAGAACTTAATTAACTAAGGTAAACCTTACGATTCCATTTGATCAGTGTGTCTCAGATCCCCTACAGCTCAACGAAAGCCTCAGTTCTTACTTCTTACTTTGAAGATAAGAGCTGCCAGTACTGAACCCTGAGACATCATGGTCTCTAGATCCTGAGATGCTTTAATAGCCACTTTCATAACTTACAGTATTAATGTCTTCATTCATTGCTAATCAGTATCACATACAGTATGTGCTGCTTGCATATCTGGAATTTGGACTCGTAAGAGAGGCATACATCTTGTAATAATTGATCTGCATGTGCAGTCAGGGGCAAGCACACATCATGCAACATGCTCCTGACTCTGGAGTCTAAAGTGTACGCAGGACTTCATTTGAAGTTTGATTGCCAGACACCCTTATGAAATACAGAAGCAGGAGTGAGCTCGGTGTAGGTGGATGCCATCTTTGCTTATTATTTCATAGTAAGGATTGCAACGCTTTCTAATCGTTCACTTGATCTGCTGTATGTCCTTCAGCACCTACTGCATCTCAACAAGCCATCAGAACCCGTCTGAAACCAGTGTTAATTAAAATGGCCAACTTTATCACGCTTGGCTACAGTAGCTATCTCTCTGTGCTGGTGTGTGTCTCACCTTGCATCAACACCACACTTAACTGCTGTGGGCAGTTAGAAAACAATGTCAGAATGCCATTTTTCTCAGATGAAACACATTTCTGCGCATAGGTTTGACTGTGGAGTGAGAGTGTGGAGGCAAAAGAATGAGGGGGGATCGTTGTGCTCCAGAAAAAGACATCATATAGTGGGAAAGATATTTCGTTATGTTACGGAGTGCCATCTCACATGGATATTGACTGAGTACAAATAGTGTTCGGCAGAGAGAAGACATGGAGTATACATTTTGAACAGCAGAATTGGTAAAGCATGTTGATGTGCAGCTGTGTGATTATTTGCAGGTAATTGCTTCCCTGCATGAGCATGAATTTCAAGGGTCAGTCAAGCATTCCCAATACAGAACAGCATTCCAGCAGTGGACAGGGTTGACAGAGGTACAGTATAGGCAGGACCCATGGTCCAGCTGATGCAGACAGTGCTGGACAGCTTCAACAGCATCTACCCCCTGACCAATGCTGTGCCAGATAGGTTTGTAATTATTCATCCATACCTTGATCCTGGAGTGTTGACCTTGCACAATACAGTGATAATTACACACTGTTCAGTGGTTTAGTGCTAATAAATACTTGAAAGGATATTTGAGTGTCAGTATTTTATTTTTGGAGTAGACATGGTCTCCTAGTACATGCCACTAAGGTAGTTTTTGTTTTTAAAACAAGCTGTGTATTTCTTTTGCAAATGAGTTTAAGAAAATACAGTTGTTGAAAAGAAATGGCTGTGAACTACTTCAATCTAAGTAATCCCAAGAGACTCATTCCTGGAAAGGCCCTCATTCAGAGTATGGTATTTTGGAGTTCCGAGTGTGAGGGGCTGCTAAACATTACTAGGTTTCCAGCTGCTGTCTCAACAGCCACTTCCGAGTCTATGATACTCAACGCATCACCCATTGATGCCAACCTTTCTGCAGGGAATCTTTTACACAGCGTGTGAAATGGTGAATGTCCAGGAAAAGTGTGTACAGTTCTTATTATTAATAGTAGTCATGTTCTCACCGTGCTGGAAAGAGAAGAGAGAAAATGCAACGTTTCGGCTGTGGAGCCCTGTCTTGACACCTGAAGAAGGTTCCACAGCCGAAACGTTGTGTTTTCTCTCTTCCCTTTTCAGCATGGAATAAACCTATTACTTGTTCCTTTGCAGCCTACGCATGCTGACGCAGCTCCCCACCTGAATGTTCTCACCGTGTTGATAAGAAGCCCGTAGTGGTGAGCCAAATTTGATTGTGAATTGGCAATTCCAAGTCAGAAAGGTATACATCAGTCAATGATTCTAAATTGAAAATAAAATACACATTTTTCTTTTCCTGCTTGTTTTGAGCTACACTTGTTCAGTGGCAAACTAGAGGTGCTGAGATGTATTTGCACATCTACTGTATGTCTACAATTTCTAAGTGGCAATGATGAATTTGCAGCAGAACGAATTGAAGCATTTCACACTGACAAACAGGAAGTGAGTGGGCTTATTGAGAGATCAGGAAATTAGAAGAGCCTGTGTGATTTCCTGAACATTGCTTCACTACCTCCTCTCGCTCTTAAACTCTGCCATTGACCTAGTGGAAAGAGGGCAAAGCACAGCAACGTCCCTTGATGCTCTTCTTCAAAAACACAACTGTAGAAAGTGCTGTGGCATGCAGAGAGTCGGTTTTCTTTGAAGAGCTGCCTCTAATGAGTGACTCACTCACCATACTGTACAGAAAAAAGGGGAAACCAAATGGAAAAAGATCTCATGACACTCGGGTATAAATCTGAACAGAAAATGTGAAACTCCTAATAATGTATGGGGAAAATGGAAAGGATTCTATGACATATACGAACAGTGCACATAACATACGTTCTGTGGTTTAAATGGGTATTTTAGTGGAAAACAGGGTGTTTTATTCTACGTCAACTTATTTTTGCTAATGACCTTTGAGATACATTTTTGCAACAAAGCCTACAATACATGTAGTTTATGAATAATATATTTCACATTAGTGCATTCCTTTTGGAGATTCTTAATAAGCAGGAAATTAAAAGGTTTAAAAAATTCTTGCTTTACTGTATGTGCATACTGTGTTTATTGTGGAATGAATGTTCCTGTTCAAAGGAAAGACAGCTAAGTTAAATCATCACTATGTTACAAAATGCCCTGCACTCAAAATTGCTCCAGAGCTGTTTGCACATCCTTATGATCACCAGGAAAAATCAGTTTTATGTTGATGGTGCTTCAGAGTGGCTCAGCTGGTGAAGGCACTGTTTAGCACACCTGTGAGAGCCCTATAGCCTGATGATTGCCGGTTTGAATCTGGCTAATGTTTACTGCCTGACAGATTCCTAACCACCCTTATTTTGAGATTCAGGTCATTTGGAAATACTGTGTACAGAGAGACAAGGAAGAGAACCCTGTTGTTTCTTCATCTTAACTGAATAGGCTAATATCTTTACATTCTTAAATAGAAAAACTCTTTTTAAAATACCACAGATATAGATGAGTCCAGTAAGTATTCTGAATGCAATGGCAGTGCACTGTGTCCTCCTAATATTAGGAAAGCTGTGTGGCTTAGGAGCATATGTATGTTGTTGTCTGATGTTGTGCTTCAGCAAACCACTATTAAGGATCCCTGTATGTTTTATTGTATAGAAAGTTAAAGTTCTGATAACCACTCATTTTGATACCAGTCAGTTTTAGCCCAGTTCAACAAAGTGGCTGTAAAATGCTTGTACAGTTCAGGACCTATTCACGGTACTACTGGGATCTAACTGAGCTGGGCTGCAGGAGGTCATGTGACTCCTAGATGGTTACCAAGCCTTCCTTCCAGTAGGGTGGCTGCAGCCAAGAGGATGTGAAAGAATGCCCTATTTTAGAAACAAACTCATCAGCTTAAAGCACAGGGCTGGTCCAGAAGATTGGAGGCTCAGCTTCTCTCTGTCCCTTTTAAGTCATTTGCCTGCTTAATCACTCTGTAACCATGCTGTGTCAAGGAGACAAGAAGTCATGTCATCTCTGTTTTCCCTGTACATTTTAGAGCAGGAGTGCTTGTCATAACTAAAAAATGTTGGATTGCTAAAATAGCTTAAAATCCATATTAATGATAAAAGGATGGATATTTTATTCTATTTCTGAATTCCCTATAGGTCCTGCCTGTGTTCTCTTCCTGTGTGAATTTCCTGCTGAAAACATTCCCCAAGTATTTTTAGTATCAAGTAAATGATTCCAATGTGTGGGGAAGTGGTAGTGACAAGTTTATGTACAATGAACCAAAACCTGGACTGGGGAGAGTTTCTGGCTGTGTGTGCTGTGTGTGGTAGTTAGCAATAGTGTTGTAGTGGAGCAGCTCAGGGGTGAAGTTCAAACTTCAAATTTAAAAACCAAAAAGTGTGTCATGTCTTTATAGCTGCAGGAACATTTTTTTCAAATTGCAATATAGACCACAATTTGTTTGACAGCTTTACTGTTTTTGTTTTGCTCTAAGTGAATTTTAAGTGTTTTCATTGTCTCATTCCTTTAAACTCTTTCAGAGGCATTTTGTAAAAAAAACCTGCTGAGAGGCAAAAAAACATTGAAAACCCCAGATGGTTTCCTTCAAACCACAGTTAGCATGTCATTTAAACCAAGCCACCATTAAGACCAATAATCATTACTAATCACTTCAGACTGTACAACAATTTCCTGAAAACTTGACCACTGAGACAATTAAGGTAAGATTTATACTACAGGTAAGATTTATACTACACCCAATTGCAAAGGACTTCATAATGGCACAATCAAGGTTAAAAGAATTGGGTTCTGTTAAACAAACTATAAAAAGCAAGGGCAGTCTTCACCTTTAGGACCGACTGAATATCATAACCTGTATGGAGGAAATGATTCCTTATATAGATCACACATGAGAACCAACAACCAAAATCAACACACATGAATTCATCAGCATTGTACAGCAGTCCAATTCTCATCTGGTTCCCAGGTGATCATCATAATGTAATATATTAACATCTAATTAGAATTAAATAGTAATATTTTAGGTCCTGATCACAGCACATTTCTCAGTGGGTCTGGATAGATTCTTTGAAATGTGCATGAAATCTCTTTCTGCGGCCTCCAGCTCAACATTGTGAATAACCTCTGGCTTGACAGCTTGAGCTACAGGGATCCGATCCACTGATGTCATATTTGCCTTCTTGGAAAAAAGAAAACACAACTTCCCTAACATTTAAACTGTTCTCTTGCCAATTTCTGCTCTAGGGGGTAATTCCCAGCAAAATGCATTTTCTTCTTTTCTGCATAACTTGGAACATAATCATTGCAAAATCCGGAACAGTAGATCAAGGATTCTGTCACGATTTCAATTGGGTAGACAAGTAGTTGCTTCTGCTTGTTGTTTTTCATTGCCTCCCTTTTAGTGGGGAATTCACCTTGTTTTTATGCGTACAGGTGCTGACGTACTACAGCCAATAACTTGTCCAGCCTTGCCTGGCCGTCACATGAGGTGGCGAAATAGTTTTCTTGCTGTCTGTACAGAGCCAATACATAGAAAACTTGTTAAGTACAGTAGTTTACACGCACCTCTGGTGTGAAAATGAAAGAAAACAGCATGATTCTAAATATCCTGAAAGACTGTCAGTTTTCTTTTAATCTGAAGTTGTAAGTGTAATATACTGTTTGTGGGAAAAGTTAGTAAACACCCATCATTCATTTTAATTTAATACTTTAAACAAAACACAAGTTTGTGTTGCTGCTGTTCTATAGATTTGAATTGCAGAGCCGAAGGAAGTTTCTGATACACAAGTGTACAGTATGTGCGGCTAGATTCTTTTTCCAGAGTGATGGAAGTTTGTCACTTTCTGTCTTTTCTGAAAACCTAAAGGACAGTGCAGCATAATCTGAAATCAGCATCTGAAATAAGAAATATATAAAAAACACAAAAACAAGTAACTATAGTTTTATAAAAAGATTTTCTGTGCAAGAATATGAAGTTTAGATCTTATGCAATCTCTTTCTATCAGTCATTTCACAGTTATTATAACTGTTCTGTCAATGAGAATAAGAAGAACAATGAATTATACCCCCACCTACTCTGCACAGTGAAACTACCACTCTAGGGACAGTGTGGCTCTACCACAGGGGTTATTATTATTCAGGACTGCCTGCAGCACTCCGATCTGTTCACAGCCCTATCTATGCCATCCGTTCAGGCCAAGGTCATAAGGCATCAAGCTGCAGATACAGCCAGGTGCCTTTAGGTATGAGTGCATGTATTTTTAAAATCTGAGAAAACATCCCCACAATGGGAATAAATCCTAGCAAACAGATAATGCAGGGATAGGCTGCTTCCTACAATGGAAATGGCTTATTATAATAGCCCATGTTTCTTAGAAACCTGATAATACTAAAGTGATTTGTTTGGGTCCATTTTCCTCCCGTATGGCATTTCTCGTGAGTGCAATTTGGAATCATGAATAATGATAGAGTGGGAAGATTGGAACTCCCCACAACGTCAGGAAGACAAATGCACGTCTGTGTGCGTGCGTGCACCTGCATGCGAGCTGGCTGATGGGACATTCAGAGACTTTAAACAACAGACGTTATGCCAGATGCTGTAAATTTCCAAAACTCCAAAATCCCCTTTCTTTACAAATAGATGCCATGTGCCCCCCATGCTGCCTGCATTCCCTCAACCTACCCTGCTCCCCTCACTGAGACTCCAAGAGGACAAGACAGTTTTAAAGCACAACCAGCTTCTAATCATTTACAAATTCTCACCTCTGCACAACGCTCAGTGAGCTAAAGGGCTTCTCTCAACATCTTTAATAACTGAAAAAAATGACCAGATAATGTTTGGAAAATATATATTTTAAAGGAACATTTTAGACATTAATATTGACACCCTTACACCTGTTTTAATGTAATTCAGGAGTTAAATAGGAGCCTTCAGTCACCCGCAGCCTACAGCTGTTGTGACAGAGATGTCAAAATACAGGTCAGTGTTGAGGTTAAAGCAAAAAGAGGAAGACCCAGACAATAACAATGATGTTAGAAAGTTGTGTTTCTAACGTCTGTGTGTTAGAAGTTAACCCCTGCTCTAATATATGCTGTTGCCGAATGTGTTCCTTTTGATACTAAGGTTAACACCTGTGGTTGTGCTTCCCAAAAGCACTTTTAACTATTTTGGGTTTAAAATAAAGAAGGGAACAAGTTAAGAAATACCCCTACACAAAATCAGAAAGCTTACATCTATTATTAGGAATGATAAAATCTGACTTAATGCAGTATTTGATCAGAAATATCAAAATGATTAAATCTTGTTCAATGTATACAGTATAGTACTTGTGTTTTATAAATTACTGTATTTACTGCCTTTTTAATACAAAAAAGGATAGAGAGATATAAGTCAGCACTATTTTTTGCTGTTCAATATTTCAAATTGAAGTAATCAGAATATTGTATTATTCACTGAGCTTAGCACACAAAACTATTTCTGTTTTTTCCAGGCATATACTGTATGTATTCAAATTCACTCCTAACACTTAGGAAATAAATGTAATGCTATGTCTGAAAAAAGCAAATAAATATATATGCAATAAATATATATGCAGAGTTGCATTATTTCTTTCCAACATGCGTTCTATCAAAACCAGGAAGTGGGTGGACAAAATCTGACCCCTGGTTTGCAACAGCTCGGCTGTGAGCAATGACTTAATAAAATAGCAAAGAATCCATCAGATGAAAAAGTGACTAAAAATGATGGTGCATTATAGAGTCAGTAGGCAGGAGAGATGTGAAGGCAAATGCACCGGAAGAGATCCTGTGACAATAAATTTAATAGCAGCAAGGACAAACCTAGGAATCACAGTTGAAAAAAACTGCTATTTTAGCATCTAGTATGTGTACTCTAGTAGATACAGCTCAAGAGTTCTAATGACAGAGAACTAATCTTTAATAGCAGTGACGGAAATTAAAACATAGCTGATTTAAACTGGGGGAATAGACTAGGAGTGTCTCTATAGAAGACCAGTAGAGAGAGGAGGGTGAGGGAGAGAGGGAGAAAAAGACATGCCAAGTGAGTTATTCTGTAGTTAAACAGTTGTTATTGTTTGAATGGTTTGAAATTTGGAATTCGTTTCTAATTAGTAAAAAAGTTTATTAACAGTGTAGTTAGGACGCCAAAATAGGGAGTTATGTTTTTGTTTTGGTTGTTCGATTACAAGACTATCAGCCTGTTAAAAGGAGCAGACTGACTCCAGATCTGTTTTGGAGATCAACAGAACTTTTGTTAATCGGCCGTCTGACAAAGTGGATATGTGGATATGCAATTTGAGACAGGACTGAAAATCAGGAATAGTTCTTCTCACACCAGGAGTTACATAACTGATGTGGAATAAGTGGTCTAGTAGATTAGGTAAAATGGCTTATCATCAGGAGGTTGGAAGAACTTCACTTCCAGTGACTCACTGTTACCCTCAGATTACTTAACCTCCTTTGCTTTGGCTTCCAAAGGAGATGTTAAGCAAAATCTGACTCACCAGAAGTAAATCTAAGTCTCTTTGAAAGACTCTGTGAAATGACTAATTATTAGCAGTGACATTGCCATTTCTATTATTAATAACTTTGTAATTGTGTAGGAGTTTCACAAGTGGTGAGAAGGCAATGAAATTTCTGATTGTATGTCTGATTGTTTTATGAAAATGCTTTATTAAATTTAATGACATTAATATCATATTCTTACAAAATATAAAATATAGAACAATGCTTTAACAGCATACTTATTTCCACATATACATATGGAGTATTTGAAGAGAAAAGTAACACAGTCATCATCAGTAAACATTTCACAGAATTGTCTGAGTTCTCTGCCTACCTACATTGCAGATTAGAACAGATTGCACAGACATTGTCTGAATTTATAAAACAGGAGAGGCCTGCTTCTTCACTCCATCTTCTCCAGTCTGTCTTTCCATTTTGCTAACAGAGAAATCTGAACTTTCCGCTATTGGATTTTTAGATGTTTGCCATTCCCCTGAAACTAAAGTGCGTTTGCAACTAAAGATCCTGTTATCCAGCCCAGTGCTTCCCAGATGTTTCATCTAATGGCACACCAAATGATTTTGAAACAATCTGCATAACTATTACAAGAAATCACATTTAATTTGAACTGAAACATAGACTACAATTTAAATGAGAAATATTTAACTTCACTTTTGTCGACTAGAGGTACAATGTGAAATGTGAGATTGTTTCAAGGAAGATCTGAAGAACTGTTTAATATTTGGTTCAATGCAGGAAAGAGCTACACAAAGCTCCTGATCCATTCTTTGTAAACATAACGTCTTTAAATAAAAAGTTTTTAAAAAAATAAACCTAATGTCTTTTGATTCCAAGGCACATAGGTGGTGAAGCCTGTACTGCTGCCTGCACAAACACTACCCTGGGGTGTGACGCTTGCATTCATCACCTGACTGTAAACTGCCTCCCCTCTCACCTCCTGCACAGGAAAGAGCCTCCTCTGGGTAGAGCAGCAGCACTGCAGGAGTATGAGCTCTATTGCGCTGCTGAAACAGCACTGTCCTGTATTTCTTAAGTGCAATTGGCAATCTAACCCTAGGCTGTTCAAATCTAGGTTTCCACGCTAAGCTGTACAGTAAGTGTTAGAAGCCTGCAGGATATTGGTTTATACTGTCTATATTTTTGCAGGAACTAGATGGTCAGAATGCTAAAGATGTATCCTGAAATTTAATGTCAGACTTTTAGAAGAGCACGTCACATATGTAACCATAAATATTAGGCCTGCTAGGTTTACAATATTAAGAAGCAAAGAGCATTGGAGCATTTCGTGAGCTGCTCAGCTCCTCTCCATCGTGCCCCAATGCAGCTTGCAACAAGAAGGCCAATGACAGACAGGCTGGAGTGGAAACCTGTGGAGAAGAGGCCCCTTCTGGTCCAGTTTGCAGTATGGAGAGCACAGCACAGTATAGCACAGCAGGGCATTGTAACACATCAGCTATGAACATCTCACTGCCGAGGGTGAGAGTACAGGACAGCTGCTCATCCTGACGGTAACCTTATGACTCCATGTTGACTGGGACACTTTGGGAAAGTATGGGATCTTAATATTGCCCTTATACTGAAATATGTTCATATGAAAACTGCATCACGCCCTTCCCAAAATGAAAATGGGTGGTTAATTCCAGTGTGCAGTGAACATGTCAGACTGATCAATTTTCTAGTACAGTATATAAAAACAGACCAGACATGAAAAATCCAAAACATTGTTCTGGGCTTGATCCCTGGCAGTGAACAGCTGTTCAGTATTGCTGATTAAATGCTGGTTTAGCAAATTAAAATCTTTCAACTGAAGGATAGTTTTAAAATCCTCTTCTGTCTCAAAGTGTCTTGTTGAACATGAATTGATATGATCACACTAATAACGCCCTTAATCACGGTCAGATTGCATAAAAACTGATAATATTGAGATTGAATATTGAGATTCTGTATATTGTCCCAATATTCACTGTAATATTGACTGTGCATTAAAAAAATGGAAAGATGAATGATATCACATTCCTTTTTTTAACATAACCTTGCAGATTGTTGAAAAGTGTAACTTCCATATTCAAAACAGAACTGACTTTAGACTTGCTGCTGAGGTGTCATTAGTGATATGGAGAGGAGGTAAAAAGAAGGTTGTGATGTAAGCTATCTTACCACACTATGGACCATTGCACTCCAGTACAGCACTATTAAGGCATATTGGGAACTGGCATTCAGTGCCATGTTCGAAACACTGTCAAATCCAGCACTGCTAGCTGGGATACAGAGATGCATTGCAGAGAACCACACAAACCCCCCATAGTGACCCTGTTTCACTGAGACTAAAGTGCGTTCAATCAAGGTCGCAGGTTGCAGTTCAGTTAACTCTGCAGCATTCAAAATAAAAATGAAAGGTGGACTGATGCAAAATTATATTTTAACAAATAACAAAACATTATTGACTTGAGTTGCAAATCACAGCAAGGTTGGGTTGTCCCTGTGTGGTGCTTTGTGTGTGCTTTTGTCTGTTTTCCCCAGACAGCTTGCTTACAGTTCCGTTCTGTGATTCGTGCAAAAAACAAAATTTGATCACTCCACATTTCAGTGCACATAAAAATAAATAAATATGTTTAGAATAATTACTATTTACAGTCTTAAAAAGTAAAACATGTTTCCAAAATATTACTTTTTATACATTACAATAATAATAAAAATAACAAGAATGTTAATAAATATTCAGCACTCTGGTTTTAGGAGTTCTTTTGAGCTAGTTACACCTCATCCTCTATGCATTGCCTCACATTCCCTACCAAGTACTGGAACCCCAGGGACAGCTCATCCAGCCTAAGATTGGTGTCAGTAGTCGTCAGGTCCACAGTGATGGCGTCGCCCTTTTTGAAGTAGTGGATTGACTGGTTGCTCTTGCCGGTCACAGGGAAGTACAGTGGGTTGTCCCGCCCTCGCAGGATGAGGCTGGTGTCCGAACCGACCTGTGGTTTTAAAGCCACGTACACCAGGTACGGGCCAGTGCAAGGGAACTTGATCTTGCTCTTGTTCTGGAGCTCGATCTCGCGACTCCATTCGATGTTGAACTGCAGGCTGGTGTTGGCTTCAGGCTCTGTAAGGAAATAGGGCTGTTAGGGGGACATGTCGTGATGTGAGGCCTGTGTGCTTAAGCTCCAATCTTAACAGAATGGCAAAAGGTACAATTGTATGAAAATGAAAACATCTGCGAAAAACCCATGTTTACTAAGGTTCCAGCTGTGGTTTGTGTGACAACAAATGATAATAGAGCTGTAGACTGTAGGTGTGTGATTAAAGTTTTTAGACCTTCTGGAAGAAGCTGGGTGCCTGTGATTGGGGTTCAAACCTCCTTTTACACACAAAACACAGCATAGACTGGAGGAGAGGCCAAGGAAACCCACTACTAGGTCTCTTGTACCTGGCTCCAAACTCTGTAGGAGTATTCATACACCCCTGGCCCCTGGTACAACTTAAAGCAAAAGCTAATTACATTGAAAACAATGACACAAATAAGTAGGTACTTCATTCCAGCACATTTTGCCCCATAGTAAATATAATTACATTTCAGTGTAATACAGTAACTATTAGTATTAAATGTTACATTAAGGAAGGAACTATTATTGAATTTGAAACATTTTTGTGTATTTCACTACAATAACCCCCTGATACCAGTGGGATTGTGAGTAATAACACAATATTGCATTCTTTACATTTGAGTTTATTCATCAGCAAAACATTCTGCCTTAAAAATAGCTCATGACTAGTAATATTCTGTAATAACATAACACCGAGAGACTTCATTATTAATATAAGACTTGCGTGTTAAGTCAGAAAAAAATTAAAAACTGGTATTTTGAAAGAACAGTGATGCACAGCATTTGAAAATAAGTGTGACTACATAAGGGCAAGCATCAAATCTATGTTTATGGATTCCTAAATAGTAAGGCTGATCTGATGAAGAAAGGGCTAAATAGTTTAACTGTTCTGTGTAATGATTCCATCTTGTGATGTTTCTAGATTGTCCAATGGAAAACGTGTTTGATTTGGTTGTGATCTGACAGTGATCCATTTACCTGGAATGACTGATGTATCACCCTCCCTTAATGGAGGCAAGTGTGTTACTAAAACTGTTTTATTTGTTTCAGATGATTAATTGCATTGAAATCAGAGCTGTACTAACCATGCAAGCACTGTCTTTAGCTTTAGTGGTCCTATAAAGATTAGGAATCTTTAATGATGCCCAGTAGACCACAGATGCTCCCAGTACAGTATGGGGAAGAACATACAACAAAACTCTGTCAGTGAAACCTCAGATTACATTACTTTACAAAAATCCCCATCTGCATGCCCACACGCAACCTACTGTAAGAAGCCATAAAATCCAGATTTGTCA